>NC_137097.1:42189214-43389214 GCF_949357685.1 Gobio gobio
GGACAAAATGTTAACTTGCTGACTAACATACCCCACCCACTAACAGGTGCCGTGATGAAGAGATAATCAGTGTTATTCACTTCACCTGTCGGGTCATAATGTTATGCCTGCTCAGTGTGTATGTGTATGTGTATATGTATATATATGTATATATATATATATATATATATATATATATATATATATATATATATATATATATATATATATATATATATATATATATTGTGTGTGTGTGTGTGTGTGTGTGTGTGTGTGTGTGTGTGTGTGTGTGTGTGTGTGTGTGTGTGTGTGTGTGTGTGTGTGTGTGTGTGTGAACAGGCAGGGGTCAGAAATCAGGATCACCAGGCAGGACAGATGTTCTTATGAGCCTGTTGGCATCCACAGCAGTAATTTCATTTTATCTAAAGACAAACTGTGCAAAACTGTCTGAAATGAAAAAAGGAGGCAGAAAGACAAAGTGCAAGAAAGACAGAGAGCACTTGGGAGTCATGGACAGATAAAAAGCCTCTTTATGGGTTATTACAAGCACCTCTTTCATTTCATCGCTGACACACAATGAAAAATTAGGATGAGGCACTACTGCTCCATCTCCAGCAGTGTGGAATCACCAGGAAAAGCTTGAAACTGTCCGCAGCAAGACACAACATTAATCCACCGGCAATTAACTGTCTCTGATTGGCTAATCAGGATTTGTTTGGAAAAGCAAAACCAGGTTTTGGAGGGAAAGATCATGTGCAGTTCTTTACACAATGGCATCACAGGGTCATTTGCTTTCAAAAAGCCCAGAAAAGTTTATGGCACTGATTCTGTCTGTGTTCAAGAGCTCTTGGTAAAATAACAGTCACAAGGTAAAATAAAATAAGACGTCAGACTGACAGTTCACCTTGCTTATCCATTCTTCCAAAAGAAACTTATATATATATATATATATATATATATATATATATATATATATATATATATATATATATATATAGTGTACATTTTATACTATATACTACACTATATATGAAGAATGATCCAAGATAACTTTTAAAAATGGAAATGAGTGAATCTTTCCAATATCTCTAAACCATGGCAAGTTCTGGAAGGAGTAAATAAATTGTAAATCCAACACTTAGAGGCCTTTAACTGACATTTTATCTCAACACCCAAACTTCAT
The DNA here is from genome assembly GCF_949357685.1 of Gobio gobio. Lineage (NCBI taxonomy): Eukaryota > Metazoa > Chordata > Actinopteri > Cypriniformes > Gobionidae > Gobio > Gobio gobio. Next base: position 42,190,380 of record NC_137097.1, read on the forward strand.
CTGTTAAAACTCAGTTTGTCAGTTTGATTTGGAGTTACTGACTTTTATTGCCTCCGTGCAATAAAATCACAAACATGACACGATAACTGTCACAACAACTCATAACATTTTACAGAGATGGTCACGGCTGACTTCAGCCTGCCCTTCAAACGAGCTCTGAGAGTTTGGATTGGTCACTTGATAACAGTCATTCATCACGACCGGACGTGTAGCGACGACAACTGACATGTTCACACTGTAACAGAATCGCAGGGTGACAGAGATGCTTGATGAAAGTGTAAATGACAAACGTTTAATCAACCGAAATGTAACATCAACAGCCACGGGGGCCGTAGTTAATGAGAAGTAATGGAAGAAGCCTTCTGGGGGCTTTTTTTTCCGTAGCGTAGGAATGTAACTCACACCATTTAGTGTGAATGGTGCGCCGTGGAATGCTTTAAATAATCAAAACCGGAGATTTATGAATTGGCAAAGGAGTTCTGAAAATAGTCTGCATGGAAAGTTCACTTGCTTTCCAACCATATTCATTCTGCTCTGCTTATGTGCATTTGATATCTGTTCAATATAGGATGATTCAGCATTCATAGCACATTCAAAATGCAGATGCTCAAAATGAACTCAATATTTCTCATCAAATTCTCTTTTATTTGAGTGTAAATTTGATTAAAAAATGGATACACTATTTTTTTTTTTTTTAAATTTGCTTAAATTTTTTAAAAGTAACCTACACTGTAAAAAATATTTTGTCAAATCAACTTAGATAATTAATGGGATTCAGATAACATCATTTTTTGAGTTTCTATTTATTAAACCAATCTCCTTTGTTGTATTAACTTTATTTCTTCACAGTGTAATTGCTTTAAAATTTTGAGTTCGCTGAAACAATACAATACAAAGAAAGAGGTTAGTTTAATCAACAGAAACTCAAAACATTATGTTATCTGAACTACATCTCAATTGAATCTCTGTGATTGCAAATATGAAGATATATTTTATACAGTGTATCACCACACTTCCTCAGATGATTAATGACAGTACATTAAGACTATTTTTGGATTAAAAGTTTTCTAAAATGATATCTTTAATTAGAAAATGCGTCATTTGCATATTTAAATATGCAGTAATTTGCATCCATTTCCAAAGCATTGGATAAAGCCATGTTAAAAATTCTTGTTTCATTTTGTTTGACAAATAATGGTTTTTACTGAGAGGATTTTGGATATCTCTTGTTAGTACTCCATAAATCAGTCAACATTTTCACCATGTTTTACACTATAGGTGTAATTCAGCATAGCACTGCGGTACCTCGTTGCATCTTTCAGCTGTTCGGTTGCATCAGATCTCCCGAAATAAATCAGGACCTGCATCTGTGCGTGTGTTTGTTTTTCCTCCCTCTTACTTTTTGTTGCTTTCAACAGTAAAAAGAGAGAGAAAAGGCACAAGCCACACATCATTTCTGGGTGCTGCACTGCCAGGACACTAGTCCCGAGTGAGAAAAGTAAAAAAGCAAGAAAGCAGATGGATAGAACAAGCAATAAAAGAATTAAAAAGCATAAACGGAGAGATAAAAAAATAGAAACATTGGGAACGGAGGGGCGCAGCTGGGTTTGCCCCATGCACACGGAGGGTTCTGGCAAGCGAGAGTGTTCGGGGGTGTACAAGCAGTATCTGCCCTCGGGGGGGACATGGTGGGGCAGGAGGGGGGAGGTGGGGGTCTCGACCCTCATCAATCTCACTCAGAACCCGCTTCAAGACACCAGAGGGGCCCAACCCCGCAGGCCAGAAACCCCCATCCTGTTCACCATACGCATGGGGGCGAGGAAAAGACCCCACTATTGTACACAGCGGGAGGATGGCACACACGCACACACCCAACAACTCCAACTGCCTACTAAGTTCTCTTTTAAGGGGAATACTTGATCTAAGTGCATGTTTTGGAACGAGAAGTGACTTCAGACAGGTAAAAAAGAAAAACGTCATGGGATGTCAAAATAAGATGGTCACGTCCCGCTCGAACATTTGATCACACCCACATCTGACACCTACTGTCACCAAACTAGCATAATCTGTCTTCTGTGTGACATGACACACGCCACAACCGTTTACTACTTTTAATTATTTAAAGAAATACTTTCAAAAGATTAAAAATGATGGGGAATCAACAGGGGAAGCTGTATATTAAAATCTTTAATATCTCAATTCTAGACAGCAATGAGATTAAAAGGAGAGCAAATGGAGTCTGGCAAAAAAAACACAAAAAAAAGAGCACAGTAAATCTCACAAGAGTCTGAAACTGAACTAAGTTGATACGTAAGGCAAGACAACACAGGCTAAGAAATGATATGTTTGAATATGCAAATGAGGCATTATGTAGTTAAATATTCACTAATTGTCATACATTTCCAAAACAGAAATCTGAACATTGAATTAAATCAGGTTCAAAATTCTTTCAGGGTTTTATTTTCTGATGTTTATCCCCCCATAGATCAAAAAGTACTGTCAATACAGCCAGGGAAAGAAAATGACACCATGTTTTAGGATAAAATGATATATAAACCAGGCAAAAACCCCTATGTAAAAACCTAACCCTATAAGCATAAAATTGGAAAGTTTGGTGAAGTGCTGCTAAAGCAAACATTTCTCAAACTCATTTTGAGAAAATGGCCTTTAAAGATATGTATTATAATTGAAATCTACATGCAATAAGATGAAGTGCAATGACGTGAAATGTTGATGTTTTCTTTCCACTATTCTGAAAGAAGACATGTTCTGGAAGCAAAATAGCCCCAAAGGTTACACTTTATTTTACAGTGTCATTGTTGTTACAATCAGTGACGTAATAACTATAAATTAAGCATAACTACATGCAACTAACCCTAAACCAAACCTAATTCTAACTCTATAGTAAGTACATGTTACTTAATATTGCACAATATTAAATATATAATTACACTGTAACAAAAAACCCTATATTTGAAGGTTAACTTAATTACATGTACATACTATAGAGTTACGGTTAAGGTTCGTGTTTGGTTTAGTTACTTGTCATTATGCATAATTTACTGTTATTACTATAGTAAATACATGTGGTAACATCTAATCACGTGAAAAGTGTTCCCACCCAAAATGAACTATAGTGCATACATTTTTTTTTTGCCTGTAGTGTCTTGCCTGAAATAAAAACATAACGGAGATATCCAGAGATTTGAAAGAGCAACTTTTGAGCAATGACATTTCCCTCAGGATATATTAAGTATTTGAGAAAGAGAAAGAGAGAGAAACAGCAGGCGTATGAGTGAATCTGTGTATATAAAAGTGTGTGTGTGTGTGTGTTAGAGAAAGATGGAGAGAGTGCCTTGCGTGAATGTGTACTCGAATGATAAGGAGGGTAATTAATTTTGTTTAATTAATTGCTACAATGCTGCTATCATCACAGGACTGAAGAGCACAACTTCTACTGTTCTAAAGTGCCGACACACACACACACACACACACACACACACACACACACACACACACAGAAAGTCATACGGCGTAACCTCATAAAAGGTTGAAGACACGTTCGTTCACAATACAGATGAGAAGACAAGCTTTGCAAACATGGATCCTTACATCTGTGAATCATTTGCAGACTAATTTATGAACAAAACATCCACAGACGATACATCCAAGATACATAAACCGAGTCATGCACTCGTGTTTCCAGTGCAAAATCACATGAACTGACCAAACACACGCTACATGACTGATGTAAACCACCGTGTTCAACTATTACCGTCATACATGTCTATAAACATCAGCTAGAACAGGAAACGAGTGGGAGAGAGAGGAAGATCAGGACAGGATGGCAGAGGACAAGGGCCAAAATGTAAAAATCAATTTGCCAACTAAAAACAGATGACCCTAAACTCAGTGTGGGGCTGGTAATGGTGGGGGGGCTCCCTCTGTAATTCAATTTACGCAGCCCTACCAACTCAATTTGTGCTTCCATTTGGGGGCAGAAGAGAGGAGCGGCGCCACGGGATCAAGCGTCCCCCCAGGCCCCTGTGGCTCCTCTACATATGTTCCTCTCCCAAACCTAATAATACCCACTCCAACCAGAGCCAGGTATCTCTATTCTGTTTTACACACACAAATACTGTTTCTTTTCTTTGCACCATACAGTTTTCTTTCACACACTTTCTGGTCTTACTGACTGGAATACTGCAGTACTGCTTACATTTTTTTTTAATTCGGCAGATGTTTTTATCCAAAGCATCTTGCATTGCATTCAAGGTATGCAGTTTGTTCGTTTATTAGTTCATGCACTCCCTGGGAATCGAACCCAGGCATTGCGAACGCCATGCTCTATTTCTTGAGCTAATATTTCAATGTTGTCACATGATCTCTATCTATGCATGATTACTTCTAATTATATTCGTCATATACATATAAAACAGATCATATTTGTTCCAATTTGGTGTTTAAACATCTTTTAAAACCTAACAGTGCAATCAAATAACGAGTCAAGAAAATATTAGAAAATTTCAGCTGATATTACTTACGGTTCATTGCTCGCAAAAGAAAAAAAGTCAAGTGGACAGCATTTTATTATGAAATACAATATTCTGCACAGCATGCTCTCAAATTCTGTCCCAAAAAATCTGCAGTACATATTTTTGCTGCAGAAATAGGGATAGCAACAGTTTCTCTCTCACCCAAAGTGATAATAGAAGAGAAAGATGGACATATCATAGGCCTACATGTCAACCAGTAAAGAGCGGCACAAAATGTTTCATGTAATTCAAAATAATACAAATAATTATAGAAATTATAGAATAAAATAATAAAAAATTATAATTTCAATATTTTGAAAATATTAGAAAAAAATTAAATTGTATATAAATACAATAATAAATAATTCAAAATAATTATATAAGCAATTCAAAATAATCGTGGCCTGGTATGAATAACATGCTCTTTTATCCTTTTATGACTTTTATTCTGTCAGAAATTCTCAAAGGTAATTTTTGCTGACAGAGCCACGCTTCAGTAGTTCTTCCGGCCATGGGAAATTATGACAGACAGCTCCTGAATTTGAGGTTGTCCCGCAAGAAACTGCTTCCTGTTTCTGTCTATTTCGGTGTGCTTCAAAACGTCGACTTTTAGCCCGGAGCAGGTCCAAACTGTGATTACCACTAAAAGCAATTTTAGGTTTTTGGCTATTGTTCTTACTTTCAGACGACACAAAAAAACTGAGGTAGCACGCTGACCCCACGCGAACGCATTTACAGACCTCTAGTCTCCGATTTGCAGACAGTATGTCAGATAGACAGAGGCACTTTCTTACAGCCACAAGGTTGTTTGCAAATGAAAATGTGGTTTGAGATGCCAGCGGAAAACCACAGAGAAAGAGATAAAGAGTGAACAGGTTTGGATGGAGTGGTTACACATACAGACTGTTATATCCACATATATAATCGAGTGAGATCAGACAGGCTTCATCTAAATCTCCACCTCTTTTATTCATTCTGTCTGTCTCTATTTTCTTTTTCTCCATTCCTTTCTCTCGCTTTCTCTCTCTCTCTTTCTCAGGCGCTTGGTTTCTTGCTCTATTTTCTCCTTCCTCTGATTGGCTGCACCGGTGCTTTTCTGCCCTCTCATTGGATGAGATCTCTCTCTCTCCTTCTTGTTCTCCCACTTTCTCTCCCTTTTCCCATAATGCCCATGGTTGGTGAGCAGGAGCTAAGGGTCTGTCCAATCATTGTCTGAGCCATCAATCAAAGCTGACGGGCCCAAGCGACATGAAAAGAAACCTCAGTGGCAGCCATTAACCGAACACCCCTCCACCACCCCTCTTCTCTCCCTCTCTCTCTCTTTCTCTCTCTCTCTCCCTCGCTCAACCCCCCGTGCTTTGTTTTCCTTTCAGCAGACAAAAACGGACTGACAAGATGGAGGGTTGGACATTAATCAAACCACCCCATGGAACCACCTCTTCCTCCTGATAATAAATAAATTCCACTCTTCTCATTGGACAGATGCTCGCATTTTCGCCTGGCTTTTCCTCCTCTCCTCGCTCGTTCACGCTCGCTCTCTCAGTTTTAAGGATGCTCATCTGCTCTCAGTCAGAGTAATTCCCCACAGATCAGAGTAGGGCAGGTGTTTGCCTCACCCTCGTCCCTCTCCAGGGGCCGTGTTGCCCTGACAACTGACCATCCAGAGCCTCTCCCGTGCGTTCGCGGCTGCCGTATGCGTGTTCTGTTTGGTTTGGACCAATGGTCACCCCCTGTGCTTTAATTGAACATGCACTTCTCAGCGGGAGAACACACAGAGAAAGGAACAGCCGCAAAAACACGTTCTTCCTACACGCATGACTATGAATGTCAACTGTGCTCAGATCGCTGCGTCTTTCCGAATGGAGTCTCGCTGGTGGAAAATAACACTCAGCCCAAGAGAATGCATATAAAAACAGCCTTTGTTGATTTGGAAACATGACAGCTGGTCCTACCCTGTCCTACCGCCATGACAGACAGAACAACAAGATTCCCAAGATGAGTCAAAGACCTCTAATTAAAACAGTACTGAGGTCGTATTGAAGAATGTGTCTGTTATTAAAAAAACCCACAATGCAACACAGCTGGGTTTGTATTATACATATGCAAAAACCAAACAAAACAAAGTATTGCAAAGCAAAGAAACACAAAACAAAACAGCTGCTTGGACCTACATTACACATAAGATCAAGTCAAAACTACTGTTTGATCTTGTATTGCACAAATGCAAGATCGCTACAAAACAGAAGAAAAACAGTTGTTTGGACTTATATTATACACATAAAAGGCCCAAACAAAACAAAAACAGCTGTGTTACTTGAATTATACAAAAAAGATTCAAACAAAACAAACAAAAAGCTGTTTGGAATTATATGTGTACAAGGTCAAGGCACAGCATGACTGTTTGATCTTGTATTACACAAATGCAAGATCAAAACAAAACAAAACTTGGCAAAGAAACAAAAAAACAAAACAAAAACAGCCGTTTAGTCCTTTTTTTAAAGATACAAAAGATCTAAACAAAACAAGACAAAACTAAAACCAATTATATATACAAACAAATTCAGACAAAACAAATAAAAAACGTTAATGTGGGCTTGAAAAAACATTGGTTTGAGTTTATATTTTACAAAAGATCAAGACATAACAAAGGAAAGTGGAAAAAAAAGAGAGAAAAAAAACAGTTCCCTATATTAAACAACAGGCTTATATTATACAAAAGATCCAGACAAATCAAAACAAAGCCGGAAATAAAAACAAACAAAAAAACGAGACAAAACCAGACAAAACAAAACGCTTAGAACAAAGATAGGAATAGAAATAGAAAACAAACTAAAACCATAGTGGTTTGGTCCAAGCAAAACTAATTAAAAAAAACCGAAGCAATATTGATCGCTTGTATTACACACAAGAAAATGTGTATGTATGTAATCCTAAATTTCAGAGTAGTTCCTGAAACGTACAATATGTTATGACTGGGATTAAGATGATTGAATTAGACTTTTCCTGCTCAAGATGCTCGTGGATTGTTGAATAAAAGTGCTATGTCATTTAAAGGCTCAGACCTACAACTGTTGGGGAGGATAATTTGCTTCAAACAATTTTTTCTTCCGGTTGACAGGTAAGAAGACAAATGAAAAGTTAAGATGGCACGTGGAGGCATGTTAGTGAGCCGCAACGGGTACCGCGGCACCCTGCCTTGCAGGGCATTGTGGGATATGTCCTCCACCGAAGTGGCTGCCCAGATGACATATTACAGCTCTGCGGGAAACACATGGGCCTACAGGAGGAGGCGTTTCTCCTGCGTTCTGCAAACGTTTAATTTCGGTTGTCCTCCCTGCTGCTTTTACCCAGGTTCAGCGAGAGCCCCACTGAGGGCCGAGGCGTGTTTGCGTTGGCCCCTTCAGAGAAGGATGCAAGCCCGAAGGACTGTTTAACGCTCCAACCTTCAACTTTGAAGTTTTCTTTGACTGCACAGTGAAAATATTGGCGAATACAGCTGAAGCACTTTTCATATGCGTAAATCAACTCGAGCCTTCAAGAGATCAAATGGCCGCAGTGTAACGCCTTTTGAAATATTCGCTTCCTCGCAACGTTTACATCCTCGCATTACAAAAAGAAAACATTCTGGGAAAGGCCTCTATCCTGGTGGCATATTCAAAGCGATTTACACACACACACACACACACACACACACACAGACCACGGCGCCGATAACACGACACAATGAGAATGTCTGAACCTGCAGAAACAAAAGAAGCCCATTGATTTGCTGTTAGCAGTCTAGTGAGTGGAAATACAGGCAAGGTCTGTAAGATGGCTGGATCGGTGAAGATATCGTCCCCAGTGCCGCGCCGCTGTTTTCCCGAACCCCAATCTGTTGTATCATTGACACATAAATGGATTAGGGTCATGTATCACTGATAATGGTCTAGCCCAATGCTGGTGCGTCTGCAGTTCGGGTTGTGTGTGCGCGATAAGGCCTATTGATTATGTACCATATGCAGTTCCCACGCCGTCCTTTGTGCCATGTGTTCAGTGATGTGTTTTTTCCCCCCAGAAAAGGGGTGTGTGCGGTGATACAGCTGGTGAGTGCAGGGTTAATTTACTCACACAGCCGTTGGCCTTCAGGAGCCTGCGTGCTTCTGCCTGGAAAGGTAAAAAACTTGTACGTTTACGAGTAGTCGATTCTGCAATCAAGACAAAAAAGACGCCACACATTCAAGACAGACCAGTTGTTGTTTTTTTAATGGATATAATCACAGTGCTTTCGAAATGAGAACTGTACTGCTGCGTTTTCTGACTGATAAGGCCACAGTAAGGAGTCCGATATAGGAGGCACGTGCGTATTTCACATTACACACAAAAAAATATATTCACATTACACGCCGGGGCACACTTTCAACATGTGATCAACTAAAATACCACAAGTCTGAACTACATCAATCACGATGTAACCCCCCTACCAAGTGACATCCATGTAATTTTACAGGAGAGCGATGCTTAACCATCTGCCACTGTGTTCACAGCTTTAGTCTACTTCGTTCGAAGTTTTAGCGCACGACAAACAGTGTGTGATAATGTCTGGCAGTGATGCTGGAGGTACGTCGAAGATACTGTTTTCCATCTACTTCTAACTGTGACTCCAGGGTTCATTTTGCAATTTGAAATCAATACAAAGTCACAGTTTTGTATAATCAACATGACAAACTATGTGTCTATGATCTTTATCATGTACTCTACAGCTTGCAAATACAATCTTAAAGGGATAGTTCGCTCAAAAGTAGGGCTGCACGATTTGGGAAAAAAATCTAATTGGGATTTTTCTGATAGACAAATTCTGAGACACTGAAAACACCAGGGGCCTCATTTATAACCATTGTGTAGCTACGTATAAGTTGAAATATATAAAAACAAACTTGATGGGAAAATGGAGACAGAGAAGTTTGGCGACACAGATGGTGAGCTGAGGGACTGACAGCAGATGAAGGAAAACCACTTTAAATCCTCATTATGAGTCCTAATCATAAATACAGTGCATGTTCACAATAATGGTTTAAATAAATAAAAGAATGATTTAAACTCTGTTTTACATCTGATATACACATTTAGATTAAATATGTCGTTCTCACTAATGGAGTTAAGCACTTAAATTACATAAAATAAGTACCCAGAGGTTACAACATTTTTATATTCTAATAAATAGACATATTTCTAGTGGATGTAATGCTTTTGAATGCTTTTCCTGTGGCAAGCTGTGCTTTAAGGTTTTAACTACAGCGAGGATCGCTATAACCACATGATAATAACAGAACTCATGGCCAGAGAAAATATTTTCATGCGAGAAATGATCAGTAATGCCTATCTGTTTCCATTAAAAATATAAAGCAATTTAAAATACTATTTGACCAGTGGAAAATATTGAGAAAAACTAGGCAAGGATAGGCTACTGAATGATTTTTAGCAATGTAATGTGGTGGCACATCTGTATCTCATATTTTCCTAATATCTTGTACCTTTAAACATGGTATCACTTGGATAAATATGCATATGCAAATGATATGAAGATAACGTTAAGCATAGTGAAAACTAGGCGTTGTACGCTCCATATATGATTATTTGGGGGGGGGGGGTGGAGATGCATGTACGCACAATCTTCCGCTGACTGGGAATTTTGTGCAGGTTCTAGCATAATCTAGCTTTTGTGCATACGCACACTTTCAGGGTGAAATCTACGTAAAGTTTTATAAATGAGGCCCCAAATCATGAGCTGCTCCCGTGTAAATGAATACTCTGAAACACACGGCGCATATATTTATGTAATTAAATCGCAGTCTTCGAGATTTGATAATCACACTAAGCCATACAATGATTTTGGTTTTATTTCGATTAATTGTGCGGCCTTACTCAAAATGAAAATTCTGTCATAATTTACTCACCCTCATTTCGTTCGAAACCTGTATGCATACGGGTTTGGAACTGAAATAAATGAAAACTGAGTAAATGATGATAAAACTTGGCTGAACTATTACGTTTAATAACAGAATTTGGAATTCTTGAACTAAGTTCACTGGGGATGTCCGAAGTAAGTCAACACTCAATGCTCAAACGTTGTTCCTGGCTCCTCCACTGGACCATCAGCTGGGTGTGGCCTTTTCCGAAGTCTCTTGGCCTCATTCTGAAGCTTCTGTCGAATGTAGCCCTTTATTTCTGAATCTGTCTTTCCAGGGAAGAACCGCTGCACTGTCCCTGTGGAAAATGTTTCACTGGTAATCAAAACTGCAAACTTGAGACCACAATTAATCAAAAACTTCACAATGGCCTGATTGCAGTTAATGAAATGGAACTGAATGAATTCTCAAACTAACTAAAGGACGCCTACTGTTCAGAACTTGTTACAAATCGTCCCTTATACGTACTCAGGATGGCCTGGATCTCATGTGATGGAAGAGCTGGCTTAGGCATCCCTCGCTTGCTGTTAACGATGCCTGAGATTGAGTGAGAAGCCAGACAGTCTCTGTCGTACAGGCTGCGCAGCAGGTCATTGGTAAGTTTCTGAGCGGTGGTCCCTGTGTTGCAGCGCTCCAGAAGATCAGCAGTGATAACCTTGAGGAACAAAAAAAGTTGCTGCAACTCACTTTTAAAACTGATAATCTACAATAAATGTAATTATTGATTAGTCAGGTGTTTGCATTGCGCATGAAGAAACCCTGTCAGTAAGTCGTGAAAAATGCATTTACTAAAAAACATGTTTAATGTCATGATACTGATCTTATAATGTAAGCATTTTATACTAAGAAAAACAACGCAGTCTAAAAGTATGTGATTAAATGCTTTTGCCATTGTTAGACTTTCACAAAGATTGTGCAGGCAACTAAATCAAATATTAGTTGTTAAACATCGCATTTTAGTTTTAAATGAACCACAACTGAACTTGAAATCGTTTATGCAATGCAGGTAATGATATATTTTTACATGAGCCATATTTTAATTAATGCATAATATATATCCAAACCTTATTACACTTAGTTCGTAGTTTGGTAATTTTGGTTATTTAAACTGTTCTGCTGCTTTCAAATTAAATTTCTTAATACACTCACCTAAAGGATTATTAGGAACACCTGTTCAATTTCTCATTAATGCAAATATCTAATCAACCAATCACATGGCAGTTGCTTCAATGCATTTAGGGGTGTGGTCCTGGTCAAGACAATCTCCTGAACTCCAAACTGAATGTCAGAATGGGAAAGAAAGGTGATTTCAGCAATTTTGAGCGTGGCATGGTTGTTGGTGCCAGACGGGCCGGTCTGAGTATTTCACAATCTGCTCAGTTACTGGGATTTTCACGCACAACCATTTCTAGGGTTTACAAAGAATGGTGTGAAAAGGGAAAAACATCCAGTATGCGGCAGTCCTGTGGACGAAAATGCCTTGTTGATGCTAGAGGTCAGAGGAGAATGGGCCGACTGATTCAAGCTGATAGAAGAGCAACTTTGACTGAAATAACCACTCGTTACAACCGAGGTATGCAGAAAAGCATTTGTGAAGCCACAACACGCACAACCTTGAGGCGGATGGGCTACAACAGCAGAAGACCCCACCGGGTACCACTCATCTCCACTACAAATAGGAAAAAGAGGCTACAATTTGCACAAGCTCACCAAAATTGGACCGTTGAAGACTGGATAAATGTTGCCTGGTCTGATGGGTCTCGATTTCTGTTAAGACATTCAGATGGTAGAGTCAGAATTTGGCGTAAACAAAATGAGAACATGGATCCATCATGCCTTGTTACCACTGTGCAGGCTGGTGGTGGTGGTGTAATGGTGTGGGGGATGTTTTCTTGGCACACTTTAGGCCCCTTAGTGCCAATTGGGCATCGTTTAAATGCCACGGCCTACCTGAACATTGTTTCTGACCATGTCCATCCCTTTATGCCCACCATGTACCCATCATCTGATGGCTACTTCCAGCAGGATAATGCACCATGTCACAAAGCCCGGATTGGTTTCTTGAACATGACAGTGAGTTCACTGTACTAAAATGGCCCCCACAGTCCCCAGATCTCAACCCAATAGAGCATCTTTGGGATGTGGTGGAACGGGAGCTTCGTTCCCTGGATGTGCATCCCACAAATCTCCATCAACTGCAAGATGCTATCCTATCAATATGGGCCAACATTTCTAAAGAATGCTTTCAGTGCCTTGTTGAATCAATGCCACGTAGAATTAAGGCAGTTCTGAAGGCGAAAGGGGGTCAAACACAGTATTAGTATGGTGTTCCTAATAATCCTTTAGGTGAGTGTATGTATATATATATATATATATATATATATATATATATATATATATATATATATATATATATATATATATATATATATATATATATATATATATATATATATATATATATATATATATATATATATATATATATAAATCTTTTTTTTAACTATTTAACTATGTCACTTAACTATTTTTGGACACAATGTGTACATTACTTCTATTTGCATATGGTTTGAACATGTTAGAGCACTGGGTATGATGTCTGGTTAATCAAATAAACAAGCAGATTAATTGATTCAAATGGTCATAAATTGTAGCCATACAATGAAAAGTAGCACAAAAACAAACAGCAATTGAGGCTTGTGGCGAGGTTGACGAGCGAAAGACATCGGAGGAGCGAGCGAGACCTGTGCGTGATTGAGAGTGAGCGTCACCTGCGAGTCCTCTCATGAGGGAGCCCGGAGGCATATAAGGACGAGCGACACTAGTGAAGGACGAGAGAGGACCAGGCCTGGATTTACGTTTGGTTATGTGTGTGCAAATACACACTCCTTCAGGATTCAAACAAGTTTCGTCAAATTTTTGCGAGTATGGTCCTTTATGACGGAATTTGGAATTCCTTGTATGGGCACTTCTCCCGGATATGCGCGTACGCACATCAACCAGAACTAGAGCAACAACAAGCTTTGTTCGGGTTACAGGAGCCATCGGCAGCACTGTAATTTTGTTTTTAGACCACAAAATCAACAATGTCACTAAACATTACTGTGGTTTTGGTTGTGAGGGAAATATAACTTTGTTCAGCTTCCCAAATAACCCAGCGTTAAGGAAACAGTGGATGCAGTTTGTTTTTCCGGCGCAGCAACGGAGTTCTGCAAGTGTGTTTGTTTGTTCCCGGTCATGAGTCGAAACCGCAGGCGGTGAGTGAAAATGCATCAAATGTCTGTGTTTTGTTGGCAATCGGCACACGTAAGTGCATATAATGTCAACAACACGAACATATAGTGAATCCAAAGTTATCCAGGGAGTGTGTGTGTGCTCGAGATTCTTTAGCTCCGCCCACTGCATGCCTTCACAAGTTCAGAATCGGCACAGCATCGTCTTTTATAAATATGCTAAAACTGAAGACTCTTCAGAGATATGAAGGATGCAATACTACTCTAGGTACTCAAGATTAACAGGAGATTGGCAGATACGGTGTGTGTTATATGTCCCCTTTAACCATTTTATATTGTAACCTTCACTTTAACCATTTTTGGACTACATTACTTTTCACATTGTTTAAGGAGGACATCAGGCATTATGTCTGATTACCTAAGAAATAACCAGCAGATTGATCTATTATTAGATCAATTATAATTGGAAAAAGTAGAAGAAAACAGCAATTGAGGATAAAACACTTTTTGTTTTCTGGACAAGTTCTGAAACTGATTACAGCGGCACCTAATATGTAACTCTTACTTTTTGTTCCAGAAGCGATCCATTCCTTTGCGTTTGCATTGTTTGTGTGACCTCATACTGACCACACCCCTGCTGCTCTGAACTTGCACATTCATCTGTTCTTCCACTAAGCACTGTTGGAGGAGAAATGTGACTGGGTGGCCTGCTTCTCTCGGGCTCCCTTGGAATGCTGGGAGTTGCAGCTTCGTGGCTGCCGCACAGCCATCTATCACTCCTCTCGATCAACTCTTCAAGTGTCTGAGCCAACTTCCCACAAGCTGTAAAAGATAAAGTATGAATTTAGTTTGAAATTGTCTCACAAGTGTTAACCTGTTGTGTAACATGGCACACCACAGTGATACTAAATCTTTTTTTGACACAAAGTTTCCTCATGAACCGAGCTGAACTTTTCCTCAAACTGAAATGATCTTGAAACATGAAATGGGCTGTGAATGAGTCGGTTTTTGGCAAGATTTCAGCTTGGTGCACATCTTTCCCTTTGAATAGAAATGGATTTCTCAAAAAAAAAAAAAAAAAAAAAACCCAGAGGGGGCACTTTACCTGTTAGGCTCCTGATTTGCTCTCGAAGGCCGTCCATCTCCCTCTGCATACTGAGCACCATGGCGATAAGCTCCGCCCTTGAACATGATTGGAGGCTTCCGAGCACCTGAAAGGAGATAATACACAACACATTATAATAGCATAGACACTGATGAGGACAAATGGGTTCAAACTAGTATCAACAATTTACCAAAAATAACTGTGATTGTGTTTAGAGCCAAAATAGCCTTGAAATCTAGACTAAATGTAATTTGCAGCCAGGGTCGTCTAGCAACTCTCCGTTGGCTTGCAAGCTGGAAAAACCCAACTCTAGTCAGGCCAATCACATCGTGTATAGAGTCGGTGGGCGGGCTTAACATAATGACGGCAGAGTTGCAGCGGTTCCGCGTGCTACTTGTAAACAAAGAAGTTGGCGAACAGCGGTCTTTCGAATCGACTTTGGCCACGACTCTGGAAGACTGAAGAACGGCACTGAAGTAATTCTAAAAAAAGAAAGATGTGTTCGGAGTTTTGCTGACCGGATACGGAGAAAGTTTATTCTATCAACTAGCTCCGCTTCACCTTCTTCGTTGCTCTGGTTGGTTGTAGCACTATCCTATTGCGTGCAGAGGGAATTTGAAAGACAACCATTTATCCCGCCCCTCATATTGAGCCCTGCCAATGGAGTGTTCCCAGACCCAACATCTTGATGTGGGTCTGGCTTGTCAGGCTAGAGCCAAAAGAGTGTAAGTGGAATTTGCTTTTTGGCTCTAAACCATAGATGTTTAAAATTAAGACGCCTTAATTAAAGCAGCAAATGAAATATTAGATTTTTAATAAAGTTACTACCTCCATAGTATAATCTGCATCCCTTGTTGCATCTCCAAGGGGCTTGTCAACCTCAAAAGCCTGTTTGAGAGCAAACAAAAATAAAATAAAATGACTGTTGTTTACTCTAGGGGGTAAAAAATACAGTGGTTCTGGTTTGCTTTGTAACTTAACACTTAAACGCATACCTTGGGTCTTTAGTGACCCGGGACGTCATTCCCTACCCTCCTCCTCATTCATTTTATTAAAGTTAGACATCAACCTAGTATTTCTCAAATCAATTCATTATAAACAATATAACAAGAAATATATATATATATATATATAAGAATGCCTCTTTTCCAATTGATTGTTTATTTTAAAAAATGTGTATAGGGTCGATAATGACCCTCGGTGTGTAATAGTATAAGTATACTTTTCCTGCACAAAAACAATTGAATATTTGATGACTGAATAAACGCAATTCACCTTTCTTCCACATGGTGGCAATGTCTGATACACAATGATGAAGAGACGTTTCACTCATAGTTACCGCAGGCAGAAAACAAAAGAATAGGAAGAATCATCAGCAAAACTTGAAATGGCTCAGCGATTTACTGCAGATCAAGTGCAGAACTCAATCAAATATTAGTGCCACTGTCACTTGATCTGGTGAAGAAGCTGTCAGCGATCAAAATATTGATTTTGAAGATGTTGAAAATTATAGTTTTGAGAATATGTTTGAGATGCTGAATGTACTGGGAAATGAGCTCTGACGAGGACAGTGATGAAGGTATAAAACTGCTAAAACTGAACCCTTCCAAGCTCAAAAAGGTAACAAAATATGCATTACTCTAATATCAGGAGAGTTTTATATTTCTGCAACAGGTAGAGATCGATCTGTGTTAGAAATAGGTCCGGGTCGCTAAAGACCCGAATATGTAAGAATGATTGGCAAAACATTCATGCATTTAAGGGTTAAAAATATAATGGGCGTCGGAAGCAAAAAAAAAAAAGTGGGTTGGTCCTCTCTCAAACAAAATTTACTGGAGTAGATTCCATTTACATTAAGTACAAATATTGTTTGCTAAACGTCTGCTTGGGAAAGACAAAATTACGGAAATCATCACATTATTGAGGGCAGCAATAGTGTAAGGGTAAGACGCATGGTATGATGTTTTGATGCAAATCGAACCGAGGTTCAAATCCACCTTTTGCCGAACTCACTCGACTCCCTTTTCCCATCACATATCAGATCGGAAAGGCATTTATTTTCAATAAAAATTAGGAAAATATTAGAAAAGAATAAAGCGTCTAACATGTTTAATAATAAGTGTTTATCGGTTAGGGGTACGGTCTAAAAAATGCTGGGTTAAAAATAACCCAAGTTGGGTTGAAAATGGATTTACCCAGCAATTGGGTTGTTTTAACCCAGCAATTGGGTTGTTTTAAGCAAACATTTAACCCAACCGCAGGGTTAAAAAAAAACAAATGCTGGGTTTAAACAACTCAATTGCTGGGTTAGTCCATTTTCAACCCAACATGGGTTATTTTTAACTTTTAATTAAAAAAATTTCAAAATATCATTGATCGTAAAAAGTGGGTGGGTCTTGTCCCATACATTTGCTAACAATGTACAAATTAAAAGATAGCCTATTTGAGGTTCCCTCACATTGGCAGAACCAAAGATCCTCTATCCTGATAAAGATGCCTCAGATATCCTATGTACTCCTGTTATTACAAACTTCAATATATTTCAAGTGCATCAGAACGTTCCCTTCATGTGTGGATTCCTGGAGGAACTGATGACAGTATTTCTTGCAGGAACTTGTGCGGGTTCCATCATGTAAGTTCCTCAGAGAACTGATTTCCTTTTCTGAAATGCTGCCTAAAGGTCCTCCAGAGGGTTCTGCCAGTGTCAATCTGCGGAAATCCAAATGAAGCCTCTAGTGTCTTCATTTTTACTGTAGCCTATAAGTGATGCTATTAACCCTCATTAAACTACAGATAGGCTACAGCAAGTCTGAAATAAATTAACAAATAAATAAATAATTTAAAAGCTCCCACATCACATAGAAGCAGTAAATCATTTTTACATTTCATGTTGTATTGTTTTATTACATCTTATTATTAAAATCGTAAGTTATATTAAGAACTGCCATTTATTCTAATCTAGCACACACCTACCTAAACACACACACACACACACAAACACAACTGATATTTAGCCAGCAATAAAAAGGAACAGACCTTTGTTTTGAACTTAATATAGTCAGCATTATAAGATGAGATGTCCTCTCCATTTAGTCCTCTCCATTTTCTCCTCTTCGCCGGTTCTTGCTGAAAGACAGTCACATAATTATATCAAGTGTCTGTAAAACAATGACACGTACGCAACAAAAGGTTGATGTTTACATACACTGAAGACGTGGTTCGCCCTCGCTTCGGTGTCTTCGGGTGTCTCTTCGTATCCCTCGTATCCATTGTACAGGATGCGCTTTGCTATTGTTTTTCTCCTCATCTTTCGCCCATTAGCCGTTTTCCTCGCCGAAATAGCGTCCGGTTCTTTATCATGCCGGTCATGGCCACGCGCAGATCCGTGACAGCCTGATGACTTTCACGCTCGTGGCATTTCGATTAAAGTTTAAGACACTCTGGCTTGTCAACATCACGAGTGTGTCTTGAAACACTTAAATACGAGTAAAAATGTGTAAGAATAAATAAATAAAAAAAGACTCTTAAAGTTTTAACAGTTGCTAATATGACTTGAATGCAGTTCGATATATGAGATGCTTGCAACATATTTGCAAGTTAAGCATTTAGCCTAATGTAAAACCCAACTGCTATTTATATGAAAGCGAGATTAATATTTGTAATAATTTAACAGTTAGCCACTTGATCTTCATAACCTCTTGCTATTGTAGTTTTGTTGTTATTGTTATTTAGTAATAGCAGCTTTGATTTGCACATTCCACAAAATACAGTAGGCTAGTGTCCTTTGACATTACAGAGCCCATATTTTTGTGTTAACACCTATTAAAAATGTTTGATAAACTATTATCTAACAAAATTAACATAGCGTGAGATGTAGCTAGTTTTAAACACATCAAATGTCTTTAATCCCTCTGAAAATATGGATTTTGACTTACTCCTAGTTAAAATCATCAGCTGTCATAGACATAATCATTAAAAACATCATAAATGTCATCATCTATTGAAATGATATTCAATTAAAGGTGAACTATGTAGGATTTTTGCAGTAAAATATCCAGAAACCACTAGGCCAGTGTTATATATTTTGTTCAGTTGAGTACTTAGAATATCCCAAATGTTTCCAACTATTTGTAAATCGTGAGAAATTGCTATTTTAACCGAGGAGCCGGGACGTGTGAGCTATGCGTGTGAGGGAGTCGCCTGTCGATTGCGTCATATCTGCGTCACCCTCGGTTTCCGGTTTTATT
The DNA here is from genome assembly GCF_949357685.1 of Gobio gobio. Lineage (NCBI taxonomy): Eukaryota > Metazoa > Chordata > Actinopteri > Cypriniformes > Gobionidae > Gobio > Gobio gobio. Next base: position 42,209,448 of record NC_137097.1, read on the forward strand.
CAGTGAAACAATTTACTCTCACTGCAGTGTGAACAAGTATCATAGCAGCCGCCGAGCGAACGTCATAACTTCCTTTTCAACACACTCAGATATATCTAATACGATAAACAGAATTGCGTTACCTCATACTCATGACTGGAAAAGAGGAAGTGGCGCCGGCAACCGTGTCATAATAAAAGTCCCGCCGGCGACTATGCCATAATAACAGTCCCGCTCTTCAATCGCTCCTGCGGCCTTGCTCAGCTCCACAACACTCGGTCCTGCTCTGCTTCACTACAGTAATGTTAACAATCGCATCCATGAACATGATTTCTGCCCGAGTCCTATCCTGACTGTTTTCCACCGGCTGTGAGGTGAAAACCACATGTCCCAAGATTCTGCGCTCAAACGTGGCGTCATCAAACTACGCCTTTGTTTTGAACAGGCGACCTCTAGTGGACGGAAAAGTTACATAGTGTAGCTTTAATTGTAATAAGTGTTTTATATCGGTTTTAATTATACAATTATTATATAATTATTTTAATTTAATTATAAAAACATTTTAATGACCAAAACATTACAAACAGGCCTACAAAAATTATGACAAACACTAATATTATTTTTAGCATTTACTGCATTTGTCAAGCTCAACCATGCACTAAACCATAGTCAAATTATTGTTAGAAAAATGTTAAAACAAATAAATTATGGATTTTACATTGATAAGGACATGTTGTATGCTCTTTGAGAGACGTAAAAAGATGTATTGATTATCAAAATATTTAATAAGAAGCCTTATACATTAAGACTGCACTTGAAGACTGCACATTAAGCCAAAATGTGTATTAAAACTAAAGATTTGAAATGTACCCCACATTGTATGGAGACTTTATAGGCCACTTTCTATTTCTTACTCTCTCATTCTTTCTTCTTTTTTTTTTTTTTTTGGGCTGTGTGAGCACAGATACGAGTGAGAGGTCAGGTAAGGGATGACCCCACGCAGTCCCAGGTGACATACAGTGAGCACTAAGTGTATCCAGAAGCACCTGAGGTTGTAAAAGAGAGGCCTCTCCAGGAATGAGTGGAGGGAAGTAGCTCTGGGCTGGAACAAAGTGGATTCTGTAACTCATTAAAGCAGTCTGGGGATTACAAAAGGTCAATCAAATAGTGCCATGTGACCCAGTACTGTCTTGCTTCTGGTTTGTGAATATGGCTCAGTGAAACAACGTCCCGTTTGATCCAATCATTACATCTATACCTGCTAGTAAAGTGCTTCTCAAATGCATATAATTCTCAGTTTACCTGTAATAAGTGGTTGACAGGTGAGGCGGTTCTTTAATGTTGTTTTAAATTAGTGCTTATACTTCAAATGTGGTTTGGTCACATGCATTTCAAACATGATTTGATTTATAGGTTCACAAGTCACTGTGTTTTGGACCCTGTTTACACCTGCATTTAGTGCTGTCCACTTGTGATTGCCCAAAACAGATCTTAATGTGACATTTTGACTAATTTTAACTCCATAGCTTGTTCATTCGATTTAAAACAGACAAAGACTCACTGTTAGGAGACACAAACACCATCGACTACAGAATTACTTCTCTACGGACACTAAGAAAGATACATTAACGTATGGATGAAAGAGAACTGGCACCTTCTCTTGTAACGGTGATTAGACAAGCATGAAATCCACACTACATTGATCCTGGTGGCCACAGTCGTTTCAGTTCAGACCGTCTGAGAGGTTCGTTCTAACTTACATGAACAAAATCCAGCCGGATCCGCCGTGACGTTCACAATCTGCAGAGACCAAACATGAAGATCTGTGACTAAAGCACATCTTACATCACAGCAGATGTTATTACAGTCCAGACTACAAATGTGACAGCAGAGCCACCATCTCTTGCTCAGACAGACCAGTTATTGATCTCCTCCCTGCACATTTAGGCCTCTCGAGAGGCTCCGAACCAGCATAAAGAGGAGTATTGATGATATATTGATATGCATTCTTTTATTTACTTTAACCATGAGGCCTTTCACCTCTCTCCTAACAAATCAATTGCACGTACAGCATGAAGCTTCTTTTCTGGTTCACGGGCTGCCATTCCCCATTTAGTCTGAGGGCAGCTTTGAAGTTTGTCTTGTGACTGTCAGACTTGTCTATGCTGCATGAGAAGTTGTACTAAAGGAGCGGATCTAAAGTCAGTATAAAACTGCAACATGGGGTTGGGTTATTTTTTTTATTTTTTTTAATGGAACGAAATGATTTTCATGATGCCAGTGAGGACAGAACAATTGTACAAAAATGTTTCCTGTATCGCTATTCAGTGGCAGAGCTACTTAAACCATTTAACCATTTTACTTTAACCATTTTACTTTCTGTAAAGCTGCTACTTTCTGTAAAGCTGCTACTTTCTGTAAAGCTGCTACTTTCTGTAAAGCTGCTTTGAAAAAATGTGTATTGTGAAAAGCGCTATACAAATAAATTTGAATTGAATTGAATTGAATTAACCAAACCAAAAAGTGTGTGACCAGCCAACAAGGGAAAAAGATAAACAAATATACTAAATTATCTTTTTTAATGTAAAAATGCAGAAAGTTTATAGGTTTAGGTGTAGGATTATTGAATATACAGTTTCTACGGAATAAAAAATCATTACGCCAATGGAGAGTCCCCACAAAGATAGCGAAACCGAGTATGTATGTGTTTAACAAGTATTAAACATATATATATTTCAGTAAACCTAGTGCAATCAAATTTGCACAAACTTGCATCTCTAAACTAATAGAGAACACTGTGGATATCTCAGATGATACTGCCCTTTTTTTGTCCCATATTATTTGAGACCAACCACAAAAAGAATCATGAATGAACTGGAAATGTTACGTGGAATCAGGATCAGAACTACAATCGTTAAATTCCTTAAAATTCCCAAAAGTTAAATTTTGCTTGTGCAGGTAACAGACAAGGACTTTCTTCTCTTTTGCCCTCTCCTTCTCCATCTTTCCTTCATAATGTACATAATGAAAACAGAAGAGTAAATAGTGTCATAAAGAAAGAGGCCCTGCCTGGGCACTGAGTGGGATTTAATTGACCATATGGGGGCGTTGAAGTTGATCTCTGACCCTACCTCCATCAACCCTTGGGAGCGCCCTAAAATTATATAATGGACAGAAAAGTGGGCCAGCCAGCCAGGCAAAAAAGGATGATACAAATGAACACACACTTCCATACTATGATGTCTGTATTAAATGCACCTCTTAACATTTCCCTATGGATGTGCATGCAGAAGCTTGTTGTTTCTTACACTCCCCAAGTGTAAGAAACAGCTCGTGTTTTGAGGCCGCTCAGCAGTCTGTCACTTGGTTAGACTCCCCACCATGGCACTTCTTTCCTCCGTTGCCAACATTCTCTCCCCCATTTCTGCTCATGCATATGGATAAGCTTAATTTAGAAGGACAACAGAGCTGCTTTAAGATCTGTCGCAGAGAGACAACGTAGACTGACACATGAGAGCAAAACAATGCAGGCCATTCGGTGTCCAGGGCAGCACTGAATGTGAAGGAGTGCTGGACAGAGGTCTTGCGAGCCTTTGATGGGGAAACCAGTTTTGTAGGGTTACCTCTCTTTTTTTAAGGTGAAATGTGTATTTTATGCTTAAATGTCTATCTAAAACTGAACCAAAAATTGTCATTAATTAAAAAAAATGTCAAAGTCCATTTCAATCTCATGCAAGGCAAATAGTTTCTTCATGTTTAATTTCATTAATTCACATACAGTCTGAATTATTGGCACCCCTGGTAAATATGATCAGAGATGGTTGTAAAAATAAATCTGCATTGTTTATCCTTTTGATCTATCATTTAAAAATTCGCAAAAAAATAACCTTTCATTGAAGTAAAAGAATGGAAAGTCACATTATGAAATAAATGTTTTTCTCCAAAACACGTTGGCCACAATTATTGGCACCCCTAGAATTTTTTAGGAGTAAAATATCTCTGAAATATATTCCCATTAATTTTTTTATATTTTAGCACACCAGGTTGACTAGGAACATGAAATTGTCCGGCTATGACGTCTTGTTTCACAGAAGTATAAATATGAGGAAACACAACGGCCAAATTCCCTTAATCATCATCACAATGTGTAAAACCACAGAATATAGTTCTGTTGTGCAGCAAAAGATTGTTGAGCTTCACAAAATAGAAAGTGGCTGTAAGAAAATAGCTAAAGCATTGAAAATCCCCATTTCCATCATCAGGGCAATAATTAAGAATTTCCAAACAACTAAAGATGTTACGAATCTGCCTGGAAGAGGGCGTGTGTCTATAATGTCTTAATGCACGGCGAGGAGGAAAGTTTGAGTGGCTCTCCAAGACTCAAAGACTCTCCAAGGATCACAGATGGAGAATTTCAGGGATTAGTTGAGTCTTGGGGTCAGAAAGCCTAAAAAAATAAAACAACCCCTACATCACCACATGTTGTTTGGGAGGGTTTCAGGAAAAATCCTTCTTGCTCATCCAGAAACAAACTCCAGCATATTCAGTTGTCAGACACAACTGGAAATTCAAAAGGGACCGGATTCTATGGTCAGAAGAAACTATAAAAAGACATTACAAAACAAACATTAAAATCAACACACAAATGTGTCACTGAGCACAAAATTAAGCTTCTGCCATGACCATCCCAGTTTCTTGACATGAATCCTAGAAAATGTGTGGGGTGAACTGAAGAGAAGAAGCACCAACATGGAGCTGGGATTCTGTATGGAGGAATGGTCTCTGATCTCTTGCCAGGTGTTCTCCAACCTCATCAGGCATTATAGAAATAGACTTGGAAAAAAGAGGTTGCAAAAAGTATTTAATAAAAGGGTGCCAATAATTGTGGCCAACGTGTTTTGGAAAAAAGCATTTATTTCGTAAATGTGATTTACCCCCCACTTTCAATTATTTTACTTCAATGAAAGGTTAGATTTTTGTGAATTTGTTGAATAAAAGATAAAAGGATAAACAATGCAGATTTATATTTACAGCCATCTTTGATCATATTTACCAGGGGTGCCAATAATTCTGACCATGACTGTATTTCCTTGATGGTTATATGACAAACTTGCGAAATCTCTTTTGTGAACACTTAACTAGGAATAGTTCACCCAGAAATGAACATTCTGTCATCATTTACTCACCTTCATCTTGTTTCAAACCTGTTTGACTTACTTTCTTCTGTGGAACATAAAAGAAGACATTTTGAAAAATGCTGGACTAATAACCAAACAGTTTTGGTTCCCATTGATTTCCACTGTATGCACAAAAATTACAGTGGAAGTCAATAGGAACCGAAACTGTTTGGTAACCCAACATTCTTCAAAATATCTTATTTTGTGAGCCAAGAAAGAAAGAAACTCGCACAGGTTTGGAACGTCATGACGGTGAGTAAATGATGACAGAATCTTTCATTTTTGGGTGCACTATCCCATTAAGCACATAAACCATTAACAAAACAATTGCATGTGTTGTATTTCTTCGTATAAAAGCACCTGCTGCTAAATGAGTAAACTTTCCCATGTGTCAAATGTTGCTTTTCATTAACTATTAACATCTTACTCATTGCATTTGCTGTAAGAAACAAGACCTTTTCCCCAATCACTATTCCACCAGCCGATCCAGATCTGGCCTACCGTCATCTGTTAACATGAATCTGAGAGTTTCAAGATGACATGAAGCCGTGCAACCTGCAAACTTTCTCCCAGAACACTGTTCTGTTCAGCGTCAGCCATTTCTGCCTTTGAGGGATTAGAGTGATGTCATCGGCAAGGTCTCAACCCTTTTCGCTGTCATCCTGGCTCAGGTCGCCGTTAAGTCCGAGCACCGCAGCTTTTGCATGCGCTATAATTCAGACTGTGACTTTGATGATAATAGCACTAATAATGGCCTGACAGTGACGGATGGGTGCAGGCAATTTGGGGGCCCGTGAAGTGACCCCCGGCCCAATCAGAGCACTTCCAGGTTAAATGTGACCCCAGGCAGCCGGCAAATAGGGAGAAGTGCTGAATGGATGAAGGAGAAAGAGAAAGAATGAGGGAGAGAGAGAGAGAGAGAGAGAGAGAGAGAGGTAAAGCACTGAAGTGAAGAACACTCCTCAGGATAATAAGTAATTGCTGCTATATGCCATTTATTTCCTGTTTGGATGCTTCTGCAAGATTCCGAGAGTAGAAACTCTGTCCGCTAACCACAGAGGCAACCACATTCGAATCCCTAGAGCTACACTCGAAATTCTGCCGCGTTGCCAAAACCTTTCGGTTTCACAAACCAAGTCTTTGGCCGCAAACACAGTTCTCTTAATCAGTCCAAACACCTCCCCGGGCAGCAGTGGGAATGCTTGGCCAGGCCATGTGTTAGACATTAAACGCAATCAGTGACGGCGTTTTTTGAGTGCTGGAGAGATTGAGAGGAAGGGAGATCCAGGTTGATAAATAGCAGAGCCACTCAAATGCCCGTCTGTTCACGGGGAGTCTGGGTAATCAAACCAAGGCCTGTTTGCTTTATTTATGCCGCACGTCAAAATGAGAGATTTATCGTTATTGCGAGGCAGCTCTTGATTAGTGAGGAGAATGTGGGAAGCTAACCTGGAAAGGCTCTACTGGCGTTTAACGTCTTCTTGTCAGGATGAGCACGAAGCAAACAATAGATGCATGCTGGTTAAGATGGAAAAGTGACAGGGATTAAGCGTTCTTTGTGGCGAATGCAATCCTGGGCACAGCATTTTCTCATGATTACTGTACGAAAGTGCTCTCCAACTCTGTTCAAAAACAACCAACATCTGATTGCCATTCATCCTTTAGCGGTATCATCTGCAGATGGGAATTGACACCAAAGACAACATGAGCTATGGAAATGATTAAGCAAGACCTCCACAGCAAATAGCTTGGTTATGCAGTACTATAATTTCAATTTCCTTTGCAAACAACTGGTTCAATATACGCCTGGACAGACCAAATAAACACTTCTGACGTACTTACGGTTTCTTGAGACATATAACCTTTTATCTTTCCCTGCCAGAAACAAACGGCATGTTAAGAATTAACGTAAGGTTCTTCCCTCTAGGTCAACACCGTTCCTAGCCGTTCCTGTATTTTTCCATTAATCCTCCTCCATCTCCCTTAATCATACTGCTGGCCCGGCGACTTGAAAGGCGCCAAGTAACACGCAACCTGTCAGATCTAGCAAGGGAAAAATGAATTAAGTCCAGAGGGTAAAGTTGGGACGGAGAGAAGTGTGAGTGGGCCGGGTATTGAGCCCTGGGGCACCCCGAAAGTCATAACTCAGAGCTTAGGTACCGCGGCCCGCCTGAGGAGTTACCGTCTGCCAATTGATTTAGTGTCATCTGAGGTCTTGGCCGCCTCTTACGATTATGTGCCTTATTAAGTGATTCTCTGAGCATGACAGCTTTAGGATATTAGGTGGTACTTTCTGTGGCCTTTTTCTAAGTACATGAATCGCCTGCTTTTATTAGTCTGAAGGACACTGCTCAATCCTGGTCCGATGCTGTGAATCCTTTCCTATATAACGCCAGTTGGAAAAACACACTCACATTTTCCATTTGCCGCAGTTTCCCTTCAGCTTTCACTAAGCATCTCTACAACTCTAGTTTTAACATTTTGAGGTCGCAACCCTCTGGACTTCAACATTTCTAAAAAACTGAAACACAAATATTTTATTACCAAAACATGCTATAACACCAAGAGAGCGTGTTTCCTTTAGAAGGACATTTCCTCTGGATAGTGTTTATTTTCTTTCACCTTTGTTTGATGGAAAGGTTACGCAAACATATATAAAAGAACGATTTTTGTTTGATGTGTGTATATCTGTGCCTGTGTGTGGATGTTTATGTGTGTGCAAAGAAGCCAAAATTGCGAGTTAAATATTGTCATAGACATTCATTAGCCAAGTGCAACAATTGCAGGGGACTTTTGACCAAAGTTACAACTGCAGGATTATTTTATCAGAAATCACATACACAGAGTTCCCAGAACTCACCAGGAAAAATCTCTTCATCCTCCATGTTGGATAAAATTCCTGTACGAGATATGCTGTTTACCGTGACTCCATGGCTTCATGCATTACTGGAAATAGACAAAGAGAAACCAAAAAAAAAGATAAAATAAAGTCTTACACTGTTAGTAATACATATACTGTTTTCATCAAATGTTTCAGGGGTTTCAGTTCTGCATTTTTAGATGATTTGAATCAGGCACAATTTAGAATTGAACAAATTGGCTCATTTTTCAATCAATGAGTCAGCATTTGAACTGCATTGGCCACACCCTGGAAGTCGAACTGGATTGACAGGAACACATAACTATTCATTCAAAGCGATTCATAAGATAATGCCTTCTGGGAGTGTGCTTCCCTTCACAAATCCATATGTCTATTTATAAATAATTGACATGTATTAGATTATATCAGATAAATGTATATATCTGTCTTTGTGCGTGTGTGCATGCGTCAGATGAATGTAATACTACTGTTTAAAAGTTTTCAGATACAGAGCTGTTATTTTAAATTGCAATAAGATTTCACAGTATTACGTTTTTACATTTGAGGGTTTTTTTATATCAAATTAATGCAGCCTGGTGAGCATAAGAGACCTCTTTCAACAACAAAAAAATATTTGAACAGTAATATATACTATACAGATGAATGCATCTGTCAGCCTATAATACTGTCAAACTTCAAGGCTTTCAACATTTTAAAACAAGGCTGTCATCAAACCATCATTCAAAGTTTGTCTTCATGAAGTTTCCTTTGTCTTAAAAAAAAACCTTGCATTACCCCCACATTACCTTTAAGGACCATCTCAAACTTCACATTCAGCAAGAATGTCAATCACCAAACATGAAACTATATCACAGCCAATGTGTTAAAGATATAATCGTTTCACAAAGATAACATTCAATATATGCAGTACTGAGAAATGTTTCCAGGGTCAGGACTCTTTAGTCAAGGGTGTTTACTGCTGAATCTTTATGCCAAGAGTTTGACAACATGGCATTATGTGCAATTTATGTCAGGCTTGGTTTTGTGTGTGTGTGTTTATGTGCAAGAGTGTCTATAAAAGAGAGTGTGACAGAGATTGCATTCATATGTATGACCTTCCTCTTTAGAGGCATCGTCAAAGATCACAGTCAGTGTTGACAGAGATATTTCTCCCATGCATTGCAGCGGTGAGGGCTGCTGTCTAAATGCTTACTCACCAGGCGCCGACTGCACAGGCCGCCAGCAGAGCCAGCCAGTGGCCCTGAATGCCCTTTTGCTGACTAGACTGTAGCAGCCAATAAATGGAGCTGTCACTGCTGTCAATCTTGCTTTCTCAGACACAATCGCCCTATCACGCCCACACATGCCATCCTGCCCGCCTCAATTATGTCCCTAAAAGGACCGCTTTCTCTGACAGCCCTGCCTCTTGTATGACAAAATGCAAAAATGGCCAATCATCTCAGTCTCCGCCCTGGGGATTGAGAAAGAGAGAGAGAGTGAGAAAGACTCTTTCTTACGCAATGTTGTATTTAAATGTGTAGCTTAAAAGTCAATCTCTTTAATTCATGAAGCATATTATGAAATTATGTTTTTGAATAAATGTTATCATAAAATCTTCCCTCATATGATGCATGTGATACCGTCACTAAACTTTCACAAATGGGGTCAATCACATGACATCTCACCATACATAAAAACAAACATAACAATTAGTAACATAACAAGTGACTGATGAAGAATTCACACTGCTCTGTACCTTCATACATCTCAGATTCTTGGGATTTCATGGATAACCTGAAAAGGGAGGAAAAGCAAGCCAGGTACAAGGCCTCAGAACCTCCCGTCGGAGCCTGTCTGGTCCACCTGCATTTTGATACTCTATCGCCATCTACTGGATGGAAGGTTGATGCGCAGGTTTGCTGTAAAAACATAAATATGCGTGAAATGTTTGTTCTATTTGTAACATTAATCAATCAATATATTGAAACCATGCTCATAAAAAGTATTTCATTTGATATTTACTGATAAAATAAACATTTTTACAATATTAGTCCCATTATGTCAAGGGCATTTTCATAACCGTGACAAAAATAATCATGAAGGTCTCATTTCAGAATTTGTTATCCTTACTTCAAAAATACCAATTTACATCTTATGTCTAATTTCCTACACATTTTTTAATTTTAACTTTTATCAATTTAATGAATCCTTGCTGAATAAAAGTATTAATTTATCTCAAAAACATCTTATTGACTCTTTATTTATTAACTTTTGATAATAAATATATATATAAACAATGAATATGCTACCTCCAAGTGATTAAAGATCTTACATTCCACTTTGTGGTTCGAAAGAATAGAAACTACTTTGCCAGCAGGGAGGGTTTCTTTAAAAATGCATTCCATACAAATTACTTAATAAAAAAGCATTCAGTAACATGATCAAAGCACCACAATATACAAGTAATGTAATCTGATTACTTTTGGATACCTTTTAAGGTCACATATAGGGTCAAGTAAGAAGCAATAAGGAGAATGTCTGCGCATGCACCAGTAGGTGGCTCACGTGAATCATGACTGGCAACAAAACCAGCTGCCAATTATGAATCAGTTCTAATGTCAACCGAATTCGCAGTTACTATATATCATCCACCCGCCACCCACCCAAACCTTTGTTTTTCTCTGATTTAAATATCCGCACCCGGTCCTCACAAAATATTTAAATTAATAAGTAAAAGAGTGACGCATGTTCGTCGCGTTTACCGTGAAATATAGTTCCGTTTCTTTAAAAATCAACACATTAATGATTTCTCTCATGGATCCACCTGCAAATAATTGGTTATTTTTTATTACTTGGAATAACTACAACAGCTAACAAGGTAGGGGCTAGCTGTAGGCTATTTTGAGAAATGAATAATGGTGTTTATAGCTCTATATATATATATATATATATATATATATATATATATATATATATATATATATATATATATATATATATATATATATATATATATATATATATATATATATCACACCTAATCTGTGATATTATTTGAATACATTGGAGTAAATATTAAGCTATTTAGAATAGCCTAGGTTAGACCAACAAATACAAAATAAAATACTCAATAAAACAATCAATATAGGCCTAACTATTTCTATTATTGCACAATTATTCAATACTAACCCATTACTTTTTGTAAAACATTTAAAATAATATTTCTCTTAGTGGCTATCTAGGCCTACTATTGTCATCTTCTATATGGGACCTTGACGTTTGATACATTGGCTACTGGCTCTCGGCCTGAAAACTTTATCATTTATTTCTCTAAACGACCTCGCCTATACTTTCCTCTTGATTACTTTTCTGTTGACTATATACTCTGTGAAAGCTCTCAATTCCACTGGTCTCCTCATATATTCAGAGACCTGTCGCCGTGTTTACCCTTCGCGAGGATAAATCGTGTTTTTTCCTATCCCGCGCTTCCATCTCGCGCCGAGCTCGAGCGTTCCGAATGGCGCGAGGGTTTATTTGTTTAGGAGAGCGGCATTTATTTTCCGCGTGGTCTGTTTGGGCAGATGGCGGGTCTCGCCGCGCCAAGTGGAACCGGGTGTTTATTTGAAATGGGGCGTGCGGCACGCGAGGGTATTGAGGAGCCCCGCGGACCATGTGTTTCTCTGTGCGCCCTGATTGGATGACGCGGAGTTGGCAGGCGACCTGACGAGAAACAGGAGACAAAATGGCGGGCTGTGTCTCTATGAGCGCATAGGCCTGGGCCTTCCATACGGCTGGGTCTGGTTGAAAGCGCCTGGCTTCATGGATGGTTTCATTTCATGAGATCTCGAGATCCAGCACAACACATATTTTAATATGATTTTAAGGTCCTATGACAGTGCAATGTAATTTGGTACAATACTTAAGGAAAGGACCCTGATAGTTAAATAACACAGGCCTCCAAAGTACACCATACCATTCAGTTCTTACAAGAAACGCACGATTAAAATAGTTAATTTCATGTTAGCTTTACAAACTTTTTTCTTTCAGCAGTTTGATTAATGGTTAATATTCTGTGTTAAAAAGAAACTGGCCAGGAACATGAATGTCATGAACACTTGATTTATGAATTGTTAGTTATAGCTTGAAAAATGGGTTTTCATCGGCTATTTAACCTCCATTTTCAGGTGTAATTTTACTAATTTTGTTACCACATTTTGTTTCCATATTTATCTTTCTAGTAGGCTACCACTGTGGTAAATAGAGAAATTGTTAAATTGTTCTGTGGATTAAAAGTGAAATTGTGTGTACATTTGGAAATTACGAAATACTTGTCTTTTCTATGAATGTGTTGAGTTGATAATCTATGTTTTAAATGATAAATATAATAGTACATGTGTTTTAAACAAAAATGTTGGCAGTAAAAACTGTTAAAACCCTTTCTTTTGTGTTGAGGGCCTATGGTGATTGACAGCACACATTAAATTAGCCACTCCCTATAGTTTTAGCCCTGCCCTGCATTTGGAACGTCATTTTTTAGAGGAACCAATCAGTAAAGAGCCAATCCATCAATGTCAGCTCCTTAGCCAATCAGGGAGAGTATGCTAAACAGCTTCTAGCCAATCACACATAGTTTGTTCATGCCATCTCCTATATATGCAGCAACCCCTTGCTGTGCTACATGATTTGACTGAAAATCTGAGTGGGATAACAGTTTCATGATTTGTGCTGCTGTTCTGGTGAATGTGGATTTTAACTCCTGCAATGAAAGCAAAGGAATTATTTCAGATTATTGAACTCTGATGTGAGGCTTGTCATATCTGGCTGGTTTGAACATCTCGCAGAAATGAGTCACGGTCACACATACACAATATCTAAAAATACAAACACACATTGGAAGACTGGACTATTGACAGAACTGTCATTTTTGTGTAATAATACACTTTCAATCACCTCAGTTTCTAAAAAGGTTAAACTTACAACACAGTCTCTTTCACATGAGGTTATACTCACTCCATCAACTATTCCAAAAAGACCAGCAGTTACATTTCCCCATGTCAAGCATGACGCTCTGCCAAAATGTGAAATATGAGGAACAGTTCAAAGGTCTCACCATATGCCAACTGGCTGCTATGATGTTAAAAAAAAAACAATGTGACATCAGCGTTGTTGCCTATTTCCCATATGCCACTTATACCCAATTATGGGTGACCATTTGACCAATCAATGTTTCAGAACTGAACTCCCTCGTAATTCATTCATTATAGAGTCAACTTGATGTTTTGATCAATGTTACTATAGCATATGCTCTTATATGTCTTAAAGCTCACCTTTATTTAAATAATGCACACCACGTTTGACTTATTTATTACTTCATACTTTGTTTTGTCAATGTTTATCCAGCCATATACATATACAGTGAACACCAGGGTCAATAATTAATGGGGGATCAGGCCAAAATGCCCATTTCGCTAGCATTTTGTCCCTGAAAAGGAAATTTAATTACCCATACCCTCTTTTTATTTGTACACTGTAAAAATATATGGTCAATAAGTTATGGCAACATATGTTTTTACATTGCTTAACTCGTCAAAAGAAGAGAAGCAATTTTCATCTTTTTTTATAAGCTATACATGAATCAACTAATTTTAAAGTCAGTTTTATGTCATTTAAATTGAAATTAAGTTGAGTTGAAATTAAACATCCAAGTTGATTGTACTTAAATATTTAAAGAAGCATTATTTTTTTACAGTATCAAGTCTGATATTGTTCTTCATGTTATACTCTCGGCCTATATTTACTGTCACATAAAATATGTTGAAATGTATTTTATTTTATTAGTAAGAGCCTAATAACTATATCTAATGATTTACATTGTGAATTCATTTGAATGAACTGACTCAATTTACTTATTTGACATTATGCAGTGAGAATGTATATTGTTAGAATAAATATGCCCTCATAAATGTACAAAAATGACTCTGAAAATCAAATTCAAGGGGCAAATATTTCACATTTTAAAGGATTTTTTTTTTCTTTTTTTTTTCTATTTGAATGACAAATTCATCAGGTGTTTAGTAAAGTGCCAAAGCGACGAGGTGCAATGTGAAGTGCAAATAATATTTATAGCTCAGTCTTCCCTCAGAAGTGGAAGTCGGTGTCAGGCCATTGAGGAACTTCAAGTCAAGTCACCTTTATTTATGTATAGTGCTTTATACAATGGAAATTGTTCCGAAGCAGCTTCACAGTAATAAACATGAAAGTAATAGAATTAATGATGCAAACTTCATCAAATATGAGACGGATTCAAACTCTGCTGTAAAGTACACTCTTAAAAATAAAGGTTCTTTATTAGCATCCATCCATGAAGAACCTTTAAAAACATTGAATCTTTCCATTGTACAATAAAGGTTCTTTAGTGGAAAAAGGTTCTTTAGATTAATACAATTTTCTTCACACTTAAAAATGGGTTATTTAAAGATCTGTTCACTGAATGGTTCTCTTCAATGGCACAAAACATGGTTCCTCATGGCATCCCTGTGAAAAACCCTTTTTGGAAACTTTTATTTTTAAGAGCGTAGGCTAGCAAGATAATATTGTAATTATTCAGCTCAATTCAGTTCAGTGACAATTCAGTTCTTTAACTGTGTAAAGTAAAGCCATTATGAAATAGTTCAATTCTGCTGTAAAGCAACTCTACAGAAGACAACAGTGTCATTATTCAGCTTCATCCAACATGTCAGTGCAGTCAAATCGATAAAATTGCTGAATATTAAGGCCGAAACTGATCAATTAGGATCAGAGTTTGAATTTAATCTAGAAGTGTCTAGGCCAATAATTTTTTTAATCTTTTCTCCTCAAGCTTGTAAAAAAATGTATAATTTCTTTAAAGTCAAGAGACAAACAAATGAACTGTAAAATCAATGGGAGCTAAGATGATTTATTTTTGTTTATTGTTTGGGACAAACTGACAGTAGCAAGTTTCCGTATAGGATATGATACGGACATCACACTTGACTGACAGATCACAGATGTCAGTTCTGAATCCAACTTTCTGCTGTTGTCTTATTGAATCTAAGGCCTTCAAAATGCACGCTTGAATTATGAATGTGTGGTTATGAGCTTATATGAAAGCATTTCTTTGAGTGCTATAGCTTTATGTCATTTATGCAGGGGTTTATCTTTCATCGTGTCAATGAACTACTCAGCACAGGACGAACAAGGTCAGTTTTCTCATGGCAAAAAAGTGAGAAAAATATTCTCAAGGTTAAGTCCTTGAGGAAACTAGCTTTTGTGACCTCGCAGAGGGCTGTATTTCGGGACGAGACCACAGCGTTGCGTGCCTCTGTCCCATGAAGATGTCTGTGACAGATGAAGGGACGTTCTTTCATCTGGCGCTTCTTCACTTTGAAGCACTTTGTGAGAGCAGCTGCAAGCGATCTGAAATCTATTAACACCCGCTACTCTCTTAAAAACACATTTCCTGAGGATGTGAAGATGCAGCCACACATGTGTCATGCGTTCGCTGTGTGACCCCTCCATATAATTACATGCAGGAAACATGGTG
Source organism: Gobio gobio (assembly GCF_949357685.1). Lineage (NCBI taxonomy): Eukaryota > Metazoa > Chordata > Actinopteri > Cypriniformes > Gobionidae > Gobio > Gobio gobio. The sequence goes on from NC_137097.1 coordinate 42,225,028, forward strand.
GCATAAACGATAGATTTCAACAAGGGTTAAAAATATATCCATGATATGTTTGGGAGAATGGATGCTGTAAAGAGGTGCTGGTTTGTTGGTCGTTAGATGGCCTCACATCCTGGCCACGTGATGTTCAGCTGGTTTCATCTTTTAACACTGCAGCTAGCCAACAGACCGTGTTGACTGAATGACTAAATGGTTTAAGACGTATTGAAAGAGAGTGTTGCTTTAGGTGGTGAGAGTCTGGCTTTTTCAAGGGGACAGTGTATATTTTCACTTGTCCACTAGATGGAGCAACCGACAAACACATCACAATCATTCCTCATAGATTTGGGTCCAATCCACCACATCCAAAATGAGCTCTAATGGATTGAGATCTGGTGACTGTGGCGGCCATTTGAGTTTAGAAAACTCATTGTCATGTTCAAGAAACCAGTTTGAGCTATGACATGGCACTGCTGGAAGTAACCATCAGAAGATGGGGCAGCTGTGGTCATAAAGGGATGGACATCGTCAGCAACAAGGTATTGGCTGTGGAGTTTAAACAATGCTCAATTGGTATTGGGCCCCAAAGGTGCCCAAAGTGTGCCAATACAATATCCCAGACTACCAGCAGCTATCCTTGTTGTTTACATCAAGCAGAAACTGAGACTTGTCCGACCAGGCAACTTTTTTCCAATCTTCTATTGTCCAATTTTGGTGGGTCTACGTGAATTATAGTGGTGATCTGATCTTCTGCTGCTGTGGCCCATCCGCTTCAAGGCTCGGCATGTTGTGCGTTCAGAGATACTCTTCTGCAGACCTCGACTGTAGCGTGTGGTTATTTGGGTTAACCTACTTTTGCCCTTCCATTAGCTGGAACCAGTCTGGCCATTTTCCTCTGTCCTCTGGCATCAACAAGGCATTTTCTGCCGCTCACTGGATTTTCTCTTTTTCGAATCATTCTCTGTATCCCTAAAGATGGTTGTGCGTGAAAATCCCAGTAAATCCCAGTTTCTGAAATAGGCCTACTCAGACTGCCTTTCCGGCACCAACAATCATATCACATTCAAAGTCACTTAAATCACAGTTCAACCCAAGGCTACAGCTCAGGGAAAAAAACATTGATATATAGGCTATGAATTGTCTGAAACTACACCTGCATGTGAATTTTGGATACAACATCTGTCTGTGATGGGGGAACTGCAGGATATGGGGATATGGGGAAAATAACCCATAATTTATGGTTATAGGCACAAATGTATCAACAGGTGGAATACAGCAATGCCAACATTGCTGGTTTTAGAGTAGGGCCTCTTTTTCTTTCTTTCTTTCTTTCTTTCTTTCTTTCTTTTATTATATTTTTTTTACAAAATATAAAATTGACCTCTTTTTAAAAGATAAATACATACACAAATAAAGTAAAAAGATGTTGGCACAACAACAACATAATGAGCCCAAATGGGTCCAAACTTAACCAAGAAATGGGAGATTAAAGGAAGAAAATTATATCACCATGCACGATGAGAAAATAAAGATAGTAAAACATTTGAGAAAGTTCTGACTAGTCAGCGCTCGCGCTGTGATAATGAGCGCTTCCATGTCATGTGGCCATGAGGCACCTACATCCAGTGCTTTCTCATATCGATATTTATCTAGGACTATAGATTGATGCATGTATTTAAAAAAAAAAAAAAAAAATCAACCTTCTAAAATTAAATCTAATTAATGATGTAGGCCTAAATAGTAGGTAGGCATTCATAGTAGGCTGTTTTTAAATAACAAATCAAGAAAATCAATTTTAAGTCTATAAACTTTAAAAAAGTTAAACGTTAAAAAGAAAAAGTTAAATACATCTACGAAGATGACAATGATGATAAAATTGTCTATGTCATTTTTAGCCTTCGACCGCTTTGGGAAATATCTTGTTAACATTTTATGTGAGTTCAAATATAGGCTATGCTTATGCTTAGGAACAGCAACAGACGATTTAGTTTCTAGCTATAGGCTTATGTCACAATTTTAAGTCTCGATATTTGTTAAATCTGTTCTTTCCAACACGGATGGACTGGACATTAATAAACGTAATCAGTTTTTTTTCTCATTATCACGATAGAAAACAATCTATCACCGTAACAGAACTGAACCTGCATTCATGCTGCTTCCAAAAAACCTACATCACAAGACAACAATAAATCCACTTTTATAATCTTAGCCTATATGCTCTGGAATAGGCTACATTTAGTAACGATTGGGTTTTCTTCTTCTTCTTCTTCTTCTTCTTCTTCTTCTTCTTCTTGTTTTTTCATGTTTATGTTGAAAATGGTTTGGGTGTCAGTGATTATTATTATTAATCAATAATATTTAAGAAGCAAGTAGCCTAATTTAAATGCAATATTAGCTATTAGGCTATTTTATTCATTTTAAGATCGATGAGGATTTTATGCAAGAACATTGTTTACTATTTTAAATTCTGTCGTTATTATTAGCCTAAATTATTTATTGTAATAGGTATAGGCCTACTGTGTATGAATGCTTATAATGTCGTATTTATTGCTGCCGTTTAGGCTATAGGTTATTTTATATGTAGTGTTATTTGTAGTTGTTTCATTTAATTACCTCTATTAAATAACCTCTATTCATTTAATTACCTCAAATAACATCCGTTTTATTTACTGATGTTAAATAAATTAACATTTATTTAACTTCTAAAATAATTAACATTTTAAACTATTATTTATTTATTTCATTTTATAACCTTTCATTAGGCCTATCTGATTTATAAAATATGATTAAAGGCCTTAGGAATTAGAACTGAATTTGAAGTTTAATTTAGTGCAATAGCAGATCTGATTCGACAGGCATCGGCTGTCTACATCTTGCATGAATTTCGAACAGAAAGTATCAAATGTGATTGGGTGTTGAATGTTTCCTCCGCTTTCATAAGTCAACACCCACCTTTACTCACTGTGACCACTCACGCTTTGACAATTCCACACCAGACGATCCCATTGGTTCAGTCATGTAGGGGGAGACTTGGCTTTGCGATTTCCATTGGCCTACGCCATCCAATGGCAGACTAAGCCACGCCCTCTTTGTAATTATTATTAAAATGCATGGGTATTTATACAGAATATTCATGATGAAACAAATCTGATTGGTCAAGATTCACTCTTCTCTAACCAACAGAGAAGCGGCATCGTTGTCGCGCTGTCACGCAGACAGAAATGACCCAACAAATGCTATAGAAAAACATATTTATTTGCTTTTAGTCACACGTTCGTCCGTAATTATTTCCCAACATCATGGTTTAAAGAAATTAAACAAATAATTCAGGAGATGCACACAGTTTTACTAGAAAATAAATCCAATAAAATATATTTTGCTTTTGTGTGTAAAATATTACTTAGTTATTTGTATTATGTTCATTGTATTACATTGTATAATATTGCCTCTTGCTCATTTAAACAAAATACATTTAAAACAGCAAGCCTAATGTAACAGAACTTTGTGAATTATATTTTTTGACAAAAGGTTGTAAAGCAGCCATGACTTATAAAAACAAAAATGACAAAATTGACACAACTAAAACAAGTTAAGACAATCAAGTTATGATCTGTGATTATATCACAGGTCATGCTAAAACAAAATATGACTGCACCTCTTTTAACAGAACAGCGCTATATCAATATTTGCATTAAAAACTATAGCTTTAAAGCAGCTTTGGAAATAGACATGTTTTTGTGTATTGACAGTTAGCAAAATGGCTCTGCATTTCATATTTAAAAAACATAAATGATCCAATTTTGACAAAAATATAAATATTTCAGCACTAAACATGAGATGCAACTGATTGCACCACTTCAATAATTAAATTACAAATCATTAAAAATGAAAATATAAAATAGAACAGAAATTCCCTTTCAATAATTTAAAGATTCCTTCAAGATATTTTATTTTAGAATTGACCACTTGATCTGCTCCTTTGCTGACTGTAACACCTGAAAAATCAAACAGAATTTCAGTGAACAAGGCGGATTTGAATGACACAACACACCTCAAAAAGAAGCATTACTCCACACATGCAATTCAACGTGTTCTGCGGCATGACATTCATTTGAGTTGTTAATATGATTTTTTTCACATTCCTTCCATAAAATGCGAGTAATAATATAAACTAAATAAATGCAATGTAGTTGTAAAACACCATTTTAAATTTCTCTGATTTTATATTACGGCCACAAGGGGGCATCTGAAGACCACATTGGACTTAGACGTTTCTTTACAGCTGTCTCTTTCATAATTAAACTTCAATTTAGATTAGTTTCATTCACATATCTATGAAACTACGCCTCTGTTGTCACTCTAACAAAATAATTTAAAGATTTATCTAAAAGATCAAAAGGTTTAATACAATTTAAGAGCTCCAATACTTCAGCATGCACATTTGTGAGTGTTCATGCACTTACATTAGAGGTGAGAGCCAGTTTCTCAGTGATGTGCTGTCAAGGTTAGAGTTAGTGGCAAAGATTAGAGAGAGACAGGTGATAAAGATGTTAATGACAGTGCAGGCGTTAATGAGTTAGACAGAAAGTGAAACATTCATATATATATGCGTGAATGTGTGTGTGCGTGCGTGCGTGCGTGTGTTTATACCTGTGCCACACTCTGTTCTGATAATGGGTTATCATCTGCCTGCAAAGTAACCAAAATCAGGAAAAATTACATTTTGTGTGAGATGTGAAGTGAAGGTTAAGATCAACAACACACCACAACTCATCTGCCACTACTGTTAAACACCACAAAAATAGTATGCCAAAGCTATAGTAAAGATACAAAGAGAACATTTATGCTCCAAAATCATCTGTAAATATCTCTGGTTGATGATAATGCCAGCTCGCCCAGTTAACAGAAGTGTTAGTTCGCCTTTAGAGGATCTTCTGACAGCCTTGATAATGGACATTAACCATTTTCTTTTGTCAGTTAAGCACTGTTTTTTTATTTATATATGGAAATATAATGTAAAGTTAGCATGCATTTGATTGCATTTGTCATCATTGAGTTTATCATGACATTTCAGCCATCAATCACTTTCTAGATATTATCACCACCCACTGGTCGACCACTATACTACTAAAATTCACTAAAATATTTAAAGATCACAAAAAAGTCCCAGCTAGAATGTATTCAAAGACAATAGACTGCAATTAATTACAAATAAAATCAATATAAATAAATAAATAAATAAATAAAAACTGCACTGTATGCACTATGTAACATTTTTTTCAGTAAAATATCCACAAACCACAAGGCCAGGGTTATATATTTTGTTCAGTTGAGTACTTACAATATCCCAAATGTTTCCAACTATTTGTAAATCGTGAGAAAATGCTATTTTAACCAAGGAACCGGGACGTGTGAGGGAGTCGCCTGTGAAAGGCGCCATATCTGTGTTACCCTCGGTTTCTGGTTTTCTTTTGCAGAAACGTTTTACTCCTATTGCAGTGTGCAACAAGTGTCATAGCAGCTGTCCAGCGAACGCACAGAGTAACGTCAGAACATCCTTTTCAACATCACATCCTTTTCGGAAGTGGCGCCGGCGACTGTGGCATAATAAAAGTCCTGCTGCTCGCGAGGCGTGTGTTGCGCTCTTCTTATTAACAATGGCTCCAGCGGCCTTGCTCAGCTCCACAACACTTGGTCCTGCTCTGCTTCATACTACAGTCATGTTAATAATCGCATCCATGAACATGATTTCTGCCCGAGTCCTATCCCGATTCTTTTCCATCGGCTGTGAGGAAAAGATCGCATGTCCCAAGATTCTGCTCTCAAACTTGACATCATCGAGCTATACGCATTTGTTTTAAATAGGCCACCTCTAGTGGACGGAAAAGTTACAAAGTACACCTTTAAATCTTATTTCAAATTAATCATTTAATTTATGGGTGGATCTTAGTGTGGCAATATCTTACCCACGATGACGTCCCTGCACTGGAGTAAGAAAAAATATTATATATAATAAATCCATGTTGGTTGGCAACTGTACTGGAGTAGGACCATCACTAAAATTGAGATAAAAAATCTAAAAGATAACCAAATAAAATGTGCCATAGCTGTTCAAATGTCTTCACAGATAATACATTGCAATTTTACTACTAATAAAAAAAAGAATACATTACATTTAATTAATTTTGTTTTTAGATTTATTTACAAAACACATTAGTCAGAGACTAGAGCTTTAGATTTTACCTTAATTTAACTGTATTATGTATTTGAAGTGGGACAGTGTCTTCCTCCTTGTACTGGAGTAAAAAAAGCCAACTCATAAGAGCACAAATCAGAATTGTCGACTTCTGAAATCATGCCCGGCCATTGACTGGGCGAGTTTATGTGAGCGTAACTCAAAGATGTGACTCAGTGTCTCCCTCTCCGCAGCAAAAGGTTTATGGTCAGATGTCAGCGGGATGTTTTCTTAATATTGATCGGCTACCTCGGTTACAGCTCGTCCTCTTGTGAGCCTTACACACGCTTGTGCATGCCATGCAGTTACCTGCCCACTCTTACCCTCATCCCTCTCTCTCTCTCTCTCTCGTCCCTCTCCGGCTTTAAAGCGGAGGGAGAGAGGAAGGGGGGCTGAAGGAGAGCTACAGGAGTAGCTGCCGGCTCTCTCTTTGGCCCTCCACGTTACCAGTGATGTAATCAAAAAGGACGAAGGCATACGCTTGCTCCGACAAACACTGACAGGGCAAGAGAGGGGACATTTAGTCTGCGTGCGTGTATTTATGCGAAAGGGGCACATTAGTTATAGAATAATGGAATGGAGCCTTCTGTTTATGTCTCTTTCACATTCTACACATTCAAAAAAAGAACCTAAACTGGTCAAAGAGAAAAGGGAATTTCCTGTCAAGCTGAAATGATGTGTCAAGGTAATTATATAGACAGGAATCAGTGATTCTGGGTATAAGAAAAAGGCAAGCTAGAAACTGTGCTGACTTGCAGTATACTATTGATATATCTGACGAATGTCTGAGCTCTTGGAGCATTGTGAAGCACAGCTCATAGAAACAGAAAATTAGCATTGACAGTTCATTACACAATTCAATCTTTGATACACTCTCTTACCCTGTAGTTGACCTTCTCAATGACCTGTTGGGGGTCACTCTCCAGGATCACCCTGTAAACAAGTTGAAGAGCATTATCTTATATTATTGAGAATTATTAATAATAATATATATATTTTTAAAAAGCTTTCCTGTAGCTCAAACAGTAGAGCATGGCGCTAGCAACGCCAAGGTCATGGGTTCGATTCCCAGGGAAAGCAAGAACTGACAAAATGTAAAATGTGTACCTTGAATGCAATGTAAGTCGCTTTGGATAAAAGCGTCTGCCAAATGCATAAATGTAAATGTAAAAGTCCATATTGGTTGACAGCTGTGATGGGAAAAGAACCATCACTAGAATTTGTCCCAGTTACTGGTATATTTACTCTAAATAAATCAAATAACTAGTAAATATGGGTAACACTTTAGAATAATGGTCATTAGTTAACATTAGTTAACTACATTAGTTAACATGAACTAATAATGAACTGCACGTATAAAGCATTTATTTATCTTTGTTAATGTTAATTTCAACATTTACTAATGCATTATTAAAATCTTGTTAACGTTAGTTAATGCACTGTGAACTAACATGAACAAACCATGAACAGCTGGATTTATATTAACTAACATTAACAAAGATGAACAAATACAGTCACAAATGTATTGCTCATGGTTAGTTAATGTTAGTTAATACATTAACTAATGTTAACTAATGACCAAGTGTTTTCTAAAGTGTTACCGTAAATGTATTTAAGATAAGGCCTTTATCAGTGTCACTGCTGTACACATTATCTGTTTGTGTTAATTTAAAGGGGTCATGACATGAGAAATCAAATTTGCCTTGATTCTTTGTCATATAAGAGGTCTTTGAACCATTAAAACATCCTCCTCATTATTAACAAAACATTGATCTCCAAAAATGATTTTTTTGTTTTGTTTTACATTTGCATATGACTGCCTCCAGAGCAAGACATCAATGAATAGTTATACATAATCGTACCCTAGCCCCGCCCACTGGTACCCAGTGGCATAATGGCTGGCACTTGCCTACACCAGGGACCGGTTGCATACATAGCCATTATGTTAAGACTTAGTTTTAAGAACTAGTCTGACCACCTAGCAGTTAGCCAATGAGCAAGCAGTCTTACCTTTTGGTTTCAAATTAGACCAATCAACCTTTAAGTAACTGCCTTTTTATAAACAAAGGTTATAAACATTCTTAAAGAAAAACAATTGATGACTAACTTGTAAGACTAGTCTTAGCACTTTATGCAACGAGCCCCAGATGTAAGCGTCATGTCAAAAGCAAGTCTGTCTACACTAAATGCATGTTCAGGTTCTGACATCACACACTTGAGTCTACTTGAGTGAAAGAATATTCGCTTTTAAACAGCTAATTTGCATCTCTGTACAGACTTCAAAAGGATCCCTGCGTCGGAAACAGGTGGATAGTTTATTTCAATGTCGTCCTGTGTTGGAGGATTATACTGTATGTTTGTTCAGAGCATTTGACTACAGATTGTTTTGTAAACCAGGCACAGGGTAATGGAGCGTTCGCAAAGAAACTTTTTTGGAAAAGATGAAGCAGCCAAACTGTATTGGATCTGACAGAAGCTGGATAATATATGGACAATGTTTTCAAATCACTGACTCTCGTGCAATAGTGGATGGGCGTTAATTCCGTTTCCTATGCAATGACATTAGTCAATCAAAACAGTGGCCGTTTACTGACAAACCTTAAAGGAACCGCCCCTTAAAAACAGATCACTTCAGACAGAGGATCAGAATGAAGGTTGAAAATAATCATATTTCTGCATGAATATATATGTGTTATATATACAAATTATTAACATTATAAGGGAACCTCAAGTAACATAAAATCCATGCCATGACCTCTTTAACTGTATTGCGTCACTATTATTGCTGTATGCCTATAATTTAATTGTTTTAATCGGTTTTAGGTTTATAGATATACAAACATAGGTATAGAGATAATTTTTAATTTATTTACTTAAATTTTATATATTGTTATATTCAGGTACCTGAATTGGCCTATTGCAGCCATCACCTTTACTAACACAGATCCATATTACAATTTTGTGCAATTAAGATAATCACATACACACTACCATTCAAAAGTTGGGGTCAGTAAACATTTTTAAAATAATTGTATTCAGCAAAGACAAATTCAATTGATCAAAAGTGACAGTTCTTTTGAACTTTCTATTCATCAATAAATCTTTTTTAAAAATATACCACGATTTTCAAAAAATATGAGCCGTACAGCTGTTTTCAACATTAATAATAATAATAATAATAATAAGAAATGTTTCTTGAGCAGTGAAGGGTCATGTGACACTGAAGACTGGAGCAATGATGCTGAACATTCAGTTTTGATCACAGGAATAAATTACATTCAAAATCAAATGATCGAATAAATGCAGCCTTGGTGCGCATAAGACATTTCTAAAACATAAATCTTACTGATCCCAAACTTTTTAATGGTAGTGTATGTTCTCTTGCTGTTCTCGACTAACTGAATGTGCAGATTTTAGAAGAAGAGAATAATTTATTATCTAATTACCCTCCATCGATGATTTCATCCACCACTAGGAACACTCCATCCATATTATCCAGCAGAGTCCTTTTCTCCACATTCTTCCTGTTGGAAAAGAACCAGGCACCTGAGCACACAAGTCTTCTACTGTGACATCCTTGACATCTTGAGCTGCACAGTTTCTATGGTTACCACAGAAAGGCTTGCATGCCAAGAATTCTGTGAATTCTGACATAAATTAGCCTAAAGGGCAGCTGGAACGTCACATGGTATCAATGGAACTGTTCTTGAAGATCAAAACATGCACTGGCCGCGGTGTTGTCCTAATATTACATGGCCTCAGATTTCATAAATTACTGTTCAAAAGTTTGGGGTTGGTAATATTTATTCATGTGTTTTAAAGAAGTCTCCAAGGCTCCATTTATTTAATCAAATATTATTACAATTTAAAATAACAGTTTCCTGTTTTATATGCATGTAAAAATAATAATAATAATTTGATAAATTCATGACATATATCCCTTTATTCTATAAACCTATTTAGTCAATTCATTTTTAGTACATTTAAATAATTTGTTATCTTTATCCCCCAAAATGTCAGGTGGTGCAACTGTTCAAACAAATAAACATACTACTATATAACATGATGTCATCTTAATAACAACAAAATTCAAAACTAAATACTATGGCATCATTTTAGCTGTTGAACTAAGCATAAAGCTGTAGCATAAAGCAGTTAAGATGACTGAAAAACTTTTGTACAGCAATTTGTATATTCTCAAATGTCAGGGTGGCACAACTGCAAACATGGCTCTTTTATTATGAATTGATAAGGTAATAACAGTAATCATGATAATGCATCATCCAGAATACCCAAACTGATCCTTGTGGCAGAGTGAAAAGGCTTGTAAATCTTTCTCAAATACAGATAAAAACTGCTAAATTCAAAGTATGGTTAGGTTGGTTCACTTTCCATGTCAGGTGGTACAACTATAGTATATACATACAACTATTTGGTTGTACCGTGGCCGCCTGACATAAAAACAGTCAAAAAATTATTTAAACACTTTGAAATGTTATTTAACTAAAGTCAACTAAAACGTGTTTTTTAAAAATGCATTACATCAAAAGAGCATGAACTCACCTCAACATCAGACTGAGAGACTCAAACAAGCAGTTCAGCACTGCCATTAACATGAGCTGAGTATTAGACAAATACAGGAAGACAGAGAGACAAAAAAGGAAAAGGGATGAAACACTGTGCTGACTTTTTGTTAAATCTGTATCCTCTTAGAGACACAAAATGACAGCGAAGTCAAATATTGTCTAAAAATGACCAGCTCTCTATAATGGTCAGAAAGAATGACTGTCACATGCAAAATGAGTGGAGTTTGGGCAACATTTGGATGGACAACAGGACTTACCTCATTCTCCTGAGGGCTGCCAACTACATAGAAGAACAAGTCTATGCTGCTCTTGTAGACTATCGTCATCCCTTCTACGAAGGCAATCTCATCTGTGGACACACATGAACATTTGTATGTGTATAAACATCAGAGATCTAGAAATAAAAACTCCTCAAACTATCAAATCTTTTTGACACGTTCAGGCAAGTCTTTTTCAAGCCAACAACAAAGTTAGTCTTGATTAACCTTAAATTTATTGTTTGTTCTGTAATGGGCGACATGATGGATACTCAGCTAACATCAATTCTTTTATCAAAAAGTGTTTTCGTCTTACCCTGATTCGCTATGGTATGCCTTTTATAAGTGTTTATATTTTAGACCTAACGGGATGGTTTTCGTGGGAAATTGCGTACATATATCACTCACCCGTGTGTCTCGTCATATCTATGAATAGAGAAAAGTTGCTCTGGCTACTTTGATGCACGTATGGTGCGGGAGCGGCATATGTTAGTTGTCATAAAGAGTGAGAAGGTAAATGTAGCATGTACATCTCAAACCTCCAGGAAAATCACCTGTTTTAAAAAAAACTGCGAACAGAGGGGAGTCTGCTGGTGAAATAAAAATGTGACAGAGATCGTAATAAAACCAGAATCAACATTGGCTTTTCAGAGATGGCGAAAACCGAGGGATTTGAAATGTTGTAAAAGCGACGTGAGTCAGGTATTTTATTGAAAAGATAAACTTCCATATGTAGCTCTCTAACAGAGTTAATTATAAACAGGGGTGCACAGTCAGTTTTTCAGTCTGGTTTTCACGAGAGCACCTGGAGATTCGGTTTGGTGCTCACACTGCACATAGTGTGACCCTTTATATAACTGTAAAAAAATATATAATAATAGCATTATTGCACTTCAATCATGTCCAATTAAGTCAAAAACACCATAGACAAACTTTTAGTCAACTTTTTTATTGGCATATTTTGCAAAATTTACATTTGGCAATATGGCTCTGTTCTAAATTCCCCATGAGCTCCATGAAAAGCCAAGACTGGGAACAGCAGCAGCTTCTGGGGACAATCTCCCATTTTTTTAAACTGGGAGGGCAGCGTAAATCCCCCATTGAGAACAGAGCATGCAATGACAACAGAATGACATTGATTAAGTTAAACACAGTTTAAGGAGGAGCTGGGGAGGAGGTAGGTTGCAAAGCAGCATGCAGTGGAAGCAGCCAAGCAGGCAGACTGAACTTAAGCTGCGCTTAAGTAAGGCGCCCTGTTTGAGAGTTGCCAATTGAGTGTATAGGAATCAGATCAGCTGATATGGGCTGGGTTGGAATTTTTCCAATCAGCTGATAACGGAGCTTGACTATACATGGCCTGCCTGAACTAACGCAGAAAGCTTGATTTTATTTTAATAAAATAATAAACAAAATAATAAATAAAGTGTGATAATACTATTATATTTTCAAATAAAAAAATAGTATAAAATAAAAATACAATTATTTTATAGTATACTTAAATACAGTGCTAATATTAACACTCGTTTTGTTTTGTTTTTTACTTTTTTCTTTTTATAAGAATTTTCAACATTTTCTAACCTAAAATCAGCAAGCTTTTATTTTGGCGGGTTGCCAGGAAGTAAGTATATGCACTGCCGGTATTAGCACTGCCGAGTGAAGCGCATCAGCGGATGTCAGAGCATCGCGTTTATTCATTGTTCAAATGGAAATCTTATACAGTATTATGTAGTTGATCTAAAACAGTGATTATGCATTAACAGCTGTCAACCATGACAGGTACGCAAATGAGTGCTCTGAACTTATTTACCCAGCGCACCTGCGCACCACTTATGTGCACCCCTGATTATAAAGCATTATCTAGTGTGTTAATGGTCATTTCATTGTGGTTGTTGTATCGCTGTGCTGGAATTTATTTTAAAAATAGTATAATCTCTCCCTCTCTTTTTTTAGTAATGAGAAAGAATCATATTTATCCACAGTCACGTAGAGCCAAAGCCCAACCCAAAAAAATGTTCTTCTGCAAAATGCATGCAGTTTTGTTCTTTAACCACTAGAGGGTTATAGTGTACATTGTAAGTTATAGTGTACCTTTATATCATGGGTGTCCAATCGTGCTCCTGGAAGGCCGCTGTCCTGCAGAGTTCCACTCTCCCCAATTAAACACCAGCTAATCAAAGTCTTACTAGGCATACTAGAAACTTTCAGGCAGGTGTGTGTGGAGGCAAGTTGGAGCTAAACTCTGCAGGACAGTGTCCCTCCAAGACCGAGTTTGAACACCCCTGCTTTAAGCGATGAAAACGTTATTTTTGAATGTCGTCTGAACATTTAAATCATTGTAAGAGTTAGGCTACAATTTGCAATTATGAGAGCATTACTTTTGTATGTTCTTTTAAACTCTCTGAAACAAGTAGTTAGTAATGTTAAAAAAATGTCAAACATTCAACTAAACCGATATCTGTGACCGATATATAGATATCGTATCAAAACGTATAAATAATGTTTTTGTTCTAACATTTTTGAGGATGTTAATCAAGGGTTAGTTCAACGAAAGATGACAATTATCCCATGATTTACTCACCCTCAAGTCATCCTAAGTGTATATGACACTCATCTTTCAGATGAATATAATCAGAGTTATATTTAAACATGTCCTGGCTCTTCCAAGCTTTATAATGGGAGTAAATGGGAGCCCAAAATTTGAAGCCCATAAAAGTGCATCAATCCATTATAAAAGTACTCCACATGGCTCTGGGAGGTTAATAAAGGCCTTCTGTACTGCCTTCCGTATTCAACTTACGGAAAAAGCGTAACTTGCGCAATGTAGGGCATAGCGTAAGCGTTTTGAACTGCGAGAGGTGTTTCACTTTCTGCGTAAGTTGAATAAAGAAAGCGGTCTGGCTTTATAAAGTTTTAAATATGAATATTTTTCTTACACAAATACATCGCTATATAGTTATATACAATAACTCAGATTGTATTTGTCTGAAAGAAGAATGTCATATACACCTAGGATGGCTTGAGGGTGAGTAAATCATGGGCTCATTTTCATTTTTGGGTGAACTATACCTTTAAAGACCAGATAACTTTTATTAACTTTATTGGAAGGGCGTTTTGTTCTTAACTTTGACAAAAACCTTGCCAGAACGTTAGCTAAAGTTCTGAGAACATTCCCTGTTAGCTGGGTTGAATGAGACCGTAGAAACTACAATACTTAAAAGCAATATACAGCACAGTAAAAAGGTCCTGTGAGTGCATTTTACATACAATTCTAGGGATAATTCAAGATCCGTTTCAGTTTTGTCTATTTATATGTACCAGGAAATCTGAGCCCAGATAAGTGTTTTACTTTGGGATGCTGTGCTAAAAGGCCGGGGTGTCTGATTACTGAAAGTTTCATGTGAAGCAAAACATTTGGAGGTCAAAAGCTATTTCTGCCCCTTTTCAGTCAAGAATGACTCTGAGAAATTTAAAGAAATCGGACAGTTTCACCTTTCATCGGGTTCACCTTTAAGAGACAAATACAGGTGTGTATTTTGACCAAGCTAAAACAGTTAACACCTAAACAGGTGAAAGGATCAGGGTGGTTTTGTTATCCTGGTATATACTCCTTCACACCACAGGGCAAGTAACAGAATCATTTGATTTCTAGAACAGGTTCTCCACCCAGTTTTCCAGTAATCTGACCCACAAGCCCCAGAGGAACCTCCCAAACTCAAATTCTAACGGCCAAGAACCACTGTAAACTAGTCTGAAAGTTGATCCGGGACTAATCTGGGCCACTTCTTATTTTAATTAGAGAGTGGATCTGGTCCTAATCGACAGAAAAAAAGTCTCTAAACTCCCCTGAATTTAGTAGGAACCACTGATCAGTAGAGAAGAGTTTGAGTTGGAACATAAAGCAGCCTATCAGGTCTACTCACTACTAGCAATACATTTGGCAGTATCCCAGCTAACAGGGAAAGTACTCAAAACTTGAGCTAATGTTCTGACAAGGTTCTCTCAAAGTTATGAACAAGCATTCTTCCAAAGAGCATTAATGGGATATTCATTCAAAGTTATCTGGCCTTTGGTAATGTTCTTAAAACTTACTGTCAGCTTTATGCGTTTTGTCGAAGACGTTCTTTTCAAAGTTCTTCTGCTCTTTCATGGAAGGGTAGAGTTCTGGATCATAGTACTGTAATTGCACATGAGTACAAATATAATTGCACAGTAGTTAATCATGATAATGTATGTGTAAATAGCGATCATTTCCATCTTCTGTAAAAAGAAAGAATAAAGGGGAAAGGGGTCTAAGCACCTTCGAAAGCAGTCGGTTTCCATCGTTGTCTACGATGAAGACGGCCTTCACTGTGTACAGCGTGGGTTCCTGCATGGTTGAAAATAAATCAACATTATTTTCAAGCATTCAACATTACGGGGACTTTTTTTGTATCTATGATGTCATAAATACACCTTGAAATGCTATTGCCTACAGACAGAAAAAAAGACTACAAAAAAGAGAAGATCCAGAAGAGGCTGTTTGTTGGCTTTCACTCGACTGCGTCCGGCCGGGCCAAAGTTCTGTCATGCACTGACTACCACTGATTCAAAGTCTGAGTGTATCACAGAACTTGAGCCAGGCGAACAGAAGGAGAAAACTATCCTTCGGTCACCTTTTCAGATCATCTGGTTGGAAATACAAGAGAATCCTGTCTCGGTACAGACCTTCAGGTCACAACAATGAAACTTCGCCCTTTGTAAATTGTAATATCTATTTCACATACATAAATTCTGTCCAATATAACAATAAACTATATGCAGCATGTATCCATTCCACCCAAGAAAGGATTCCTTGTGTGTTCCTTGTTAAGTAAACAATGACCTTAACACTGCAAAGCCTTGTATTTTTACAATGCTAACTGTAAATCTATCAACCCTGCTACATTACCCTTTTAAAGGAACTATAATATTCCAATATATAAAATGTTAAAAGTTATCCTTCGACTACTAGTATGTTTTTAAATCTTAAAGTAATGTGGGCTATTTTAAATATTACCTTTTCGACATATAAGGCATTTCTTTCATAGAATAACGCCGTCAAAGAGGTGCTGGCATTTTTTCTACAGCTACAGTATTAATGATTTGCAGTTAGAATTTATGTTGTCTATATAGGTCAACTCATAAGAGTATTAAAAAGTCCATGGCAAGCAATAACCCTGATCTCCTCCAAGTATCCACCTGTGGAATCAATCACGCGCACAACAGGCAGCGCGCGCTCCGCTCCGGCAGAGACGCATCGAGTACGTGGCATCCACGTCCCACTTTGAAAAGCCACATCTTCCACGACTAGACCGAGAGGAAAAAAACTTTCAGAACAAACTGAACATAAACAAACCCGCAGTGCGCAAGAAGTGGACACACTAGGCTATATATTCGCATTGTGCACTACAATGATACCGTTTATAATTAAAAAATAATAATAATAATAATGTTACGGTTTGCTGCCATACATTTTCGGTCGCTTGTAAACAGAAACCGTATCGGTTTCTGCCAACGATTTCTCTATTGCGGGGAATAAAATACATGCACGAGCATTTATATTACAAGACGAACCACGTTTTCAGTAGTTCACAACTGTTCGGTTTCTTAAATATTGTTCCAACTTAGCACGCTAAGCCTTAGAATAATATAAAGAGAAAATAGTTGCTGTCGAAAACATAGATTTTCCATAGATTCCAAGAGAAAAGCAGCGCACAAGCTACTTCAACGTTTAAAATGAATAAAATAAATAAAAACTGCGATTAAATGGCAAACATATCTTACCAGAGCCGCGGAGTCCATGGTGGTAGCACAGTGTTGACGTGGACAGCTTTGAGCTGTCATTACAGTAGCGCTCCTAAAACCCTCTGACTCACAGGGGGCGTGTCTGCAACTGCAGTTCTCAAGCCGCCATGTTGGCTCAAACCTTCAATAGCGTTCTGCTTCGCCAGCGAAGCCATGTAGGAGCCACAATGGCGGCTTTCACCATAAGCTCTTGAGAAGTCTTGGGAACGAAATTAATATTTTTGGCGTCATGTCATTTTGCTAGTGGGTAACCCGTTTTGCATAGAAAGTTTCACGTGACTTCCACATCCAACAGGACATGCAATGAATAGATAATGAACGACTGCTGTAAACCAATATATGTAACGTCACTACTTACTAGCGCGACAGGGGGCAGCAAAGCTGAAAAGGTTCAGGGAACGAGGATGCTACAGCTTATTGTAAATACATTAATTAAAATGTCATATAGGCCTATTAATGACAACAATTATAATCTGCATATCACCACTTTAAACGTTATACGGAATAAAAGAGTTCAACCATTTTGTATTCCTCTAATATTGTATAATGTAGGCTACTGCATGGTTTGCCATACTATATATTTTATTACAAGTGTAGGCTAGGTAGGCTAATAAAATATAAAATAGTTCTGAGCAGCTATTGTTAGCATTTTGTCAGTTATCATGTGACACTTACTTGGTTCATGGTTCTAGGATAAACAAGGAAAGCTGGAAACACATCTGATGTGTTATTGGAAGAATCAGTTCTGAAAAAACGGGCCGAGCACGCGCGGGTTTTGCCGCAAGAAAACCGAAAGGCTCATCGCGTCATGCAGGGAGGAGACCATTACTTTCCGCCACTTGCTCCTGCCCCATAAATACACCCGCACACTATTATAGAGCAAGTGAAGTTGTGATTCAGATCATCCAGGCGGAGCATCCGGTCTCACGCCTTTCTAAAGTGACTACCAGAACTCTATGTCCGTAGACAAGGTAATGTTTTGACCTGATCTTATCCATAAATCTAAACAGCAGACATTGCGAGCATAGTGCGGCATGTTATGGCTCTAATAGCACTCTATATACCCTTCATTTGAAAATATGAATCACTTAAAAATGTTCGAGAAAACTAAGATGTAGCCTCTAGTTTATCAGCGTAAAGATATTCCTATTGTGCCGCGCGCTAACTGTAAATGTGCATATTTGCTTTAATTGCTTTTAATCCTGATAGTGTTATGACATTTTTTAATAGGTATTGTATTATGATTTATTGTAGTTACTGTAATCTTAATATTGTAATACATTTATTTATTATTTGAACACTTATTGGAACACTAATGTTTATTTCAGGAGAAGCGTTTTGATTACATCATAGGCTAGCTGACTCAAGTCGCCTGTTGCCCAGTTATGAAAAAATCATTAAGAAGTGGGTCAACGGGAGTGTATCACGCGTTTATGACTGCTGTTTATGATTACAGCGTTCTTCAGTGTTGTTGACTCCTCCAGTCAATATTCTCGAAGCTTCGCGCGTCCACCGTAAATTGTTCATTCAAAACACCGAAACATAAATACAGCCAGCCTCGCGTGCCTCATAATTTTTAAACCCATTAGATATTAAATATTAAATTCACTTTTTCCATTGAAGATAAGTTGCATCCTTCCTAGAGCAGGGGTTTTCAAACTGGGGTCTCCCAGGGGTCCTCCAGAAGGTTCTAAGGGGTCCCCAGAAAATTTCAGAGAATAAAAAGACAAAGCAAAAATGGATAAAGTCTACCGAACATTCTAACTGTTTCATTTCTAAATGTTTCTCTCCTTTCTTGTCGCATACTTTCCAGAATTGTGTATGTTTGCTTTGAGTTTTTCTCACTATAGTCCCCTTCATCTTGCTCACTGGGGTTGTAAGGCAGAATTCTTAACACAGTAGGCTATGTAAGCTGCTTACATACATTTATTGCTTATACAAGTAATGTTTAATTGAAAATGTTCTTCTTCAGGTTTCCAACATTAAGTATAGCCGATTTAAGTTGGGAAACAATCCCCCAGTTTCACAGACAAGGCTTAAGCTAGTCCTAGACTAAAATGCATTTTTGAGTTGTGTTAACTGAAAGAAACTTGCACTGATGTATCTTAAAATATGTCAGTGCCATTGTTTTGTCTTAAGATTCACACCAATAATGTTTTTTTTAGGGCACATTTATAAAAGTTACTTAAATGTACTAATTGAACTAATGCCTAATCCTAGTTTAGCCTAAGCCCTGTTTGTGAAACCGGGCCAATATGTTGTATAATTTCACGCTTACTATTTTTTTTTCATACATAAATATATATTGATGTATTTTAGGAAAGGGGTCCCTCTTAAAAGGTTCATCATATTTGGGGGTCCTTGGCATTATAAGGTTTGAAAACCCCTGGACTAGAGAATGTTCCGGATATACCAGAACGATTTGCTAAGTGAACAGGTGGTCGCGTCACAGCTGGAACGCTCTTTGACCAATCAGAGGCAACTTAAAAATAGGCTAGGTGTAATGAGGTCTCGGCCTTTTACAGTAGCCTAACCATGATTTTTCTCATAAACATTTATAACTTTATAATTTCCATTTCCAACAAACTATTTTAAGCCTTTTACATCTCTCATATGTAATGCATGCCTCTCACTTTTTGAAGCTATATTAAAAACATTAGTGATATTTAAAGTATATTTTATATTGAATACATTTAAAAAATGACCAAACACCAAAGAAGAGTTCATCTAAGCAACAACACATTTGCAGTATAGCCTACATTGACTAATGTGTATCTTAAATTCGGATATTATGCTATATCATTCTTCTCCTCTGTTTCAGGATTTTGTGAAAGATTTTTTGTGAAAGGTTTGGACCATGCCGGACCTGAAGAAGTATTTCACAGAGGGCCTGATTCAAGTGGCTATTCTTCTCAGTCTGTCCGGGATGCGTGTGGGAGTGGATCCCTACCTGCCCCCTTTTAGCGAAATCATTCAGGGCCCAAGTTTAGCTCTAACTCAGACTCAATTCCACAATCTCCGAAACATCCTGGATGGACATAACCTGCACCCAAAAAGCGTAGACCTAGATGGGTTCTTCACAGCCCGCAGGCTTCTGAGTTGGGTACGTTCCCTAGACCGCCTGCAGGTGCCAGCGGCGGAGTTGGAAGCCTGGTTGGTCCACAGGGAGCCAGACAATGGGGTCTCCATTCCAGGTCAAGTAGGTCTTCTTGAGGAAGCTGGAGGACTTGAAGATGTGGAGGAACCCTCAGAGCTAAGCATGAGGTTGGGAAATGGAGGAGAACTGGGTTATGATGTAGTTGAGGATCAAACCCTTGGACCTTTGGGGCACATGTCAAGAAACCTGAACCATCCAGATGAAGATGATCTCATTAAAGAGGTAAGCAGTGAAGTCAGTGAAAGCTTCAAAAAAGGTTTGCGGTTTATTGCATAATATAAGGTATAAGTTGGTGCTAGCAACACCCTTCATTAGTGGTTAAATATTTTTGTCTTTTTTGTCTTTTTTACAACAAGAAAAAATATTTGGAGACACAATTTGATATACACTATCTTTCAAAAGTTGGAGGTCAATAAGATGGGTTTTTTTTTTATTTAAAAAAAAATGAATAGCCTACTTTTATGGATGCATTAAAAAGTGACTAAATATAATGTTACCAACATTTTCTACTTGAAAAAATGCTGTTCTTTTGAAATTAAAATTTTTCAAAGAATCCTGAAAAAATATTACACAGCACAACTGTTTTCAACATTGATAATAATCAGAAGTGTTTTTTTGATCATCAAATCATCATATTAGGATGATTTCTGAAGGATTATGTGACACTGAAGACTCGAGTAAGGATGCTGAAAATTCAGCTTTACATCACAGGAATAAATCACATTTTAAAATATATTACAATAGAAAAGTTATTTTAAATTGTAATAATATTCCTGTTTAATAGTTTAATATTTTTGATTAAATAAATGCAGCCTTTCATACCATTATTATTTCATTTGCAGTGTATTTGTCTTCTACAGAGCGAACATGGAGAAAAAACAATTGTTATATCTGAGGTTTTATTTCCTCATGGCTTTTGGATTCCATGCCCTTGCCCTTATAAAATAAGGAAGTGTTTTACCTGTGAATCTTATTAGGTTTTTAGCTGATGCATTATACTTGGCAGCGAGTTGCAAAATGATGTGAAAGAAGTTAATGCACATGAAAGATTACTTGAATGAACGCTATACATCACGGTATGCATTTCATTTATTCAGATATCGATAATACACAAGTATAGCTTAACCATATTAAACAAACCTGATTTGCTAATTGCAATTCTGAAAACACACACTCAAAGAGCACTGGCTCAATACCAGAAACATCTGGTCCGGATATGCATGCACATGGATTTGTTATTGAGTTGGACAGATGCATGTGTCCCAGTCTTTGCCCTGAGGCACAGCTGAGTGTTAAACAACTTCAAACATCTTGGCTGGGTTTCCCCTCCATGTGTTACTTCAGTGTCGCATGTTGTTTTTTTGTCCTACTGACCGTTAGAGTGTCAGGAGACCCAGAGTATTCTGGGTAATAGGGGTAACTTGTATACTAACATGTTACGTAAGTTTCTGTGTTGTAAACACAATTTCAACTAATCATTTTCAGACTCAAGAATAGGTAGAAAATGATCAATCTTAGATCTACACTGTAAAAAAAAGTCACAAAAAGTGCCCCAAAAAATAGGGCACAATGTACTGTATAAATATTATGTAATTTTCCGTATTGGTTTCTCACAGGTGTTTTACCTGTATTTTGAATTACACATTGCATTAGTTTGTGTTTTAAGGGTTAACGGAAATTTCCGTAAAATTACTATAGATAATGTACTGGCAGAAAATTACCAGTACATTTTCCGTTTTAATTTTTTACATTGTAGGTTCATATTATTTGTTAAACCGATACGACATATAAAATACTAAAATTAGCATAATACGAGTAAAAATTGTAAAACGAGTATATCAAGGTTGTTGTTGTCAGTCTATTTTCAAACACAATAAACATCAGTCTCACTGTTTGTAATATTTTGTAGTGTTAAAGTTCCCCAATCATGCTATTTTAAAGGTTGCCAATTTTTGTCTTCCACAAAAGGTTTACATGCATTCAAGGTAAAAATACATAAATGACTTTTTCATAATATACACTGCAACACCGCTGTTCTCAGTGTCTAAAACGTTTCATTAAACGATTTGGTCTCTCTAAACCCGCCTTTCCTAGAGCCTACTCTGCTCTGATTGGTCAGATGGCTGGTCAGATTGGCCTACTGCTTACAGTGCATGTTGGAAACAAAATGCCCATTACCATATCTGAGGCTTTACTGTATCAATTCGAACGCATGTCCTCATCCTTTGGAAGTGCATGCAATGGGGAATTGCTTTCGAACTGTAGAAAATGTGACAACACAAACCAATCTCTTCCAGGCATCCGCTACAACTACAGTGTTTGAATGCGGGTCAAAGTAGATGTTGTTCTCGGGCAGCCAATGAAGACCATAGGATGGCATTATGTTTATGTGTTACACACATACATAGGTTTGCAACAGGAAATGCCTTTCAGGCATTTCAGAATTGTTGCTTTTGGGAGACAATAACTTTATTTATTGTGCACTTTGCTCTTTGAAACTTTGCAGACTGCATGGAAATTAATATCCATGACCTACAAAAATTAGTTTACATGACCTACAGCAGGCTGCCAGCATATGCACACAGCGCCCAGACTATTTAGTGTTACAGTACGGCTGCCTGGCTGTGCGCCCACATTATTGACATTTGTGAGAAGCATCGAGTCGCTTTTTTTGCTTTCTGTGCTCATGCATAAACTCGGTGGGACAGCTAGGGAAATTTCAACTGGATGCTTTTTGCTTTCTGTTCCTTCAATGGGCTTT
Source organism: Gobio gobio (assembly GCF_949357685.1). Classification (NCBI taxonomy): domain Eukaryota; kingdom Metazoa; phylum Chordata; class Actinopteri; order Cypriniformes; family Gobionidae; genus Gobio; species Gobio gobio. The sequence continues at coordinate 42,247,823 of NC_137097.1, forward strand.
GAAACTGAAGATGTTGCACACAGTACAGCACTTTACCGAACTTGAATTCCCCTTGAGTAAGGACCCTGTACTTAGAAACAGCTGCTATGTGCCAAGTCCCTACATGTACAGACCAGATCAAATTTGAAAGGTTTCCATGCACATGATCCACAGGGCTATTTCTGAACCGAGAGCCAGTCTGTTTGTTACAAAAGGCTGCATATTTGGCCCTATGGCACATTTGACCCATACTGACTGGCAGCCATGGTGTTTCTGGATCAGACTGTTGACTATTTTACCCCTAGGGATTAGTAGAAGCATGCAGTTGACAAGTTCATCTTTGAGTTTTGTGTGAGAGATGGCAAGCACTGATGCTGATTTATTCATAGTTTTCAGTCACATGACTGGTGCGGAGACCTGGAGGGCAAAACATCCATAGAACCGCAGCACAGGCCTGTACATTTTCCATCTCAAAAGAAGAAAAACTAAAATATGGGAACAAAATGCAAGTTTTGTGATCCATATACAGCAAATATCGCTTTGCGTACCATGTGTTTCTGTTATTTGGACTATTATTCCGCCCGGATCTTTTCCTGTTTCCTGTTTCCAGTGCCATTTTGTAGTCAGTTTGTAGTTTTCTTGTTGATTAGTTCTCTGATTGTACCCAGGGCACAAAAATGAACTTCATACTCCTATATAGAGTCCGTACCTTGCCAGAGGAACATAAGTTTCTTTGCTAGACCTGACCTAAATCACGATGGATCGAGCAGAGAAACTTCTGTTCCTCTGGCGAGGTACAGACTCTATAGAGGCATATATAGTTCAGTTTTGTGCCCTGTGAATTTAACTTCCCCATTCATATATTTGACTTTTTTTAAAGTACAGGTCAGTAAGGTCTGAACCTAGTAAATTAATCAAATAAAACTCTTAATATCGCTGATACCGATATATTGTGCATCCCTAATATCTGTTATATTTGCAGACTTCTATAATGTTAGATCCACACAAGAGAAGTCAATGAGAAGCTCTCTAAATCACTGTAGTTCAAACAAGGGCATCTGTACTTGACTGTGCAAGCTTTTTGTGACCCCAAATATAAACTGACCCCTGTTAGATATGCCTGGGCATGTGCTGGCTTGGTGGCCACAGCACCATCCTGGCTTGTTTTGTAATCCGAGAAGACATGCGCATTTACTTTCGCAATGCCTGTTTACCAGCTGCTGATCAAGTGTCTGGGCCCATCCCCTAAAACTGAGCTCAACATGAAAGACATCTTACTGCTCCACATACCTTAAGCTCAAAAGTAAACAGGCACTGTGACCTTCTCTGGCTGAGCATATAATGGTGTGGAAGTTAAATGGCACCCTAACCTTAACTATAAGGCAAGGGGGTTGTTATTCTCCAAATACTAAAAAAAATAAAAACATTTAAGTCAGCCATGCTTGTCACAAGGACCAGGCAGGGGTCTGCGGAAGCTAAGGGGACTTCCAGCAAAAACCGCCAAGAGACCAATCGTTTTCATTAATCCCCCTCCAGAACATGGAAAGGTTAAGTCTATTTATAGCCAAGAGTTGTCTGTTGACATGTAAATGTATGGGTTCCATATAGGCCAAAACATCACCCATCTGGATGTTTTAATTATATTAGGACTGTCAAATTATTAATCGTGATTAATCGCATCCAAAATAAAAGTTTGTGTTTACATAATACATGTGTATAATACTGGATAACGTATAATACTGTGTATAATTATTATGTATATAAATACACACATACATTTTATATATTTAAGAAATATTTGCATGTGCTGTATATATATTTATATAATTTATATTGTATATAAATATTTTATATATAAAAAAATCTTAAATATATAATTTACTTAAACTCATGTATGTCTATTTATATATACATAATAATTATACACAACACACACGTATATTATGTAAACACAAACTTTTATTTTAATGCGATTAATTGTTTGACATATTTTAGAGATGCACCGCTGAATGGGCCGCCGATATAGTTAGCCGATTTTTGATCAGTTTAAAACCATCGACATATCGGCTATTGCATGAAAAAGGACAATAACGATAATTTTGGTTAATTAACTGTGTGAATGTTGCATAATCCAACGTTTTTCTCTTGGTTAAATAATTAAATGAAAAAAATTAAAACTGTACAAAATAGCAGGCCTCGACCATACAAACTGTCCGGGGCCAGTGTGAATGACGCTCAGGACAATTGGCAGAACTTTCACTGTCCCGATCAGGCCAGTGCAGTATCTTCACGGAAATCTATCCTTTGCACACGTTTTTAAGCCTTGCCAATTCAAACATTCAAGCGCAATAAGAATCGAAAGAGAACTCAATTTGGTACTCGCTGTGTGAGAAGTTTTGTGTGCGCACATTTAAAGTAACTTTAATGAGGATATTTAATTTATACAGCAGTTATTATACATTTGATTATTCAATTTCTTTATCTGAAAACTACTGTTAGACCTACCTGAAAAGCACAATTTATTTCATATGTATCTTTGTTCTGTTGTATTTATGTTGGCCTGTTGAACGTTAAATGGATCCAATCCATGTTCAAAGAAGATGATTTGATGATGCAGCAATAACTTAGCTTGTAAACCTGAACTTAAAACTGTGGTAACACTTTCCCCCGGTTTCACAGACAATGCTTAAGCTAATCCTAGACAAAAATGCATGTTTGAGCTATTTTAACTGAAAGAATCTTGCACTGACAAATCTTAAAATATGTCAGTGGCATTGTTTTGTCTCAAGATGCACACTAGTAATGTTTTTTTCTTGGGCACGTTTATAAAAGTTACTTAAATGTCCTAATTGAACGAAGGCCTAATCCTGGCTTAGTCTAAGCCCTGTCTGTGAAACCGGGCCTTTATTTCAGAGTTCCATTCTTGCTATTAATTAGTTGCTTATTAGCATACAAATTAGCATATTGGCTGTTTATTAGTACTTATAAAGCACATATTAATGCCTTATTCTACATGACCATATTCTACATCCCTTAATCCTACCCAATACCTAAACGCTACAAAAACTGCCTTATTAACTATTAATAAGCAGTAAATTAGGATTTTATTGAGGCAAAAGTCACAGTTAATAGTGAATATGTGTTCCCCATACTAAAGTGTTACCAAAACTGCTAATTTAAAACATGATCAAAACAGTAATCCATTTTAATGACAAAAGTTATAACGGTATCGGCGAATAGTTCTTTGTTAAAATCAACCATATACTGAATATATACATATATATATATACATACATATATATATATACATACATATATATATATATATACATATATATATACATACATATATATATACATATATATATACATATATACATATATATATATATATATATACATATATATATATACATATATACATATATATATATATATATATATATATATATACATATATATATATATACATACATACATATATATACATACATATATATACATACATATATATACATATATATATAATCTTGGAAGATGGATAATTTCCTGTTTCTCAAACCTTTGCTTTGCATTTGCAGGAGGAAGATGGTACGTCTTTCTTCTGGGAAGAAGAGTCTCAGCAAAATGTCCACCAGGAGCAGATGGAAAATGCAAGAACACAACCTCTCAGCTTGTTTGATGAGGAAGAAGATGAATTTATGGTGGATAGCTGGAGAAATACAAACCCATTTCACAACCAGATGTTTGGAGAGGATCTACAGGTATGACTGAGAATATACTTACAATAAGGCACTAAATATGTAATATATAGATGTTGAATTTGATTTAAGATGTGGAATTTACATTTAGCTACAATATTTATATTTATAAAGTAGTGGCCAGAGGGGATATTTGTTTTTAATGACCCTACAACCAAAATATGGAAAATTATTTTATATCTTTTAAATATGAGGGATGAACAAAACACCAAACTTAAAGGGTTAGTTCACCCAAAAATGAAAATGTAATTTGTTACTCACCCTCATGCTGTTCCACACCCGTAAGACCTCCGTTCATCTTTGTGACACATATTAAGATATGTGTTGAAATCTGATTGCTCAGTGAGGCCTGCATAGCCAGCAATGACATTTCCTCTCTCAAGATCCATAATGTACTAAAAACAGATTTGAATCAGTTCATGTGAGTACAGTGGTTCAATATTAATATTATAAAGTGACGAGAATATTTTTGGTGTGGCAAAAAACTAAACAAATAACGACTTATATAGTGATGGCCGATTTCAAAACACTGCTTCATGAAGCTTCGGAGCGTTATGAATCAGTGTGTCAAATCAGCGGCTCGGAGCGCCAAAGTCACATGATTTCAGCAGTTTGCCGGTTTGACACGCGATCCGAATCATGTTTCGAGCATGGTTTCCGAAGCTTCATGAAGCAGTGTTGTGAAATTGGCCATCACTATATAAGTCGTTATTTTGGGTTTTTTTTGCTACACCAAAAATATTCTCGTCGCTTTATAATATTAATATTGAACCACTGTACTCACATGAACTGATTTAAATATGTTGTTAGTACATTAATGGATCTTGAGAGAGGAAATGTCATTGCTGGCTATGCAGGCCTCACTGAGCAATCGGATTTCAACAAAAGTATCTTAATGTGTCTTACGGGGGTGGAACGGGCTTAGGGTGAGTAACAAATTAAATTATTTTCATTTTTGGTTGAACTAACCCTTTATGGAGACAAAATTATTTCGCAAACTACAGCTATAGGTTTTATTTTACTATGCAAAAATTGACAAGCATAATTGACTACAATTAATATATAATCAGTTATTATTATTTTGTTGGTAAAACCATTGACTCCAAGCACAAATATGCAATATGCTTATAAAATCTTTAAGACATTTTCAATAATAGTTTAATAAAGAGTCAATATGTCCATTTTATAGGCCAGATAACTTTTGGCCATGACTGTATTTCTTAAACAGTTTTACATTAAATTCTATGAACAAAGTCTGTTTGATTATTTTGCAGAGAAATATGTGGCTAAAGTACTTTTGTGAAAAGGACACAACTGAATGAACATATTTTGTAAAAAAGTAGATTTTGGCACTGAATGTTTTGCTATTCAGTGCTGCTGCTGACCTTGATGAAGACTTTCCACATTCCAAATCAGTGCAGCACGAGCGTCGAAGCATGACCTTGACAGATAACAGTGATACAAGTTTTATTAAAGAAGAGCTCACTTGCTCTTCTTTCAGTTGTCAGGTGTAAGGGACGACACCTCTGTTTCCCTTGAAGAGTGCTTGCATCTCATCGACTCCAATTTCCCTTCAGAAGAGGATCCAGAGGTAAGAACCTGATCTAGAACGCAACATTTGTTTGAGAGAGAGACAAAAAATCTTTTGAAAAGAAATGCAGGCTTTCCAAATCTCCTTAATGTCTTCATTTTCTCAGTTGACAGATCCTGGTTTACAGAATGTAGAACATGCACCTCAGTTTCAGAGGCCACTCATCTCACCCTTGTTGCCTGAACAGGAATCCGCATTTACCTTAGAGCAACAGTGGCAAGATGTTTTGGCCATCATGGAATCACAGGTACGCAAATGCAAGTCTCAAATGATCAGTTCATCAGTGATTTAATGAACATATATGATGCACGCTATCATTTTGAGCCGTAGAAATTAGTAGTTTGACAAGAAATGCAATAAGCATTACTATGACATTATGACTTTTTTACGGAATTCAAACATTGAATGCCGTTTTGACGCTCTTTAGAGGTGCAGTAAGATTTTTGAAAAACGCTGTTGAAAGTGGATCGGACCAAGCACCAAAACCTTGTAGCCAATCAGCAGTAGGGGGCGTGTCCACTCGTGATGGGAGAGGAGAGATTGAGCAAGAAGCAGATTTGAAGAAAGACTTTAGAAAGAGAGATGACTGAGGACATTACAAAAGAGACAAGCTCAAAGGAATATCACTGGAAAAAGAAGGGCTATGATCAGGCAAGCATCCGACGGATACCTTCGACTCATGGAGTAGTGTCTCGCTGCATCTTGCAATGGACAAAACCTACCCTTACCCCTAAAAACAGTATCAATTTGAAAACTACATTCAACAAATCAGGTTCCTGGAGCGAAACGGGTATGGAGAATCACAAGGTGACATTTTGGATGTGTGTAGGGTTGGATGTCCGCGCAGGATGTCTCCTACTTGGACACACGCACAATACAATTGCTTTTTTAGGGGCCGTCCACATGTTGCACCTTTTACATGCTCAAGTTCGCTACATTTTAAATGTAGACAATCAACAAGAATTCACACAATGGAGAGCAACACCATTATGACGCGCTTGTTTTTTCCAGGCCATTTTCTCAAAAACTATTTAAATTATATCTTGTAAAAACATGCAGTAAAAACATAGAAACAATCACTTTTTCATTTAAGCCTAATGTTTTTAACTCAAGTTGTGTTTCTGGGTCAAAGATTCAAAATGATGGACTAGGTCAGGTGTTTTATTGACCTGGCAGTCAGAGAACCCTTTTTTATTGAGTTTACCTTCTCTTTACAGGACATGGATATAGCCGAAACAACAGGCGATTCCCCCCTCAATATAAGTGATTCAGACAGAAATACTGGATCCATGGACGACTTTATTCATCAGGATGTTAGCCTTCACCGAGCCACTCTGCCAAGATCCACTGAGGCACACAACAGCGTCACTATGGAAGAAACCTGTGGAATTAACAACCACTCCATGCCAAATGTCAACTTGGACACCTCTGCTAATGTAGAAGCTTTTGAAGACTCTGATATCATAGACCTCCTTACTGGGACTAGCCTGCCAATCCCTTTAGATCCTCTGCTGGAGGAAGCCATGCTTGATGAGATTGGACTAATGGATTTGGCCCTGGAAGAACTAGGCCAGTCACAATTTGAAGAGCAAAACCAAGCAGATTCTGACTCTGGTTTATCCCTGGACAATAGCCATAGTCCTATCTCCACAAATGGATCTGAATCTTCCAGTTCCTCCTCATCATCTTCATGCTCATCACCACCCTCCAGCCCAACCCCTAGTTTGATGCCCGAGGAAGGTGCCGTGGGCTACACCCATATCAAGGAAGAGGATGGAGCTGTGGGTGGCTTCATGCCAGAACAAACCAAAATGTGTCAGTCAAGTTTTTTGGAAGCCAGGCAGTTCCATCGTCTTCCTTGGCTCGAGCACATCGGACACGACCATACCTACAACCAACCTCAAAGCGAGAAGAAACCCCCAAAAGACCCATTCGATGAGTCGAAAGAGAAAGTGCTGGAGCATCTGTCCAGCCGGGATGAGAAACGTGCACATTCGTTGAATATCCCGTTCTCCAACAAACACATCGTAAACTTGCCCGTTGAAGAGTTCAATCGCTTGCTAGCAAAATATCATCTCAATGAGGCTCAGCTCACGCTCATCAGAGACATACGCCGCAGGGGTAAAAACAAAATGGCTGCTCAGAACTGTCGTCGAAGGAAGCTAGACGTCCTAGTGGGATTGGAGCGTAATGTGGATAGCCTGCGACACCTCCGGGTCAGACTGCTTAGGGAAAAGTCAGAGATCTTGTGCTCCATCAGGGAGATTAAGCAGCTTCTTAATAGCCTGTATCAAGATGTGTATGAGAGACTAAGGGAGGAACAGGGACTGCTGTACTCTGACAACAACTTTACTTTGCAGCAAGACTGCACCAGGCCTGTAACATCACAACGCAGATCAGAATCACACTCCAGACGAAACCTCAACAAGAGACAAAAACGCAAGAAGTGAGGAGGACTCTGCAATGAGCTGATGTTGATTAGTTCCCACATGTCCACCTGCTGGTTTTCCACAGTTCAAAGGGAATTTGCACCAAGTAGGGTATTTTTTTTACCCCAAAAGATCATCCTTGAAGATGTCATATACTGTGTAGGCACATAATACAATTTTACCATACTTGAAGTTCCACAAAGTCTTGATGTTTATTTAAAGGGCAATGTGAGTTTCCTTGATCTTTTGATGTAAAAGACGTTTAAATATACTCTAAAAACAGACGGGCTGCAAACGTGCAGTTCGTGTATGAGGCGGAGTCAAGCAAGAGAAAGCACTCAACGCTGTAGCCGACCATCACATGTAAAGAGGCCGTTTCTTAAAGGCACAGCAGCAAATAGCACTGTTTATTTCTAAGGGCCACAAAGAGGGTCCCTCCTTTTCAGCAATGACTCACTGACTCATGAGATTACAGCAATTAGCAAACAACAATTAATTCTCTCGCTCTGTTTCACTTGTATGTGACACAATAGGAAAGAAAAGACAATCGCAACATCATTGCTGACATTAAGTACCAAACTGGACTACAAGAACATCAAGAGTATTGGAAATTGTTCCCCAAAAAAAAGCCCTGTAAAATAATCCTATGTAAGAATGGCAAATTGTGTTTGGAATTATGCTTGGAATCCAAGTATTGAAACAAAGTTAATGCATTTTAAATATTGCTTACTGGTTTAATAAAAGTGTTGGTTTTCCATCTCGTTATCAGGGAACACCATGCAATGTACGTTTAGTTGAACTCAATTAACATTCACTAGTTAACAAAGCTGTAACATTTATGGATTTTGACCCACTATGTTTTGAGTGAACTGCAATTCTGTCCTTGTGTTTGTGTGGTTTATTTGAGATTGTATTGCTGTAACTCATTGATGAAATGTTAAAATACAGAATTTGGTATTTGTAAAAATGCCTTGTAAACTTTTTATATTCAATTTATGTACCTTTATGTTAAATATTTTGCAGTGAATTTGCTCTTGGTGACAAGCTTTTTTGTTTTAATTAAAAGCCATTTATTGTCCTGAATTTTCCATTTCCTTTCTGTAAAATAGGACCTTAATATAAAAAAAAAAATACATTTCTATTTCTTAAAATAATCATATATCAAAAAACAGAATTAATAAAAAAAGGTTTATTTCAAATGAACAAATAAACGTCTCCCCCCCCCTTGAAAAAGTGAAAATGAAAGAAAGTAACATGCTTCAGACAGTACACTTTAAAAGAGAAAACAGACAATCAGAGGAATATAATGCAGTCACATTACTGATTGTGTACAACTAAAAGTACTTCAGGCTTCTCTGGTACACAGCAAAAGAGTATGCAACTATTAATACCATAATAAGCGAAAAAACGTATCCAGTGATCAAAGCACTATTTTAGCCAAAGCAAAAACATTTTAAAGATATTCATAACATTTTAAAATGAACATTACCAATACTATAATGTTAATGCTGGTGCAAAGGTGGTACTAAGAGACCTGATCTGTAGCATGGTAATGTTGGTGAGCTTGTTAACCTTCACTACACATTTACTTTCATGATAAAATTTAAAAAAAGATGCATTAAAGCTGTGTAGTACATTCTAATTCATGAGCACCGCCAAAGAAGATGGTAAAACAGCAAAGTGTCCAACTTTTCAAAGTATTCTGAGCCAGCTCTGGCACTCCTTGATCAGCTTATAAAACTTGAAAGATCAATCTGAGAAGTTGGAATCTAAAGAGCATATTTCCTCCTCACACAGTAATGCAACTGATCAAATACACTGACAGCTAATAGTTAAAAAATAAAATCGTTTATATAAGATTATGGGAAATGCAGTTCACTTAAGCTGACTAGAATTAATCATCAAAATAAACTATTTGTGAATATATCCATACACAGCATATATCCTCAAGTGGTGAATGAATAAAAGACCAGAATACTGTATACAAGATGAATACAAATATTCAAAAATACTGCTAAAACAGCAAGACAGCACTACACAGCAATGTGCTCACTAATAAGGTGACAACAGTTTTGACAAATGCATTTACACAACAGATGACTTGAAGAGTGAGTCTCAACAAATGAGATTTTTAAAGGAAAAAAGAAGGCCATACTGCCCTGCGAAGACAAACCAGAAACTACACACTCCCAAAACTTGAGGTTTGAGCAAAAACTACGCCTAGATTCAGAGAAAACTGTGTACACACTGATATCAAATCAATCACAATTTACTCAAACTTTTTATCCATGGTTTAGTTTTTTTCTCAGTTAGAGTGTTGTATACTTACTGTGTTTTAAATTAGGCAGCATTTTACACAGTGACACGTTCAGATTAAGACATTAAATGTCCTTCAAATCACTTGTCAGAAAAATACAGAAAGTATGAGGATGTGCACATAGGATCCATCGCATTAAGCTTATACATAATCAGGCGTTCACCACCGGGAACGACAACTGAGCAACTACTGCAGCATATACACCCCATTTCCCATAACCAAACAAAAAAGAAAGAGAAAGAGAAGCAAAGAGGAAATACAGTAATCCTGTTTCTCATGGGGGTGAGTATTCTGTCACTTTTGCCCACAAAAGATGACTTCACATCTGCAGATTATGCTCTGATTATATTTTGAGTCCAATTTTATGGCATTGAGTGTAAGAGTTTGTCGTCTCAATTTCCCCCCCTTCTAAACTTCCCATGTCCCCTTCCCCACCAAGTCCACCCAAACTAGTCTAACAGCACCCCTGACTTGCCACCTCTCTTGTTCTCCCTCACAAGCCTAGTTCTTATCATCCTTCTTCTCTTCTTCCTCAGAAGGGTAAGAGTGCCATGTCAGTCGCTCTTCGTAGAATGAGATGACCACCTGCGGGCACTTCACATTGGCCTCTTTGGCTGGAACGAGATCTGCCTCGTCAGAGTTTTTCCTGTAGAGAACAGGCAGAAGGGAGTACAATTAAATAGAAGCACTTGAAATGTAATTTAGCCCAACATACAGAATGGGGTTAAATGGGGCCTGCATAAGGCTACATTTACACTAGATTTTGTTTTAAAAAGCACAACTTTCGCTACGGTTACACCTGACGTCCACACTACTTCGGCGTTTTCTCTGAACTGAGACTTCTCGAAATACTGCAGACTTAGTTAGAAAACTCCAGGGTTAAATTTCAGTGTAGACGGACCAAAACAGAAACGTTTAAAAAAATTAAGGCGTGGCTGCTCCTTGATTGGGTCTTCAGAATCATTGCGTATCCTCTCTCTGATTCATCAAGCCGCTATTATATGATCATTACGCTACTGGAACGCGACAATAACAGACCAGCCTTGACAACAGTGTAAACAATAACATTGAGACAGAACTGCCAGTTTGCTGACTTGGTTGTCCTTTTTACAGCCTTTGTGCATTTTAGAATACTGAAGCCGCCTACATGCGCAAGAGACAAGCTATTATTAGAGCAATTGGCAACTTGTACGCACATGCCCACTGTGCATGAATGGTCATGTGACATGCGTATTTGGTCATGTAGTGTGGATGGAGATCTTTTCTGAAAAGCAGTGGAAATGGCAGTATGGACAAGAATCGTTTTCATTTTAAAACGCTGTGTTAAAACGAAACCGCAGCAGTAGATAGCCTAAGAGAAACATTCTGCAAGTTTCACTATCTGGGTTGAGGCTGAAAACTAAACTGGATGCCAGATGTGAGAGTCTTCAGTATGAATATATGAGCACAAGAATGCAAATAAAAAAAAGAACACAAACGTGTCTAAAAAGGTGAATTGTGCTACAATAAATGCTAAAAAAGCTCATTATTGTAGGTTAAGAACACCAAAACCCTGCTTTGTGTGTGTGTGTGAACATCAATAGCCTAAAAAAAAGGCAAGCAACACTGGCTTTACAATGGCATCAGACAATCAGACCAAAGGTGGGAAGTTTTCATTATTTTCACAACTGTATTTTATCACGCTAGTGGAGCACAAATTACACATTTCAAGTTTTAAAAATTTTAATATTTACATACCATTTCATTAGAAACATGAGCTCGCCGCTGGAATCTGTTGCTCCAATTATGCGTTCTGGATCTAAACCTCGTGAAAAGCCCCTCGGCTTGTCTTGCTGCAAAACATTAGGAAATTATACATTATTGTATGTAGTAAAAGGTTTCCTCCAAGTAGTCTTCCAAACAGGAAATGTTTTTCTTTCTGATCAGCATGTCTTTATGTGGGGTTCGGATCACCTTTTTTAAACTTTAGATTTCACAGGGACAGTAAAGTAAAAAGGTGGTACTAAGATTGTCTTGCTAAGGATAATTTGAATTGAATTCTAAAAATATATCGAATTCATAAAGAATCTTTTTTCATGCATCACATGTCTAAAAAATGTACTTGAAGAGAAGCAAACACAAATGATGAATGCATAACAAAAACATTTGCAAGATTTACAAGCTTTCAATGGGATTAAAAAAAACTAAAAACAAAAAAGAGTTTTTATAAAAAAATCAACTCTTGGACGTAAAAATTCCCAAAGTTGAGACAAATATTTATTTACATTTTTTTATAAAACAAAGCTTGTGCATATGCAGTGTTTCCCATTAATTACCTAGTCTCTGAGGCAGCACAGTACAACTTACAAACTCACAATAACAAACAATTTCTCTAATTTCTCCTTGTTTTGCTCCATTGCTTTGGGAAAGTGTCAAACAAACTAAAATCAAAAGTGTGATATGACTTTGTGCCCTTATCAAATCACAAAAGACTATACTTGTTTAATTTAACAAGTATATAGTCTGTTTGCGCTGCGTATACACTTTATTCATGCGATCAGTTTGTGATCCGGTGTTTTCTGTGTCTCAGAGCGGCTCTGTTCACAGTGAATCTATGCACTGAACTCCATCTCTGCATGTGCTGTGTGAGTTTAATGCCGCGAGCACCAGTTACCATTTATTTTCCCATTTGCATAATTTCAAACATTTTTGTGGGAAGATTACAGCATTTCAATGAATTTGTAATGTATAAATATTGCGATTTTTAAACCACAAAGGCTGCTATTAAACTCTGGTCACGTGACACGCAAGAGTAAAGCAGTCTGCAGAGGAAGCATCAACTTATCAGGTCTAAAGAAGTGTTGGTCATACTATAAAGTGATTTATTGCTTGTATTTGTTGACTAATAAAGAAGATACAGAGCTTAAATTGAATTGCATATTCAATCGCACTATTGGTAATTTGTTTTAATTAAAATTTAAAAAATAATTTATTAGATTACTTTCCAAAATCGTTCAGCCCTACCCAAAACACCAGTGTGAATGTAATGTAGACCGAGACAAAAAAAAGGGGGAAAAAAAGAGGTTTAAGTCCCCTTTAAAGTTGAGGTACAAGTCAATTCACTGACTTCTTTATTCAATTTGCACAATTTGAACATAGGTTGGAGCTCTTAATTTTGAAATCTCAAAGTGCTCCAGATAGATGAATTTAACATTATAAAATGTACAAACTTTTCATATGGGGGAGACATGCCTCTAGACACCCCTACAAGGATCAAGGTCCACCCCCTATAGCAGGGGTCTCCAAACTCGGTCCTGGAGGGCCACTGTCCTGCAGAGTTTAGCTCCAACCCAAATTAAAACACCTAAACCAGCTAATCAGTGTCTTACTTGGGCCTGGTAAAACACTGATTAGCTGGTTCAGGTGTATCTATTTGTGTCTGGAACTGAACTCTGCAGGACAGTGGCCCTCCAGGACCGAGTTTGGAGACCCCTGCCCTATAGTCTCACAAAATCCTGTGGGAAACACTGGATATGCCAATTTGTATATAATATTTCAGTTTAGAAACAACATTTGTAATCAAAAGTCTATAAAATATTATTCATCAAATGGAATGATTAAGTCTAACCTCATCTTTCCTCTTTTTAGGCCGGCTGTCTTCTCCAGCATCTGTGTCAGATTCTCCTTTCCTCTTTCCAGTAGTTTCTTTCTTCTCATCACTTGCAGGTTTATGTTTTAGCAGGTACTCTGCGATGAGATCAGGACAGTCCAGGTTGTCCTCTGGTTCCCATGTGTTGTCTTCACTAAAGAAAATGAAAATAAATTATCAATCACTTAACAGATTTTTAACATCTTTTTCCATGGAGAAGGGCTGCACCACCAACCAGAAACTACATATTTATTAGAAAACCATGTATTCTCCTCTTAATATAGTTCTTTATATAATGATAAAATAGCCAACATGTTTGCTAGGAAATCAAGTTTCATGCCTTACACGAATGCATTTTAGTAGAAATCTAGCTGATATTTGTTACTTACTCTGAGAAGCCCTTCCATTTGAGCAGGAACTCCACTCTGCCCTTTACCACCCGTCTATCCAGGACTTTCTCCACCACATACTCTTCCTCTTCCTCTACAACCTCCTCCACCTTCTTCTTGTTCTGCTTCTTTCCAGCAGTGGCCGCCAGCTTGTCGTCTGTGGAAAAGGAAGGTCAGTCTTTTATGTGAAAAAACCCCCCATCTTTTTAAGTATTCGAACTGTTAAAAAAAAAAAGTGTAGCAATACTAGCAAGTTAAACTTGAAACAGACACTATGGGCCTGAGCAGAAACACAAACAGTGATACTTCACAAGCAGGGGGTTGTGTGCAAAAAGGAAGAAATTATTCAAGGTCCAAGGTCAAAAAAGTCTGCCAACATTAGGCAAATCTTGCTGTTATAGAGAAATTTGACTACAGTATAAAACCACAGCTCTTACTGATAAATTCTTGCTTTTGAGAACAAGGTCAGAAACAAATCTTTCAGGATAGTAAAAATTTTAATTAGCAAAATAGTCCTTTACTAACCCTCAAGTCATCTGAACTATATAACAGTATAACACACCTGCCTAAAAGGGATAGTTCACCTAAAAAATGTAATTCTGTCCTCATTTACTGACCCTCACGTTGTTCCAAAACTGTATTTATTTCTTTGTTCTGCTGAACAAAAGATATTTTGAAGAATATTGGTTACCAAACAGTTAATGGGCTCCATTGACTTTCTTAGTATTTTCCCCCAAACTATGGAAGTCAATCTGTTTGGTTACCCATATTCTTCAAAATATTTTATTTTGTGTTCAGCAGAAGAAATTCATACAGGTCTGGAACAACATGAAGGTAAGTAAATGACATTTTTCATTTTTGGGTGAACTATCCCTTTAAGCTGTTCAAACTTTCACTTGTTAAGAATCAGCATGATCGCAATGTTAGCATCACATTCCAAGTGGGGCAGATACCATTTTGAACTAGAACCACTTGACGCTTATTACACAACTTCTCACGACTAGTAAGCGACCAATTAATCAGGAGATATTGGCATCAAATATTTTTGGGTCGGCAAGAATGTTGTTTCTGAAAGAAGTTTCTTATGCTCATCAAGGCTGCATTTATTTGTTTTGTGTACTATTGTAATATATTAAAACATTTAATTTATTCCTGTGATCAAAGCTGAAGAAACTTATTATCAATGTTGAAAACAGTTGTGCTGAATATTTTTATCGAAAGTTACTTTTTTCAGGATTGTTTGGTAATAATAATAATTGTAATAGAAATCTTTGTAAGATTATAAATGACTTGCTGTCACTTGATCAATTGAATCCTTTCTGAATAAAAGCATTCAAACAAATAAAAATCTTACTGACCTCAAACTCTTGAATAGTAGTGTATATTTAGTATACAAAATAGTACATTTTATGAAAATGTCATCTGTCATCATTAAACTATTGCACCATTAATATCTGGATTATATCAGTATTGGAGGCAATTCAACTCCATAAATATCAACATCCATTACACGACTGAATACACCACAGTATTGCTAATGTGGAGAACAAATGCTTAACTACTAAATCACCCACAAATGAGGGTAATGCAGCCTACACATAAGTTGAGGAAAATTTCAGTAACATTTTACAATTTGATCTCATTTGTTAATGCATTAGCCATGAACTAACAAGGAGCAATTCACATAAACAGCATTTATAAATCCTTGTTAACGCTAGTTACTAAAAACACAAGTTAGTTATTAGTTCACAGTGCATTAAATAATGCTAACAGATACAACTTGCTTGTCTGGCTATCACCAGACCAAGCTCAATTCAAGATTGAACATTGGTCTGAGGAGTCTGCTATGTATTTTCTACTGCACAAGAGGCGTGATCAACTCTTGCATAAATTAAACGACTCTGTACGCAATTGGATATATAGTCCTTCAACCAATCAGCCATAAGAAGCGTGATCAACGGTCAACGACCCACCGTTTCTCTATCCGTCATCGTGTTAAACCCGCCAATAGCGCGCCAGGTGGATAAGCCAGTCTGTGATTGGTTCCCGCAAAAGTGTAACAGAAGCAGTAGAAATTAATGTGCAGGTTTCCAGACTGAGTTGCAGTGCGAAATCAAATCGCCGGCAGATCGGGCTGGGTTTACCCAGTTTAACACCTTGCCAGTTAGAAAAGTACAATTCAATTAGTAATTAAACTTGATTTGAAAAATGTTACAAACAAATGAGACCTTATTGTAAATGCTTCCCAAATTTCTTCAATTTGAAACTCTCGTTCTGTCCTTTTTGTGCACCAGACCCGAATCATACCTCTGACCTTATAAATCACCAGCAGAAGCAGCTCTATTAGTCAGTGACAGATAATGGATCACATGGCAGATGAAACAGCGGTCATGAAAACAGACAGTTACCAACAACCAGTGATTAAAAAATAAAAAAACATTTCAAGGCTTGTTTATAAGACTAAAACAAAAACAAAAAAACTTTAAGGTGATCAGAACATCTGGAAATAAACCCTCCCCCCACACACATTTGAAAGAAAAACAGCAGTGAAGAAGAAAGTTGTGAGACACCTTCGGTGACGCTGGGAGCATCACTGGCTGTCTCTGTTGGTTGGCTCATGCTCGTCATGAAGGGGGGAGGCTCTGTGGAACCTTCCGGTTCCTTGTCAACGTCAACAGTGCTGAACAGAGTGAAAGTGTGGATTAGACGGGATGAGGGGGGGGTCAGGTGATATCAGGGAAAGAACAACACAACTTTATACAGCACTGCGGATAACAGTTTGGTGGCTCTAATAAATACAGCATTTCATAGTGCACAGCTCCCATCGAATTGCTTTACAGTTCAAACCTTATAACAGGTATGCATTTAGAGTTAATCCGACAAAAAACGCATTCAAAATATCTGTGAAATATCTTAATGAAACCTATTTTTAGGACAGGATAAGAATCGATCTTTTAGGCCGCATAAAGGCCTAGGTATACTTCACTTTTGACACGTACGCGACGGTCAGCGTACAATGTGCGTGATGCGAATTTCGAGTACAGATTTTTGTAACCACGAGTTAAATTCGCATGTTGCACATGCGAATGTAATTTTTTTTGGGTAGAATTCACATGGGTTGTAACTCGTGGCGAGAGATTGCTCAAAACAGCGCATGGCTTGAATGCCTGTGTACGCGTACGAGTGAAAAGTAGTATACTTTCGGCTTTACGTGGTTCAGGTAGTGATGGTTCAATCATAAACGATTCATTCATTGTGAACAAATCTTTAATATGACTCAGGAACAACAAGTTGTCTCAGAGTGATTCGTTCATTTGCCACGCATGTGCAACATCCCATAGGTTCTGTACAGTAAATTAGGCCTGCTGCGATAGACCGGTAACATCACTTGCCAGAAATCATAGGCAAATCGGTCCTCGTGCACATGAGTGACAATCACGCAGTGTGAATTATCAAAGATGTGATCGGAGAGAATCACCCGACGCCCGTGAGATATTTTGCATGCTAAATATCTGGACCTATCGGCGACTCAAAATCCTGCTGTGTCAAATGTGGTTTGACTGAAAATTACATCGGCGATGACCTACAGCCAATGAGAGAGCAAGATACAGAGCATCTGGAGGTTTGGGGAGGAGTTATAGACCAGAATATCAATATTTAATAGATATATTCACAATTATGTCAAACAGAAACAAAAGCACAAACATTTGCTTAACCAGCCGCAAGCAGCACATTGCAAAATCATTTATTTACCTCAAACTCTCTTTGGAGAACACAATCCTTGCTCCCTGCGTCTCCCCAAGATTTTCCTCCGCCATAATCTTTTTTTTCTTTTTCTTCTTTTCGCTGCAAATCAGCGACATACAATTTGGAAAGCAAGCTTTTTACAGTCTATCATTTTTTAACAACAACTCCGGTCTGATGTACGCGTGATCTTGCGTGTGTTTGGTTGTGAAACAGTTTGTGGATGAGACAGATGTTGGCGATTCTTCCTATTGTGAAGTCATGCAGTGTAAAACCCCGTCTCCGATCCATCATGCAGTGCGAACACAGCAGCGACTGAATGCTGGCCCAGATAGTAGTGTTAAAAGAGCAGTGATGCGACGAGTTTGAAAATCGTGCAGTCTGAACTCGGCATTAGAGAACAGACACTACAATTAAAAACTAAACGTATCTGCTCAATGCAGCTTGAAACAAATGAGAGTCGCAGCACAGACTAGCAGGAGTTTTCACCTCACCCATTTCGTCTCACTCTTTACTGACAAGACGATGGCGGAAGATTTGGTGTCAAAGCTAAATGTAAAAGCGCCTATTTAAACGAGTTTGTCATTGTGCGGTGTTGTGTTTTTCATTAAAGGGTTAGTTCACTCAAATTCTGTGTCAGTCTCCTACACTGTTTACGTTGGCCAGCTCCTGCGTCAGTATCACACGCATGTGACGTGGTGCTCACGTGAACAGCATCGACCAATGGTAAGCCGGCGTTCTGCAGTAGCTCTGGCGTAACTCGGAAGCACTGTACCATATTTACTACGTCAACAGCGTAGGAGACTGACACAGACGTGAAGATATAGTTGAACAAAGCCGTTATTTTTGCGCACAAAAAGTATTATCGTCGTTGCATAAAATTAAGGTTGAACCACTGGAGTCACATGGATTATTTTAACGATGTTTTTCCTACCTTTCTGGGCCTTGAATGTGTTAATTAAATTGCTGTCTATGGAGGGGTCAGAGAGCTCTAGGATTTCATCGAAAATATCTTAATCTGTGTTCTGAAGATAAACGAAAGTCTTATGGTTTGGGAACAACATGGAACATGAGAGTGAGTAATGACAGATTTTTTATTTTTGGGTGAACTTACCCTTTAAGAATAATAATGAACCCACCATTCAAGCAATTGCAGGCCCCAAATTGGCGTTAATTCGTGCTACGCATGACATCACCCATTTAACGTAAATGAGAAGCGTTAACGCCGACGCCCTGTGTGAATGCAGCGTAAGAGAGGGAATGGAATATGTTGCACATGCTGCTTGCCAATAAGTAAAGAGTTCTCAATTTATGATACTTGCCCATCTCTTAATTGTTTGTACTAAAAATACATTGTTAAGAATAGCTGGCCTGTTATTTATTTCAGTAATTGATATCTGTGAACGGTATCGGACACTACTGCTTCCAGTGATCGGCCAAAAAAATCCTAATTAGAGCCCCCTTAGTTCCCATTAATACATTGAGGTTTTTTTTGGACATTGTCAATTTGGAGTAAAATGGACTGAATAGTGACTCAATGTCATAAACTAAAAAATTCCAAACAGCAACAGGTTCCAATGTTATAAATGTAAATCGAAATAAAAACACAGCAAAATCGTTCTTAAATTCTTAAAGCTGCTGGCTGTAAGTTTTGCCTTTGTGTCGCCATCTCTGTTTGAAACCTGCAATTGCAGTTATTTGCGGAGTTATCATCTGTACGTGAGCCATGCGTCAGCGCGGATGAATCTAATGTTTAGAGGAGTATGTGCAGCTTGCAGTCAGACACCGCACCCGTGTGGATACTGTACTTCAGAATCACAGATTCTACGTCTTGGATTATAACCTAAATAAGAATTTTCACCGGAAAATGTCATCTGAACAAGTAACATGTCTGCCACTTTTGGGAACAAAATATTACAATAAATCGCGCTACCAATGGTGATTAAATTGAAAATAATT
The DNA here is from genome assembly GCF_949357685.1 of Gobio gobio. Classification (NCBI taxonomy): domain Eukaryota; kingdom Metazoa; phylum Chordata; class Actinopteri; order Cypriniformes; family Gobionidae; genus Gobio; species Gobio gobio. The sequence continues at coordinate 42,267,620 of NC_137097.1, forward strand.
GGTTTTAAATTCTACAAGTTGATTAGGCATCACAACATTATTATTTACAGTATGGGAAATTGATTTTTCTTTAGAGATTTGCTAAACAAAAAAAACTACATTTAACAATGTTAAGTGTGTATTCAATTATTAGCGTTTTTTAAAGCTTGAGTCCGTAAGTTTTGCCTCTGTGTCACCATCTCTGTTTGAAACCTGCAATTGCAGTTATTTGTGGAGTTATCATCTGTATTTGAGTTGTGCGTCGGCGCGGCTGCTCAGCGCGGAAGAATCTAATGTTTTGAGGAGTAGGCCTATGTGCGGCTTTGTAAGTAACAAGTAACATGTCTGTCACTTTTGGGAACAAAACATTACAATTAATCGCTCTACCAATGGTGATTCACTCTAACGATCCCTCATATAACATCAAATGGGCAAATTGTTATTATTGTTATACTTTGTTCTCAAATTGTTAATGTTAACAGCATTAGCATTTCGTGACTACGTGTATTTAGTGTGTATTAGCTTTACCTGTAGATTTCAATTTCCATACAGTCTAATCTTTTGCTTTTGACTACGGGTGAATCTCTAGTTGTCACTGTTGATGTCATTTGGGCTTTTCTGGATTACAATACGCCATAAAAAATGGTAAGTTTAATTACTGCAGCTGCTGTGAGAAAAGGCTATAAATGATCCACTGAAGAACATTCTCCTCGCGTTTCTCGCGGTAATCCACCAGTACCGCTCAAATTATAACATTATTACAAACATAGCGGGCTTATGGTAAGGAGCTAGTTTTGAGTACTGGCTTGTTGTGTAGACTACTTGCGCAAATTGATTTTGGATAATTTTTAACCAAAAAAAAGTTAAGGACTACAACTTTAAGTCTGCATACCATATCTTGTGGCAAACGACCTGCATAAACAAATCAAGTAGGCTGTGTTTTTCTGTCTATTTCTTCTTTTTTTGTTTTGTTTAACAGATACCTTAACAGGAAAACAATACAAATGTGTTTTGCTTTTGTGGGGCTATCAGCAAACACTCACCAGGCTGAAGCAGTGAGATGTGTCACCTAAAAAGGGCGTAAAAACACAAAACCTAACAAATTAAGCACCATCCAATTAATGTAATCACCTTTTCATTCTTAACACTTGATTTTATCTCTTCGCTTCTTAAATGAAAGAAATATGCATCCTTATGTTATGTCTTCATATCAACAGTGTGTTAGGACCAGCGCACCTCTCGCTCAGTTAAATATTGGATTCAACTTCGACGTGCACGCGCAGACGCCTTGCCAGAATGTTCGGGCCATTTCAGCCAGTGAGGCGAAGAGTTACATTTAAAAGTAGCAATGCAACGGCAAACGCGATGTATATCTCTTTAAAACAGAAGAGGAAAAAAGTATCCCCGAGTCCCTTTAACGACAGGCATGTGCAAGAAAGGCGTTTCTGTCTCGCGCGGAGATGGAGGGCTGAACTGACCCTTTTACACGTAGTACAATTTTGGGTCCAGCAGCTACCATGACACCAACAACATTTATACTGTCCGATAAATACATGCATAAAACGTTCCAATACACATTATATTTAAGTGTATAAACCCAAAAATGGCCCTAAAACACGAGACACCGACTAGCCTTGTGGCTAATGTTGCAGAAGCATGGTCGCTCACTTCTCCATGTTGACCTGGATCCGAGTAGAAAACTACCACAAATATCTCCGATATGACTAAATATTATTCAATAGCAATTCGTTGCTTTAAAAAACTCAAAACATCTGCCTGTTAATTATAAAAAGAAATCACATTCCTTAAATGCAAACATAATCAGTCTTATAACGTTAGTTGTTTTCACAATCTGCATGCAGCGCCACTTACCTGTGAATTACGGAATGAAGGGCGAAATAACACCAAATAAGGTGATTGCCTGCAGATATGGCGGCTTTAAGTGTCGACAAACGTTTGAAATCTGTCGAGTGGGGAAAGAGTTTGCTATTATTTTATCGAGGTTTCTTGGATGGTCAGACAAAAGGTAACGCTACACGCAAGCTGCCTCCAGCAACCCGCCAATTCCGACGGAAAGAACGTGCCTCTGTAGTACGTACGCGGGTGGTGCATCCTGGGAGTTGTAGTTTTATGCGCGCAATATAAAAAAAAAGACAAGAAAAGATGTTTGTTGTTCCCTTCGAATATGCCTCAAATATTCTAATGTTTTTTTCAAGAAATTTAATATTTAAGTGCCTGAAAACCTTTCCTTGATAATTTGGCTACTGGACAAACCAAACTGACATTCTTTAGAAATTTTGCAGCAACTTATGTCGGTCATTAGCTTCTTCAGAGAACTGGCCTTTTGAAATTGCCTAAAGATTTTCCAATGGGTTTCACCAGATGAACCTCAAACAATGCCTCAAGAGGAAGTTTGATAGCTCTTGGAGCACTTGCTTTTCTCAGAACTGAACATTCTGAATATAATAGGTTTAATGCATTTATGAACATTGATGATATAATTAAAAAGTTATATTTTATGTGAAAAAGTGTGGCTGTGTAAACTAACATCAGAACTATTTTTGTTTGCTGTTTTCATAAGAAGGGGGGGAATACAAAATGTGTGGAATTAATTTTTCTCTCATCTGTTGGTTCAGATTCCTGTGAAAACTGACCTGATTTCATTACCTGGTTGCCTTAACATTTTGAGTTAATTGAAATTAAAAATTTGAGTTAATACAAATTTCAGATACAATAATATTTTGAGAACCAATTTCCTTCATTGTATTAACTAAATGTTTTATTTCAATGAACTAAACATTTTAAGGCAACCAGGTTACTTATTTTTTAAAGTTAAACCAACAATATTTTTTTTACAGTGTACACGTTCATTTCAACTCTCTATATTACAATTTACATTCAGCTGACTTACAATTTTGAGTTGATTTTGAGTTAAATTAACTTAAAAACATATGTTGTCATAACTTATTGATCCTATAATTTTTTTACAGTGTGGAAATGTAAATGTCTACTTGAGCATTCAGTTGTATAAAAGCTGTGCTTATATTTTGATTTAGTATATAGATTCTAAACAGTAGGCTATGTGAGACGTATAGGCTATTGAAAGAATTGAGGGTCCTTGGCATCAGAACATTAAGTCTGGATTATGGCTCATGTTAACTATAGCTTGCAATCAGTTTAAACTGTTATGATGACATATAAATATCACACTTGACATGTCACACTTATTATATATAATGAATTTCGCATAGCTGCTTGTGTCTGAGAGAGCATGCTGTCTATGCAGCATTTGTATTGCATAACAGATATTGTGTGCCATTCTGTGCATATGTTTTTAATCAATGGCAAATAAATAACTGAGTGAAACTGCCATTTCCCTCCTGAATTGTGTCCTAACTACATAAACAGCTGCCGCTGTGCTCGGGTCGATGACACAATGTGGTTCAGACCCAAAAGTGCAATGTGAAAAGACACCTGCTGAAGAATGGGACTGGAACTGAATTCTGGTTCAGACCAAGCAGTCGAACCAAGTGTGAAAACAGCATGACAGCCTGTCATTATCTCAGAGCTTAAGGTAAATATAGTGTCAGAGATCTGCAATTGAATCCCAGACTGTTGCACAATGGTGCACTTTGCCCCACTGAACAAGAGCATTTTAACCTTGCAAGCACAAGAAACGGCCTCTGTTATATCTTGTTTTGCCCTGTTGCAGCTCCACTTTAGTAACAGGTTCATCTCATGGCCTATTTGCATGGCTGCAACCTCGTACTCAAAAAAACCCCCAAAAAGATGCAGTGTGTGTGTGTGTGTGTGTGTGTGTGTGCACATGTCGGGTTAATGTAGAGGAAAAAGACCTGCTCAGAAATGAGTGGAGAACAAAGGAGAGGCATTAACAAAATTCATCATCTGTCTGAGTGTCGTGATTGAGTTAATTACCTCATTACTCAAACAAACCAGCCACACCATCCGCAAACAGAGGGTGAGATTTATATTGTCTCATGCAGCGTCTGCTAGGGTCTGGATATGAAATTATTATAACTCTGCTTCTGTCCTTTCTCTCCAAAACATTTTATTATCTGATGCATAAAAAAACTAAAACTATTTAAAACTCAATACATACCTATGGCACATGGCAGTCAATCCAGATTCTGCTAGAAATCAGAAGACAATATTAATAAACAAACTTACTCTTAAGATATGGCTGATGGCCTCCATGGAACATACAGTCATTTTATTGAAAACTTTATGTTAGCTATATCTCAGTGATCATCTGGTGACTTTTTGTCCAATTTGCTGGTGAGGTATACAGACTGCAGCAAAATACTTATAATGGCTTATAATGGATAATTATTTTAACTACTGCTCAAGTCACAAAAGTGTAGGTCATCACATATTTAATACATATGTCCCACTTATATAAATGACATTGGTAACACTTTACAATAAGGTTTCATTAGATATCATGAACTAATGAACTGCACTTCTACAGCATTTATTAATCTTTGTTAACGTTAATTTCAGCATTTGCTATGCAATATTAAAATCAAAAGTTATATTTGTTAACATTAGTAAATGCACTGTAAACGAACATGAACAAACAATCAACAGCTGCATTTTCATAACGTTAACACAAATTAACAAATACAGTAATACATTTGCTCATGAATAGTTCATGTTAGTTAATACATTAATTAATGATAACAAATGAAATCTTATTGTAAAGTGGTATGACGTTTATACATAGAGGCCTGGTTTCACAGACAAACCATGCAGGATTAGTTCTTAGTTAAATTAAGACATTTAAGTACCTTTTTAAGATGTGCCTTAGAATAAAACATTACTGGTGTGCATCTTGAGAAAAAACAATGGCACTGACATATTTTAAGATGCCTTAGTCTGGGACAAGCTTATGCCTTTTCTGTGAAACCGGTGGTAGTAATCAAAAGTTCAGTAAGATTTTATTTTTTATTGAAAGAAATCTCTTATGCTCACCAAGACTGCATTTACTGTAAAAACAGTAAATTGTGTGACATATTGTGTGACATATTGTGTATTTTTTTTACTTATTATGTAATATATTTAAAAAAATTACACTTTTAAATAACTGTTTTCTATTGTAACATATTTTAAAATGTAATTTATTCCTGTTATGTCAAAGCTGAATTTTCAGCATTACTCCAGTCTTCAGTGTCACATGATCCTTCAGAAATTATTCTATGATGATTTTATGCTCAAGAAACATTTCTTATTGTTATCAATGCTGAAAATAGTTGTGCTGCCTTTTTTGTGGCAACCATAATGCATTTTTTATGAATAGAGTAAATTCTGATCAATTTGCATCCTTGCCTTGGTGAATAAAACAAAAAAATAAATAAAGAGGATGCAGGTGAGTTTCCCGAAGGGTGGATTTTATTTGAGGTGGAAGTGCAAAGATGTAGGTTAGAGTGCAGGCGGTGGGAGCTCGGTGCTCGGCGTCTTGTCTTCAATCCTCCTGGTGTCGTGCTGTGCAGTGTGGGTCCGTGCTCTTCTCCCGTGAAGTGGCTGGCGGTCACACGCTGCTGTCTGTGGGAAATGGCAGAGGATAAGGTTAGTCGAGTCTTGTGGAGACATCTCTCACCTCTCTGCTCGTCTCTCAGGCTTATAAAGCGGGTGCTTGACGATCCGCAGGTGTGACCGCTCAGTCCGCTGTTCTGTTTCCAGGGCGACACTGATGGAGGCTCGGGACGCTTGTCACCCCCCCCCCCAAGCGTCGACCTGTTCCGCCGGAGAAGCGGGGGAGCTGGGGGAGGGTGGAGAGTGGACCCTGACAGACCTGCGAAAGCTGCCCACATCCTGGAGAGACCGTCGGCATTGGCGTTGGCCGTCCCCGCTCGGTGTTGTACGGTGAAGCTGAAGTCCTGGAGCGCGAGGAACCACCGAGTCACCCTGGCGTTCGTGTCCTTCGCTCGGGCATTCCACTGCACGGGCGCATGGCAGGGTAAAATAACGTCCGAGGAGGTAATAGCGGAGCTCCAGGACTGCCCACTTGACGGCCAACGCCTCCTTTTCGACGGTCGAGTATCGTTGTTCGGCGGGGGTCAGCTTCTGGCTGATGTAGATCACCGGGTGTTCCTCGCCGTCCAAGACCTGGGACAGAACGGCTCCCAACCCAGTGTCAGACGCGTCCGTCTGCAGCAGGAAGGGGCGGTTGAAATCGGGAGCCCGGAGCACGGGCTCTGCAGTGAGGGCCGTCTTGATCCGCTGGAATGCCGTCTTCCTCTCTGTACACCACGGGACCTTCTCCGGTTGCCCCTTCCTGGTGAGGTCTGTCAGGGGAGAGGCTAAGGAGGAGAAGTTAGGGATAATACACTGGTAGTACCCCGCCAACCCCAAAAAGGCCCGTACCTGAGTCTTCTTCTCCTGTGGTCGGAATAAGCCGCGTCCCACCTGGCAGCCCAGGTACTTTGCTTCAGCAAGGGCCAGGTGACACTTCCGGGGGTTGGCAGTCAGGCCAGCCCGGCGTAGCTCTGACAGCACCTTCCACAGCCGATCCAGATGGTCCTACCAGGTCTCTGAGTTTATGACGACGTCATCCAGATACGCGGCCACGTAGGTCTGATGCGGCCGCAGGAGGACTACCATCAGGCGCTGGAACGGGGCCTGGGGCCCTATGCAGACCGAAGGGAAGAGGCCACTCGTGGTGGAGAAGGCGGTCTTTTCCTTGGCGTTTTCCATCAAGGGGACCTGCCAGTATTCTTTCGTCAGGTCGAGGGTCGAGATGAACTGGGCCCTTCCCAGGCTATACAGGAGCTCGTCGACCCGGGGCATAGGGTAGCCGTCAAACTCAGAGACCTCGTTCAGCCGGCGGAAGTCGTTGCAGAAACGGAAGGTGCCGTCGGGCTTGGGGACCATGACGATGGGGCTGGACCACGGGCTGCGAGACGGCTCGATGACCCCCAACTTCAACATCTCCTGCACCTCTTACTCGATGGTGTGTCGCCGAGCCTCCGGAACCCGGTAGGGCCGCTGCCGTACGACGACCCCCGGTGGTGTGTGGACCTTCATGCTCCAGAACGTGAGTCCGCCCGGGTCGGTGAGAGAACACAGCAAAAAACTGACTGACCAGGTGCACCAGCTCGGACTTCTGAGCGGCGGAGAGCTTGGTATAACTGGTTTTCCTTTCTTTTCCCTGGCTGGCGCACTCGGTAGGTGACAGGGCCGACCTTCTCAGTGACGGTGAATGGCCCCTGCCAGGTGGCGAGAAACTTACAGGCGGCCGTGGGAACCAGGACCAGGACGTGGTCACCCCGCTGGAACTCCCGTGGTTGGGCCGCCCGGTTATAGTGCCGCTGCTGGGATCGCTGGGCCTGGGTGAGGTGCTCCCGGACGATAGGCATGACCCGGTCGATCCGTTCTCGCATCTGCCTTACGTGCTCGATGGTGGTTCGGTGGGCGGCTGGTTGCTGCTCCCACGCCTCTCCTCGCGACATCCAGGAGCCCACGGGGCTGTTGGCCGAACAGGAGCTCGAATGGGGTGAAGCCCGTGGACGCCTGGGGAACCTCTCGGATCCCGAAGAGCACGTAAGGCAGCATCTGAGCCCAGCCATGTCCTCGGCCGCCACCTGGCGCAGCATCCGTTTGAGCGTCTGGTTGAAACGCTTGACCAGGCCGTCGGTCTGGGGGTGGTAGATGGTTGTGCGGAACTGTTGGACCTGGAGGAGCTTACAGAGGTCGGCCATCACTCTGGACATGAACGGGGTGCCCTGGTCAGTCAGTATCTGGGACGGTATGCCAACCTGACTACTCAGCAGGAATAGCTCCTGGGCGATGGCTTTGGCGGTGGCCTTGCGGACTGGGACGGCTTCCGGGTAGCGGGTGGCATAGTCGACGATGACCAGGATGTGCTCATGGCCCCGGGCGGACTTCGGGAGCGGCCCTACCAGATCCATTTCAATCCGCTCGAAGGGCACCTCAATGATGGGCAGAGGAATCAGCAGGCTGGGGGGAGGGAGATGGGGTGACGTTCGTTGGCAGGTTGGGCAGGCTTGGCAGAACCTCTTGACTTCGGCTTCCAGGCCTGGCCAGTGGAACTGGTCCCGAAGGCGCTGTATCGTGTTCTGGGGTCCAAGGTGGCCTGCCATCGGATGCGCGTGGGCTATCTCCAACAGGGCCCCGGTCTTGGAGCGGGGCACGACCAGCAAACGTTTCTCCTCCCCCCTCCGCTGGGCGACACAGTAAAGCAGACCATTATTGATCACGAAGTGAGGAGTGGGGTGGGGTGCAGGCTGGAGCTCCTTCCCATCCACCATTCTTACTTGGGCCCAACAGTGTTTTAGACGATCGTCCTTGTGTTGCTCCTTGGCAAAACCCCCAGCCCCGGAGACCTGCTGGTAAAGATCAAATAAGAGGTTAGTGTCATGAGGGGGCAACTCACCATCCCTGGGGCTGTCCGAGGCCAGCAACACGGGACGCCGTTGGGCCCTCCTGGAGGTCCTCCGCTTGGGGCAGGTCCCGGCCAATAACCAATGCTGGGCGAGGCGGGAGAGACTTGCAGCTTGAGCCCTGGTGGGCCGGCATGTATCATAGGACCACTCGTGAAACAGTTGTGCGGCGCTAAGAGCCGATAACCCCGCCCAGCCCAAGATCTCACTCTTCAGTCCTTCATAGGAAGCACTCTGTTTCGTGGTCAGAGCAAAGTAAGCGCGCTGTGCTTCTCCCGTCAGGAGCAGGGCTAGGATCCGGCCCCACTCGTCTCTGGGCCACGCCTCCCGGACGGCAATGGCCTTGAACATTTGTGGATATAGAGCAACGTCATCGTGCACGTCATCCGTGGCACCAACTGCGTCGCTTGGACCCGGGGATTCGCTGGGCAGCAGCGGTGCGGAGTGCGGCGAGCTCCCGTTCGGTTTCCCCTTGGCGGGAGGCCATGTGTTCCATTATTTGCTGCTGGCGGATGCTCACCTCGTTGAGGTGTTTCAGAAGCTCGTCCATGTTGGGGGAGGAGCGCCACCTGGGGGAACAGAGAGGGTAGGTGAGCCAACAGAAAACAAACGGAAATCCCCAACCAAAACAATCCGAAGGACTTCCGGGATGAACCCGGAAGTGCGAACTCAACGTGCAGGGAATGTGTCGGTGACTTCTTCACTGTCATGCCTGCATTCTCCACCAGTGTGACGGGGTGAAGAAGCACACGACACGAGGATGCAGGTGAGTTCCCCGAAAGGTGGATTTTATTTAAGGTGGAAGTGCATAGAAGTAGGTTAGAGTGCAGGCGGTGGGTGCTCGGCGTCTCGTCTTCAATCCTCCTAGTGTCGTGCAGTGCAGTGTGGATCCGTGCTCTTCTCCCGTGAAGTGGCTGGTGGTCACACGCTGCTGTCTGTGGGAAATAGCAGCCGAGTCTTGTGAAGACATCTCTCACCTCTCTGCTCGTCTCTCAGGCATATAAAGCGGGTGCTTGACGATCCGCAGGTGTGACCGCTCAGCCCGTGATGAGCGGGTGCAGGTGTGGCTGTTCTGTTTCCAGGGCGACGCTGATGGAGGCCAGATGTCACAATATATATATATACTGTATATATATCATCTGTAATATTTTTGCTGTTTCATGCATACTGAGCTGTTGGATTCCCATCCTAAACATGTATAAAGTAAAAAAAAAAAATAGTTGTACGTTTGATGGAGTATTTCTGTGCCAAAAATACTCCTTCCGGTTTCATATATGTGTTGGAAAGTTTTTTTCTAGTATGGGTATCTGACGTCAGATAGGGCGGAATGTCCTTGTATGGACACGTGCGCTGCAGTCACAGGACTTCACGAAACCAACAATGTCACCAAAGAAGTGTGTTTTTGGTTGTCAGGGCAAGACAACCCGGCACAGCTTCCCAAAGAACCCAGCGTTAATGGGACAGTGGTTGGAGTTTGTTTTTTCCGGAGCAGCAACGGAGCTGTGCAAGTGTTTTTGTTTGTTCCCTGAATTTCGGCGACGATGGTTTATAAACAAGGCCCGGTTCAACTCCGGATTTGTAGGTCGTCTAATGCTGAAAGATGGAGCAGTCCCAGCGATTAAGGTTCACGGTCGTATGTTGGAAGCAGGCGGTGAGTAAAACTGCTTCAAATGTCTTTGTGTTGTAAGCTATCGATTTGCTCATTCAAATGCGCTACTATTCCATTGTTTTTCTATGTAAACACACACTAGTTTGACGTGTAAAGCCGTTCCGATTGCTACTGCTAACATTAAATCGCATGCAGTCGATAAACCAAATTGTGTCCTCATAAACCATGAGTAAACACACACAAATGTTGCAAAACTCGCGAGCATGACAAGCCGCTAAGCAAATATATACAGTTACAGTAGCCTACACACATAGAGACGTCCTGTTGTAGTCGTTGTTGCTGCTTCTCCTGTTCAATTTCAGCCTCTAGATCTGATTCTGGATCATATACAGTATGTATGGCTAAATCTGATTGATCTCAATGGTTTATTTAGGGTAACGTTTTTTCTCTCTCCACGTTTAAGGATGTCACAGCTTCCAGACGCTCTCAACGCAATAGCTGCGCGCTCGTGAGTCTTTAGCTCTGCCCGAACGGTATGCCCCCAGCCGCTCGGTTTTTCTCGGAAAGACTCGGTACAGCATATCTTTCTTTTATAAATATAATAAAACTAAAGACTTTTCGGAGATATGAAGGATGCAAAACTACTCTATAGGCAATCAAGATTGACATGAGATTGACTGAAACTGAGTGTTTCACCCCCCCCTTTAATGAAGTGTGAAGAGGGGGGCGTGGTTTAGCAAAGTCTGTGACGGGAGAGAGAGTCAGAGGACGAGCGGCACGTAAGTGGATCAAGCACAAATGATGAACACCTGTCTCTTGTTGCAGTAATTGGCGTGGAGAGAGTACATAAAGCAGGAGGAAACGAGAGGGAGGAGAGAGAGCTGGAGACGGAGAGACAGACTGGAACTCGGCTGGGGAAGGAAGCAGAGAGGAACTGCTGGAGAGAAACCGACGATTGAGAATTTATGATACTATATGAGGAACTTTTTATGTTTGTGCGAAGTGCACGCTATTGTAACCTGAGTAAAACTGAGTTAATAAAACCCCCACGAGTTCCAGCAAGCCGACCCCTTTGTCTTCTTCCTTACCATCCCACGAACATCACAACACTGGTGCCGAAACCCGGGAAAGGAAGAAGACCAGAGCCGCCACCATGCAAGTCCCGTCCACGACCGGTACGCCATTTGCGGAGATAATCCAGTCACTCGTGGGCCTGCACCAGGAGCACCACCAGACGATGCTGGAGGTTAGAGAGGAGCAGGAGCGGCGGTTCCAGGCGCTCCTCCTGACCCAGCAGCAGGACCGCGAGCTGATCCGGAGCTGGATAGACCGGGAGGTTCCGGCCGGGGGAACACCATCGACCCCGGCCCAGGCCACCCACATGCAGCTCAGCAAGATGGGACCGCAGGACGATCCGGAGGCTTTCCTGGACCTCTTCGAACGGTCCGCTGAAGCGTGTGGGTGGCAGCGGTTGGACTGGCCAGTTCGCCTCATCCCGCTGCTGTCAGGGGAGGCACAGATCGCAGCCCAGCAATTGCCAGTCCAGAACCTCCTGGTATATGACGACCATAGGCGTCGATTTCGGGGGGGACGGGGGGACGCGTACCCACCAGATTTCGTCATGAGTCCTTTTGTACCCACCACTTTTTTTTTTTTTTTTTTTTTACCTCGAGTTCAATTTTGCGGTGAAGCATTGCTGACACACACATATTATTTTTTCCTCTCAATTGTGTCGTAATAACGATATCTTATGTCGTTTTAACTACATCTTTTCTCATAATAACGAGATCTTATGTCGTTTTAATGACATCTTTTGTTGTAAAAACGTTTGAAAAGCAGAAGCAAGCTCCGTAAAATAGGCTCTTCCGCTGCCTGTATCAGTGGCAGTGCCCATAACACGAAATTGTTGTAATGGATTGATGTAGCCTATACAGTTCTTAACAGCCATGGGTAGCAGGTGCCATGGACCGCTCATGATTTAGCGTAATGACGGACCCCGGTGCAGCCACAAATATCATAATTATCTATAGGCTAGGCCTACTGTAATTGAGACATTCAAGAAATGTATTAAAAAGAAAGACGCTTTCAGCCTTACTCAAAGTAGAGCCCTACATTTCTGCCCAAGCCTGACGGGCCCCGACTTTTTTACGCCCTAGGGCCGGGCTTCGGGCCAATTTTCCAGTCATAGCCTACCTCAGACGCGGGCCGGGCTTCGGGCCTTTTTAGGCTATAGGACAGCGCTATGCAACACGCATCGCCTCAAATGAGTAGCTAAAGCAAGCCAACACGCAAACTGCCACAAGTGAAACTGAAAATAAGCTTTTTATTAAGTTTTAGATGCTCAAAAGCACAATCATCTTCATTAAAATTAATGAGACTAAATGCTCTTACCAGTGTTTAGGTCGCTCGTTCTCATAATGCGGTCTTTGATGTTGAAAAGAGCTGATGAATAAAATACTCATATCGGTTGATTTCGTTGACATGAACTCCGTTAAATGTGCATATAGCACGGGAATTGAAGATCGGATATATATTAATTTCGCGGAGAGGTGTAGCCTAAGGTAAGACAACCAGCATGTTTTTTATTTTTAATTATTTGTTTAGATTGTGTAGCCCGTTTTGTTTGCGCGCGCCGTTGCGATCTGCCTGCCTAATCTTGTCAAAAATGCCTTTTTAATGTGATGGTGGTGATAATAGGCTAAACGTTTAAACGATGCTTTAAGTGTTTTTTATGGATTTAATAAGCAAGACAGTGTTGATTTCAGAGGCTAAAGTGTTGGGTTAACTCACTGTCGGCCGCTGGCCGCTTGGTCGTCACTTTAAAAAGCAAAAACTTTAGTTTAACAAACATTAAATGCTTTAAACATTTTTCTAAATTAACTTAATAAAGAAACAAAACGAAATATATCTACTTTGACATTAAAAACAAAACTGAACTATTTTAATGGCTGTAACTAATGTGTAATAGGGAGGATAAAAAAAAACACGGGCTCCAGTGGGACTCTGATAATGAAGTGGTAAAAAAAATTGCAAAAATGAAAAATATTAAAGAATTCGCGGGGCGCTTTCGTCGGCATGAGTAAGATAGGCTATAAGACCCGCAATATGTCTCTCATCTGACATTTTTATTTATTTACATTAGTAAGCTGCAGGACATAGTCTTTCAAAACATGACCTGCGCGAAAGAGAAAAAAAAATGTACCCAGCACTTCTCAATGCGTCTCTGTCCCCAGCACATTTCAAACCAAACTGACGCCCATGATGACGACCTTCGACGGGCCATCCTCCAACGGGTCGGTCTTTCCTCCGAACAACATCGTCAGCGGTTCCGATCGCTGACCTTGGGGGAGAGCGGCCGGCCCTTCGTGATGGCCCAGCAGCTCCGGGATGCTTGCCGCAGATGGCTGGTGGCCGACCAGAGCGACGTCGACCAGATCGTAGAACGAGTGGTGCTGGAGCAGTTCATTGCGCGGCTGCCCAGGGAAACCGCACGGTGGGTCCAGTGCCACCGGCCGGCGTCGCTGACGAAGGCCATCGAACTGGCGGAGGACCAGCTGGTGGCGTGCCCGGGGGTCGGCGAATCCCTTCCGGCGGCTTCACTCTCTCTCCCCACCCCTTCTGTTTCTTCCCCGTCTCTTTACAGGCCGGTTCCGGCTCCCAGGACGAGGGGGGGCTTCCAGAACCGGGGTGCAGCTCGGGGAAGGGCTGGAGGTTTCCCGGAGCGGTTCTTGGGCGCACAAGCGCCAACCAGGGGCGTGGAGCCGACGGAGCGGCACTTGTCTGCGGGTCCCGTTTCCTCCCTCTCTCCACGCCAATTCATTGATCCGCTTGCTGCCACCGGGGCGACGGGGAAGCCTGGGCCGGCCTGTTGGCGCTGCGGGGACCCGGGCCACTTCATAGATCGCTGTCCAGTGATGGAGGTGGGGACGTTGATCCGGGTCCCCGACGCGCCACAGGCTGCCCTCGATCGAGACGGGCTGTACCAGATACCAGTGAGTATCCAGGGGGGTACCTATCCGGCTTTGGTGGATTCAGGATGTAACCAAACCTCCATCCATCAAAGCCTGATACAGCCGTTGGCATTGAATAGGAGCCGCATGGTTAAGGTACGGTGTGTGCACGGGGATGTGGTGAATTATCCGCTGATGACTGCCGTCGTTCAATTTCGGGGACAAAAGCATAGAGTGGAGGTGGCGGTTAGCCCGCACCTCCGACATCCGCTGATTTTGGGAACTAATTGGCCGGCTTTTAGAGAATTATTAGGGGTTTTATGTGCGGATGTTTCTTGGGGGGAAACAAGGCGGGGAGAGAGAGCGGTTGTGCAGGTGGGAGAGACTGAACCAGGACCCCCGGGGGTTGTTTCAGAGGGACCGAGCGTTGTGGAGAGGCTAAACCTCACCGAACGTGATGACTTCCCTCTGGAACAATCCTAGGATGAGACCCTAAGAAATGCGTTTGCTCAGGTCCGAGCGTTTGACGGTCAGTTCATCCACCCGGACCAACCGGTCTCTTATCCTTATTTTGCCATAATAAAAGACAGGTTGTATCGAGTGGTCCAAGACACTCAGACAAAACAGGATACAACTCAGTTGTTAGTTCCGAAGAGCCGTCGGGAAATGCTTTTCCAGGCGGCTCACTCTAATCCGATGGCAGGGCATTTAGGGAAAGCGGCGACACTGAATCGTTTAATGGTCCGGTTCTTTTGGCCGGGCATTCCCGAGAATGTGCGCAAGTGGTGCGTGCCGTGTCGTGAATGTCAGCTGGTAAATCCGCCGGCCGTACCAAAAGCACCATTGCTCCCACTTCCATTGATGCAGGTCCCCTTCGAGAGAATTGGGATGGACCTCATCGGACCATTAGAACGATCTGCACGAGGGCATCGTTTTGCATTAGTCCTGGTGGATTATGCAACACGATATCCCGAAGCAATTGCCCTCCGCAGAATTTCGGCTAAAAGTGTTGCGGATGCGTTGTTTCGCTTAATCTCCCGAGTGGGGATCCCGAAAGAGATCCTCACTGATCAGGGCACGGCGTTTATGTCACGTACACTTCGCGAACTTTATGAATTATTGGCCATTAAATCGATTCGCACCAGCGTCTATCACCCACAAACGGACGGCTTGGTGGAACGATTTAATCGCACGTTGAAGACAATGATTCGAAAGTTCGTACAGGAAGACGCCAAAAATTGGGATAGATGGTTGGATCCCCTGTTGTTTGCCGTGCGCGAGGTCCCGCAAGCCTCCACGGGGTTTTCCCAGTTCGAGCTCCTCTATGGACGTCAGCCCCGCGGGGTGTTAGACGTTCTCAGAGAAGCTTGGGAGGACGGACCTTCGCCAGCGAAAAACGAAATTCAGTATGTCATGGACCTGAGAACAAAACTCCACACATTGGAGCGGCCGGTGCTGTACATCAGTCGCAAGCTCTCAAAGAGAGAGACGATGTACAGCACCATAGAAAAGGAGTGTTTGGCAATCCGATGGGCCGTGCTCACCCTCCGGTATTATCTCCTGGGGAAGGAGTTCACCCTCTGTTCGGACCACGTCCCTCTGCAGTGGCTCCACCGCATGAAGGATACCAACGCGCGGATCACCCGTTGGTATCTAGCTTTACAGCCGTTTAAGTTCAAGGTGGTCCACTGGCCGGGGGCGCAGATGGTTGTGGCTGACTTCCTTTCCAGAAATGGGGCGGGGGGGGGGGGGGGGCTGCAGGCCGGATGGCTCCCCGGCCTGAGTCGGATCAAGGATCAAGCACAAATGATGAACACCTGTCTCTTTTTGCAGTAATTGGCGTGGAGAGAGTACATAGAGCAGGAGGAAACGAGAGGGAGGAGAGAGAGCTGGAGACGGAGAGACAGACTGGAACTCGGCTGGGGGAGGAAGCAGAGAGGAACTGCTGGAGAGAAACCGACGATTGAGAATTTATGATACTATATGAGGAACTTTTTATGTTTGTGCGAAGTGCACGCTATTGTAACCTGAGTAAAACTGAGTTAATAAAACCCCCACGAGTTCCAGCAAGCAGACCCCTTTGTCTTCTTCCTTACCATCCCACGAACATCACAACATGAAGTTCAAAAGAGACTCGTGGAGGTAAAGACAAGCAGTTTTGATTAATGAAAATTAATTCATTCGTACTTGACAATCACTAAATTATCACTAAATCACTAATGATCGCTTGTATGATACATTTTTATAAATTGTTAATTTTATATTTAAGAAAGCTGAATATTTCAAAAGTCTGGCAACACAAATATTTTCCCATACTCTGTTTTCTGTTTTCCATATCCAGACATTACTCAAATCAAATCCCATACCTTTCCATACTTTTCCAAACTGCGTATAGGAAGTTGAACCCTGTAAGTCCAGTGAGATGTAGCCTACAATGCACCGCCCTTCTAAAGTCCAGCTTTTTGCATGTTGACACTCGTAACCATGGACACACAACCTACAATTGAATTGAATCCATCACACTTATTGATCTGTAAGGTCTCTAGGGGGAGAAATGAAAAGAGGAGGAAAGCAAGAGGGAACAGCAGGTAAAAATCACAGCCTAGCTCACATGGTATGCTTTGCACATCACAAAAAACTGGCTGAACAATTTTTAATTTTTCAGCTATTTAAATCTTGTGGCTCCTATAACTCAAAGACTTAAAATCATTTAAAAAAAAGACAAAACGAGCATTAAAATAGGCTGAAAAAAAAAGAATATTCATCTTATTCATGAATCAACTTCTTAACATGAAATTCAAAATGTAATTTATATAATTGGAATCAAAATAAACACCCAAATTTCTTAATACATGCTAAATATTCTGAAAAAACCCATTAAGAGCAAGCTCAATCTGATTTTGAGCTCTGAACAATTATCACAACTTTGGGTTTTTCAGTATTTAACTGCAGAAAATATAAGGCCATCCAATTTTTTATGTCAGTTAAGCAAGCTTGAAGGACATCCAGACTATTCAGATCCTTAGAACTCAGTGTTAAGTATAACTGTAGGTCATCATGTTTTCCGATTACAGCACCTAATGGAAGCATGTAGATTGAGAACAAAATTGGTCCTAACAGTGAACCCTGTGGATCTCCACATATAATTTCAGAACGTTGGGATACTTCTCCTACAGACATTGTCAAATGTCCTGTTTGACAAATAAGATACAAACCAATCCAATGCCCTCCCTGAAACCCAACCCATGTTTTCAACGTATTAATTCAAATAGAATGGTCCACAAAGGCTGCAGTCAAATCTAATAGAACTAAAACTGAACATTCACCAGCATCCTCTGCCATCAATAAATCATTAGTAACTCATAAAAGTGCAGTTTCGGCACTATGACCTGCTCTAAAACCCGACTGAAATTTCTCAAAAATACTATTTTCATTTACAACCTTCAACTATTGTTTGGCTACTGCCTTTTCTATTACTTTTGAAATAAAAGGTAGTTTTGAGATAGGTCTATAATTATTTACAACTGCAGGATCTAAAAAAGGCTTCTTCAGGAGCAGTTGTACTGTCGCTATCTTTAGCTCCTCAGGAACACATCCAGAAACAGGAGAACTGTTGACTATAGACAGTAAAATAAATACAGGACCTATAGTTACAATCACTCCCTTTCAGTCTAACAGGAATCACATCATTAAGACAACTCGAAGGTTTCAACTGTTTCACACTCTCATATCTTGCTCGGATACATGAGAAAAGGAATCCAACAATACCATTCTACAAGCTAAATTATTAAAGCCCTTATATTTGTGACCTTATCCACAAAAAAATAAATACAAATACAATTTGCATAAAAGACCTACAGTCTATAGGTCTTAAGGTACTGTAGTTAGTAATTCTAGGCTGCGAGTTTATTAATTCATTAATTACATTAAATCAAAACCTAATTCAGAGGATTGTTATCTATTAAGTAAACTTCAACTTTAACTGTTAAAAAGTAACAGTAGGCTAGCCTAAACCCTTCCAGTGCTCAAACTTAACATAAAGTCTAGTTGATTTCCAAGTCCAAAGGTTCTTTATAGAATCTTAAAGGGTTCCCTCTGCTGCTTCATATCGAACCTTTTAGGGGTTGCATCATGGGATCATTTTGTGGAATTGTTAGTAGGCTATATAAACACTGCAGGAAAGTAGCCTATTATGCAATATAACCAAATTTGGCATAAAGGGTTCTTTAAAATTGGACAAGAATCCAATTTAGGGACCCAAACTGAGCAACAACATGTGATTTGGTGCAGATGTTGTCATATATATGGCCAAAAGATGAAAATCTGATAGCTTACTGATAGGCTTTTCATTTTTTATTTTTTTAACATTATGACAACTTACATAAAAGGCATATAACTATCGTCACTCTATAGCTCCCAATAATACTAGTATCTCCCCAAAAATAGTAAGAAGTCATTCAAATGCTTATGAAGACTTCAGATGACCAACACAACACCTGTGAAGAGTGGACTCCAACTCCTGCGAGGACTTTAGATGACAGCTCTGAGTCTGAATCAACATGCACTAATGCTAAAAAATAAAATTCTATATATCCTAATAATTTGTTAACAACATGTATTTTTTACTTCAATGAGCTCATCGTTTCTAACTTAAATTAATACATTGTTTATTCATACATTTCCGAAATCCATAACTTGGACAAATACAGCCACCTCTGATAACAAATCACAAAACGATATGCATTTATTGTGAAAAGCGCTATACAAATAAATGTGAAATGTATGATCAAAGCGTAGTATTTTATTTGAATAGCCAATATGTTTTGTAAAACTTTATTTACTTCCCTTTGCGCTTGACGTGAGCTAATGTAAAGGACGTGCTGCCCCCTTGTGTCGGGAGTAATATCAGCAAATTAATGAAAAGTTGTGTTATTTTGCCACCTGTCGGTGTAAAACGTAACAGCGACTGAACACAAGTGTGAAAGCACATGTACACTGCCTCTGCCTGCTGCCAAGAACCACCAGGTAACGCGAAACAAACACAACAAATGATTTGACAACTAACATTCAGTTTAAATAATGCTAAATGAAGAACATTAAACAAAGAATTTGATGGCATTCATACAATTCGCTTCAAATTTCACACGAAATCAGACGCGGCGCGTGCCGTCAATTTAGCAACACTATACTTTATTGAATTTAAATGATTTCAAATAGTGGACTGGGATAAAGAGGGGGGATTGTGTCAGTTGCACATGCTTCAGATTTCCAGGTTACGAAACTGACTGAATTATTTTCTGATGTTGATGAAGCCTAGGCCGGCTAACGTTGAGTTATCTGCCTGTTGGGGGGGATACAAATCGATACACTATCATCGAGGCAGAGGAATGTAATCCCGCCTAGAGCATCTGCTTGTCAGATGCGTCCATAGAGCAGTTCATTTTGTGAAATGGAGAATCCAGCCTGTCCATTGCGGCCTGTTTTATTTACCGCTGAGGCAGAGCAGCGCCCTCGGCTGCAGTACCGCCTCTCACTGCCAGGTGGCGCTTGGGAGTGATATGAGACAACCCATGGACTATTGGTGAAAAAGCGTTAAGTGTTATCGGCGAATGTGTAAAATGAAAACGTTGTTGTTACGATGGTATTAAATATGATTTTGTGAAGAGGAGTAAACGAGGTATGAAAGAGAATTAGGCTATGTAAGTGCATAATATTTAACGCGGCCTTTAAGCAATATCTTAGGTGCCGGGATGTTCTGGAGCCTGTGTGATATTTTACACAACACATTTCTTTATAATTTATAATTACTACACATTCTGATGATTTTAATAAACTCATAACATTTGAGATATTGTATACAATATAAATAAACGCTGTCACGCTGCATGATACATTTATTTCATAAGAAATTGATGATTAAAACAGTAATAAGACCTAAAATGTACAAATATAAATATAAAATATATATATAAATAAATATGTATATTGAAATACAATTTATGCAACATTATGATTTGAATACACATCTGTAATTAGGATAAACATATTTTCAATTTCTGAATTAAATGTAATTTTGATATGAATGTAATTGTTATTTTTTGCTTAGGCGATGTAACTATCTGGAGATTTAAAAAAGAAAAAGCATTCAAATATTCTTAATATTGTCAAATATATTATGTTAATATAATATAGTAATCTTAATATTACTACAAATACAAATGTTGTATTTCATATATATGTCAAAAGTCATTCATTTAAAAAAAATCACATCATGTCCTTTTTATAAAGGAATGTTTGACATGTTTTCAAAATTTCTTGATATTCATGACTAAAGCGTTCATCCCTATTTGACGCATTTATATATTTTTGAAGAAAAAAAATTGAAACTATGTTCTAGGGTTTTTAATGCAAATAGTTACAAAGTGCTTTTCCAAGGTGCAAGGAAAGCATTTGAGTACTTAGTGGTTACACTTGATATTTTAACAGTTGTTAAATTAAACATTCCCAGAAATTAGTAAATATTTTCCAAATATGTGCAGAACCAACATACACACACAGATTACATTTTTAATAACTTTTCATGTGTTTTAAACTAGATTTTCCTTTATCATCTCACAAGTCCTTATTTGTCATTGTAGATTAGAACCGAAAATCTTGATATTACATTATATAGTTCATGGATATTTGCAGAATACCTATAGTAAAGTGTAATTTTTGCTGTTTCTCACCTTGTAGTTATAAAGAAACAATTATGTGCAAATAGAACAAGTATGCCATTTAAACGTTCTTGGATATTTACTCTTGAATTGATTAAAATGGAGTTAAATTCCAACCATACAATACCCATTAATGCTGTCATATTTTTGTATTATTATTATTATTGTGCGTACTAGTAGTCTAGTTAGACATGTGTTGTATTGTATCTGTAGATGTTTAAAGGAAATATGTGGCATTGTCTGTGTGCACAGCAGAGGGCGCCCTGACTGGGATTCCTAAATGTCAGCCCCTATGAAGATAGCCGAAGTTTAATAGGCTCAGCCTGGCCGTTCCCAGACACTGTAACAGATACGTGACCTGAGAGACCTGCGTGTGGAATGGCCGTGATAAGTGCGGCACAGAGGGAAGCAGCGTTCTTCTGTTCCGCCGGGCCTTTCATCTCAATTTAAACCATCCTCTTCATAATGCTGTTCCACTCTTTTCTCATCTCCATCTCATCCTCTTGACAATATCTTCTTTTCTTTTGCTTTATTTCTGCCCCCTCACCTCTCTCTTTCTGTCCATCTCGCTCTTCCTCCCTTTCTCCTACTGTGAGGCGAGGTGTAATATATCCATAGCCCATGTGTGCTGAAGTCTTTAACATTCTTTCTTCTGCAGAAAGCCAAAGCTGGCACTGTACTGCACATCCACATCAAACACGACTTCTTTATCTATCGCTCTCTCGCTGTGCTTTCGAGGTCAGAAGTCAGCGTTCTACTTCCTGGGCCCATCTTCTGTCCTGAATACCTGCTTCTGTATCTCTTTCATATTTTTCATCCATAATCTGAAATAGGTTTTGAACAGCATGTTTATTTTAGATGCATGCGGCAGAATCGATCGGCTTGCTCACAGTGCTGTTTTGCATCTGAATTGAACCATACGGACACACTGAGATCAGGTCTCTGTATTCCTTCTTGTCATGATTTGCTGGTTGAGTTCAGAGGAATATAGGCTAGACAGGGAAAGAGACTTGTGACAGATAGAGGCTGCTTCTCTGTCTGAGACGTCAAAGTGCCCTTTATGTCTTTTGCGTTTATACAGCAAGTTCTTGTTGAACTAGTTTACGATTATACGAGTATCAGTGATTGCATCATGCTCAGCATTGATGATGACGATGGAGAAAATACATCTGAATTATAGTGTCTTAATATCTTTAAAAAACAATACATTTACTTCAAGGTAAATTTAGACATATTTTACACTTGGTTTAAGATAATATATATTGAATTAATGTTATCTTTTATTTCTTTGATGATGTTGTAAGCAGCTTTTTTATTTAATTTAGTGTATAAAAAATACACACATACTGATTAAGAAATTTGCCTAAATTATCATAGTATATTCTTAATTGAAACAAATTTTCTAAAGATTTAAGATTTGTTTTCACATATAAATTGCACATATATATTTTTTACTAAATTGTTTTTAACTTTAACCAGAAATGTCATAAAATGAAGCGAGTCACAAGTAAAAGTGTCTTGTTATTTTATATTTGTTTATAATGTATTTCTAATAATAGAATACATTTTTATAATACATTTTACAAAATACTGTTTATTTGCAGTGTTTATTGTTCACACATTTTTTAAAGCATTGGTTTCCATAGAATTTATCTGGATTTTTTTCTCACCCATTGGCAGATTTTTTTGATGGTCTAAAAACAATAGTTAGTATTTTTTTTTCTACAAGGTGTTAATTTTGTTTATATATTTATTTTTAATAAATTGATCTTGCCATGAAAATAGCCACAGATACTATGGCAATAAAAAAAAGAAGTAATTTTCCTAATTGTTTTTAGGAGTATTTGTAATGGAAGTTTAGTCAGGAGGTCTGTAAATGTACAAGCCTTACAAGAACACACACAGATGTTTTAGAAACGCAGTTTAATGTGACATTCTTAAACAGTCGATGTTTATTGCAAAATATACAGTATATAAACTTGTTTTGACTGCCTTCTGTAGTAGTTGTACTAAAACTGAGCTTGTTTTCTTGAAGAAACGTTGGGAACCAATTGCATTTTTTTTCTAAGTCCTCATAGCTTAATTTGGAAGTTTAAATCCATATTGAGAATAATAGTATTTATTTGTTTGGAGTACAAAATATAACAATTTGAATTAAATGTAACCAATGTCTTGCTATTTAATATTATATGTAAACCATAACTGAAATTGACATTAAACTAGCTTGATATTTATTTCTTAATTTAATCAGCAGGAGTTTGCTTCTTTGACTTTTTAAGCTTATTACTTAATTTCAAATTTCCTTTAAATTTATCTTTGCATAAATAAGGCAGTCGGTTTTCCAAACATTTTGTTCAAAGTAAACTAAACTTAGAGTGAATTTACAGTGAATGCAAAACCACTGCTTAAAAATAGCGTTATTTGCAGTGTTTGGGATGCGTTCATGGTCAGGTCAGTTGCCTGAAACACACGTCAAAGTCAGAGGTCACTCAAAATGAGGGTGCAGAATAGAGAAAGGAGGGATAGAGGATGATGAAATGGAGAAAGGAAGATCTTAGATAGTGACCTCTGACCCCATGTCTTCCTTTTCTCTTTCACTGTCTTATTCACTCCCTATGTTTCTTTTCTCATTCTTCTCACTGACTCTTTGTGTCCAGCGTTCATCTGACCACAGGCTGTGATCTCTGTGACCTTTCCAGAGGTCAGCTGGCGGCCATGGCGGCAGAGGGGTCAGTCTGCGGCCTCGGTTCATCTCTCGGTCAACATCAGGTCACATTTTGGTCAACATCAGTGGTGTGTTCAAGACCCTGAAGCCACGAAGATGGTTCAGTTGGTCGGCCTCATCAAAGGGTAGGTCTTGTGTTTCAGCGTGTGAGATTATACTAGTTGTCTCATATTTCTGAACTAGGTTGATTGGATTCGAGATGATTTCATTCCCAATGTACAGTTGGAAAGCCTGAAAAAGCTGTCAATGTTAAGAAAAGAGATTATTTCTATATTGTTGTTTCTATAGAATTTATTCAGATTGCTAGCCATTAGCTACCCTAAAATTAACCTCTCGTTCCACATCAACACAGAGGTCGACAATCGGTCAATTACAAGGCATTTCCCCAAAGCAAATCGACGATGTTGCCTAGTTTCCACTATTCTAATACATATCTGCCCCCGCCGTGAACTGGAACCTGGGGTCATTCGGCAGTCATCGGAGTGTGTGTTCAAAAAAGCTCCAGATGATTCAGCAAGGTTTTAAACACTATGGCTTCAGTCTGTCATCATAGGTCACGCCGTAGTCAGCATCATGCTGCAAAACCCAAACGTTTGGTAACATTCATAAGGTGTAATGGCTTGACCCAAATGACTACTGCTGACCTCCATGTGATGCACAGAAGCGCTTGTGTGAATGTTTCACCTTCAACTCCACGGCACAACAATCGTACGATTCCTTAAGAATATGCGCTTAAACTTGCATGCAGCTCCTGTTACAAATATGACAGTCAACAAAGATGTAGAGTTTGGTTAATCAGAAACGAATATGTCTGAAATTCAGTGTTAACCTTGGAATTCTAGTTTTTGTTAACCTTATGTATACTATAATTAATATATAATATGTGAATTTATTATACATTTATCAGTATTGGTTAATTTATTAAATATAGAAATATTGGATGCACCTCTTTTTCCATTTAGATAAAAATGACAATTTTAAATGGTAAAAAAAATGAAATCAATGCAATAAAGCAATTTAATTAAATGATTTGATGCAATAATTTAATAATAATTTAGAAACGATTTTAGGGATGCATAATAAAATGGTACAACATCGGTTCCCGGGTGATATTTGAAGTTTTTTTAGTTTATCAGTGTTGGTCAATATTGAATAAATACTGTCTGAATTTACTGTCTGATTACTATTTGAATGCACCTATTTTGCCATTTAGATGGGCTTAAAAATGGCAAAATTTAAAAAATGTAATACTTTAGTTAATTAATTGTTCAATGATAACTTATTTTTTCCAATTCTTAACATAAATATGTGGCATTTGAAACCATTTTAAAACATTTAAATTTGTATATGATATTTATTGGTTTAATATTTTTTTTATTGGTAGCGCCAGCATTATTAATCATTGGCCTGTGGATTTTTAATATTGTGCATCCCTAGTTTTGTTGGTGTTTTTGAATGCAAGCCAGACATTTCCAATGAAAGTTATGTTTTTAGTTTTTTTCCATTTGATTCTTTGAATTCCAAATGATTACATCAGAGTAGCAGAATGTCGTTTTTACCCCGTAGCTCCCACCGCATACATCAGAATTTTCACACACTTCGATTAATATTCATGTGACCTCGAATTCACCCGGAACGCGATGCGGGTCGTCTGGCGGTCAGTGGCATAGGGGTGCTTCTTTCCCCTAAAAGCGCTACAATGTCCCTAAAAAGACATACAAGCGCCGATCAGTTAGTCTGATCATTCAAATTAGTAGGCTGCATGTATTTGGCCAGCGTCTGACCTGCATGTAACCGGGGTCAGCCGGCGGTCAGATTCAAGGGTCATCTGACGGTCAGAGTCCTTGTGTCCCACTCGAGCCACCGTAAGGTGTTGGTTGCATCCGTGGGGTCTGATTGGCTCGGTGGCAGTGCCCAAGGGCTCATCTATCCTGCCTCTAATCATTACAGATGGAGGACAGCGGCGTAAACAGGCATCATTAGGCCACAGCCACTCGCGTCCACTTTAAACCGCCGTTATGACTTCACAGAAGCATCCCTAACTCGCTCCCCTGGGGAGCGACGTCGAAGGATGAAGTACTTTTGATATGGTCTTCTATCAGTTAAGTGTGCAGGGTTGACAGGACCAAGCTAATTTTGTCATCCACACCACTGTGTTGGGCGGCCTACTCGCATGAGGGATGCGGTGCTAGGGCTACACATTTTGGAGAAAAAAAAATCGAATTGCAGTTTTTAAAAACTGCGATTACGATTTAAAATGCGAAAACAGTCCAGGTTTGCTGTGCTTGTTTGTAGGGTTGCACAGTTCGGCAAAAACAACTGTAAAATTACAGTTTTAATATTACTTCAAACATTAAACCATCAATTTTATTTTAACGGAAAACCACAGGGAGCCCCTAAACTTGTCTTTTGTTGATATGCGCTTCTCATTAGAAGTACGTAAAGATGCTTGGCATATGTTACGTTCCCAAATGCATGTTAAATCGACCCAAACTCAGAGTAGATGCAGTGATTGAATTTGTGTGGCGCAGCAATTAGGACGTGTCCACCAAAGCATTTTTTTCACTGAGGCTAGCATTTTTCTCCAATTGTTAACGGACGAGGCACTGAGCGTCTATTTCACGCTGAAGCGTTTTTTTACCAGTCGCCGAGAGTTGAAGAATATTCAACTTTGGGTAAAACGCAGTGCTCATCGCTGTCAGTTTTTACCCTGCCGTCCAATCACAGTGGAGGAGGGGCGGGACAAATGCCACACCGACCAACCGCAACATCCTGCTTGTACAACGTCAACAGATGACAACAACAAGCATAATAACGGAACAAAATAATTTAAAACGAGCCAGAGCAAATACTTTACATTTTATAATTTTTATACAGAAACAATACAGAAACAAACTATCTGTGAGATTAGATACTAGTAACAATTCCGCGGATATTCCATATCATGGCAAGTAAGGCGTCTCAACTGGAAAAACACTCAAGCGCCCGCAGCTAGTCTTTTTCAGTTGGCTAAAAACCCTTTGGTGGACGCACGGCCTTGCTGCGAACCAAGCCGCTGCAAACATGGCAGATATTGAGCTGCTCTGGTGTAAGAACACAGTGCTGTGCTTCACTCTGAAACACGCAGCGCATATATTTATTCAATTAAATCACAACCTTTGCGATTTGAAAATCGCATTAAAGCCATATTGCAATTTTGGTTAATCGTGAAGCCCCATGCGGTGGCTCATCAGAGTGTTTGTCCCCTTTAGAAGCATTGAAAGACAAAGGTACAGAACGAATAAGCAGTGGAACGATCTCTCGGCGTGTCGATTGCGGCGCGTCTGCGCATGGGGCGCAGCAGGAGAGGTCAAAATCGAGAGAGCTGCAGCAAGGTGCTGCCATTGCTGATGAGGTTTCATAGCGTGTGTTTTCGGGAGGAGGAACGAAGTGGGTTCAACGGCAGGGCAATGGCAGACCCCCCATTCTCAATCACACTCGGTCCCTGAGGGTATGCGATGCAGCACGCTACGGCTGCTACTACTAGTAAAAGTAGGATGCATGAATAAATGTGAACGAAAAAAGGGCAGAAAAAGCACTATTCTTATATAAGAGAATGTGACCTGGAAAAGGAGGCATTCTCCTCCCATCTCATTATCCTTTTTGTATTTTGGCGAATTAATGAGCATGTTGGCGAGGCCGCTGGTAAACATCTGACATCACAGACGCACCATGTGGCATCGTCAGAGAGATATTTTTAACCAGCATGCTGCCGGCTTTTCCTAAAAGCCCTATTCCTCATACCTCTCTCTCTTTCGCTCTCTCTCTCTTTCCACCTGCTCTTCACCCCATCAGCGGCGGGGTCGTTGCGAGGTCGGGAGGAAAAATGAAGCGCTGTGTAATGCCCTTCCGTGCCTACTGATGGAATGCTCTTTCTTGTTCTTCCTCTAATGCTTTCCTTTAATTCCTCTCTTTCATGCTAGTTTCCCGCCCGTCTATCCTAGCTTATCTCATCTCTGCATGCACCTGCGCATCTATCTTCCATCATCCCTTATGTTTCTAAACAGAGGCCTGGAGGTGTTTTAAGGGAAAGTGTGGGTCGCGATGCTGATTTGGAATGAATCATGATACTTCGAGCATCATATTTGACACTAAACAGGTCCGTCCTTACCGCACAGAGGCATTTATGGTCCGACGCGTGGTGAAACCGTTCATCCCTGAAGAACCTAACATCCCCTCCATACCGTTATACCCATTAAAACATGGCGTTTGGAAAATTGCAGGACGGAAGCTCATAATCTAGACTCGTTTTTCACATATAAACACGTCCTTGCTGGCTTTTTTTCTCGTTGCCCAAACAATAAGATGAATGGTGCATACCAGGCAGCGCTGTGATCTCTGGTGAGATCAACCCTCGGGACCCTTCTTGAAAGCCTGACGGCACACAGGTTAACTATTTTCATCCGCAAACCCGCTGAACCTCGTATTCCTCTATTCATTAACCGAAACTCTGTGATCTGGCTTTTATTCAGCCCCGAGACGTGTTTGTGAACAGGGTGTGCCGTGACTTCAAACGTGGAGAGTTTGAAAGCAAGAGGAAGTTGTCCTGAGGCCGTAATCCCCGGTCCATAACTTCTAGGCCACTGGACTGCCGCAGGGGTATTTTAGGACGGTGTAACAGGAACACTTTGTTCTGATTGGAGCGGCCCTCAATGCTAATCCGTTCTGATTCGCGCTTTGCATTTATTTCGGTGTGAGCACTGAGTTAAAAAACAATCCAATTAAGTTGCTTCAAAGAATCAAATTACAAATTAAATCAAATGAATCTCAGTAAAAACCCAGATTCGCCCAGCATTAAAATCACAGCGCTTTATTTTACCAGCTCAATGACTATGAAAGCCCAGGAGAATTTTGCCCCCCCAGTGATTGTTAATCAGAAATGAAGGCAGCATGTTAATTGCAGCGTTTGGACTCTAGATGTCAGCAGTGTCTGGTGGACCGTTGATGAAATGAGCGCTCGTGCCTCTCTACTTTGCATTCAGTTTTAGCTTAGTGTGCTCAAATGGCTAAAATGTAACTGCTGTGAACTGGAAAGGGAGTTGTGATTTGAAAATCAGCTTTCCTTTCTTATTCTATAATTCTTGTGTGATGTGACGACTGTTGTCAATGATTGCTTTTATTTATTATGCTTAATAAAGTCATTCTGCTTTGATTTACCCAACCAGAGATGACAAGGTTCGAGAGCAGAGCAGGGATAATTGTGACACTCTTTGGCTTCTCTCATTTATTCAGGTAATTGAGCCACCGTTTTGGTTTTTGAAATTTTACAGCAGATATCATTGATATGGCAGACATTACCTGTGGCAATTAAAGTATGTTTAAAACATAATTGGGTGGAGTCAGATAGAGTTAAAAATAGAAGTACACAACTGTCGTTGTAATATTCATAAAAAACCCAGGATGTGTAATTGTAAAGAATTTATGTGATGATTGTAACCTTAAATTAAAAAGCACTGTAGTGGCAATATATTGTAAAAATGTATTATGTTAGTTTAAATACAACACAGCCTCTATTTATAATGTTAGTTTAATATTCTTCATGCTCTAGACAAATTTCTAGTGCTCTTACATTCATAGACAGGACCATCACATACAAATATTTTGTAATATTGTGAAATATTAAGTTATTATATTTATTGAGCCATATGTTTATATGCCGGTAGGCTTCTGTACTTTTTTAAAGGTGGTTTTATGATTTAATATGTGTAAGTAGCATCAGGTTTGGCAGCGTAAAGTTCTCTTGTCCCTTGGTACTGATCATTGTTTTTTCTGATGATCAGATGATCAGAATTATTTTAAATTGAAGATATATGTAAAATTGTAAAATGTGCCAGACCTTTGGCCTACTGGTTTGGGGTCGTGCTTCAGATGACCTTCTGAGCTATGGTGCACATTTGGAAGGCATTTAAATAAATGTTCCATAAAAATTATTATTTACATGACATTATATGAGTGGCATAAATCCTAAATGTAAAATTTAACATTAAATGTAACATTCTACATTATAACATTCATTTCCCCCCCTACTATTTACCTTTTCTTCACCCTCTGAGAGGGAGCGTTTGCACTGCAGACCCTGGGCTTGGGTTGCCAGGGCAACTGCTGGCATGGTGATCGGGCAAGACTGTCCCTGGCATAGTGACTACATTGGGCAGGACAGCTGGGTGCCATGCAGACCCCCTCAGACGCGCATTTAATTTGGCGGAGGGATCGTAACAGCAGAATGCTGCGTTGAGCCAGAACCACATGTTCCATGTGGCAGGAGATTAGTCTGATTTGAACATAACTTGATTAGTTAATTCTCGGTTTTTGTAGGGATGTGTAATATGTCAGTACCATAATGGTTATTGGCTTTTTTAATAATTTCATACTAAAACTTTAAATTTATAAAATAACTTCTATTCAAATGTTTGGGCTCTGTAAGATTTTTTATTTTTTATTTTTGAAAGAAGTATCTAATGCTCAGCAAGGCTGCATTTATTTGATAAAAAGCAGTAAAAAATAAAACAATAAAACATAATTGATTCCTGTGATCAAAGCTGAATTTTCAGCATCATTACTCCAGTCTTCAGTGTCACATGATCCTTCAGAAATCATTCTGATATGAGGATTTGCTGCTCAAGAAACATTTCTTATTATTATCAATGATGAAAACAGTTGTACTGCTTAATATTTTTTGGGGAAACGGCCTTACATTTTTTCAAGATTCTTTGAGTATAAGTCTTCAAAAGACCATGTAACCATGTAAAAAGCCTTTACTATTACTTTTGATCAAATTAATCTTACTGACTTCAAACTTTTGAATGATTGTGTATATTTTTTATTTACTTAAATTTAGTCAATATTGGATATCTAATTCTTTCCTAGAATCTTTTAAGATTTGGATAATTGTTAACATTAAATTAAAAGGATTTTAATAGCAATGTTCATCCATCTTTTATAGTGTATATAATCTTAATAGCAGATATAACAAACTATTTATTTACATATTTCTTTTTTTTTTTTTAAAGAGGAAATTTAAAATAAAGTAGTATAGATTATAACATCAGCCATTTTATTGATTTTTCAATCTTAACATGAAAATAATTATTGGCTTATTATATTGGTCAGAATTTCAATATTGGTACTGGACATCCCTGTTTTTACAGCATAGGAGCATACCATTGTAGAAATGCTTTGGGACAAAATAACTTCACCTCCTATAGTCATACAGGAAACATATTTTCCTTTGATTGTTCTACTTGTGTTATCTAATTTGAGTGTGGTGCTTGTTCAATATGACCAAATAGCATTGGACAGACACTGACATCCTAATATACAGTTATTTTTAGACCATTTAGGCCTAAGACATTCATGTTCTTAGTAGACAATATATTTGTGAAAACCACACAATATATTTGTGTGAGGCCTGTATGTTCTGGCCTTAGACCCTGACCAGTAGATTGTAGAATTTTGATCATTGGATAGATGGTGAACATCCGTTTGTCTGTTCACCCATCCACCCATCCATCCATCCATCCATCCATCCACCCACCCATCCATCCATCCATCCATCCAACACACACACACACACACACACACACACACACACACACACACACACACACACACACACACACACACACACACACACACACACACACACACACACACACACACACACACACACATATTTGCGATCAGACACAAGTGCAGTGAAATGAGGGGCTAAAAAATGTCCTCATCTCCTCCACCCTTTGCTTTCCGCCCTCAAGAACACAGCAAGTTCTTCATTAGAAGAGGAAATCATTCCCCCATTTCTCACACACTCCCAATCTGCAAATGTCACCGGGGTGGGTGTGTGTGTGTGTGTGTGTGTGTGTGTGTGTGTTTGTGTGTGTGTGTGTGTGTGTGTGTTAAGATGCCAGATGGATGGTGGCATGAGACACTATTTCATGTTTGACTGTGCCTTGTGTCGGTGTGTGTGTGTGTGTGTGTGTGTGTGTGTGGTAGGAACGGCTGTGCACAGCGAGAGATTAATTCTGCTAAATTAATTGGGCTGAGATTGAAAATGAGAGA
Organism: Gobio gobio; assembly: GCF_949357685.1. Taxonomy (NCBI): domain Eukaryota; kingdom Metazoa; phylum Chordata; class Actinopteri; order Cypriniformes; family Gobionidae; genus Gobio; species Gobio gobio. Next base: position 42,299,116 of record NC_137097.1, read on the forward strand.
GCAAGCAGGTTGCAGATGAGCACACACACACACACACATGCGAACCTCCTGCCTGTGACGCACACACTCTTATTTGCCATACACCCGTTTATTTGCAGTATGTTTGTGTGGTTACGAGTGTGTTTTAGAGTGTGTGTGCGCGCATGCACAGCAGGGTAGAATGTAAACACACACACACACACACACACACACACACACACACAAGCTGCAACACTGAGATACGCCGTCCAACACACCCACACACACCCCGGTGTGTGCGGGGACTCAGAATGGTGATTTTGAGACGAAGGGCCCCCATAAATCTCCTACCATACAGGAGCTGAGTCTGCACAGGGACGAGAAAGAGAACATTACCATCTGGAGAAAGAGAGCGAGAGAAGAGGAGAGACAGTATAGTTTATATCAACCGTCAGTAAAGTCTCACAGGCCGCGTTCACACCCGAGTCGCTCCTCGGATGAGTGTGTAATCCCGTTCTGTTCACATCGCAGGGGGAAATCTGTTTTTTTTCTTAAAGGAATAATCTGGGTTCAGTATAAATTCTGCATCAGTAGCATGTTGTTGATTATCCCAAAAAACATTTAGATTTCACCCTCCTTTTCATTTAAAAAAGCAAAAATCGGGCATACAGTGTGGCAATTGCAATGAAAGTGAATGAGGTCAATCCGTAAATGGTAAAATACTTGCTGTTTCAGTAGCGCAGCCACAAGATCTATCTATCTATCTATCTATCTATCTATCTATCTATCTATCTATCTATCTATCTATCTATCTATCTATCTATCTATCTATCTATCTCTATCTATCTCTATCTATCTCTATCTATCTCTATCTATCTCTATCTATCTCTATCTATCTCTATCTATCTCTATCTATCTCTATCTATCTCTATCTATCTATCTATCTATCTATCTATCTATCTATCTATCTATCTATCTATCTATCTATCTATCTATCTATCTATCTATCTATCTATCTATCTATCTATCTATCTACCTATCTATCTATCTATCTATCAAAAAGGAAGAAAGACTAAAAGTTTGTAGGTGTATAAACCTAATTTAAATCAGATTAATTTAAATCGAGTTCTTCTGTGAGTAAATGTGTGTGGGTTTACAGGTTTGGCTATATGAAATGTTGTCACTAATAATGAAACCTGTTTTGTGTGCTTGATCTCAGTATTTCAAAGGCTCCAAAAAAATTGGCCACCTCATATTTCAATTGAAATATATATTTCAACAGGTTTCCGAGAGGGTTGGGTTTAGAGATGGGGTATAGTGTTGTAAACATTATTATTTTAGTGTGTTTGTGAGAGGTCTTTACTAATACATGTTTGCATGAGAAAGAATAGGTGGACTGTAAGAAAGAAAGAAGGAAAGAAAAACATAAATAAGAAAGAACGAAAGAAAGGCGGAGGCGGTTTTGTCTGCCCAACTCTACGAATCTTTACAGAATTTGGCTCTGCCTGATCGAGCAACTCAATTATCCTGTTAATACAGTCTCAGTCTCAAACACCGTTCCCATTACTGCAGAACACACCGCCTGCGGCCACACACGTACACACACACACACAGCTGTGGTACAACTAAACCTCACAGGCACAAACAAACGCCTCTGAAATATTAAAGGAGAAAATTATGCATCTGAACTCCATGCGTTCTTCGAAATGAATCTCAGTCTTTCCTCTAATCTCCAGGTAACATGAAGGTCTACTGCCCTTTGTGGGCGACAGTGAGAACATGAAGTTTCTGGTGCATGAAAGCTTAGCAGTTGCTGCATGAGTCTTTTATACCTTCAAATCTTTCTCTTTCATACTCTTCTTCTACAGCTTTGGTGTGGAACTCTGGCCCAATGAAAACAAATCAAATGTAAAGTGTGTCGGAAGAGACAGATTGATGTGTCTCTCATCTCCAGCCTGACTGAACATAGCTCATCATTACTGTCAGCATAGAGAGAGTGAGAGAGAAAAGGATTGAGAGAACAAATGAGTGCAGGAAAACGACAGACTGAAAGACATTGGAAAGACGAGACCGATTTAGACTCAAATGTGTGAAAGTGAAGGGATGGACAAAGAACTTGGCAAGACATTGAAGGTGAAGATCAGAAGCATCGAAATGATTATTTTGCTAAAACATCTGATCCCAGACCATGATTGTGTTTGTGGGGTGCACTGTAACATGTGTTCATGCTTCATTTTTAAAAAATTGCATTATTTTTCATATATTTTACCTTTATTCTACACTGCTCTGTCCCTCCTTGTAAAAACGGTCTGATGGTTTCCGGGTTCTCTTTACCGCTAGACTGTGCTTTGGTAGTATTAGAAACAATGGCGTCAATAAAACCATACAAATTTGAGCCCGAATCAGACCCAGACAATTTTAGTGAAGATGATCAAGCAGAACCTGTTCAGTCCTCAAGAGTAAAGACTGCGGATCTATAATGATCGCTACTGAATGGCACTGTTACTTTTGTATTTTTAGAACGATTATAGCCAAATATCTGTCGCAATAACTATTAACCCAAAACGAACACTAAACATTGGCTTTACTATAGCCAAATCAAACACAGAACCATGTTTAGCATGCCTGTAGATAAACAATACATAAAAGCTCTAATCAAAGAATAATTTACACTAATGCCAAGTTCGAGGTTGAGATTTAAAAAAAGTTTGTAACGTTAGGTGTTTGTCGGATAACGTTAAGTATGAATGAGCATTTAACAGACTGGTTTGCAGAACAGCGTTGTCATCTGTGTACTTCCTTGCTACAACGTACAATTAACAATACGAACTATTACAGGAAAACACGTAGACGGAAAACAGGTTGTGGCCCGTAAACCGCTTCTGTTTTTAAATCCATCTTTCAGGACAAGCCGTTGTGCGAATCCTGCATTGAACTCGCGAAGATTGTGGAAGCTTTCCTCCGTGAAATGTGCAGCGGGAGCCGTGCGCGCCCATTGTGAATTCACACTGGCAGCGTTTGTCTCGCGCAGCTGAACCGCGGCTTGTGTATTGCAAATACAGACGAATATTGTCCATTATGTCACATTTTCCGGTCTTCTCCTCCGACCCCTGTCTGTCTCGTGCTTTGATTTATGATGGGCAGCATATATCTGCTGCAAATGCGACCTGTTCCCCTCTGTCTCATACACACATGCATATAACATGTTGTATGGTAAACGCAGTGCAACGCACCCCCGTCCCTAGAAAGGCTGAACAAAGTGGACCTGCAATCTGGATGAAAATAATATTCTCGGAGGAGGGGTTTATGTTAATATTGGGGCTGGTGATGTCAGAGACCCTGGAGGAATGTCTGTAGTCCCTACCGGCTGTTTGCTGTAGTCCTTAGAAATTGATTTCTTTAAAAGCAAATATCTCTCTTTGCTTTAAACTTTGAATGTTGTAACTTTGCAGATGTTGTTTATGCTCAAACAGCAACATTACACACTAGCTAAAGTTAGAAAAGTGAAATTGTGTTTTACCACCCCTTTAAATAGGATGACATTTGCAGTGGTGTCCGAAACTATTGTGGACGATATCAAGTGCACTCATTCAATCCCACAATTCACTGTAATAATAAGTGTACAACCAATGTACGCTCAACGACTGGAGAATAACCATAATGCACTGTGGGAGTGTGCCAAATTAATTCCCGCTTATGACTAGAAGTTGGCGCCCCCAGCTGAATCATCCATCCATTTTCCAATATCATACAGGTATAAATTCCTTTTAATTGATTATTAAATTGTTTAATTAAGTTTTATACATATTGTCCATGATTTACTACTGGAGCTGCCAGTTAGCTAAGTTTCAAATTATTATTAAACCTCAAGCACTTGCTTTATTCCTGAATGAATCAGCCATTTGTTCAAACGAAATGGTTGAATAAATGATTCAATGACTCAATCATTAAGACTTTCTGCCACTTACTGACAGTTTTAGTCTCCCATTTAAAAGTAGGCATATTATAATTTTTTTCTTCAAAATGTCATATTTCTAAATTCAGAATATTATATTAAAAATATTGATCTCATAACATTATTTTTGCAATTTTAATTGCAGTGTGTGCATTAAATACCACCTCTGAGCAGCATTAAATATCTACAGGCCAGATTTACTAAACAGGGCAAATTAGCGTGAGAGTGCAATTCCAAAAAAAGCACAGATGGGAGTGGAAAGTTCAAATTAAAGAACACAGACACAGCCGGATCCTTTCCATAATGACCAATGCAATCTACCTGTTAGCGTCTGGTTTAAGACGTGCTTTTTTTTGGGAAAATACCAGTAATTTAGCGCAAACCCTAGTAAATCACATTGTATGATTCATTTAAATACTCTCCTCCCATAAATTTTGCGTCTGAAACGGAAACTCTTACAAATATATATGCAGTAAAGTCAGCCTCGAAAATGACTGTCCACACCTTTTCAGCGCTAATTTATCACTGCATGTCTTTAGTTAATCCTGACAGTAGTTTTTTAACGTCAAAAGAGGGTTTGCGCTGGAGCAAGCAGTTAGTAAATCTGGCCCTAAATGTCACTTCAGATACAGCTTCTGTGAGAGTACTGCAGTTAACATGGATTTTTTTTTTTTTCACACTGATTTAATTTGATGAATTATTCATTCTCATTAAGTATTCAGAAGAAAATCTAGTCTAGTAGTTTTCATTTACATGTATGTATTTATAAAAATGTGGTCCTTTTTGTAGATTTTAATTATGAATTAGCAATACTGTACGGTATCGTGATACTAATGGGTATGGCCTCGTAAGATATGTTTATGGTATCGTTACAACAGTAGTTCACTTTAAAAAGGTTTCTGAAAGTTTAACAACTAGAAAGTATATTTTTTTCAGTATATCTATTTTATTATTTAAAACAAGCTCAAAAGTGTTCTTGTGCCATCTTTATCAATTAAATTCCACTTGCTTTGATATTTGTCAAATGCAATGACATTCATGCATTTGTAAGTGTGATTTAAGTGTCCAAATACTTTTTTTGTGGCCACTGTATGTTACTTTGGATGTTTCTTCATCACATAAGATAAATCAATCCTGTTATGATATTAGTAGTCAGCAGTTGTTGACCTCTCAGCTCTTTTGCGGCACCATGGGAAAAAAAGTTCATTTCTCTTAACATCAGCACTTATTCTCTCTCACTCCTTTTGTGTGTTTCTGGCAGCCACTTGTGTAGACCATCCTGTCTGTGTATCCATTTGTGACAGACTCGTGCGGGCTAGACAGTGGAGAGCGAAAGCGAGTGGGGTAAAATGAAAGAGACAGTCAGTCCGACAGAGAGCCAGTCTTTCCTGTGAGAGCATCCAATCATCCAGCGCCAAAGCTAATGAGTGGTAAACAGTAGTAAACAGGAAACTATGGAGAGAGTGTCTTAAATCTACTTGCAGAGGAGTGTATTAAATGAGTGTGTGTGCATGTGGTTGGGTTTGAGTGCATATGTTTGTTTATTATTGAATAAGGAGAATGAGAACTCTGGGCAGTAGGGAGCCTCTCCTAAGTGTACTTGGAGCCAGTCAAAGGTAATTAAGACGCAAATTAGAGCTGTTTGCTGAAGAGCTTTACATATTGCACGTGTTGTTTCATGGTGCATGCGGCACTACTTTGTTACAGATAGTGAGGTGACTGCAGTGTTCATTTCCCCCCCCCAAGTATTCAGTCTCAGTATTCCGTCTGATAACATGACTCTCTGGAATACCTGATTCTGATAGGACAGTCTTTCAGATATTTCCTAATATTTATCCTTGCATGGCAGTGCTGTATATCAGACTGTTCATTCTGAAACCAGAGCTACTTTCATGTCTTGCCGTATCACTCCATGGACTTGCGCCATCTTGCATCTCGGTTATGTAGTGAAAATGAACGTGGAGGACTTCAGGAATAATTTAACTGTAATATTATTGTAGAGTTCATCTTGTTGTTTGGCCAATTGTCTTGTACATTGTAATAGAGACTATTTACCGTATAAGAGGACTCCCCTTTTTCAAGATGTATTTCTAAGAAAAAAACATTCTTATATTCAGAACAATACAGTAGTTCTTGGAAGCTTTAAGGAAATATACATTTATATTGTAATGTGTAGTATGTATGTATGTTTAGAGATTTGACAACAGTGTGGAAGAAATTCTGAAAACACACCAGTAGAACTGCATTATTGTAGTGCATTATTTAAGTCTTTTGCAGTTTGCCCTCTCTGGCCCTCAACCATGAAAAAAAATGGACGCACCCTCAGAGGATGCATGGGGTCCGCCGACTGAATGGCCAGTTCACACGCTACAGAAGAGGGGGGGTGGGACCAGAAACAACATCCTTGTGAGTTTTACGATCTGGGAATGTCAGAGGAATCCCGCTGTGGAGCTGCAGGTGAGGAGAGAGGAAGAGTGGCAGGGTTCCAGAGCCGTACGAATGCTAACGCCGATCCACATGTCGGGGATGCACACATCAGGCCGAATATCGACGGGAAACGACCTAGTGACGTGACTGATGACCCTGAGCGCTGACCTCTTTGACAGGGCGTTTCGTGTGCGCAGGAGGAGATGGGAAGACGTGTGAAGTCAAGGGAACACATCCAAAGGAACCGCCGTGCTCCGGAGGCCATTATGTCTCTGTCAAGGAATTCCTGCGAGCTCGCGGCCCAACGGCTGAATGTCAGCGATCTGTCTGCGGGCTGCACCGCAGGGGGTGGGAAGGCCTGCAGGAAACCGGTCAGGCCTTGAGGGAGGGGTGGAAAATCTTGAGCTCTCACTCTGCCATCTTGAGAAAATGAATGTGTGCACCTTGGACTAAATTATGGAGTCGAATGGGCCTTGAGAATCTTTAAGGGGCATTGGTTATGTGTCGTGATGTCAGTCAGCTGGTGTCCTGCTGCATGGACTTCCTGTCTGTCTTCAGGGATTGTGCAGTTTCCTCTAGGTTAGGAAATCTGGTTTCCTCAAACATATGTTTTCCAACAGACTTTCCAATTCAAACACCCACATGCACATTTACTATCTAAATGGGAACAAACCAAACCACTGATAAACTTGTAGTTTTTATGTAAAGCTAATGGGAATTGCTTCAGGCTAAAGGCCTGTTTACACCAATATGAATCTTTGGTGCAATACATTTTTTAAATTGAATGAACGGCAGTTAATGCTTCTGTTCAAACCAACACAACAAATAAGTTGCGCTTTTATATTTAACTAACCCTAAAAAAACAAACAAAAACAAATAAATGCATCTAATTTTTCATATTTTTTTAGTTTTGATGTAGCCTACTGAAAAACTAAAACAGAAATAAAAATGAATAAAAAATGTTTAGACATTAAAAAAAATGTTATATATATATATATATATATATATATATATATATATATATATATATATATATATATATATATATATATATATATATATATATATATATATATATATATATATATATATTAGGGCTGTCAAAAGATTAATCGCATCCAAAATAAAAGTTTGTGTTTACATAATATATGTGTGTGTACTCTGTTAATTATTATTTATATATAAATACACACACAAGCATGTATATATTTAAGAAAAAAATATTATTTTTATATATAAAACATTTATATTTATATATATATTATAGATTATATAAATGTATATACAGTATATACATGCAAATATTTCTTAAATACATAGATGAATGTGTGTGTATTTATATATAAATAATAATTAACGGAGTACACACACATATATTATGTAAACACAAACTTTTATTTTGGATGCGATTAATCTTTTGACAGCCCTATATATATATATATATATATATATATATATATATATATATATATATATATATATAATATATATATATATTAAAAAAACATTTAACTAACAAAAATGTAATTAAATAATAAAAACTATAATTGGAACTCAATGATAGTAAAATGTTATTGACCCAGACACTGCTGTGCTGTTACATAAGACTTGGTAGTGCTCAAGAACACACTGTTTTTTTAAGCGACAGTGAATAGCAGAGGAAGAATACAGAGTTTTTGTATACTCTTGAATTTGATGCTATTTGATAAATAGTATCATCATCATCATCATTAAGATGCAACCCTGGTTGTAAGCCTAAACGTAATAAACTATAAACTTCTCACTCAAATCTGATTGGTTGATTGGAATGTTGTTCCAGGATCAACAAAGATATTGTGCTTGGTGAAATCACATTCACCAAACATCATAGCGGATAAAGAAAATCTCAAAGGCTATTTGAAAATGTGAATGCTGGATGTGACTTGGTTTCTAATTGGGTGTCAGAAAAGGAAAGTTGTGTAGTGCTGTCTTTGTGTGTGTTTTTTGCAACCTTTTGAACCATGAACACATAATGAAAGGCAATTATGAGAAAAAAGCTAAAATTATAAAAAAAAAAAAACAGAAATATATCAGCTTCTTGATTATCAAATAGCATATTATACCGCTGTATTTCTGCTCTTTCTTAAGCAGCACACAAGGAAGAGAATGAAATTAGCATTTTCTTTCAGCCTGCATTTTTTTTTCTTTCTGCATTTTCGCTTTTGTATGCGAAAATTGACTATTGATGATTTCTGTTGGTGTGAACAAGCTTCTTAAAGGGATAGTTCACCCAAAAATGAAATTGTCAACTGTTACTCACCCTCAAGTCGTTCCAAATCTGTACCAGACAGTTGACGGTAGCCATTGACTTCCATAGTAGAAAAATTGTCAATTTTAGTTTGATTACCAACATTCTTCCAAATATCTGCTTTTGTGTTCAGCAGAAGAAAGAAACTCATACAGGAATCAATTTTGGGTGATCTATCCCTTTAAAGTAACCATTAAAGGAAACTTTTTGCATTTTTAGAATTGAAAAACACTTATATATCGATGTTTTTCTCAGATTTAGCTAACTTCCGTGGACAATTCCCCCCTCATATTTTAGATAAGTGAAACCACACACACTTTGCTAACATGTTAGATTCACACATTTAGTGTTAGATGCTCATATACAGCAAGATACCGCTCGTTATTTCATCAATTTATCAAGCATTAAATCAACCCAAACCTGCTAACGTTAGTTAAAACAAATAAACAAACCAATAAATGGAAAATAACCCCCAAAAACTAAAGTTATAATGTCTGTAATTGGCAATAAACAGATAATGGCATCACTTACAGCTATGTTGCTTTTTTGAACAGGATGTTCTTTCTTATTATAGTGGACAGTTTGCTAAGCTCTCACTGAGTCATTAAGCGGCAGCATTAGCACATTAGCTTCCTGCGTCTGTTCAATCTGTAGCCTCTGGGTTACTGCCTCCCTGCTGGCTAACTGAAGATGCGTGTTGTCAATAAAACATGATGAGACGCTTGTCTGTAATGACAGCTTCACCACTAAATCGTTCTCATTACGTCTCATAAACTTTCCTCTCTGTTTAAATGGCTACTACATATAGCATTTATCCTAGTTGTGATGCTGCGCCTACTGTATGTCATAGTGTGGTTTAGAAATAATAAATGTTAGCATGTCAGGCATGTTTAATGATGATGTGACTTGAATAAATCATAGATGAATAGAAAACCTTGAGAGATGAATAGAAATAGCAGCTGAATTTGATATCTGAAACAATTGAGTTTATGGAACTTTTTGTTGTTAAATAATAATAATATAATACATGCAAACTTCATATAAATATCATACAAGTATCTAATGTTTACCAAGGCTGCATTTGATCATAAATTAAAAGTTGATATAAACGTTAAATTGGTTTCTATTGTAACATTTTTTAAACTGAATTTTCAGCATCATTACTCCAGTCTTCAGTGTCACATGATCCTTCATTCTGATATGATGATTTGATGCTCAAGAAACCTTTATAATTATTAATGTTGAAAAAAGCTGTTTAATATTTTTATGGAAAACATGCTACTTTTTTTTTTTTTAGGATTCTTTGAATGGAAAGTAAAAAAAGCACATAAGTATTCATTTCTTTAAAAAGTCTACTGACCTCAAACTTTTGAATGGTAGTGTATAAATGTATACGTGTGTGTATATAGTAGCAGGCCAGGGCCAGTGGTGCTTCTCCCTGGGCAGCAATACAATGCTGAAAGTACTTTCGACAAATAATTCCAGCTCCTGCATCAATGTGGACTCTGTTCTAATGTTGCATATCTGAACCGCTGGTATGTTTTTCTAGGTGCCACATTTCTGAGCACTATCTGGAGCGAATTCAGAAGAGGCCACAAACTACTTCTCCGTTCGCTGCTCAAAATCAGGCAATTTCAGATTGGAACAGTACAGCTTTGTCTAACTCTTCAACGATCAGTGTCGTCTAAAGCAAACCGATATAATATACGTCTTTATAATTTGTGAGGTTTCTATACATGGAACCACTGAGAGGGAACGGTAGTAGACCAAGTCGTTTTAGTTTCTGTGCCAGTTTAATTCTCCACCTTTCTTTCAGTAGTTTAGCTTTTTCCGTATAGCCGACTGATTGGTTCTCTAAGTTATGAGCGCTGTTACTTGACCATCTTGTACAGCGGTTTATGTGGGTCGGTTTGTTGGTTTATGAGCTTAGGAGAGATGTGCCAATTGCGTTATTGATTTGTCCCTAATTAGTCATGGATTTAGAGAATTACTGATGTACTTCTAAACATACATGAACAGCTTGTTTTGATTTATATCATCTTGGGAAAGAAACTACATGTGTAAATCCCTTCATTGCTGAGACTAGTTTTGAGAACTCTTGTCCGGTATGATGTCTGACCATTTTCTATTGTCGTTTTTATATGGCGATGGTGTGATTAAGTCTAGATCTTGAAAGCAGAATGATTGACTTACCTTTTTAAAGTTGCATGCACATGCACTTAAACATAAAGGTTTCTTACTGGCATCAATATTTCCATGAAGAACCTTTAACATCCATGGAACCTTTTGAATGCACAAATTGTTCTTTAAAGTGGGGAAAGCTTCTTTACATTTATTAAAATGTTCTTCACACTGAGAAAAAAAGAACTGTTCACTGAAAAAATGGTTCTTCTATGTTGCTGTGAAAACCCCCTTTTAGAACCTTTATTTTTAAGAGTGTGGTTAAGCTTTGGCCAGTGGAAATTGTGATAAATTATCAAAATAAAAACAATAACAATATGTAATTATTATGTTAATAACTATGGCATGATGTGTTATGGGAAACTGTTTCTAGAGTATTTCTAAAGCTTAGACAATGAAAACATATTATAGAAGACCATGATAAAAGGCTCAATAAAAGTTCCCTGTTTTTTTTTTTTAATCAGAAGTTAGTGCACTAAATAAATGTAATGTATTCATGTGGTTAATATTTAATTTCACAGCATATTTATTTGGATGCAGGCCTATGAACTCGGTGAATACATTAGCTCTCTCCACTGCTATTATATTATATAAGATATATAATGACCACATAAATAAGTTATTTCTGCAGGGTGTGTTACACAGACCAACTCCTTTTGGACTTATGGCTAATACAGAATGAATTCTCATTATTAGAGATGATCTCATTGTTGAAATGTATTCATGTGAAACCACAAGGAGTTCTCTTTTGATGTCTGCTTCAATATGTGACCCTCGGAGGGAAGCGCTGGCAAGCTAAACGCTGTAGAGCAGATGGACAGTTTACAGTTAAAGGGCACCAAAGACCCGCTCTAATGTCCCGACGAGGACAGAGACAGAATCGGCTCTGCATGCATGGAAATGACTGGAGTTATGGCTCCTCTACTGTCAGAAATCTGTTGGTTTTAATTTAATCTAATGAATATGCGTCTTGTTTTGTCAAAGGGAAGTGACGGACTGTGCAAGTTTTGAGCTCTCAACTCTCAAATGATCCATTTCAGTAATGCCTGGCAAAAGAGTGTGAACCGTATAGTGGTGTTTTTTATTTATTTATTTATTTTAGCATGTTTTTGTGTCTGTGTTGAGTGGAATATAAGGAGTACAGGCTGATTGTTTCAATGAAACAATTTGATTCAATTTTCCACTCAATAAAATTAGCCATCAGGGCTCGGGCTCTCCAACCGTCCACAGTCCCTCATTTCCAGATTCTGCTCCTAATTGAACGAGTTTATGTACTTGTCTGCGAGAAATTGGAAAAATTCATCACCTGGAAAATGTGATATTTTTCTCCCTCCCGGCTGTGCACAGCTTGTTTTGTCCTCCCTCTCCCCCCTCTCTTTTACTTCATCAAAATGATGAGCCACTATGAAATTAATATAGTGACATTTGCATGTGTGTGTGTGTGTGTTCAGATTTTGGGTTGAATTTGTTCTTACCTTACAGAATCTGCGTCTTAATTTCATGATTCTGATAGGTAAAGATATCTAATGACGTTTGCAAAGTTAAGACTGATTAATTTGAGTCATTTATACTCGCATTCAATAGATCTTCATAACTGTTGGTGTAAAGATTGTAAATTATTTGTACCATGCCATTTACGTCCACAGGCTTACGTGGTCAATGCTAATACATAAAAATACGACAGCTAGAGAAGTGGATGAAAGGTATTCGCTTGTAAATGAATATTTTTTTTCTGACTGCAAGAGACAAAGGTCAACACTTTTTTTTTGTTTTTAGTTAGTAAGCACAGTGCAGTCAACAAAAGTTAATATTCACATTCTAATTTGAACTTGTGAATCAAGTGAAAATTAAAGTTGAAGTAAAATGTATTTAATATATACAATTTTGCAATATTTATAGATCACAAAAAGCTATTTTGTAACGTGAACTGCTTTTTACAGACGGTCAGATGTTCTTGCTTCCACTGAAGCTCAATATGCTGTTTGGATCATCTCAAGTATTGCTGGAGAAAATGATCATTAGGTTTTACATAAGCTTGTGGAGTTCATGCAGCTCGAGTGCTGCAAAAGGTGCGCAAACTAAATACTAAGATGTTTTAACATTGCGTTTACATTTTTAAATTATAAGTAAATATTATAAAGGTATATATAAACATAATATAATTTAACTATATTTAAATCCCCTATTTGTGTCTGATGTGGACAATAGGACATGTATAATGTTATTAAAGGCACAATATGTAACATTTTTGGATTAAAATATCCAAAACAAATAAAATAATAAAAAAACCCCCAAAAAATGTAACCTTATATTTTGTTGACTTGTGTACATAGTCACAAATATTTACAAGAATTTTTAAATCCAGAGAAATAAGCTTTTTTAACCAGGACACGGACCATGTCCGACCGTGCGTTGCCTATCAATTACATTATACCTGCTTTACCCTCGATTTCTGGTTTTATTTTGTAGAAACCATGAAAACACCAAATACTTTAATATATTATGTTTTATTAGACAGGTGAGTAACTGTTTGGATACATTAATCAACAAAAAACGAATAATTGTTATATTGCTCAACACAGTTAGTCTTATTGTTCAAATCTCGTTTTCTTGATTTACTTCGAGTTTTATCGTGCGTAATATCACTCTATTTTACTGCAGTGTGCAACAAGTGTCTCATAGTAGCCGCCGAGAGAACGCACAGAGAAATATTATAACATAACTTTCAACACACTCAAATGTATCTGATATGAGAAAACAGCACTGCTTTACCCCACATACGCATGACCGGAAGAAGCGGAAACAGTCGTCTGAGGCATAATAAAAGCTCCACTGCTCTTGAGCCGTGTTGCGCTTGTCTCTCATTAGCAATCGCTCCAGCTGCCTCGTTCTGTTCCAATGGCTTTCAGCCACACGCTGCTTAATACTACAGTAATGTTAATAAATCTTTAATACATTAGCTCATCCATGAATATGATTTCTGCCCGAGTCCCGTCAGATTTTTTTCCACCGCCTGCAGAGGTGAAGACAACAACTCCCATGACTCTGCGATATCAAGAGGTCATCAAGCCATGCCTTCATTTTGAATAAGTGACCTCTAGTGGCGAAAATTACATATTGTGCCTTTAATTGGACATATTAGAGAAATGTAATAGAAGATAACAGTGTTGGGAAAAGTTACTTTTAAAAGTAATTCATTACAATATTGCATTACTCCCTAAAACAGTAACTAATTGCATTACTTAGTTACTTTGTACTTTGTTACTTTTTTATGGAAAGTAATGCTACGTAACTTTTTCTCACCTAGAGTGGGCTTGCTTGTTGGTTTTTTTAAAAACAGAAAAAACAGATCTATTCCCTTTGACACCAAAAGTGAAATGAATAATCCTCAGATTTAAAGGAGTAGTTCACCCAAAAATGAAAATGATCCCATGATTTACTCCCCCTCAAGCCATCCTAGGTGTATTTGACATTCTTCTTTCAGACGAATACAATCTGAGTAATATTAAAAAATGTCCTGGCTCTTCCGAGCTTTATAATGGCAGTGAATGTTTTTGAAGCCCATAAAAGTGCATCTATCCATCATATAACTGCTCCACACGGCTCCGGGGGGTTTGTAAATGCCTTCTGAATCAAAGCGATGCATTTGTGTAAGGAAAATATACATTTTTAAAACTTTATAAAGTAAAATGTCTAACTTCTTGCGGACTGTGTTCTGTATTAAACTTACGTAAAAAGTGTAACTCCTCTCGCAGTTCAAAATGCTAGCGCCTGATGACATTGCACACCAGTTACGCTCGTCAGACGTAGCGTAAGCATTTTGAACTGCGAGAGGCATTACACTTTTTCCGTAAGTTGAATATAGACGCTTGATACAGAGCAACATTCACTAACATTTTAAAGCTTGGAAGAGCCAGGACATTTTTAATATAACTCTGATTGTGTTTGTCTGGAAGAAGAATGTAATCTACATCTAGGATGGCTTGAGGGGGAGTAAATCATGGCATAATTTTCATTTTTGGGTGAACTACTCCTTTAAGGAAATGCAAATTCACACCTGTACAGTAGAGGTCAGTAAATGAGAAAACAATGTAACTTGTGTTATTAATTTACAAATGTAACACTATACTTTGTTCTAAATTTAAAAGTAATGCGTTACATTACTTGTTACTTTTAAAAAGATATCCTGTTACGAAACTTACGTTGCATAAAAATTGCATAATACATAACAATAATAATCAACTATCCTTTTACTTGTGGGGTACTTAGTGGGTTCAATAGTGTTTGTACGCATGTAATTGTAAGAATATTGAGAATTGTGTGTGCATGAAAGTTGACTCTGTGAGAAAGCGTGTGTGTGTGTATGAAAGTTGACTCTGTAGGAGAGTGAGTGAGCGAGAGAGAGAGAGAGAGATAAAAGAGATGATCGTGAGATAGATGGAAGAGAAAATGCTGTACGATCTGCCATCTGTGTGCAGGGTTCCTCTCCTGTGCCCCATATGGCCAGGAGAGATGAGCTACAACACACACAAACACACACTCCTATGCACAGATGCACATGCTCACACACATTTATATCACGTCTTAAAAGTTAATTATCCAGCCTTTTTGCTCCAAGTCAGGGAAGCAATGATTCTTTTTTGCAAATGAAAAGATTTTATAATAATGATGATGATGAGGTTGATGACATCACCGTAGCCTTTCTGCAGTGTCTAAGCTATATCGCAAGTGAAGTTATATAAGCTATTATCTTTCCCAGTATATTACTGTCAGATGTTTTTCCCCCAATCAGAGCAGTATATTAGCTATTTGTCAAAAAACAAAAAAGCAACAATTGATTGTTTTCGTACTGGTTAATTTAAATGAATCATCCCATTAAACTGATTCACTAAATTGAATCAGAATTCCCAGTGCTTTGTGTTTGACTCATTGCCTCAGTTTTCTTACATGTAAAGCTGAATGTGCAAAATAAAAATTAGCATCGTAGCTTTTTGTTGTTCTACACTCCTAATCCTTAAAGACAGTAGCTCTGGAAAAGCTAGTCTGTAGTTACAGTAAGTTGCGTAAAAGCTAGAATGTAGCATAGCATCATTACTTTTAGTTATTCTCACTAATGGCTAATGTTTTATTTTCACACAAGCTTCTTAAATATATTTATTTAATGTCATTTGTGTAATTGCTGTAATTGATTAACATCCATCCACATGCTTATGTCTTCATACACGCGTTTGGCGTCCTATTTTGTCCCTTTTTCTGCACACACACTCTTCTGAATAAGTGTTATATATTATACTTTGTAGTGATGGACAGGCTCCTCGCAGGCTGCCAAAATGAAATGAGCACAATTACCAGGGGCGACAGAGCCTGGCCACATTAGGCTGACCAATCGAGCAGAAACTCAAATGAGCAACACACACACACACACACACAGACACACACACACACACACACACACACACACACACACACACACACACACACACACACACACACACACACACACACACACACACACACACACACACACACACACACACACACACACACACACACACACACATGCACACAAAGGCAAAAAATGAGTACTGCCCTAACTCCACACAAAAACCTTTACAATGATAAGCCTCAATAATACGTTGAAATCAGTGTAAACTTCATATGCCTTGAAATGTATTGTCTACTTTTAAAAAGCGTCATGCCCTTTACAACTGAGGGGGACATGTGCCCCTTAAGATGTTTGAGCTGAGGAGGCTTTTTCATTTTTTTAAATTGTTTGTATTTTCGATAATTAAGTTGCCTGATTATTGTGGGCAAAACTCTCACGACTGTGTATGTATGTAGCATTGTACTTGAGAGCCATACATACACGAGCACACACACACACACACACACACACACACACACACACACACACACACACACACACACACACACACACACACACACACACACACACACACACACACACACACACACACACACACACACACACAGATCAGGCATAACATTATGACACTGACAGGTGAAGTGAATATCAATGATCAAACAGAGGAGCTACCATAACTCAAGTTAATGCTGGTTCTGATAGAAGGGTGTCAGAATACACAGGTCATTGCAGTTTGTTGTGTATGGGGCTGCAGCTTCTCAGGGTGCCCATGCTGACCCCTGTCCTCTGCTGAAAGCGCCAACACTGGGCACGTGTGCATCAGAACTTGACCACGGAGCAATGGGAGAAGGTGTCCTGGTCTGATGAATCATGTTTTCTTTTACATCACGTGGATGGCCGGGTGCGTGTGCGTCACTTACCTGGGGAACTCATGGCACCAGGATGCACTTTGGGAAGAAGGCAAGCCGGTGGAGACAGTGTGATGCTTTGGGCGATGTTCTGCTGGGAAACCTTGGGTCCTGCCATCCATGTGGATGTTAGATTTTCACACGTACCACCTACCTAAGCATTGTGGAAGACCATGTTCACCCTTTCATGGAAACTGTATTCCCTGGTGGCTGTGGCTCTTTCAGCAGGATAATGCATCCTGCCACAAAGCAAAAATGGTTCAGGAATGGTTTGAGGAGCACAACAAGAGTTTGAGGTGTTGACTTGGCCTCCAAATTCCCCAGATCTCAATCCAATCGAGCATCTGTGGGATGTGCTGAACAAACAAGTCCGATCCATGGAGGCTCCACCTCACATCTTACAGGACTTAAAGGATCTGCTGGATATAAATAAATAAATAAATATTTGTATATGTATATGTGGATGTGGATGTATATAATTTAATGTCAAATTTTTAATGACTAATTTCTTATGCTCACCAAGAAGGCTGCATTTATTTGATCAAAAATGTAATTTTGTGAAATATAACCGTTTCAGCATTACTCCAGTCTTCAGTGTCTCATGGTCCTTCAGAAATCATTCTAATACGAGGATTTGATGTTCAAGAAACATTTCTTATTATCATCAATGTTAAAAACAGTTGTGCGGCATTTTTTTGTGGAAAGCATAAGATACATTTGTTCTTTCAGGGTTCCTTGGTAAACAGAAAGTTCAAAAGAACAGCATTACAAAAAAATTTAATATTTTGTAACATTATAAAAGTCTTTACTGTTACTTTTGATCAATTTAATACATCCTTGCTGAATGAAAGTATTTATAAAAGAATATAAAGCAACAATTTATTTTGAAAATCCTGTAATAGGGAATGACTTTCCTGTATTAAGACATTCACCACTTATTTTTGAGCTTATCTTCAGAATCTGGTCAGTTGTATTGTTCTTTGTATTGTTAACTTTGTATTGGTAACTTTATTTCAGATAAGGAGTTGGTCCAGAATTCTGTTGACTGAGGTGAAGCAGAGACAGACCTCGGTTCGCTCATAGGACGACGTCTCGGCTAAACACCCGCCGTTCTTCTGCAGCCTGCCTACAGCCAATCAATACTGGAGTTGAAGATACAGGTCAGCTGATGCACTTACAGTAAGAGTAGACTGATAAAATATTTGGTTGGAAGGTCTTAACTTTGCAAGTAAAATGGCCTAATCAGCGGATAGACAGACATGATATGCATAGCTTTATTAGTGAATATTCGCATGCTAAGGAAATTCTAGCTACTGAAAAAGTTTGTTTGCAGGGTTTTTCTCTGCAGGATTTTGTTTTTGGTTGTGATGAAGAACGTGGGCATGTTGAACATTTATTGTGTTTGCAGGGTTTTTTTTTCTTAGCAAGACCTTTTCTTTACAGGACTTCTGAGATTTTTTCTTTACTGGTTATGATGCAGGATCTTTAACTGTTGTAGTTTTGTGATTTTGTACAGTAAAGAAAGCAGTTCGAGTATTTGCACTAGCTGTGTGAATTGTGTACTGATGTTTAGCACAAATGTAGGTCTTTGAGAAGTTTCACTGCAAATCACATGTAAACTCAGCTGAAAATGTACTAAAGACCATTTATCAACACAATCTTTTTCAATATAAGCTTTTACGAAGCAACAAAAAAAAAAGCGAATTACCCAGGAAAAAGACGTTGGTCGCGTTTGATGTTAAAAATGCAGTGACAGGGTCATAAACAATTTCTATTCAGTAAATATGACTGAATCTATGCGATGACAGTTTAAAATCTTGCAATTTAAGGTTTAGGCTACTTTTTGTGGACACCAGTGCGTTTTAGTTGTGTGACCTTTAACTAGTAATGTGACACACTCATAGTGTAAACATGACCGCTCTGTGTATCTGTATTTCCCTGTTGCTAAGTTTCATATGCATGCATGTAGCCCTTCATGTGAGTTATCTTGTAAAACCTGTGTAGAGATGTATGTAGTTTTATTCTGGGCATCCAGATCTCCCTAGATGGTTGAACTGAGATAAATGACACTCCCCATTTATTCAAAGCCCATGCAGGGGGCATGTAATGTTTTCTTTTTATCAGAAAGACTTGTAGTTCATAAAAAAGAACCTCAGATCCCACTCATCATATTTATACTTACATTATTTATTGATGTTCATTATTAAATGTACAGGAGGCTGGATTTTGAGCACTAGATTTTGGACAAAAGCCACACCGGCGGTTCCACTTTGCTTCGTTTGGATTTGGCTCTGATTCTCTCCAGACAGCGTTTGGGTCTTAACTGCCATTTTCCTCAATAGTGCTGAAGTTATGCAGCTCACGACCGCCCATATCTCATGCTTGCGTTCATATCTCCTGTCCTCCTCATCTGCGCGAGCTGGTACAGAGGCGGATAGAAATGCTTAATTATTAATTGGCTTGTTGTGTTTGTGCCGGGAGGCAATAAATAACGTTCTCGTCTAATGAATAATGGGGTTGTTTCGGGGGCCCCGGCTCAACCACGGATCCCCACGGTGAGCCATTAACGTTTTACAGTGTCTCCAGCGCTCCAAGGAAGCCGGTTTCCTGCCAGCCCATTACCCGAGCACCAGGGAGGCGGGCGACTGGACCCACTCCGGAGCAACATGTCCGACCCCGGCGGCCCGAGAGGACAAGTGTAGCCACAGGGTCGGCCATGGGCCGCTGGAGGGGAACAGAGCGGGTGACTAGTCAAAAAAGTTTTATGGCGAAGTTTGCGCTAAGGCTCGCGCAGGGCCTAAGGGGTCGAAGGTCTGTTAGTTTTGTGAGTCTGTTAGTTGATCAGCATCAGAAATGAATTATTAATACAGAGATGTTTGTGAAGTGACCTGGTTTTTGAAGTGTTTGGGTGGGCAGTTATGTAAAGAAGAAATTTAGAAGAAACAGTTTTGCCTTTATAAAAACAAAAGTACTTCTCAAACACTATCTTTACTGGTTTTAAAAAAGGCAGCAGCAATACATTTTGTTGTTGAGTTGTTGAAGCAGAGCAATAAATCCATTAAAATGAAGTGAACTCCTGTGCTGATTAATGAAATCAATATTTGCTAAAAAACACCCACCAAGGCATTCAATTATTATACCTGTTGAAAACAATGCATAGGTGATATGTTATATAATATTTTTGCAATCAAGTGTGTCAATGTGTCTATAAATTCAGGGGCCATTCGAACAACATATTACCTTTTTGTTTGCTAATAATCATTTTTATATATGACCTTTCCCAAGATCAATGACGCCTTACAATCAATCAGATTAATATAGACAGATTATTGTTGGTCTATGTGCACATACAGAAGGGCCACTTCCGCTCCACGAGTGCTTTTTTTAGGGTATGGTGTATCATGTTAAAATGGTTCAACTTGAGACACCAGCATTCAGTCTTTGTGCTCTCTCTTGTAGTTTTTTAACGGTTCTGTTCATTCTGTACTGTCTGTTATCAGTGTGGGGTTTAAGGTCCTAATATACATCAAACGAAATGAAAGAATGAACTGGTGTAATGTCATTTTGAACAAAATCAGGCCAAAATGAAGTTCATTTGGAGTTCAATCCGGCTGGTAAACACCTTCAGCTACCACTGGTTTGTGGCGATTATGAAATACAGTTGCAAGAAAAAGTATGTGAACCTCTTGCAGAATCTGTGAAAATTTGAATAATTTTAACTAAATGAAACAGATCATACACAATGCATGTTATTTTTTTATTTAGTACTGTCCTGAATAAGATATTTTACATAAATGCTTACATATAGTCCACAAGACAAAAAAATATCTGAATTTATTAAAATGACCCTGTTCAAAAGTTTATGAACCATTGATTCTCAATACTGTGTGTCGTCACCTGGATGAGTAACAGCTGTTTTTTTGTGATGGTTGTACTTGAGTCCCTTGTTTATCCTGAGCAGTTAAACTGCCCAATGTTCTTCAGGTCCTGCACATTCTTGGGCAGTTTAACTGCTGAGGACAAACAAGAGACTCAAGACCAGCCATCACAAAACAAAAAAACAGCCGTTGATCATCCAGGTAACGACACACAGTATTGAGAATCAATGGTTCATAAACTTTTGAACAGGTTTTTTTTTGTTTTTTTTGGTCTTGTGGACTATATGTAAAAAAAAAAATTCTGTAAAATATCAGGACAGCACTAAATAAAAAATAATGCATTTTGTATGATCTCTTTAATTTGATTAAAATCATTCACATTTTCAGACTCTGCAAGCGGTTCACATACTTTTTATTGCAACTGTATGTAAGTGGCTTCTTCTTTGACATGGAAATCATCTCTGGTTAATTTTTTTTCTTCTTTTCTGTCCGTCAAGGTCAGATGTTTGTGGCTAAAAACATGAACTCACCGGAGAGCTGCTTTATAGTACAAACTGAAGTTGTTATTTTATCTGAGAGAGACAATTTTTGTAAAATTTTTGTTTAATAATGTAAAGCTGCTTGTTTTAAAGGTGCAGTGTGTAGCATTTATAGGGATCTATTGACAGAAATGCGATATAATATAAATGACTATGTTTTCAGGGGTGTATAAATTTCTTTCTACATACACCTTTACAGTGAAGTCACCATTTTACACTGCCATGTTTCTACAGAAGCCCTAAACGGACACACTGCTCTACAGAGCGCTAGCTACTCTCTGCTGTCTCAGACAACGACATCTTTGTCCTGTGTCGGCCTCCGTAGCTTCTCTATGTTCTTCGAAAGGGAGGGGTGGGCGGTTGCAATTTGCATCCTCACCACTAGATGCAGCTAAAATGTACAAAGTGCACCTTTAAAGGTCCAGTTTGTAATATTGACAGCTAGTGGTTGAAGTTGCTACTGCAGTCCAAATTTAAAATATTGTAGAGGGTTGTTTCCCCCGCCCTCTCCTCCTCACAGGAACGAGCGTAATAGACAATGGAAAGCGACGAGTCTCAAACTGTAAGTTGATGAGTTGGTTTATCCGTGTTTTAATATGCCTCTGGTCATGGAGCTTTTTAGATGGATGCTGAGGCTTTTTAGGTGGGTGGAATTTGTGGTCTCTCACATAGTTTGTCTGCTGTCTTCCATGGCTGCAATACACTGTGTTTGACATGATGCTTTTTTTAAAGGTGCCCTGCTACACAAAACCATTTTTACTTGTATTTTTGGAAATATGTTAGGTCCATATGTGTTTGTGTTATGTCGTGAATGTGAAAATGAACTGCTACCTCCTCTGTCAGCTCTAGCCACTGAAAAGAAATAAGCGCAGAAATCAGGTCAATTACAAAAGCTGGTCAGTCTGACGTGGTGGTGCCTGAGCTCATTACTATTCATGAGCTCGCCCAGTTGAGACCGCGCCCACAGAATTCGCCTAGCTCAGTGACAGTTTTCGGGACTTATTTTCCAATAATTACAGGCGGACAATACATTATCCTGCTTATTATACGGCTACTTGCCAAAACGATAAAAGAAACTTAACACAATGGGTCTTTAAAAATAATTTTGCTATCGTTTCGTGGCTTCTGCTGGCAAAATAAATAGTTCACCACAACGATAGAACTTGACAGTGTCAGGTGTTGCGTGGCAACGTCTTACTAGCTGACTTTCACTTTCAATGAAATTCCATTGCAATAAAGAACGGACTTCTAGTGGAATGATATGAAAGACGTGAATCAAAAGCACAGAACCCGTTGCCATTGACAGTGGTCATTATATACTTTGCAGCGGTAATTATAGATTTAACAGACCTCTGAACGTTGAGAGAGCCCATTCATGTGAATGGAACTTTCTGCAGCACTCTGAAGAGCCGTGTAATAAGCTATAAGAACATGCTGTAATTATCATTTCAAATGGCAGAACTACCAGGCTCAAACCATCTTTGCTTCTGTAATGCCAAAATTACAAGTAGGTAATTTGTATTTGAATGTCTATCTAAGGCAGTCCCCATGTCTCCAAATGCATAGCCCTTTTTGTCATATAAACACATTTGGCCACTAGCCAATAATGTCATGTTTTAAAGGATTACTTCACTTCAAAATGTCCTGATATTTACCCCCCCCCCCCCCCCTGGAAAAGATTCCAGGATTTTTCTCCACATTATAGACTTCTATGTAGGCCTGTCACAATAACAAATTTTGCTGGACGATAAATTGGCCAAGAAATTATTGCGATAAACGATAATATTGTCGTTCTGAGACCATTTTCATCTAAAATAATGATAATGGCATAATAATGCAGGTACACCTTTTCAAAGATCAATAAACTTTTATTTCTAAAGACTATTTAACACTGAAAACGGAAAACATTTTAAATATCCACAATAAATGAACAAAACAACCAAAAACAATAAAAGCAATGGACTCTCAGTCTGTTTACAAAAAAATCACTTGAATAAATACCAAAAACAATAAATAAAAGGGATGAAAACTGCAACGGATGATTGTGTTTTAGGTGCATATTAGGGGTGGCACGGTTCACAAAACCCACGGTTCGTATCACGGTTTTAGGCTCACGGTTTTCGGTTCTGTACGGTTCTTGTTGTTTTTTCTTTTAATCGTTAACACTCCAGAAATGTACTTCAGTACATGATATTTAGCTTAATTATCCACAATTTAGGATACAGTATTAAAAAAAATAATGCTCAAACTGAATTTGACTATGACTTTAAGCACATTATTGGAACCATCTCTGAGGAAAGCTAGGTGAGATTTTGATACAGCAAGAGAGAAGACATTGATGACATGCTTTTCATTTATTTGGCAAAAAAAGGAGAATATGTATTGCTATCTGTACAGGAACTTATGTGCCTTTTTAGCACACAAAGAATGAACTTGAAGCACACAAAGTTTAAGCTGAAGAATTAACTTGCATTTATCAAACTGCCAACTTCAGTGTAACTTCAGCGTCCGCACAAGCAGGAGGGTGCTCGCAGCAAAAATAGCAACGCGGAGCGGGCGGTAGTGCGCGTTGAATGCGCGAGACCCCATTACGCTTGGCGGTGTGCACGTCAAATTTTTTAACTTTGCGTGCGTCTCCACAACCGAAGAAGCACGAGTTCCTGGCGAATCTGGCCGAGCATGATGTCTCATCACGCCGGCACCCAGTCTGCGCATCGAGTATAAACACCTCTCCAAACGGACGAGGCGCGTGCGCAGTCAGCGAGAGAGAGAGAGAGAGAGAGTGAGAGAGACAGAGAAAACAAGCATGCAAGTGGAAATTATCGCGCCCGGAAAAATTATTGTGCTCATTTTTTTTATAGTGCGATTCATTGATTTATTGACTATCGCGACAGGTCTACTTCTATGGCAACCAAAATGTTGAAGGTCGAAATCAATGCAGTTTCGGAGGGCTTCAGAGGCTCTGTGCAATCCCAGACGAGGAATAGGGTCTTATCTAGTGAAACCATCGGCCATTTTCAAATTTATTTTTAAAAATGTATATACTTTTTTATCAAGCAGCTTAGCTCGTCGAATATTAAAGGTCCCGTTTTTCGTGTTTTTTTGAAGCTTTGATTGTGTTTACAGTGTGCAATATAACGTGTTCATGTTTCATGTGTAAAAAAACACAGTATTTTTCACACAATTTACTTATCTGTATACTGCTGTTTTCACTGTCCTCAAAACGGCCTGAGAATTTCCTCGTTCTATGAAGTCCCTCCTTCAGAAATACGTAACGAGTTCTGATTGTGCCAGCGGTTCCCGTGTTGTGATTCGACAGCAGTTTAGGGCACGTTGTCCGGAAAGGTCACGCCTATTACCATAACGGGGAGATGAACGCGCTCAAACTACAGCCCCTGAAGGCAAAACAAAGGTGATTTGACTCCGGGATGAAAATAACAGTGTCTGAACGACATGGCGACAAACGCAACCGATCCGGACCGAACGCAACACTTCCTTTCTCCACGAGGGAGCAACAAGACCACGCCCCCTTTTTCGCGTATTCTTGTGGTTGGAGGTTAGTCGACAAACTGTTCTACTGACGTCATTAAAGCAGGATGTACAGGGATGTAGTCCAAACCGGCCGTTCGTTGTAGGCTTTGAAAGGGAACTTCTGTCAAATAAAATATCTCGCTTGGCATTGAACTTTGAGCTTTATAATTTTACAGGTATTATTTATGCTCTAACAGCAACATTGCACACTAACTAAAGTTTGAAAAATGGGATCACGAAGAACAGGACCTTTAATGAGAACTGGCGCAAATCGAACCAAGTCTTCCAGCAGGCTTTCTATACCACACTAGAATGGCTTGAAACAAGGTAACCAAGGCAGTTTTTACACAAAAAATGCTACAGAGTCCATGGTAGAATTTCGGACATTACCACAAAAGTAATGAAATGCGTGTGGCAGGGCACTTTTAATTGCTGTTTTCTCACTGCTGTCATTTTTGTTGTTTATTTTGTTATTGAAAGGATAGTGCAGCACATATTTACATATACATACATATTCATCTAAACACAGCGTTGGGCTGCGTTTGGATTTTTGCTAATAGGGTTTTGCCGCAAAGGTATTCAAACTTTTTTTTTTATCTTGTCAAAGAACGAAAAGAACTTCGCTGTTATCGGGGCCTTTAGTGAGACACGTTGCCTGTAGTAGAAGCTGAGGCTATGCTGACTATGAAAAAAACATAAAGGTGGTAGTTTAAACTTCAATAAGGTGTCCCTTATTACCATATTTATTTACAGGTCAGGGGTTTTTATTAAAACTTATTATTATTTAAAAATTTAAAATTATAATTTTTTCATATCCCTTTTTTTTAATTAAATATACAACATTTATTTTTACAACACTATTTTTTAACCCTTAAAGACAATTTGACATAACAGTGCTTTGTCAAATAATAATAATAATAATTTAAAAAATAATATGTCAAAAGAAAAACAATAAAAAACAATAAAAAAAGAACTTTACTACCTTACAATGGAAAGGGTTTCTTCAAGGTGGATTGTTATTTTTGTGTAGTTCTGACACATCTGCTATCCCAAACACCCACACATGCTTGTTTAGATCTTGCATTCTCACATCATACCCTCTCTCTCTCTCTCTCTCTCTCTCTCTCTCTCTCTCTCTCGCTCGCTCTCTCTCTCTCTCTCTCTCTCGCTCGCTCACACACACACACACACACACACACACACACACACACACACACACACACACACACACACACACACACACACACACACACACACACACACACACACACACACACACACACACACACACACACACACACACACACACACACAACACTGTCTGTACACACACATGCACACACAGCTTGTCTCCATGTCAGTTGATCTGTTCTGAGAGGTCATTTTTCAATAGGAGAGGTAGACAGGTCTGTGCAGGGATCAGATTGATTTGTCCCCAAACTTCACAGCACTGCAGCAGGAAACCTCACAAATCAACACTGTCATACCTCCCGCTGTAGCTCCACATTCAGTGTATGTTTTTGTATTTGTATGTAAGTGAAGAGAGGATAGAGGAGAAAGAGGTCAATAAATAGAAAGCATATTATGTGTGTGTATGTATGTGTATAGACTGTTCATACAGTACATATATACACACACATGCACAATTGGTTTGTCCTGCCTTTGCTTTAATGTCAGCAGCTCTCGAGCTGCATGAACTCCACAATTTTGTGTAAAACCTGATGATCATCTTCTCCAGCTTAATATGAAAAGCATCTTGGGCTTCAGTGAAATCAAAAACATCTGCCCATATATCCCCAAACTTTATTTACAGGTTTAAATTGGATATTCAGAGCAGGTTCAGACCTTTGAATATCAGTGTATATTAAAGTTTTAGGTGGCATTTTATGTGCAACAGACATTCTTTATGAACCTACTGCTGTGTGTGTTTGTGTGTGTACATTTGTTCATTTGTATGAGTACCTCAATAAATTCAGGTCGTCTCTCCCTCTCTGTTCTGCATGTATATTTCATGCATGTGACTGTGTAGAGGGAGCTGGTTCCTCTCAGAGGTGTGAAGGAAATGTTGAGGTGCGACGCAGGCTAGGAACCATGTGCCTTCATCAGTATGCATGCTGCGAACCAATAGGCCCGCAGGGGGAAGAGTTAGTGTGCGACACGCATGGCTTCCCTGCTTTAATTTCCCTCCATTTGAGAACATTAGCTCTGACAAAGGCAGAAAGGTACAGAGGGACCACTGAACAAACAGAGGGAGTGAGAGAGACCGTATGCTTGGTAGAAAGATGGGCAGAATAGATGGATAAACTACATTTTCCCAATAACGTCTTGTGAATGTAACTCTGTGATGCAGCCTTTACACAGTACTTTTTTTCTGACACATAGTAGCCCATAACTCTCATTTTATTTAAATCGACCATACATTTTAGCAGGTATACATTTTTTCACTGTGTGCAGGATACAATATTGAATTGTGCACAATATTAAAATTATGCTATATAAATACTGATGCACTGATGTCAGTATTAAAAAAAAAAAACGCAAAAGCACTCGCAATTGTGCTTTTTAATGGATTTTTGTTATAATTTAGGCCTACACATTTAAGTAACTGCTAAATGATTATCTAATTCTTAAAATAGTCCAAACCAAACATCTAATAATTGTATTGTTATCTGCGTTTTTTTCTTTTTTATTAAATATTTAATAATTTAGGAAATGATTCAATTAAAATAATTTTTTTATAAATGTCCAATATTGGTCACTACTGAAAACAATACAGAAATATAAAAAAATTAATAAATTAAATAAATAAATAAACAAATTTAAGAAACCTTTAAAATAATTGCCAATAATTTATGCCTATATATAAACCTGCATGGTTTTCATACTATATATTGTGCATCCCTAAATATGTGTTTTACCTGGCTGTCAAGCCCCTTGGCCTAGGCATTTTTAGTGCCATGCTCTATCACAGTGTTTCCCAACTGGGGTGCAGGGTACCGTCTGACGAGAGCATGGGTGCCGTGTAAAAGTCCTTAAAAAAATAAAAATAAAATAATAATAATACATATATATATAATATATAATTTTTCTCTCTTTGTAAACTTTGTTCAATGCATGTGAGTGCTGCCGTATGATTGAATATGACCAGTCATTTTCGCCGTCATCACCCAGGTGTAGTAGTGCCAGAAGACGCGAATGAGAAGTCTGTGAGAAAATGTGTTCTCTTTCATTGAGTTCTCTTTCAAGTCTTGCTCTTGAACGGACAAACTCACACAAAAAGTATGTCAACATGTCCATCTTGATGAGTATTCTAGCAAACATAGTCTGGATATGCCTTAAGTAAACTTTATACAGTCGAGAAAGACGACGCATATCCGTGCATTAGGTCTTAAAGGGGCAGTAGCCTTTACTGCTGTCTGTTTAATGTCAAACAACAAAAGACAAGGACATCACTCACTGGTCTTGATTGAATAGCTTTTGCAAGTTTAATAGGATTAATCTTTAATTTATACAGTCAAATATACAATGTTATTTTACATTTGATCAATTTCTGTACCTGAAAACTAATGTTAGACGTACCTGAAAAACCTGAAAAGTTTATTTTATTAGTAGGCCTATCTTTGCTCAATAGTATTTATTTGTGCTGCTGCTTGTATTCAAATTATTCAAATTATTTGTTCTTATTATTTTCTTAATTTTTATTTGACAGTAGTCCTTTTTTACCTGAACATGGCAAATACTGAACCTTACCGAAACGGTGAACCTAAAACCGTGATATAAAGGGGGTGCGAGGGGGTGCCACAAAATGGAGAACATTTTCAATTCATGTGCCATGACTGAGAAAAGGTTGGGAAACACTGCTCTATCAGTTTACCTTAAAGAACATTAAAACCATGTAACTAGCCATTTTGTTACGTATTTTTTTAAGAGTACAAATGGAAACCATGTCAGTTTGGAATCTTGAATTGTTTGAACTTTGTGTGTTGTGATTCCTGAAAAATCTGCTTGATTGTAGAATGTCAAAAATCCCCAAAAGAGGAAGATCAAGGTTCGGCGATCAGACGCTGTCAGCGATGTTCATCATATCCAAGTGTCTGATGCGCTGCCAGTATTTGAGGATCAGTTGTATGTGTTTGTGCATGTGTTACTGAGAGAGGAATCACTTAAGTGAAAGACTGAAAGAGATGTGGCTGTTTCCGCTGCGACTGCCTCTGTGCAGATGGCAGAAAGGAGTCTGGTGTTGAACAATGAGTCGCTCAAGCAAACCAGTGACCATGCATACGTATGAGGTCTCTATGGCTCTGTGTGGTTGTGGTAGGTTTGTGTAATGGGCGAGTGCAAATGTTATTTGATATGCTTTTTTGTGTGAGGCCCTTGTATGTTTTTCAACCAATGTTTAAATCTCTGCCGTAGCCTCCGTAGCATGTGGGTGTATATGTATGTATGTGCATGTGTGTTACTGAGAGAGGAATTCCAATTACTGCCATGGCCAAAGGTGTATAAAATCAAGCACCTAAGCATGTAGACTACAAACATTTGTGAAAGAATGGGTCGCTCTCAGGAGCTCAGTGAATTCAAGCGTGGTACCGTGATGGATTGTCACCTGTGCAATAAGTCCATTCGTGAAATTTCCTCACTACTAAATATTCCACATATTCAACTGTTAGTGTCTCAGCCACGAAGTGGTAGGCCACGTAAAATCACAGAGTGGGGTCAGCGCATGCTGAGGTGCGCAGAAGTCGCTAACTTTCTGCAGTCAATAGCTGCAGACCTCCAAACTTCGTGTGGCCTTCAGATTAGCTCAAGAACAGTGTGTAGAGAGCTTCATGAAATGGGTTTCCATGGCCGAGCAGCTGAATCCAAGCCTTACATCACCAAGTGCAATGCAAAGCGTCAGATGCAATGGTGTAAAGCACACCGCCACTGAACTCTAGAGCAGTGGAGACGTGTTCTCTGGAGTGACCGATCACGCTTCTATGTGTGGCAATCCGATGACGAGTCTGGGTTTGGCATTTGCCAGGAGAACGGAACTTTCCTGAAGTTTGGTGAAGGGGGATTATGGTGTGGGGTTTTTTTTCAGGGGTTGGGCTTGGCCTTTTAGTTCCAGTGAAAGGAACTCTTAATGCTTCATCATACCAAGACATTTTGGACAATTTCATGCTCCCAACTTTGTGCGAACAGTTTGGGGATGGCCACTTCCTGTTCCAACATGACTGTGCACCAGTGCACAAAGCAAGGTCCATAAAGACATGGATGAGCGAGTTTGGTATGGAGGAACTTGACTGGCCTGCACCTGACCTCAACTCGACAGAACACCTTTGGGATGAATTAGAGCGGAGACTGGGAGCCAGGCCTACTCGTCCAACATCACTGCCTGACCTCACAAATGCGCTTCTAGAAGAATGGTCAAAAATTCCCATAAACACACTCCTAAACCTTGTGGAAAGCCTACCCAGAAGAGTTGAAGCTGTTCTAGCTACGGATTAAGAATGGGATGTCTTTTAAAGTTCATGTGCATGTAAAGGCAGACGTCCCAAAACTTTTGGCAATATAGTGTATATATCGTATATATCATGATTTCTGAAGGATCATGCGACTGAAGACTGGAGTAATGATGCTGAAAATTCAGCTATGCCATCACAGGAATACATTAGATTTGAATATATATATTCAAAAAGAAAACAGTTATTTTAAATTGTAATAATATTTCACAATATTACTGTATTACAATATTACAGATCAAATAAATGCAGCCTTGGTGCAACATAATTATTCCAAAATTTGGAAATGTATATTATAATAATTTTTTTTACATAATTTTATTAACGCTAATATAATATAATGTAATACAATATAATATACACACATAGTTTAGATTAGATTACATAGCTTCAGGTGGCACAATGTGTAGTTGCATTACCTCAAAGCTGTGCAACAGGTGCATCATTACCATGTGAGTGAGTTTCTCAGAGGTCTAAATTTGCCTGCAGCAAAATTACACTTTAACTTGCAGGTGGCGTGTAAAGCCTCAGTTTTTTGAGAAGTAGATCCGGACAAGGTGAAACAGACTGACCTCAAAGTTGCTTCTGACCAAACAGGAAGGTTTGATGAGGGTAATTCTACCCCACAAAATGACCCCACTACATGAAGACTCTGATCTTACACTTTTCCTTTCATCTATCCCTCCACCTGCAGCTCCTCCTGCTACTAGGGTGACCTGGCGTTCACTTTGAATGTCCAGCACTGACTTCAAAACTGCAGGAGATGTTGGATGGGCAAAGAATGAGCATCACTTGTTTTTTCTAGCACTTAAGCATATTCATGTATTCATAAGCATGTAGTCCACCAAATAAGCATAAACCAGTCTATAGATGGCATTTTTAACATGTCAAAACATTTTTTTTAACATAACAAACATGTTAAAAAGCCTGAATTTTGAAGAGATTTGTCTAAATCTAAAATAGTTTTTGGGCATTTAAATAAAGCTGAATTAAAATAATTAAAAAAAACATTTGAGGACAAATTCACAAGTTCCTCACCATCGGGTAAAAGAGAGTAAATTAGGTAAAAAGAGATGAGAGGGTGCCAGGGTGAGAACAAGGAAGCCTTGATGAAAAGAGATGAGATGCATGACACAACCTTATATCTGAACTTAACACAAATGATTGTTTACCAACAGCAGAGCAAAAAGAAAGAGCCTGAGTCCATTATTTTCAGTCAGCCATCTTTCCTCACGATGCCTGTTTGTGTGCCTGCACATGCCAGGACTCCTAAAACAAAGTGTCGGGAATGGAACAAAGACCCTCACTTGACAGATCTGTCAGATCTCATTAGCATCCCCTGTTCCCCCACGTTCGTCTATCATCGACCCTCCTTTCCATCTAGGAATTTGAGGTTTGGCCTTAGGTGATGGCGGGACGGGTCTCGTCCTAGGCGGAGACAGAAAGTCTATCCGTTAGCGCCTCGTCCACCCGTGGCCTCCGTCGCACCTTGTTCTCCCGCCCCCCTGCAGATCACACAGTAAACCGCCAATCATTCATCACGATGGTAAAGGGGTCGTTATTGTCCCGATGACACCAGACAATCCCCCTTGAACCGCGCCTCTACCTCCCCTCTATTTTAGAGGCATCCATCCAGTCGGATGAATGGAAAGGGCAAGATAACACAAGAGAGATGGACACAGGACCAAGATGGCAGGATAAGAGCAGAGATACAGGTGCTGTTGACTCTTAGTCTTTTGTCACTGTGCTTGTCAGGTGCTGGTGGGATGGATACACATACCAGACAGGGTCCGTTTTAGATTTATGAAACAGTCACTGGAAGTGAGGATGGATGAAGTCTTTACACTATGTAACACCTGTTAAATCTATTTTATCAAACCATTTATGTTGCCAAAAAAAAAAAAAGGATAACCAGAGCTATTGAGATAAACATTGATAACTCCGAGACAGACAAAAGAAACTATTCAGGTTGTTCTAAAAGGTTTGGGCAAAAAAATAAATGTGAAGGGAGGGACTTAAAGGTCCTGTTCTTCGTGATCCCATTTTTCAAACTTTAGTTAGTGTGTAATGTTACTGTTAGAGCATAAATAATACCTGTAAAATTATAAAGCTCAAAGTTCAATGCCAAGCGAGATATTTTATTTAACAGAAGTTCCCTTTCAAAGCCTACAACGAACGGCCGGTTGGGACTACATCCATGTACATCCTGCTTTAATGACGTCAGTAGAGCAGTTTGTCGACTAACCTCCGCCCACAAGAGTACGCGAAAAAGGGGGCGTGGTCTTGTTGCTCCCGCGTGGATAAGAGGAAGTGTTGCGTTCGGTTGCGTTTGTATAGTTTGTTTGGCGCCATGTCGTCGAGACGCTGTTATTTTCATCCCGGAGTCAAGTCACCTTTGTTTGGCTTTCCCAGGGACGCTGTACTTAGAGATCATTGAGCGCATGCATCCCCGTTATGGTGAGAGGCGTGACCTTTCCGGTAACGTGCGCTCTGCGTGCCCTAAGCTGCTGTCGAATCACAACACGGGAACCGCTGGCACAATCAGAACTCGTTACGTGTTTCTGAAGGAGGGACTTCATAGAACAGGGAAATCTTTCAAGCCGTTTTGAGGACAGTGAAAACAGCAGTATACAGATAAGTAAATTGTGTGAAAAATACTGTGTTTTTTTACACGCGAAACATGAACACATGTTATATTGCACACTGTAAACACAATCAAAGCTTCAAAAAAACACGAAAAACGGGACCTTTAAGGAGTGTTTCTGGCCTTCAATTGGACAATAGTGAAGGCAGGGAATACCAATGAGGTTCATCAAGTAATAATCTACCTCTTTTTAAAGGGACATTTCACCCAAATTCTAACAAAAAAAAAAGACAGAAGACATTTTGACAAGATACAGAAATTTTCACCATGTGATTTAAAATAGCTATATTTGTGAAAAAATTATTATTGTTTGGATTTCAGTACATCTGCATGAAAAATAAAACATTTTTACTTTTTACTTTGAAGACTTTGAGTGCAAAATACTTGTATGACTGGACGATTTGGGGAATATTTTTTATTAGGTGTTCATGCTTTTGGTAAAAAAAAAAAAAAAAAAAAAACACTTTCCACTTGAGTTTTCATAGTCCAAATTCTGTTTTTCATCTATTCAATATGACTATGAAATAATAATATATATTTTTTTAAATTGTGATTATTATTAAATAAAACCTTACACAAAAAATAAATATATTGTAATACTATTGTACTGTAAAATAGAAAAAATGTGATATGAATGTTATTTTTCTGTAAAATTACAATACTAATATTTCCATCTTGATTTCTTCACTTTCAAATGGTGAAAACCATCAACCACCTGTCCACCATTTTGAAAGCTTAATGGCAAATAAAATATGTTCTGACGGTTTCAGCTGATGATATCAGCGTCTCAGAACAGCTCGAATCACAGTAAATGAAGGAATCTGTCCTGATACCCTGAAACACTGTATCATGAACTACACGTGCAAATGGTTTTACAAACCGGCAGTTCATTCAGTTGTAAAAATACATCTCAATATCAAAATTGTTTTTGACATATTGTGCAGCCCTCGTTCAGAACAGCATTCAGACCGGAAGGTTGGTGGTTCTATCCCCGGTTCCACCTGACCAAGTGTCGAGGTGTCCATGAGCAAGACTAACCCCAGCTGCTCCCGACGAGCTGGATGGTGCCTTGCATGGCTGACACCGCCGTCGGTGTCGGAATGGGTGAATGTGAGGCATTGTGTAAAGCGCTTTGGTGGCAATGGGTCTGTTGAAAGCGCTATATAAATACAGTCCATTTACCATTTTTTACCATTTCATTGTATGGACAACATTTGTTTTTTTTAGGTAATTATTGTATAATTTTAGATCCCAGGGCCGACCAACCCACACATTTTATACACTGAATGGAAATGTGTAATGACGATGTGAAAGAAAAGGTGTGTATTTATGCCTGCATTGTATATATTTGTGAAGCCCAAAGTATACTTCACTTTTTGCGTGCACGCGAGGCTCAGTGCACCTGCGAACGAAGCGTACACCTCTTTTTGTAACCGCAGGTTGCTCATGCGCATTTAATTTTCTTGCAGTATTTACATGGGTTGTAACTCGTGCTCAAAACTGCGCAGGAGTCAAAAGAGGTATACTTTGCAAGGCTGTGCGTTCGACTGTGCGCATACACTCACATACACATAAAAAAAACAATGTATACTTTCAGCTTAATAGATGGGAACAGAAAAGGTGTGTTATGGAGAGATAGAAAGGGGGAAAAGAATGTGAGTGTGACTGAATGAGGAGTTGTAGAGACTGATAAATGAGTGAAGGGAGTCGGATCAAGGACATGCTCTGGTTTACCTGAACTCTGTGCAGGGTCACATAGAGGCCGCAGTCAAATGAGTGATGAAGCACATATGATCTGAAGAAAGGAAGTGAGGGAAGACTAAAGGGAGATAGGGAGGGGAGAAAACGACAAATTCTGCAGGATGTCAGAAGTGAAAGAGAAGAAGAGAAAGACGGCCTCAACATCAGTTTATTTAATAAAGCAGGTGATTTTACCGCCGTTATGTTAGGCATGATGTGAAGTATCTAATATCCCCTTAAGTTAACCATGGTAAAATCAGTGTAATGCAAAGCGGCTTGCTGCCTTTGTATGACAATAAAAGCAATATGATGATTTTTATTCTTAAGATTTTTTTGGCATTTTGTGATAATTTTTTTTAGTTTAACGCGGTCAAAATATTTAACGCAACATCTGTTTTTTTTCTGTCATCTGTTGGCTGTGCTACAGTAGATGATCATGCTGTCATTCATTCAAAAGATATTAAATCATTCAATACCGATAAGACGCAAAAATAAGAACTTAAATCTGTACTGGCGCACATCTGTCAATCTCCTCTCTGTGTGACACACACGGCTCGTGTGCACCGAATGCCGCTACAAATACACACCAATTATGCCAAAACGTCCGCTTTGTCGAGTATCCTCGTGAGCACAGAGTCAAATAAAGTCTTAAATGACCGTAAAGAGTTGTGAGGACATTGGATATGTGTCAGATCCGCGTCATGTGAGGCAGGTCTTAAAGTGACAGCAGCCTAATAAACCTGCTGCTGTGATGTCTGTCATTCATGTTAATTCAAGAACAAAAGACAATCGCTCATTGCTCTTGACTGAACTTTTGTAGCTTTAATGAGGATTAATCTATATTTAATTGTATGATTGATTAGTACATTTTTTTAGTCTATTGACAGCAGTAGTTGTGATGACCTTTTAGTATACACAGGCCTGTCGCAAGGGGGGTGCGAGGCCCTGTGCAAACGTGATGTGCGAGGCCCGGGGTATAGCCTATTAACGGGGGTCTACTGTTGCTATAGTGATGAACAATTTGTTGTTTATGTGGATATTTAAGAAGAAAAAATCGTATGTTCAGTTTTACAGCATTATCAAGAAGTTAAACCATGTAACTGAACTACGCAGTGCGCACATTTTGACGCTAAAATTATGTTCTAAATTATGAATGGGTCAAACGCGTTTGCAAAATGGCCTGAATCCACTTGAATGAGTTTGGACTGCTCTCTCACAGACAGTATTGAGAGGACCAGCACTGTTTTTCAGTGTTTCCTCTGTGAACATGCGCTAAATGGAAGTCTGACAATTTCGTTGCTTTTTGCAGTTTTCAGATTTAAAAACGTTTAAAACGTCTAGAGATGGAGCACTGATGCTCCAACAGGTGAGTAATAGTTAGGCTACGCTTATTTAACTTTAATAGTGTTAAATAAAAAACCTTTTGTGCGTACTGTCAGATGAAATTCATGCCTTCTTGCTTTCTCCGTCCATTCAATAAATACACATCCTTGAGTGAGCGCGCATTTCTAGCGTATTTACTTGAACTTCTTTGGTAATATCTATGTTTGACCCATTTCAGAGGCCGCTAAAATCAGAATTTGAATGGACTGGGAATAAAGTTCTATGAACTTGACTGAAATGTTTGTGCATGAATCACTGTCACATGCACAGAGAATTACCTAAGTAGCTATTGTAAGTTACTGCATAAAACGTTTTTAGCAAGCAGAATAATAAAGCATCACGATACACACCTTTAGCTATGTTTTTGGCGCTATGTTCTGGTGAGGCGCAAGGCCCTGTGCGGTCACACACTTGGCACAGCCCTTGCGACGGAACTGAGTATACACATCCATCTGTCTGTCTGTCTCTAAATTTTCTCGAATTAAGATTATTCTTGCTTAAATATTTTATGCTTAAACTCACTAAATATAGTTCGATATGTACTTTTGAAAAGGCCAAGATAAAATATTGATTTGCAGTTTAGTTCATTCGATAGATCACACCATATGGTGCATAAATATTAAATTAACTTACCGCATTAACAGAATTGGACTTATGTGTAGTCACAGGTTTTCATGAATTTATAATTGTCTGGAAATGTGGCTTTTTTAAATTTTATTTTAGAGCTGTTTTGGTTGTGGGAAGGAAGTTTTACCTGAATTTGAGTATCTTACTGCAGGCTTACAAACTTTCCTCTTTCATTTCCTCCCCCTTTCCTTGATTAGTTCAGATCCGAACAAATCGCCATTCCCTAGTTTGAACCGCTGCTGTGTTGTTAGCAAAGTATATGGGCTTTACTGACTGTGAGCAATATCGTCCTCACTGTGAGCTCCTGTGGAGAGAGCCATCACGAGCCTGTCTCACAAACAAACAACACAGATCATAACAAACAACGTGCAAAACGGAAACTACATAGAAATACCTAACATTAAAATAAACCCATAGTAGCACAAACTTTGTGTCAGAAAAACAGGAGAATCAAGCTGATCTTAGAACATGAAGACAGATGAACGCAATAACAAAGGCTTTAAAAATTTGTGTACTCTGTCACAGTGGTGCGTTGTGGGTAAATATGTGCCATAACTCACGCAGCGTCACCACGGTGGCATTTAAGCGTTCATGTGTATAATTATTTTGGAGTATGTCTCCATTTTCTTTCTTTCGCTTCA
Source organism: Gobio gobio (assembly GCF_949357685.1). Lineage (NCBI taxonomy): Eukaryota > Metazoa > Chordata > Actinopteri > Cypriniformes > Gobionidae > Gobio > Gobio gobio. The sequence goes on from NC_137097.1 coordinate 42,336,702, forward strand.
AATCAATTTTTATGGCAGCTGATTTTATGGCAGTCATCAGGGCGGTGGAGAGACTCTGCCTGCGTCTGCTGCGGGCGTAAAACAGCAGAGAGGAACGATATAAATATTACCGCTTCCACTGCGCCTCAGGCGGCTACGTGAATGAGAAAATGTACGTATTTGTACGTGTGCTTGTTTGTGTTTGTGTGCGAGAGGAGAGCTGTGATTCCTATCGGTGACCTTTGACCCAAAGCGTCGTCCCTCCCGAGGGTGGCTCTTTCATTGTAGTGGTAACGGGGGTTATTGTTTGATGTCAAGATGTGCTGTTACTGCTGTCGGCACATCACATGATTCCTTGAGATAAACGAGATGACGAGCTCTGTCTGTCTTGTCCGTTTTAAGTACTGATTCAGCTTCGAAGGGATCGTTTCTCAGAACCAGATTCAATTTAGCACTGGCCTCAAAATCATATCTGACAGAAAATCATCTTTCATTGAGGAAATAAAGCCTAGAGTTTAGGAAATGCCTCACCGTAAACTATAACAACATCAAATAAATGTATGATGACGTAATTGCTGTTATGATTAGTGCTGACTAACATTACTACTATTGTGGGATTTGAAACTCCTAATCCTACATCAAATAATGCACATCAAGGTTTAGGCTTGAAATAAGAAAACTACAACAACTATGGCGTATATCATGTTATATTATATTTTTTATATTATATTTTTTATATTATATTTTTGTATATCTTATTTATCTTGTTTTAAGTATTTATTTAACAAACCCCTAATCCCAAATATTAAACTGGCAATAAATAAATAAATATGTTTGTTATGTTATGTTATGTTATGTTATGTTATGTTATGTTATGTTATGTTATGTTATGTTTTATGTTATGTTATGTTATGTTATGTTATGTTATGTTATGTTATGTTATGTTATGTTATGTTATGTTATGTTATGTTATGTTATGTTATGTTATGTTATGTTATGTTATGTTATGTTATGTTATGTTATGTTATGTTATGTTATGTTATGTTATGTTATGTTATGTTATATGTTATATGTTATATGTTATATGTTATATGTTATATGTTATATGTTTTATGTTTTATGTTTTATGTTTTATGTTTTATGTTTTATGTTTTATGTTTTATGTTTTATGTTTTATGTTTTATGTTTTATGTTATATGTTATATGTTATATGTTATGTTTTATGTTATATGTTATATGTTTTATGTTATGTTTTATGTTATGTTATGTTATGTTATGTTATGTTATGTTATGTTATATGTTATGTTATGTTTAGGGCTGTAATCAACCAAAGAAAATCTTGGTCGACTTAAGTCCTGAAATTTTCGACTAAAAATCGACTAAAATGACGTTAGGATAAATAAGGGTTAAATTAATAAGCTGCACACTGTGCGCAGTACTTGGTAGCCTTGTTGTCTGCCTAAATTAATTATAAATAAACATAAAAAACTAGTAGGCTATTTGCAGAATATTAAATCGTTTTTGAGCTGATTATTTTGCACTGAAATGAGTCCGACACACGAGTCTGACGGCTCTGACAGCGCTGCATCACGTGCTCCTGCGCAATATCATAGCCTATGACTTCCGAAAATATAGTACTATGTTGTCAACTAGATATCATCACAAGAACTTTTGAGGAATATGCAACATAATTTAGACAATTGTTTTTGTCATATGTATTATAATAACTGACAGACACTCATTTCAGCCGCTCTGTGCAGCTCGAACAGGAGCTGAGCTCAGCTTCGCGGCTGAGACACGAATAGACTATTAACTTAAAGCTTTTACTCTTAAACACAAAAGGCACGTCCACTTTAATAAAAAAGGAATATTTATTAAACAAGCCAGATCAAGAGCAGAAAAAATGCTCTCACAATTAAATAAATAATATAGAAGAAAACTAGCCTTCTTCAATCTGTCTCTCTTCTCCAGTGGGTTGGGCTAATCCAAAAGAAGTGGAAACAATGGGGGTGTTCTGAAGACAGACTGTTACCTGTGAAACAGGGGTGCTCTCAAAACACCCCCATTAGCAATTAGTGCTTTCCTCCTGATGAAAATGAACGCGGCGCGGCAAAACTGATTAAATTAACGCAGCAGATGGACGCTGCAAAAATCGACCAATCAGAATTTTGGTCGAGCCAGAACGTATCGACTAATAATCGACTAATCGACTGGGAGATTACAGCCCTAGTTATGTTATGTTATGTATGATGTTAGTTATGGTATGGTTATGTGATATTATATTATGTGATATTATGTTATACTATATTGTATTATTATCAGAAATGTAAAATAATATAATGCTGAATCATATTGACTTAAGATAAAGACTTATTTTGCAAGCCTATAGTAATAATTTGATTTTTTTCCATAGTAAATGTGTAAAACAAATATTAAACCGAAAAAAAAAAATCTTGTAAGCTTAACATAACAAATCTATCTATAAAAGCATAACAGCATAACAAATTATTATATTAAATTATAATTCAAAATAATATATTCCTAATTTCAAGATACAGGCTTGCAAAATAAGTCTTTAGTTAAGTAATTGTTTTGTGATAATTATATATTATTAGTATTATGAAATGTTTAAAAGAAATTAAACTATATATACATATAATTTTTTGACAGTTACTTTTTTTACACATATATATGCATGTATGTATGTGTATATATATATATATATAATATATATACACACACATACATGCATACATACATATATATATATATATATAGTGTCCAAGAACATCTGCAACAGTCTAGACTTTTGCATGGGCAACTTACATTACAAGTTACATGTCTAGTTAATTGATTATTTTTTTATGAAGGAAACAAAGCCCCTTTCTTTTCTGATGTTCTCATTTCCTGCTCTTTATCATGAGAGCCCGTCTCACTAAGACCCTCAGTGTCAGGCTAACCTATGGCTGGATTAGTATTGTCCAAACACACGTGGTACTCTTGAAAGAGGCCGGGGCGCAGGGCAAGGCCTGCGTCTGCTCAAAGCCTGCTCAGCCTGTTTGAAGCAGAGAGTCCCGGGAATTAATGGCGGCAAATATTAACACCTGCACTTATGTAAATATTAGCATCTCACTCTCTCCCTCTCTGTAAATTCTGCATGTGATCTTTATCACCTCTGAAAGTGGATGAAGACATAATCTCATATGGACGTAATGGGTTTGTCGAGATGAAAGCGGCGAACAGGAACTGAGGGAACTCAATGTTTTCTGTTCTGATAGGATAATCCGGGCTTCTCGCAGGGACGTTAAAACAGAGCTTCTTTGGTGCGGTACATCATCATCCTCCCAACGCAACAAACCTGTCTTAAATGTCACTTTTATTCTTTGTTTCTAGTTGCTTCTTTTGCCAGAGATGATCTGATGGCCTTTATTTCCACGGGGTGAAATAGATCTCTGGTGTATTGGTGAGGAGGAGATTCTATCTAATTGTTTCTATCCGTCTTTCTTTGTTGGCGGGTTTCAGGCTCTGGCTGCGTCCCAGATGTCATTTAGTATTTGCTCACTTTGAGAGTGTTCACTCAAAAGCTGAAAGTGGAATATCATTCATTCTACTCTGTCCATGCTTGTGTGTAACTTTTTATTCTAATTAATTTGTAGTTATGAGGGCTGCTTTAAAAGCATCAAATTGTTGACCCAGTACTTGTCGGAAAGCACAACTCCTTTTTATGATCTCTGGCTCAGTAGGATGTTGTTAATCTCTCTCGTCCTTTTTTTGTGCATTCATATGCAGTCAGTAGTAATACTCAGGCCTGATATAGCACTACGCCTCCTGCTGTTCTCATCCAGAACTGCAGGCTGATCCGCAGACTCGTCCACCTTTAGGAACCTTTTACCATAATAATAGCATCAAACTCATATTATATTATACTAATTATATTATATTATATTATTATATTATATTATATTATATTATATTATATTATATTATATTATATTATATTATATTATATTATATTATATTATATTATATTATATTATATTATATTATATTATATTATATTATATTATATTAATTATATTATATTATATTATATTATATTAATTATATTATATTAATTATATTATATTATATTATATTATATTATATTACATTATACATTATATTACATTATTTTACATTATATTACATTATATTACATTATATTATATTATATTAATTATATTATATTATATTAATTATATTATATTATATTACTTATATTATTATATTAAAGGCTTATCTTTAAATGCTATATATAGCCACACCACCTCCACCTCTGATACTATTGTAAAACTGATGCCGTAATTTCTTCAAGCAAAACCATTTAATCTGCTCTCCACCTTTGACAATATCCATAGATTGTAATTATCCATTATTAGGGAAAGGATGAGTAAGGTTTTGGGATGAAAATCTGCCTGAATTAATGGTTCTATTAATCACTGTTATGTCTCTAGCTTCGCGGGTCCCTGTTATTTATGTGTTTCTTGAATGGAGGTCTAATTGCAGAGTTGGCTCCTCAGGTGACTTTTGAAAACCCTAGGGGATTTGCATCATCCTCTGTGTTTAAGAGTCACCTTAATAAGAACACAAAAAGTTTCATTTCTGAACGCAAGGACAAATGTTGGATGTTGAAGAAGTCTCCACATGGTGAGGGTGACCAAGACATTAGTGCGTCTTTAAACAAGTTTGGACACACCAACTCATTCTTTATTATTACTATTTTCCACAATTTAGTATGTGTTTGTATATATATATATATACACCTATATATTCCTATATATTCCTAATTTCCTAATATTGTGTTGGTCCAACTTTTGCTGCCAAAACAGCCCTGACCCGTCGAGGCATGAACTCCACTAGACCCCTGAAGGTGTGCTGTGGTATCTGGCACCAAGATGTTAGCAGCAGATCTTTTAAGTCCTGTAAGTTGCGAGGTGGGGCCTCCATGAATAGGACTTGTTTGTTCAGCACATCCCACAGATGCTCGATTGGATTGAGATCTGGGGAATTTGGAGGCCAAGTCAACACCTCAAACTCTTGTTGTGCTCCTCAAACCATTCCTGAACCATTTTTGCTTTGTGGCAGGACGCATTATCTGCTGAAAGAGCCACAGCCACCAGGGAATACAGTTTCCATGAAAGGGTGAATATGGTCTACAACAATGCTTTGGTAGGTGGTACGTGTCAAAGTAACATCCACATGGATGGCAGGACCCAAGGTTTCCCAGCAGAACATTGCCCAAAGCATCACACGGCTTGCCTTCTTCCCACAGTGCATCCTGGGGCCATGTGTTCCCCAGGTAAGCGACACACGCACCCGGCCATCCACGTGATGTAAAAGAAAATGTGATTCATCAGACCAGGACACCTTCCATTGCTTCATGGTATAGTTCTAATGCTCATGTGCCCAGTGTTGGCGCTTTCGGCGATGGACAGGGGTCAGCATGGGCACCCTGACTGGTCTACGGCTATGCAGCCCCATACACAACAAACTGTGATGCACTGTGTATTCTGACACCTTTCTATCAGAACCAGCACAACTCGTCTGTTTGATTGTACTAGCAATAATTGGACTCCAGTTTTCTAGCCATCACAATTTGGCCCTTGTCAAACTCGCTCAAATCCTTATGCTTGCCCATTTTTCCTGCTTCTAACACATTAACTTTAAGGACAAAAGGTTCACTTTCTGCCTAATATATCCCACCCACTAACAGGTGCCGTGATGAAGAGATAATCAGTTATTCACTTCACCTATACTGAGAGAGAGAGAGAGAGAGAGAGAGACAGACAGAGAGAGACAGAGAAGAATCATGACATAAATGTATTTTAAAATGTCACATTCTAAATAATTTTTTTCACCCTAATTTTTTTCATTTGTTAACATTTGATATAGTTTCTATTTTATTTTATTATTTTCTATTTTATTTTGTTCTATTATTTTTCTTCTGTTTCATACCTGTTTAATTGTTTAATCGTAATAGGAATTGCAAATATGATTGTAGCTTTAACTCATATTTATTTTTCAATGAATGTGGAGGAAAGAGGAAAACAACTAAAATGAAGTGTTAAAATTAGCTGAAATTTAGCAATTTTTGAAATGTGCCTCAAAAAGCGTTTTCTGTACAGTCTTTGTAGCCTTATTTCAATGAAAAATGTACAAATGTTTCATGGAACTCAGTAATTGTAGAATGCAGTTCTCAGAGAGGGCATTGCGGAGACAATATTAATGGTGTTTGTTCCAGATGTGCCGAGCAGATAACGATTCAGAGGTAATTGACAAACAGATCGATGACCTTGAAATCTGTTTGTCTGCCACTGAAAAGAATGGTGGTGCTTTTGAACAGCCTCGCATAGATCCATGTGCTCAGTGTCTGCATTCTAGAAGTCCACCACAGGATAGCAGTGTCGGCTCAGTTTTGATGTCCACACGCTCACCCCACCCCCACCGTTCATTCCCTCTTTCTCCTCCTCCTCCTTATAAATACATAATTTATTTCCTGCTGGAAACACATCCTCTTTGTTTATATATTCATGAGGCTGTGAAACTTCTTTCAGGTAGTCACATTACCTGTCCTTCTATATGCCTTACACTAGGGGGCTAAGGAGACTGCCAAGTTTGTACGTACGTGTGCATTCATGGTAAAAGTATTGTGTGTTTTTATGTGATATTTCAAGGTCAAATGTGTCGATTACCGTTATAGCAAACTGGTAACAAGCATCTGTGCTTTAAAACTGCATTGTTGTGTGACAGAAAATGAACAGCCACTCTTCTTTAAATGCCTCCGGAGCCATTGTTGAGAGTCAGATGGCTTTTGCATACCAATTCGCCACAGCTTTCGTCTTGAATCCTACAGATAGCTAGTGTTCAAAGAGCCAGACATGCTAGGTTCGGTAATAATACGGCTTCTGCACGTCCATGCCGCTATCTGAGGTTTGTTCTCGAGTTTAATAGATGAGTGTGTTGTTCAGATGTTTAAAAACGCTTATCAGCTCAGTACTCAAAGGCCTCTCAGAAGACACAAGCAATGGGGAAGCCCTTTAGATAAGAGTGAGAGGGAGAGATTACTTCAGTTTTCTCCAGCTGAAGCACAAGAAAGTATGAGGAGGAGGGGATGGATAGTTTGAGGTCACAGCAACGCGGTGTCTTTATTTAGTATTAGCTACTGATTTCTGCACACAGTAGCCACGTCATTACAAAACTTCAAGCTAACACTTTTAATAACTTCCTTAATGAGTCATTAACATATGTAGTGTTGTAGATTCAATATAGTGTTAAGCTCTATTAGCAGCATTAGTGGCCTAATTTCAATTACCACAGAAAATAATTGAAACGCATCTAATATGTTATGTTGTTATTATTAATATTATTTGTATGTATTGTTTTAAAACAGAGACTGGGAGACGGTGGCATTAAACTACATGATCGCTTGACAGTATATCGCACAAGCCTAGTATGATTAAAATCATAAATTGAAATTATATGTGTAAAATTTTATATGTATATATTTAGGTTTACACACATTTGTTTTAGTTTAGTTATAGTTTTTTTTCTTCTATTTAATAATTTTAGTGTTTCAACTTAAACATGTTTCAGTTTATTTCCAAGGCAACATTTCACATTTTTCTTTTAGTTTAAGTTTTCCAGCTAATATATTTTTCTTATTTCATTTTAGCTTTATTTAAAATAACAGATTTGAATAGTTTTAGTTAATGATAATAACCCTGGTGTGTGTGTGTATGTGTGTGTGTGTTATATATCACACACACATATATATATATATATATATATATATATATATATATATATATATATATATATATATATATATATATATATATATATATATATATATATATATATATATATATATATATATATATATATATATATATATATATATATATATATATATATATATATATATATATATATATATATATATATATATATATATATATATATATATATATATATATATATATATATATATATATATATATATACATATACACACACACACACACACACACACATCAGGGTTATTATCATTAACTAAAACTATTCAAATCTGTTATTTTAAATAAAGCTAAAATGAAATAAAAAAATAATCTATACATTATAATTATATATTTTAGTTCTGGGTAAAAAATTGATTGTGATTAATTGCATCCAAAATAAAAGTTTGTATGGACTGTGTATAATTATTATGTATATATAAATACACACACATGCATGTATATATTTTTTTTAAAAAGGTTATAAGATAAATAATATATATACAGTATATACATGCAAATATTTCTTAAATATATACATGCATGTGTGTGTATTTATATACACATAATAATTATACACAGTACTACACACACATCTACTGTATATTATGTAAAAACAAACACTTTTATTTTGGGTGTGATTAACCACGATTATTTTTTCCCCAGCACTAATATATATCTCAATTTTATCATGCTTTCCACCAGTATTTCAATGTTTTGCAGAATTTAGCTGATTTTCCTCCACAATGATATTAATGATATTAATGATGATAATGAAGTTTTTCCAGTTTGTTCCTAAAGTGCACAGCAAAATCATTTTTTTCAGAAACTCCTTTTCTCCTCTTGCTGCTTCTGGTTTGGCTACAGAAATGAGTTCACAGAAAAAGCGACTGGCAGGGAAATCAGACATGACTCAAACACAACTGTAGGTAAATGAGAGCAGGGTAAAAACGATCAGATTGTCCAGTCAGTTGTTGTGGGTCTGCCAGGTCACATAAACAGAAATCACAGTCGTGCTTGGCATTAATTGCCTATCATACACACGTATGCAGGCCAGAATACATTGCGTCATCATAAAAACTTCAGCGATGTTTTATAAGGCCCTGACTCAGGGGCTCGCCACTGGAGCAAATCAATATGTGTCAGCATTATACAGAATACATCATTTGCATAATGTAAAACTTGTGAGACAGGAGTATTAAGACAGGAAAGGCTGTTGTGAAATTGGCCTGAGTGCAAACCACTGGATGAATGGCCACGCTAACATTCGTCATCCCCCAACACGAGCCCACACACACACATACAGCCCAGCATGATTTACCTCGGTGTCTGAGGCCACACCATAATGCCACATTGTTCTGCCATTAGCTCCTCAACAGCCTCTAAACTTAATTTCCCTGATTTGTGTCAAAGCGCCGACAAGCTTCACCATCGATTAAAGTGTCAAGGGAGGCTTAAACCCATGAGGAGGCTGGGGTGTGTGTGTGTGCGCGTGTCACTGGTTGAGTTTATACGTGAGATAAGATTTCATAAAAATAGTTATATGTGGTGACCTTTTTTGTTCCAACGTAAGATTTTTCAAACAGCATTTTGTTAATTATTTTAGAATTATTATGCATGCAGCTTTTATGAGCTCATATTAATTGATTGACTCAGTGGAATATTTGTCACACCACAGGAGCATTTAAAATGAACAAGTGAAGGCAAAAGTGCCATTAAGATGGTAAAATGATGGTGACCAGTCAAAGATATTCACTTTCCCTTATATATTCAAATAGATATTTTTACTTCAGGGAGCTAGTTCTGCTTCACCTGACCATTCAAAATTACTTCTGTTTATTCATATAGTCTTGAATAAAACCTTTTAATTTTGATGTGAGCACAAAGACTAATTTAACACTTTTTACAGTATGGCGCTTATGTGGGAGATATGAGTTTGAATCCAGCTTGTACCATTTCCGATCTATGTACCTTATTTAAAGAAAATGCTGTTGTACTTCCTATTTAGAGGGAAAAAGTGTGCATTATGTACAAAATACAACATTTATAGCAAGATTATAGTTGAGGTTCACATGTAAGGCTCGAAACACCCTATACAGAAACAGAATCAGAGTACGGAAGCAACAACAACAATGGGAAATGATAGCAATCATTGGTCTCTCGTCGTGATGCGTCTTAAATTGTCATACAGGAAGTGAGTCCTTGATGATCCAATGGGAACAGGACATCCAGTTAACCTCCATCCAATAGGTAGGCTTCTGAAAAACATGAAAAACGTATGCGGATAAGGGATAACACGACAACCGTGATGATAATTCGAGAATTCAGAGGTGGACTGAGCGGCATGAGTTCATTTCAGAACATGAAAGGCTTGAAGTTGTGTCCATGTATTGATGTGGCTTTTGGACACGTGCTAGTAGATACAGACCAGTGTGACCTGTCAGACCTTTGACCTCCACACTTTCACCTGTGACCCCAGCTGACCTATCGCCCTCCACCCCTGGCCTGGAGCAGAGAGAGTGTGTGTTGGGTGGAGAAATGACTTCTACAGTATAGCTGTTTATATGTGATTATCTATAGTCCCAAAGACTGATAATATCAACCACAGCTGTTCATTACATCCTTCACTGAGGAAAAACCCAATCAATTCTCATGCAAACGTAGTTTTTTTGCATTACTGATTTATTGATTTGCATGTAAACCCGTGAACTGGGTTATTACAAAGCACTACAAAAGGCAGCGTGAAGGCAACACTGAAAATGATAAAAATGGCTTTAACGTTTTGTGATTGTGACTTGATGTATTTAATGTTCATTTTTACATGGATCTGATCACAGTTGAGCCAGACCTGTTTATCATAGGAAAAACCAAAGTTTAAGATGTATTTAAATATTTTGAAATGTGTAAAAAAAAAAAAAAGTCAAATAAATAAATGTAAAAATAATAATAATAATTTGTTTTGATGATGATGACTCTTATTCTTTTGTTACATGATAGTTTAAAATATTATTATTATTATTATTATTATTATTATTATTTAAACTGTATTGTTAAATGTACAAATAAATTAATTTAGATTTATTGTTTACACTATATTCATTTTATTTTAGTTTAACTTGATGTATATCTATAATAAAGGCTTAAATAATATATTGACATTTAAAAAAATAGCTAATTTAAGATATTAAATAATAATAATAATATTAATCACAAATAAGTTAAATTATGGTTGCATTCTGAATAGTAAGTGGAAATCATAATAATCAAATGTTTTTTCTATTATCAGGACTAATTTAGTTTTTAAGGTTAATACATGTACTTTTAATAGTGAGTAGAAAAAAGAAAAATATTTTCTATACATTTTCTATTTAACCAATTAATAATATTTTTATTTTTCACAGTACAAATGGACATGAAAATGGTTGTTTTTATATTGTAGGCAGTGAGGGAATCATCATATTTGGGGGTTAGTGGCATGAAATCATTTTAAAACTCTTCAGACCGTGTGTGTGTGTGTGTGTGTGTGTGTGTGTGTGTGTGTGTGTGTGTGTGTGTGTGTGTGTGTGTGTGTGTGTGTGTGTGTGTGTGTGTGTGTGTGTGTGTGTGTGTGTGTGTGTGTGTGTGTGTGTGTGTGTGTGTGTGTGTGTGTGTGTGTGTGTGTGTGTGTGTGTGTGTGTGTGTGTGTGTGTGTGTGTGTGTGTGTGTGTGTGTGTGTGTGTGTGTGTGTGTGTGTGTGTGTGTGTGTGTGGGTGAGGCTAGAAGTCTTAATCGAGTACATTGCCAGAATATGTGTGAGTGTTTGAAAATTGTTTTTGTGTCTGTACACAAAGCAGCAGAACTGGGCCGTTTGATGATAAACTTGCGTTACTGTGTAAATCTGTTGTCAGTCTACAGCTTCATTCAGCAGCTAAATTAATGTGTAAATATGCTGGCTCATATCTTGCCGCTGTTACATCACAGTGGGACTTTGGGGGTCTGTTTGTGTGCGTGTGGGTGAGATTTATTCGACTTGTACTCTGGTGCTTCATTATTGCAGAGCATCCGAGAGCGCAGGATCTCCAAACAATTTATGACAGACACCTTTATTGGCCCCTGTAAAATAAAAGCGAGGAGAAAAAAAAGATTAATCATCTCTCTCTCCATCTATCATTCGAGCCCCGGAACGCCCCATTAAAAAGGGCCGCGGTTTTACAGCGTTTTAAACGGGCATATGTCTGGTCACCATTGGCATTCAGCTGTGAGGGCAGCTTTAGGACCCTGAGCTCCAGCTCTGCTATCTAAATGAAAGGTTGGCGGTGTCGGCAGCTTTGCCCATCTGGATTTATACCATTGCGCATTGTTTAATTGTGCCACTAAATAATGCCCATGTATTATTTAATAGGCTGTTATTGGGTTTTTAATTGGCAGGCCAGGAGGCACTTCAGTCTCAGAGAGTGCATTAAAAAACAGGGGAATCAGCCCGTTAACTGGTGAGGTGGGTTTGTGTCGAGGTGTCAGGTGCGTGTGCGCTCTGCAGGGGTTTCAATTTTCACCGTAATATGGCTATTTGTTTAGACTAGTTCCAGTGGTCAAAATGCTGCTGAAATATGGCTTGCATTGAAAACATTAGGAACTCCATAGTGTCTGATATGGAGTTTCATGTGAACATGTTTTTGTAACAGACGTAGTCATGTAAGATCTGTGCATTTAAACCTCACTCCCCTGGCCTCAAGAGGCGCCCTAATGACTGATGTTAAATGCACAATATGTAATTTTTGCAGCTAGAGGTTGTTTATTCAAAACAAAGGCGTAGCTTGATGACGTCTTCAGTGTTTCCCCTACAATGTATTCACAGCGGCGCAGCGCCGCCGCCGGATTTTCAGCGCTGCTGCAAAATCTTCACATGATCAGTAATATCAATGTCATCTTGACGTTTCGAGACGATGTCCAGAGAACTAAACAAAAATTTAGTCTGCTTACACTTTAGGGCATTGATATTAATCTTATTTTCGCTTTATTTTTATTTTCCCCAAGGATTATAAAAAGAAGATTTTCCGCGTTCCGTCTAGCGCAACTTCCTTCCCTTCACAGCGTGCACTGTCATTTCTCCCCAAACAACATGCATTTAACATCAGATTCAGCACAATCTGTGATTGTTGTCAAATGCTCTCTCCACTTTGGCTAAATTGCAGGACGTGTTAGATAAAATTAAAAGCACAATAATTCGCGCAATAGACGCCGTTTCCAAGTTCAAGGCGGGTGTGTGTGTGTGTGTGCGCACGATGCGAAACGGACCGACTTGCACATTATGCTTCGTGTGCGCGACTAAACCATCAAATACACAGCAAATAGCCTATATCTCAAAATGACCGGCATGGAGAGTATTCACTTAAACACAATTTATCTTAAATGGGCGTAAATAGTTGGGAGAAATCAATGAGAGAATGATATGATTAGATCTCCATTTGGTCTTAAAGGGGCAGCATCTAATAAACCTGCTGACGATTGAGCCATTAATGTGAATCAAACAACAAAAGGCAAAGAGAAAATTACTTTTACGCTCCGAAAAAACCTCCGGCTAATCTGAACGCCTCTGATTATTAGACATCACATTCATTAACTCAATAGAAACACGTGTGATTTGTTAAAATGCGCAACGCGATTATAACAGGTGGCTTTTGAGAAGACCATAATAAGTTCAACCCTCAAAGTGCTATAGCATGAGTGACTATGTAACACGCTACAGCCGAAATAACGCAAGTAAGTTAACGTACACCCGCAAATGGCGAGCCCTGATTATTATCCCTTAAATGTCACCCTTGGCTCAAGCTTCACGTTATTATTTCCTAGACGTAGTTTTGGTATCAAAGTCCACTTGCCTTGCGTTCGCAGATTTGAGGTGTTTCCCCTATTACAGTGATTTTCACCTGGCATGTTCTGCAGACAGGGTGACCAGCTTCGATTAAGTTTCCCTCAGACTTTTGTAAAAGCCAAAATATTTCCACACCTCAGATTTGGTCCCTTTAGAAGTCTGAAAAATCTCCCGGCGCTGTCACTGCCTTTTGCCATTTATTCTCATTAAAAAAACAGCATTGCGCTGCGCCTGCGTCAGACGGATGCTGGTTGGACGGGATTTACCGCGAGTTTTCAAAATCGTGATAATCACACGCGGTTTTAATGATAATAAAATTTTAAACGATATTACTAACCGTCGGTACATTTTATCGTGGTTTATCGTGAAACCGGTAATCGTTTCATCCCTATTATTGACCTTATTCTGAATAAGACAATAATCTGATTAAGGTGTTTACATGAGTTGCTTTTAGAATATTCCGTTCATGTTCCCGTTTTACATGTTATAGAACATAGCTCAATAAATGGTACGTCATTACGTCCCCAGCCACGTTACACTGTCCGACGCCCAATCATAGCGTGATTTTCGTGGGTCTGTTAAAATCAATGGGCTCAGGCAACCCACTGTAACTTTACCTGCGGGTGTCGCTGTTGGACAGTGTTACTTTATAAAAATGAGTGATTTTTATACTATGTTGTTTTATTTTTGTAATATTATATATTGTCTCTTTCAGTTTTTTTTTTTTGAAGAAACACTGCCCATCTCGCCTCCTTCTTGACAGCCTACATTTCGAATAATAGCTTTGATTAATGATGGAAATTAAGGTTTCAAAATCGTGATTGTTTGGATTGTTTTTTTCCTGCCGTCGAGCCACAGGCATTTACTGAATGGCCATATGGCTCGCTGTTGTAAGCAGGCAATTATGAATCTGGGATTACAGATACAAAAGTATTTTACTTTTACAATGAGCAGAATTATTAAAACACAAAGAAAAAAAATAGAGGAGGCAGTGTCAAAGTGAGCAGTCAAGAAAGACACACCATTGGCAACACGTCATGGCAACGACATTTCAGACTGACAGAAATACTTAAAAGCTAAACGGGACATTTGAGCGCTTTGTTACTGTTTTGTACGTGCTGTTATATTAATTATAACTCAAATTCTGTTTTATTTGTCACAATATTATTGATGATTGTTGAGAGGGGCACTTTTGATAATTTTTTTAAAAGGGCAGGGACTCGAGCCCTCAAAGCCATCCCCTCCTCTCTGCACTTGCCTGGTGTGTGTGTGTGTGTGTGTCCTGTCACAAAATGTGGTGAAAACTCCTACACGACGTTAGTAGTTAGATTAAGGTGTGTACATGTCTACAATGCACTTCGATAATGCGACTAAAATAGGCATACTCCACATGTCTTAATTCGATTTTTGTTTAATTCGAGTATGGATTTAACCGGATTAAGGTAATTAGAAATCGCTGTTTACATGGTAGTTTCTTAATCAGAGTATGGTCTTAATCCGATTTAATATCGGAGTAATGTTGTCCATGTAAACGTACTGAGTGATAGGTGACGCACAGACACGGTCCGTGTCCTGGTTAAAATAGCCTAGCTTATTTTCTCTGGAATTAAACATTCAAAATATATAATATTGTTCTAGTGGTTTTTGGATATTTAAATCCAAAAATCTTGCATATATTGTGCCTTTAACGGCTGCAGTCTTTAGCGTCCATATTAGCACAGAGACCCAGGTTCAAATCATGCTCGGAGCGGGTTGAGTAGGACCGGTTACACTTTTCAAGACATGCTGTCAAATGCTGCTAGATAAAAACATAATATTTAAGGTCTTCTAAATATGGCAACACTACACAATTTAATATACCCTTATTTCTTATGTTATCTATTTATAACTCTTAATTTTTATTTATAACTTTATGAACCTGCCCGGCTAGCTCAGTCGGTAGACCATGAGACTCTTAATCTCAGGGTTGTGGGTTCGAGCCCCACGTTGGGCGCATCTCAAGGGCAGTCGTGGCCTAATGGTTAGAGAGTCGGACTTGTAACCTGAAGGTCCTGTAGGAATTGTCGGTGGGGGGAGTGAATAACCAGCGCTCTCCTCCACCCTCAATGCCACGACTGAGGTGAGACCCTTGAGCAAGGCACCGAATCCCCAACTGCTCCCCGGGCGCCGCAGCAATATGACTGCACACTGCTCCGGGTGTGTGTTCACGGTGTGTGTGTGTTCACTACTGTGTGTGTGTGCACTTGGATGGGTTAAATGCAGACTCAGAGCACAAATTACAAGTACGGGTCACCATACTTGGCCACACGTCACTTCACTTCACTTCAAGTAAGAAAGTGCATAGTTTACATTCAACTACTTGGCAAATTGTACTTTAAAGTCAACATGAAATCAAAACTCACAATTCTTATTTTTTATGGAATATTGCAGTATTTATTTTAAATGATTTATCCTTGCACATTATTATTTGTTTAAAATTCATGTGCCCTCATAATCTTTTATCAGATTATCTTCCCCTCCCTCTCGCAGTGTCATCTCTTTTCTGGGTATCCTCCCTTATCGTCTCTGTCCTCTTTTCGTTGTGTCCTCCCTTCTGGTCTTACGGTTTATATTTCCACAGCATGTAGGTAGGATCTTAAGGATTTATGAATGAACCGCTTGTTTTATAATTTTCCCGGTCTACTGACATTTATTATGACATCCGCTTTAAACATTACAATGCCCATGATAACTTTTGTTAACTCTACAATAAGTAAATCCACTTCACCAGCTAATTGCTCTTCGACAGCAATGCCATAGAAATATACAGGGCTACCGCAAAACGGAAGTTCGAACACAAAATTCTAAAGATGGCTGCGCACTCGTTTCTCTGGCGCATAAGATCTATAACATCAGAATCACGGGACACACTTTCTTTGCATCAGTTTAGGCCAACATCCGTAGAGGGTGGTAACTGAACTCAGCTACCTGGTTTACAAATTATGCAAACAAATTAGCATGTTCATAGCCTCAGGTTTGGTGAATGTGATTTCACCAAGTAAATGTTCCTGGATCCACATCTTTGTTGAGCCTGGAACAACATTCCAATCAACCAATGAGATTTAAAGGACAAGTTTAACATTCATGTCAGTTTTAGGTTTATAATAAGGGTTCGGTGCTTCTACAGCGACGTGTTATTCAACTGTCATTTCATTCTGATTTTAGGGATAACTTATGGGTAGGGGGTAGGTGTAGGGTTAGGACAACATTTTCGGACAGGAGCATGTCTGTCTTGGCAAAATCATGTTCACAGCAAACATTTAGGATGTGGTGTCCTAAATATTTGATATGGAGTGTTAAAATGAAATATAACAATAATAACCTTTTTAGATTGATACTATACTAATAGAGAAAATTATTTTAAACCTTTCACCTGTTTGCCACTAATCTTGTTCCTTAGTTTGGAGTGTTGTACAATTTGTTCATAATAACAGAAGTCCTTTATAAATTGAACAACTGGTTGGAGGACTCAGAGAAAACCAATTGTGTTTATTTGATGAATCCTAGTCAATATCAAGTAATGAGTTTTGTGGATATGTTGAATGAAGTGTGGACACCAATTTTAGTGTATTGTGTATTGTTTTAGTGTATTGTGTATTGTTTTTCTAGATACCACAGCTGAATCTTCAGCACCAAGGCAAAAGAAATCATAGTTATGGATGTGAGTTTGTCCTTTTATTGCATCACATGCAATAGAGACAACAGTGTACCACAAAATAATGACATGAACAATCTTTCTTTTGAGTTGTCCTTATGGGCTACGCTTAAAAACCGTGCAACGCGCTGCAATGGAAGAAAACAAATGCAAATAGAAAAAAGATCAGCAAACACCACCAAATACAGTACCGTGCTGCAAATACTCATAACTCAACCAAATACAGAAACACGCTGCAAATACTCACCACTCAACCAAATACAGAAACACGCTACAAATACTCACAACTCAACCAGATACAGAAATGCACTGCAAATTCTCACAACACCACCAAATACAGAACTGTGCTGAAAATACTCACAACACCACCAAATACAGAAACGCGCTGACAATACTTACTGCACAACCAAATACAGAAACGCGCTGACAATACTTACTGCACAACCAAATACAGAAACGCGCTGCAAATACTCAAAACGCCACCAAATACAGAACTGTGCTGAAAATACTCACAATACCACCAAATACAGAACCGTACTGCAAATACTCACAATGCAACCAAATACAGAAACACGCTAAAATACTTACTGCACAACCAAATACAGAAACGCGCTGACAATACTTACTGCACAACCAAATACAGAAACGCGCTACAAATACTCACAACGCCACCAAATACAGAACTGTGCTGAAAATACTCAAAACGCCACCAAATAGTGCTGCAAATACTCACAACGCAACCAAATACAGAAACGCACTGAAAAATACTCGCAATGCAATCAAATACAGAAACACACTGCAAATACTCACAAAACCACCAAATACAGAACTGCGCTTCAAATACTCACAACACCACCAAATACAGAAACACTCTGGAAATATTAACAACTCAACCAAATACAGAACTGCACTTCAAATACTCACAACCAGTTTTGGGGGTAACGCTTTACAAGTAACTTGAGTTACGTAATATTACTTTTTCCGAGTAACTAGTAAAGTAACGCATTAATTTACAAATTTACAACAAAATATGAGTTACTTTTTCAAAAAAGTAATGCAAGTTACTTTTTCACATTAATTTGACTGACAGCTCTCCTGCCCCCATGTTGAGAAAAATAAGTGCAGAGGCGTTGTGTGTAAACATGATGGTTATTGTAGTTCTAGACTAAATGTGAGCATTTATTTATCTCACTTGCACAATAAAGATTCTGTACTCCTCAAAATGAATAAAATCACTCAAATGCAAAATCAGAGTACTATGCAAACCTCCAATAATTAAATGTTAAATAAAACAACTATTTTTATGCATTTAATCTACCTTTATATTTAATTTACCAATGTCTTGCTGCTGTCCTTTGATGAAAATTACTAGATTTTTTGTTTTTATTGGTAAAACTTTTCTCCTGCATCCTTTTCTACCATTATCCAGAATGGGAGCACAGCAGATCTGCGCCCTCTACTGTTCATGCGTGAATTTGCATTTTTACCTCAGCCTGGGGCTTATTTCAATTTTGGTATGAAGAGGTCTTTACCGTTGCACAAAAATATAACTTTTTTTTGTTATGAAAAAAAACAAAAACAAGCCCAGCCCAGGTGAGAAAAAGTAACGCAAAAGTAATGTAACACATTACTTTTCTTAAAAAGTAACTAAGTAACTCAATTAGTTACTTTTTAAGGGAGTAACGCAATATTGTAATGCATTACTTTTCAAAGTAACTTTCCCCAACACTGCTCACAACACCACCAAATACAGAAACACACTGCAAATACTCACAACGCAACCAAATACAGAAACGCACCGCAAATACTCAGAACACAACCAAATACAGAAACACGCTGCAAATACTTAGAACGCAACCAAATACAGAAACACACTGCAAATACTCACAACTCAACCAAATACAGACTCACAACTCAACCAAATACAGAAACGCTCTGACAATATTCACAATGCCACCAAATACAGAAACATGCTGCAAATTCTCAGAACGCAACCAAATACAGAAACACGCTGCAAATACTCACAACACCACCAAATACAGAAACACACTGCAAATACTCACAACGCAACCAAATACAGAAACGCACCGCAAATACTCAGAACACAACCAAATACAGAAACACGCTGCAAATACTTAGAACGCAACCAAATACAGGAACGCGCTGCAAATACTCACAACTCAACCAAATACAGACTCACAACTCAACCAAATACAGAAACGCTCTGACAATATTCACAATGCCACCAAATACAGAAACATGCTGCAAATTCTCAGAACGCAACCAAATACAGAAACACGCTGCAAATACTTAGAATGCAACCAAATACAGGAACGCGCTGCAAATACTCACAACTCAACCAAATACAGACACGCTCTGACAATATTCACAACGCCACCAAATACAGAAACATGCTGCAAATACTCAGAACGCAACCAAATAAAGAAACACGCTGCAAATACTCACAACTCAACCAAATACAGAAACACGCTGCAAATACCCATAACTCAACCAAATACAGAAACACGCTGCAAATACTCACAACTCAACCAAATACAGAAATTCTCTGCAAATACTCACAACTCAACCACATACAGACACACTCTGCAAATATTCACAACTCAACCAAATACAGAAACACGCTGCAAATACTCACAACTCAACCAAATACCAAAATGCTCTGCAAATACTCACAACTCAACCAAATACAGAAACACGCTGCAAATACTCACAACTCAACCAAATACCAAAATGCTCTGCAAATACTCACAACTCAACCACTTACAGACACGCTCTGCAAATACTCACAACTCAACCACATACAGACACGCTCTGCAAATACTCACAACTCAACCAAATACAGACACACTCTGCAAATACTCACAACTCAACCACATACAGACACACTCTGCAAATACTCACAACTCAACCAAATACAGAAATTCTCTGCAAATACTCACAACTCAACCACATACAGACACACTCTGCAAATATTCACAACTCAACCAAATACAGAAACACGCTGCAAATACTCACAACTCAACCAAATACCAAAATGCTCTGCAAATACTCACAACTCAACCAAATACAGAAACACGCTGCAAATACTCACAACTCAACCAAATACCAAAATGCTCTGCAAATACTCACAACTCAACCACTTACAGACACGCTCTGCAAATACTCACAACTCAACCACATACAGACACGCTCTGCAA
This sequence comes from Gobio gobio, assembly GCF_949357685.1. NCBI lineage: Eukaryota > Metazoa > Chordata > Actinopteri > Cypriniformes > Gobionidae > Gobio > Gobio gobio. The sequence goes on from NC_137097.1 coordinate 42,357,258, forward strand.
AAACTCACAACTCAACCAAATACAGACACACTCTGCAAATACTCACAACTCAACCACATACAGACACACTCTGCAAATACTCACAACTCAACCACATACAGACACGCTCTGCAAATACCCATAACTCAACCAAATACAGAAACACGCTGCAAATACTCACAACTCAACCACATACAGACACACTCTGCAAATACTCACAACTCAACCAAATACAGAAACACGCTGCAAATACTCACAACTCAACCAAATACAGAAATGCTCTGCAAATACTCACAACAAAATACAGAATATATATATATGTGTATATGTATGTGCTGACACATATGCAATAAAAGTGACTTCTCACTGGACAAGAAAACCAACATACACACACATGCACACTTAGACACACAGACAGTGGAGGACAAAGATAATTAGGATGTTCATGTAAAAAAAAAATATTGCCTGCTCTTGCACACATACATACAGTATATATACTGAGTTGTCAGTGAGGTTCACACATGCACATACAATCTCTGATTAATTAGACCACTCCTGCTGGCACACCGCTTGATTTGCACACCTACTCAACCCACACACACACATAGTGTGCTGTCAGCATCTGAGGCTCTGATTTACATAAACCCACTCAGGGGACTAACGGCATCGTCTCTAATTGAGCTTCAAGTCAATCAGAAGCTAGTCAGGGGATGTGAAGTGATTTAACATCACGGTTAGCCACAACCACAGAGTCAGACGACTTTAAAATAGCATTGTTTATCAGCACAGGGGCAGATAGTGGTGTCTTAAAATGCCAACATCCAATTTTCAAATTTTATTTAAAAAGTATAAACCAAAGTAAAAATTTGTGTTTTGAAAGAGATAGAGAAAAGTGTAAGAAAATACTTTTATTTGGTGATTTGAAAATGTTTTCAATAAAGAATTTTTACATTTGTATGTGACACAAATTAAGTTCACTAGAAGTCATTATCAATTGAACAATCAATTGTGTCAGTTTTTTATTTATTTGTTTAAATATATGTTTTATTATAATTATTATTATTATTTCCTCCAATAAGAAACAGACACACACTAAATACTGTGTGTGTGTGTGTGTGTGTGTGTGTGTGTGTGTGTGTGTGTGTGTGTGTGTGTGTGTGTGTGTGTGTGTGTGTGTGTGTGTGTGTGTGTGTGTGTGTGTGTGTGTGTGTGTGTGTGTGTGTGTGTGTGTGTGTGTGTGTGTGTGTGTGTGTGTGTGTCTGAGAGACAGACCTGCACGTCTTGTACTTTTAGCTGGGCTGTATAATTCCCCTGTGTGTCTGCAGAGCCATTTGATACAATATTTAGACAGTAGGCAGCGTATGTCTTTTTGTAACACTAGACACTAAAAATCTGCCCTTTACAACTCTAGTTAAAATTAATGAGCTGGTTAAATGTCTTCAGGTATAAACTGTAAAAGTGTGTGTAAGTGTGTGTGGAGTGAGATAAAGTGGGTGAGAGGGGAGGTATGGAGACAATGGCGTCTCTGCGGCGTTACACGCTCCTCTTTCTGACGTTCCTCTCACTCCCTTTTTTTCACGGAAGCTCATCTATCCTCCCGCGGAGGTCATCCGGAGGTCGTCGAAATGGAAGGGTAACTGCAAGGTCACGAGACTGTTTCCCTACTGTCGCTCGTACCAGGGTACAAATAAACCCTTAGCACTCACGGCATATGGGCGCTCAAATGTCTGAATCATTTTAAACCAAAAAAAAAAAAAAAATGCTTTCCATAAAAATAAATCACTGGAAATTGCTTTCGGGGCGGGCAATTACCATATTTCACTCATAATTGTACAACTCCCATGGTCAGATAATTGTGGGCACTCTCTTTCACTCGCAGACATCCTCTCAGTCGGCCCGTCTTCCTGCCTGTTTCGCTTCCCCCAAACCAAAACGCTGAGTCCCAACTCTCTCTACCTTCTCACACTCATCACTTAGACCAGGTAAACGCGTGGCGTTCAATACATACACAATATCTGCGTGTAACATGAACACCGCTGGCGTCGTTAAGCGCTCCCGGCCGCGATTAGGCCGTCTGGAGACTCGGTGCACTGCCTGTCCGTCAAATTGCCGCAGGGTCCCACTCTGAGGAGCGCAATTGATTTAAGAGAGCCCTCCAGGTCCAGTGTGCATTTTCATCAAAACAGCAAAATCGATGCTAAGCAGATTTAGATCTTCGTCACTGGCTATATTTCAGCTAGCGCCCTCACTAATGCTGACGTGTCCGAGGCGGCCATTATTACCCGCCATTAGCATTACTGTCGCCGCTGTTACAAATTCAGCTGTTCCACCCAATTTAAATTCAGCTGAAGGAAGTGTGTGTGTGTGTGTGTGTGTGTGTGTGTGTGTGTGTGTGTGTGTGTGTGTGTGTGTGTGTGAGAGAGAGAGAGAGAGAGAGAGAGAGAGAGAGAGAAGCTGTGGGGAGGTAGTCATGTTTGGACGGGGAAGACAGAGGTATGTGAGTGTGAGGGATGAATGCATTAGCATAGCATGGGCTAATGCGTGTACTCAAGGACGTTTGCGTAACTCGCCCCCTTCCTTAAAAGTGATCTCATTGTTTTGTGATGTAGTAAATTGTCATTTGTGTAACCTGTAATATTTAGAGCCGATTTTGTGGGGTAACACAGAGGTACAGTTTTATACGGAGCCCCTAAAGGGACAAGGTGGTGAAAAAAAAAATGAGATGGGAGGAAAAATTGTCATTGCATTTACTTACAAATATTTTGTATTCCCCGAGAAACTTTTGAGTTCTTTACAAGCGAACGCAGTTTCTTTGAGGAACGCAAATTTTATTGCGAGAGAACGCAAAGTTTCTCAGGGGAGCGCAAAACATTTGCAAGAGAACACGAAAGCATTGAAAAAAATCACCATGTCCCTTTAGGGGCTTTGTGGGTTTACCAGTTTCCATAGCAACCAGTTTAAGTCAAAATTCCATTCTTGATTTGAAAAAAAAAAAATAAATACACTGGATGCACAATGCATAAATAATATGTTGGTTAATGGCCGATATTAGTTTTTATTTTCAATTGTTGTAATTCAATATTGGATGTTTAATTGTGCATGTTTATTTCCCCTACTTTCTCGATTAGACTCAAATAACTTTGTTGTCATCTAATGCTCTTTTAAAGTTCATTTTTTAAAACAACTCCTTAACACAATTCAATAATCTTTCAAATTTTAAATCTTCTAACATTTAATTTTAATTGATTTAAATGTTTATAATTTTAGTATATTATAGTAAACTTTACAAAAAGGTCTCATTTGTTAACGTTAATGTATTTTAACATGAACTAACAATGACAATTACATTTGTTACAGTATTTACTAATCTTTGTTAATGTTAGTTAAGTAATAAAATTAAAATCCAGTTGTTCATTGTTTGTTCATGTTAGTTCACAGTGCATTAGTAAATGTTTTAGTAAATGTATTAGTACATTTACTAATTACATGTAATTACATTAGTAAATGTTTAAACTTTAACTAACTTTAAACTTTAACATTAACTAAGATTAATAAATACTTTAGAACTATTGTTCATTTTAAGTTCGTTAAACACTGATTCAGAAAGCTTTTTGATCCATTTCAATATGGATCTATTAAGATTTTACAGTAGTATGAACATAAAATGTTGTCAGCACTTTTTTGTGGGTTTCACATATTTACAATTTTAACAGTTTATAAAATTAAAATAATATTAGCCATATACTATTGCCATCCAAAAAAGGAAATGAAACAATGATTCAGAAAGCTTTTTACACTACTTCAAGGACATGCAATATACATTTATTATGATTTTACAGGAGTAGCAATAACTGTAGCAACTATGATATTTGGACAGAAACTGAGGTTACAACAGTTATTTTTGTAAGGGTTTTCTACAAAGTCTGTAGACCTAATATTGAGGCTGGAAAACGAGTTTCAATGGATGTTTATCTCTGGAAATGAGCCCTTTTGTGATGGTGCTTATGAGAGATTATAAAAAGAAAAGTTATATTGTATTGACCGAAATATTACTTGCAGTCTGTTATCTGTGACTTGTTATTTTGCCATGCTTCATGAAGGCTTCATTTTTGTGTTGCAAAGTTAAATATTTTAGCTATTAGAATTTTAAAAATATGTTGTGTATGTTATCAACAGCATATACAATTTATGGGGTACTTATGCACACAGAAGTTGTCATTTTGTAAAATGCAACAGAATTCAGCGTGGCAACTCTAAGAAAGGACAATAATAGTACGTTTAAAGTAAGTAAAATAAATATTCTGTTAAATAATTAGGTATTATATTACATTTATTTACATTTATGGTCCTGGCAGTAACTTTCTCTCCAGTGTGACTTAGAGAAAGATGCATATATTTGTGATATAGCATGAAGTTAGTACGTTAGGTATGTATTCTAGATATGTAAACTTTATTGGAATGATACACAGTAATGTTACTATATTGATATACAGTTGTATTGACCAGCAAGCTTTCCTACCCTTTAGTATTTATAATTTGTCTTATCTGATAAAAGAGCAATACATGGTGGTGCTCTATTTCTTAGACAGCAGATGTAGGAGCAAAAAAACATCATTCTTCATGCTCTGAAAGAAAAGCTCAGGAGTGTGTGCAGCAGCGTAAACTGTAAAATATGGTGCATTTGTGTGCATGTACAGTATGTGTACGCAGGACGTGATTAACAGTTTAAAGAGAGGATGTGGAAACCCCCCTCTTTCATACTAGCCTCTTCGTACCCTCATTTTTACAGATCAGATCTTTCCCTCCCACTTAAGGTTTCCTTCTTTTTCATCCTTGATCCCTGAGCCTCTTTCTTATCTCTTTATACCATTCCCTCTCTCCTGTTTTCACTCTCCCTTCACTTTTTTAATTTCAAAGCCAGCCCCAGGGTTAGTACGCTTATCTCTCTCTTTCGGCCTTTCTCTATCTGTCTTCCACAGCTATAGCTATGCCTTTAGATAGCTGGTCGCTCTCTCTGTCCACGCTCACAGGAAGTGCAAGGCAGGGCCGTGACCCCTGGATGAACTCTGCTGGTGAGGTGAAACAGAAGGCCGCGCGGGGCTGAGCGAGTGGGGGTGAGCCTGAGACAGAGAGTGAGTGCCGCTGCCGTCGCCAGGTTGCTCGTTAGGGACATGTGATCCGCCTGATGGGGCCTCCGTGGACTCCAGAGTTCCACCCCGCACACATCTCTCCTCATTAATGGAGGTGGCTGCTGTCACACGCACATGCGCGCACAGATACACACAAAACACTATCAGAGGAAACACTGTAGGGAGTATCGGGCAAATATGGGGGCTTCGGTTGAGAAGAGGGCGGTGCTTCGGAAATGGGTGATGATTTGTAGATAAAAACAAGGAAAAGTATTTGTGCAAAGAAACGAAACAAAAGTGAAAAATAAAGAGTTTTAGTGCTGTAATGCTTGAACATCAGTTCTGAACATATAAATGGGCAGACGCTCAATGCAAGTATGTTTGCAAACACATGGAATTATATTCTAAAAACGTATCAGAACTGATGTTGATTTTAATAGTTTTTTAATTCATTATAAATTAAAATACAATACATTCAATAATATTTGAATTTATTGATTAATTTAGGATTTAATATTATTTATTTTCTTATTCAACTTATTATTTATTTATTATTTAAAAATACATTTTTATTTTTTTGCAAAATGTATTTAGTTTATTATTAAATGTATTTATTTGCATTTCTCATCTTTTTTTACTGTGATTATGGTTAATAATACCAAAATATTGATTTGAATTTATTATAATTATCGTTATTATGACTAATATCACTTTTTAAGCTTTAATAATTTTAAATGTTAAAGCACACAAAATGGAAAAGTTTTAAAAGTCTGAAATCTGTATGATATTTTAATTTTTTTTATTTAAGAAAAAACAAGTCAAATTTATTTATATAGTGCTTTTGACAATAACCATTGTTTGCAAACATTTTTACAGAAAATGATATTGTTAATGTATCTATTTTCTTAATACCTTTATGCCTTATAGTCACATTTAGTGGATTAGAGCTGGCCAATAAACTAGTTTACATTTTGTGATGATACAAGCAATGAAGCTGAGGTTTATATACTATATTGCTGTTTGTGAATATACAGTATGTATGCAGAAAAAGTTAGACATACTTGTATATCCAACTTTATATAAATAGCTGTGATAATATAGTTACATTTTGCAATGACATTAAAAAAGGTAGTTGAATGTACTAAATAGTATATATCGCTTTATATATGTATGCAAAAAAGTTGGACATACTTATATATCCAACTTGATATATAGAACTGTACGATAATACAGATTATATTTTTGCAACAAAAACCTACATTACGATTGTGATAACTTGTCATAAATCATAACTTTAGTGTATCCATTATGACGTAGAGACAATTTCCAGTAGCAAGTAATTGTATTAAAGGTACAAAACCCCATTTTTTGCAGTCTAAAATAATCAAGTTAATATACTTTCTATGTAGCAAGGAGTTAAATTTGTGCCTTTGAAAATGACCATACTGTATGTAACAGATCTTAATGGGGAAATTTAATTCATTAGGAAGGGTGTCCCCAGGATGCAGCAATGAGGAATTGTGGGATGTCAAAAAAGGACATTAGTCTCTTCTAATGGAAACAGAAAACCAAATCATTCCACACTCTGAGTTTAAATGAAGTGTCCATGTAATCAGATTGAAGCAGAGGTCACTTGGTCTTCCCTCTCCGAGCGTGATCGATAATTATACAGGTTAGACTTCTGATGACTATGGGAGAATACAGACGGCCTTGGTTTTCAATTACAACAGTAGTTTACAGTTGAACAATTTGGCACAAATGTATCTGTAAAGTTTACAACTTTTGCTTTCAGTTTGCTTTAGAAAAGTTAAGAAGTGGCTAAACTGATATTCTGTTTTTCTGTTTAATACAAAAAGCCCACTAATCAATTCGTCAGAATATCAATGACCTAAAGTCTAAAATGAATAAACACACATAGAACATGCTCATCATTTGTATTTAAATCAGTTCTTCAACAGTGGCTGATTTTTTGTTTGTTATAAAATGTGTTTGTGATTAAGTGTAGAGTTGAATAAGCTGTGAATGTGCATTAATGGGTGGGTGGGCTTTGCTTCATAGTGTTCGTAAACATATTTTGGAGTAAAATCTGTATAAGCATGCTCAAACTGTATTTTAGCATGGCATAAGAAATGGGAGGCGGGGAATGTGAAAGAAAGAGAACTGGAGTTTAGCCAAGCTTCGCTACGTTTGATCGGGACTCTGAAAAGAATTTACGGCCTGGCGGATTGGGTGTCGGTTGGTAGAGTGTGTGTGTGTGTGTGTGTGTGTGTGTGTGTGTGTGTGTGTGTGTGTGTGTGTGTGTGTGTGTGTGTGTGTGTAAGAGAAAAAGCTCCCCTCTGACTATGCTCGGCACTGGTCCGAGAGCTCCCTAAATCTCAGCCTACAGATTTATGGTCATCCCATTCACACGAGTAACCAGAAACACAATCACTATCACAATCACCATCAGCCTACACACACACACACACACACAGCCAGCTGATGCTGAGCTCGCCTCAGCTGAATCAACTATTCAGGAGGAATTAAAAAAGCACACACAAACACACTAAATCACTCCGACTCGCGCGCACACACACTCGCACCATGTGTGGTTGGAAGAAAGAATCGGGAATGCATGAAAGGAGGATAAGGACTGAAATGGAGCATTTCTATCCAAATTACTCCATGTTATTTATTGCAGCAATTACTCTCAGACGTCTGTGCGCCTCTTCATTTGAAACGATTGTAAAAATACATCAATAGTGGCTGAAAGAGCAGAGGCAGTCTCACTGAAATCAGCTGCTGAACAGACATCGCTCACCTGGCACAAGAGTCGACCTTCGTATTGTTGGAGAGGACGATTTTACTGTACTTGACGCCGCATACTGTAGAGACTTTTAGGATTTGTTATGAATACTGGTTGTGACATAATTTAATAAAATATATTATAATATTAAGTATAATTATTATTTATATATATATATATATATATATATATATATATATATATATATATATATATATATATATATATATATATAGTATATACATGCAAATATTTCTTAAATAAATGCATGAATGAGTGTGTATTTATATATACATAATAGTTATATACAGTAAACACACGTATATTATGTAAACAAACTTATTTTGGATGCGATTAATCACGATTCTAGCACTATATATATATAGTTTATTTATCGTTCTAGTCTTTGATAAGCTCAGTTATAAGTTGGTAACAAATGTAATTGGAAGCTTTGTTTAAAATCTGGTGGCTAATTATTTTCAATGTTATGGCCAATATCTGATAAATTGCTGATAGTAAAAAGTGTTTTCTCTAAATACAGGAACGATCAAATTTTACAAACTAAATCGTTTTAAATGTTAAGTGAATTTGGGCATCACAATATTTTAATACACAGTATGTAAAAAATAAATTTATTTTGAAATGTGCAAAAAATGACATTTTAATGTTGTTAAATTCTTATTTACACTTTTAAAGACTATTTAAAGGCAAAACATAATCTAAATATAGAGGAAATAAGCAATAATGTTTAACATTGGCAGATAACCGATATGGTAGTAATATATCGGGCATCCCAGTTTTTTATCTTATGTAAGTATACTGTTTCTTATGTCTACATATGCAATTGCAGATATAATGTAAAATTGTTGCTGTTTTAAAACAACCCTTTCAAATTAAATTTTTATTTAAAAAATATTATTTTACTTATGCTGAAGTGCTTACAGCTTATTTGGAGAAGGTTTAATGTTCCAGTGTACTTTACAGCATGACGCATCAAAAGTTGATTGCAGTGTACAAAAAGCATTTGATCATCGGATGGTGTCGGATATATCCTGAATTAATGATTTTACACAATGTAATAGGAACGACACACTATTTAATAAGTACGAATTCGTAGCAATGAGACGTTATGCTTCTCATAATAGCTTATATTTTAATAAATGTGGCTGAAAGTGACGTTGTCCGCAGGGAATGCTTTCGTTGCAAAAGGATCCAGTCTGAGGTCAGAAGTCAGGCAGCTGTACTTCCTTTTGCTGGACAATGTCACACGTCTTTCGAGATCGTCTAATTGGCTCCCCACTGAGGCCTCTCTCTCTCTCTCTCTCTCTCTCTCTCTCTCTCTCTCTCTCTCTCTCTCTCTCTCTCTCACATGCACACACAAACTCACACCTCTCCTGAACTCTGGGAAAACAGCCACTAGCAGACGGATTCAAAATGGCTGAAGGGAAAAGACAACAGAACAGCATCGAGATGCAAACTCTCCTTCCCCCTTCTCTCCTTCAATATGAGATCGTAAATTCCTCTTCTTTTCTTTCCCTTCCTCTCTTGTTTTACACACACACACACACACACACACACACACACACACACACACACACACACACACACCTTGTTGGGATACATTCACATTCAGTTTATAATTACAAACACTTTGTTGGTATTTTTAGACATTTTATGTCCATTTAGGACTTTTTCCTTGTACAAATGTATACACAGAGATTTTGATTTTTGTTTTGTCCCAACGACACTCTTAAAAATAAATGTTCTATATTGGCGTTAATGGTTCCATGAAGGACCTTAAACATCCATGGAACCTTTCCATTGCACTGATGTTATTTATAGTGGAAAAATGTTCTTCAGTTTAGATGCTAAATAAAAAATGGTTCTTTTAAGTGCTGTTCATTGAAAGTTTTTTGGGGGAACCCAAAATGTTTCTTCTATGGCATTGCTGAGAAAATCCGCTTTTGGAACCTTTTAATTCCACAAAAGGTCTTTGTTGTGGAAAAGATTTCTGCAGATTTAGAAAGTTCTTCAAACTAAGAAATAAAAAGGTTATTTTATAAAAGGGTCATAAATAATCTAAAAATGAATAAGTGAAGGCCTCCACTGTTCATACACTCTTCTTCTGGTCACCTTGATTACGTTCCACTTTGGTGAACCAATATTTGAAGAGGTAATAATAGGATAATTGGATGATGTAAAGTCATTAAGGAAGGTAAACAGACGATCGCCTTTGCAGCATATAATCAAGTAGACCACTGTCATAGTTCATCTTTTTCACCTTAGAACTTTAGACCTCTCTTGTGTTTATGGGCGGTTGAAGCGAAAAATAAATAGTTTTTACAGACTGGGCAAGGGTGATAATAGTGAATTACAATTCCAGTGCACTGGCACTGTTTATGTTTTTGAAGCTAAAGAGGTTGAACTTCATTTTCATAGAGGTGTTCTAAAATGGAATATTACAGCATGTCGAAACACAATAAATCTTTAATGTTTAAGTTTACGTCAAAATCCCTAATTTTGGATCAGGGAGCACAACGGCGGCTATGCTGTGGGGATGTATTTACACTCTGGGAACAGCAGAAGGCTGAGATTTGCAGGGGCGATGCAGTCTAATTTATACGTGTGGGGACGTTTTATCCCTCTTTGGATTTTGAAAGGGCCTTTGTGGAAAGTACGGCATGGGGAAATTAGCAGTGTGTGAAAAGAGAGCTGGGTTTTCCATAATTTAAACAAAAAAAAATGTTGAAATCAGCCTTAAATTACCAAGTGTGTGGAAACTCATTTGGCCAGGAACGGTTTCGGGCAGAGTCGGGCGCTGAAAGGACAACAGCGGAAAGTTTTTCTCGGCAAGGCGTAATTACCAAGCCAGGACACAAACATTTCATCACGCTGTGCCGTTTCTTCTCCTCTGCCTGTCTGACTCACTCTCTTTCTCTCTCTCATTTACACCAACACATGCTTTCCGTCCATTTCGAGAACACACCCAGAACCCGAAAGGAAAGTGCACAGCTTAATCTGTCTGTCTTTCTCTAGCACTTACTCCCTAGATGGTCATAAAGATGAAACGCCCAAATGTGAGCCTAGCTCTCGAAGCTTCATAATAGCATGTCATTTCCAGTCTGACACTGTTTGTCTAAGCCACTGCGCTAACCACTTTCAAACTTTGTATAACAAAGGCGATGCAAAAAAAAGTTAGTGAACCCTGGCTGTTTTACATGTCAAATAATGTCTTTATTTTTCTCATTGTGTTGAAACGTGAAACGATATTAAATACTGGGGTATTGTTATGTGTATATGTGTTGCTTTGATTCATTCTTTCTGGGGAAAAAAATTAGGAAACAGAGCTTTTGATTTAATAGGTGACTCTCACATCCGAGGAATCAAAGAGAAATGGAAGTAATGTGTTTACGTATAGCAAAATTGAGACCACAAAAGTTGAAATCCACAAACAAGGGGATGTTTATTGGGGGAAATTGTATGTTCGATGTGTTAATGAGATTATTATGGGGAAAAATTGTCTATAAAACAATGAATGGGTTTACACGATTTATCTCGGGTATCCATGATGACTTTATGTGTCTGCGTGGAAACAGTGTGAGCTTCTGCTAATGGCTTCATCACAGCTAATGCACATATGAGACTTCCTCCTTCCTCTCAAGCAGCTCGATGAAGAGCAAGGTGAAAAATATGACACGTGAGAGAGGAAAATCAGCTTTGACGAAGTGAGATGAGAAGTTCACAGCTGGGGTGAAAGACTCATGAAAAATACTCGTAAACAGACGTGAGCGGAACCATAAAGCGCCAAGATGTCGGTGGCTGTATAGCTCAGGGTAGACTAGCACAGATGTTGACCCCCCTCTCATCATAGGTGGGTAATTAGACCCAAATCACCACACTCTCAGGTGGAATCGCATCATTTCAAGGGGAGATGGCGGGGGGCTAACTGAATCGTCTGATTTAATATATGACCACAGAGCCTCTCTTTGTTTGCCTTCTTTTTGTTTTTGTATTTGTTGAGAGTGGTGACAGAAGGTGAGCTTATTGAAGTTATTGTTTGAATGCAGGTGGAACTATTTTTCTAATCTTTTTTTTTTTGACTGAGGGGTGTGGCTGATGTCCTTTTGAAGTTTAAGTTGAACTTCATGTAAATCAAATTAAGCAATATAGAGATCGAATGTCTGAAACTGAAACCGACATTACCATACAATATAGAAACATAAACAAATAATTGCAGTCAAAAGAACTAGCCGGAAAAACACTTGTATAAATGCAAATGTGCCTAAAAGTAGATACTAATAATACTGTGTACACTATGAAAAAATTATATGATCAATATGTTGCTTTAACTCATCAAAATAAGTTAAGCAATTTTTTTAATTTTCAACTTTTTTTTAATAACAAAGTTATTCAAGATTCCACTCATTTTGTAAGTCTGATTAATGTAATTTAAGTTGAAATGACTTAAACATCCAAGTTTGTACTTAATTTAAGGCAGCAACTTTTTTACAGTGATATATATATATATATCACTGTAAAAAAGTTGCTGCCTTAAATTAAGTACAAACTTGGATGTTTAAGTATGTGTATATATAGAATATGATATATACACAATCTAAGATGTATATGGATTATATATATATGTGTGTGTGTGTGTGTGTGTGTGTGTGTGTGTGTGTGTGTGTGTGTGTGTGTGTGTGTGTGTGTGTGTGTGTGTGTGTGTGTGTGTGTGTGTGTGTGTGTGTGTGTGTGTGTGTGTGTGTGTGTGTGTGTGTGTGTGTGTGTGTGTGTGTGTGTGTGTGTGTGTGTGTGTGTGTGTGTGTGTGTGTGTGTGTGTGTGTGTGTGTGTGTGTGTATGTGTGTATGTATATGTATGTGTGTATGTATTTATAATATTATTTACCTGTTCTGACCCATTTAGATATTTATTTAGATATAATATATATTATATTTTATTATCTTAATATATGATTAAAATTATATATATATATATATATCATATTCTATAAATATATCATGAATATTATAAATAATTTGTGTGTGTAGGTATGTATGTTCTATATGCATGTATTTATATACACATATATGCTTTTATATATATATATATATATATATATATATATATGCATATATATATATATATATATATATATGCATATATACATATTATTTTTCTCTTTCAGACCTATATAGGTTATATATACACATTATATGTTTATAAAAAAATATATAAGCACACATTTTATATATGTTGTATATGCATGTATGTATATGTATGTCTGTGAGAATATTACTTTGTGTGTTAACTCAAATGTTTAACTAAGAAAAGCTTAAACACTCCGATATACTGTATATCGTCCTGTGAACACTCTCTTGTGCACGATACACATTCGCAAAACTGTCTTTTCCTGAGGTCTGGAATATGTGTTTACATTAGTGAGAGTCCACCCTAATGGGCCATCCATACCTTAAATGTGATCTCAGTTGAAGATTGTTGCTCTCCATGGTACCATGCATCAAGCTAACCCAGTAAAATACTGTCAGTCATTGAGCCGAGCTCTTATCAGCTCTAATGCCATTCAGAGAAGCCAACACTCACATTGTGCAGTGAATGTCCACGGCTGTCTGAATATCAGTGCTCTGTGGTCACAAGGCTGACGGTTTCCAAAGCGCTTCACATAAGTGCACAGGCCGTATATCTTTTATTCAATTCTGCTTTCAGCTGGCTCTCAAGAGTTGTACCCCTGAAATTAAGCCAAAGGTAATCTCAGATCTCAAAGACGACTCAGTTCTTTGTGGAACAGGAATATTTTTTGTAGGCTTTTAAGTAACATTTGGTTTATACAGAGGGATTGTAGTCTTTGCTCAGAGAACATTTTACTGTTCATTGATGTTGCTAATACCCGTTAAGTTAAGTTGGAGGAAAAAGATCCATCACTTGTCCATACCTGCCTGGAGTCGAAAGATACAGCTTTCTTTTTCATTGTCAGCTTTATAAATCACAAGACTGTTTGACTTCTGCATTATTGAACTTTGTGAAAGAACAAGCGCCATACACGGTGACTTAGAGATGTTTATATATAAACATTAAAGAGAAATGTGTTTTAGAAAGATGGTCGGCGACTTTGATGACCTTGTCTTCTTTAAACTGTACATTTTAAGTCTAAATGACTATACACATCAATACAAATACACTGTGACTGTTTGGTGAACCAATTTTAATTTTAACTTCCACTTTAAGTATCATTTGAATATTTTTCTTTATTATTTTCATATATTTGAATCATTATGTAACCACATAGCATTTGAGTCAGTCTATATGAGACCGAAAAACACACAAATACAGAAATTATACATAACTTTTTTTTTTTTTACATGAATTTACTTTTCAACATGTTTTTACAAATAGGGATGCCTTTTATGTCTTGCATCTTAGGGTGCCTTCCTAAGGTTAAAGACAAAACTATAAAATAAATAAATAAAAGCAGCCTCTGATAATGTATAATACACTGTGTATTAATTATGAGTTTGAGACATAATTTGGGGACACTAATAGGCTTCACTAATCAGCAGGCCATAAACACCAAACTTTACATGAGAGAGGATCAGCAAAGATTTCCTGTGTCAAGAAACTAACTACACATTATAAATTATCTCTCTCACTAACAGGATTATATATCGTCATATTGAATAAACAGACCTCACCAATCATAAAGTATAGCTGAGTCAGTCCGACCTGCTTGCGACTGTGGTGATTTTAAGTTGTTAATGTCCTTTTCAAGGCGAGCTATAGAGGGATGACGGACCACACTTACCAAACAACAAAAGCACTTTGCTCCTTCGGTGAAACGCGACCTCGGCAACGCATACAAGGTGATCGATTTATTCTTCTTTTTCTCTCCCCGCATTCAGAACGCTGGGAAGGCGCGCGCATCTGACTCAAGACGCGCAGAAACTTTTTCAGCCGTCGCTCGACGCTCGCGGGTGTTGTTCACTTTCCCGGTAAGGAGGGGAAAAAATCATTGACATCAAGTCCCCTCATCCGCGGTCTCTCAGCGCCCCTCTTGAGCCCCCCTCCTCCACCTCCTCCTCCTCACGGAAATCACGACTTCACTTCAAGTGGCCTTCGGTTCCCTGTTTTTATTTTTGTTGGACGCTGTCAAATCAGCAGGTTTGGGGGTTTGTCGTCTTTTCTTTTTTAAGAGAAAAAAAGAGGATATTGACGATAATTAGCTACATAGAGATTTATAGTTGTAAATAGTTAGAGCCTAGCTAATTGTGGGAGATGCACTTGATTTGTTTGTGCATGTATTTATTTATTTGTTATTTGTTTCCAATGATGCCGTTTTTTTAATCTTTCTAATAGGCCTAAGGGTCAACGTCTTTATATTCATGTTGAACATTAAAACAAACTTTTGCAGGCCTATAGCACATTTTCTTACAAAAGAAGTGATGCAAAAGTTACTAAAATTATTAATAAATTCTTTCTAAAGAAAATTCATGTGTCACTTGATCTCAAAATATCTGCCTATAAAAAGTCATGATAGTCTATAGTCTTCTATTTTTTATGGTTTTCTTGTCACATGACAACAAAATGGCTCCCTGCATGGTTACGCTAGAATTACTTTGATTTGATGGGGACACGTTTTTTCAAAATTTTCAGGCTGTAATATTTTACTGTAGGCAACAACTGATCGACTGCTTATTTTTTGAGAAATAATAATAATGATAAATTATGCCATACAACTTGTGCCAACATTTTTTTCTCAATAATCATATGCTTTTTAATGTTTTTACACTTAGGCTACACCTACACCGCCTTCTTTTAAGCCCGATGAAAATATAATTTATTCTTAATTAGAAAATTAAACAAATATATTATATATTTAGTTTATCATACAAATATATGTATTTATAGCCTATTTATTGTAATTTTGAGTTACTTGACTAATCCAATATAGCATAGCTACACGAATTTAGCCTACTTGTTTTGAGAAAATACATTTATTAATATTAAAATCCATTTTGTGGATTTTACCACTGGATTGATTTTACCAAAATAAACAGACATTGAATCAAGTCTTTTATAAAGACATGTAAATACAATTCAGGATAATTTCGGGAAATGTATTTCATTATCTCGCGTCACTTTGAAACAACGTCAAGCACGCAGTAGGCTAATGGTATTTGTATTTGCGAGGGGTTTTAAATGAACATGTAAACGGCAGTTATGAGAATGACAAGTGTAAATTCTTGCCTCATTTCAACAAAAAAATCCCGTGCTGTAAGTGCTTTGTCTGACAATAATTGAACGTTATGCACTCTCTATCACCGTTTGGGCAATAATTAGCCAGTCTTTTAGTTTTATGAGACACACGTTTAAAGATAATTCCCACTATAAAAGTAGACTGATCGTTTTTTTATATCGTTTTGGCGCTTCTGTTATGCTTGATATTTCAGTGGGATGTGTGTTAAATAGTGAGGGTAAATACTTAAAATTATATATGATAACACTAATCGCGACGTAGATGTGACGGATAAGCAATTAGGCTTCCGAAATAAAGTTTTGGCTTCGCGTTAGGCCTATCTATGCGGTGTGAATCTGTCTTAAATAAATCTTGTAAAATGATGACGCAATTCTGCACTTTGCAGTTCGATGTCACTCAAAGACTCACCAAAAGATGATGATAATTTTTTTTTCCGCCATAAAACACTTTTACATTTGTTTGTCCTTCATTTAGTCTAGCTTTTGCGCTGTTTAATATGATGTAGGCAACCTAGCCTAGTGTCCCGTCCCCCCACAATTTAAACGTATTCAAATGTAGGCTAATTCAAAATAATCCACAGCAGGCTATAGCCTACCACCAATAATATCAATAAATAATAATTAAACAATGGGAAATAATCAAATCGAAATATTTTATATTTGCCTTTTCAGTGTCCACATAGGCTTAATAAACGACGCAGCTTCAATTTTTAATTAGTCTAAGACTATCCATTAAGTCAAGCTCATGATTTAGGCCTATAAATCTGCAATAGTTAGACTCTTAGTCATTTAAAATAAAACATTAAAAAAGTTTCTTCAGCTTCAAGGCCTGTCCTTATGTAAACCGCAGATAAATTAATTTACGTTTTAAGAAGAAAAGTTTCGTCATCGTCATTATTGGCTGTAATTTACTGTGAAGGTGAGAAGATATCGCGAGGAAACGAGTGATCAAACACAGACAGTAAGAGGCCTACTGTAATTCAGAAAGACTTATTTATAACGTCGTCGATCAACAGTCGAAAAGGTCCGGACGCGTGACATTTGTCGGAAACCATAAATCAACATCGTGTCTGGGTGATAATTAGGGAATATCAAAAAAGAAGAGCTAAGAGAGGTCTGTCACTCCTGATGAATTGACATTCCAGATTTCTGAGGGCTGAAATATTTATGAGTCTCTAATGAACCCAAAGGGTAAAATATGTTTTGGAGTGTGTTCATGGCAGAGCATCAACTTTGCCTCAAACAACGTTGCGGATTACAAAAAGTCCAATTTTAAAATGTCTTATTCGTTATTCTGGAGATAGGAAATAATTAATTCCATCGATCGGTGGTTGATTTGTTAGCTAAGAGATTCTCTGTTCATGATGCCTTCCCATGTCTCTAAGGGTTTGCTGTAGAACTAGACGAACAGCAGGTGGCGCAGTTGAGACCAGAGCACTGTTGATATCGGAGGACACCAGCTCTGAAACGCCACATGGACGCCTTCTTTCCCTTGGGAAATGACACTTGTGAGATTCTGACACCATGAAAACAAGAGAATACCTAGGCCTACTGAATTTTTCAAAAGCAATCGGCAGCGATACTTAGAGATTGTTCAATTTTCCTCGCTGAGTGTGGATCACGCGAAGTAGGGGGGAAAAACAGCCTATAGCCTATGCCTATTAATTAGAATTAGAAATATTGAAATCAAACGAGAGGTCTCCTTTCACTTGTGTAGTTTAGTCTTCTACGCATCATCGACTCTGTAATCGCCTATAGTTTGTCCGCGTTTTGGAAAAGGTTTAATTCTCCTGATTTACGAAGTGTAAATAATGCGGTTTAAGGGCATATGTAAATTAATTTTATTAAATCGGAACGTGCGGTTTTTTTGGGTTATGATGACCACGATTGATGACCTCATTACCAATGGGCTAGGCCTATTGTTGTTATTATTATTATAAATTAAGTCAGGCTACTAGCCTACTTTTTACAATTTAACGTTTTTGTTGTTATAGGCTACCAATTTTTAAGTAGCCTAGGCTATAGCATATATTTGGAAGTTATGTAGCCTAACCTATTTGTTGTAACCTATGTAACCTATGACTGTTTTGGGGAAAATGATAGCCTATAGGCTTTACAAAGTGACTTATCATTTACAGTTTAAAATAGGCCTATGATTTTATATAATTTATAAAGTCATTAAATACTTATTGGCCTGAATTCGAATTGATTTTTTACGTCATTCTTATTAGCATATAATTGTTTAAGCGCGAAAGTCTAATGCTCATGATGTAAATTGGATAATACTCGTGGTTGTAAAACTGTGGTTCTCCCGCAAATAGTTTTGCTAGAAAAACGTCTAAAAATCTGTTATTCAGTTTGTACCTGTGTTGGTAAAATAATTCCGTTTCTGACGTTGTTTTTTTTCTTGTTTTAAAATAGCCTATGGCTATTAATTTGTTTTATGGGTAGGCTAGGCGTTCGTTGGTGAGAAGCCAAAATCATATCAAGTATTTTGATCAACTTGTAATTATTGACTCCGACACCTTTTTATTAGGCTAAATAATTAAACGGTCTTTGCGTGTAAGAGTGAAGTCGCGTTTTTGTATTCGGATTATAGAAACGCGACATGTAAATATCCAACATAATATACCTATTTTTGTAGGACAGTCTGATATAGCCTACATAAAATATGCGTGTCCGCTTTTGTCCCATTTTTGTTTAAGGAATGTCCAATAACACATACAAAGGCGAAGTAGAGATATAGGCTATAGGCCTGTAGGTTAAATTTTTACATGTTTGTTTCCGGCACAAAAACTCTTCCGAACTGCTCTGTTAGCTTCCTTTCTCAGTCAAATGTAAAATGTAAACATGACAACAAATTAGTCCAAGTTAAATTTACACCAACCTGTAATTCCGCTCCTGGTTGAACAGCAGGGGGCTCATTCTCTGAAAATAAAGCACCTCAAACTTTCTCTGCGCTGTTTAAATCTATTAGCACCGTGGTTTAGTCTTCCCTTTCTGTGTCAAACTCATGATTTTTTTTTGGGGGGGGGGGGGGGGGGGGCTGTGCAAATTAGTGCAGTCATTCTGTTTGTAATATCTTCTGTCCATTTTTAACATTGGTCTTAAAATTAGCTCCTTAAAATGAGGCAATAATGCAGGGGGAAAAAGCATTATGGGATTGAGTGTCAAAACAATAGATGCTTTGCTCAAAATGCAACAACATGCGGCGTCTTGGTTTGTGCATGTGCACTGCACACACAAGAGGATTTAGGCTTCTTTGCTAATGTGTGTGTTTGAGGATTCAGGTATACATGGCGTGGAACGGTTTTCTTCATACACAGTGCGGCTGGCTCCTGTGTGTCTGGTTGGGAGGGCGTGTGTGTGCCGCTCGCTGTCGCAAGTATATAAAGGTGTGCATCTCTGAGCTGGAGAGAGCTTCTGTGATGAAAATCCTTTTGTTTTCTAGTCATGTTGCCATAACAGAGTGGGAACACAACAGGTTTGTATACTCCCCATTACTGGAATAACAGACCACCTGCAGAGGAGTGTGTGGGTGCACTTTATATAATCATCCACACGGCACACGTAGGCTGGTGACGAGAAGCTCCTATAACATTTGTACACACACCACCTGACAGATATGTATTATAGGACAGGAGAAAGCCAGAGGTTCACTATTGGTGAACGTGGAGTGGAAATTTCCCCGTTTCTCCAAAGACATTTTGTGTCATTGTCGGTGTGCAACGAGCATTATAAATGACAAAGCTATTGCTCCTTATAGACTAGAACAATAAAAGACCTTTGTTTTTTTACTGTCTAACACACAAATAAAAAAACATTATGACTCATCCAGTGCTGGCAGAAATATCAACTCAGCAAGTTGTTATGGGACAAACTGAGTTACATTCTTTAATTTCAGGTTTTTATTACATTTTTTTGTGTGTGTGTGTGTGGTACACTGTAAAAAAAATCTGTTAAACTTAGAAGTGCAAAAGTTTTGTGCTCGTGAGGTAAATTATTTCGTTGTTGTAAAATTTTGTCTCCTGCAAATGGTTTTGAGAAATAAACTGTTTATTTAGTTTATTTAGTATACAGTTTATACTGTTTGTGTTGCAATGATAACACACTTGACACAAAAAAAATGTAGTTACATTGTACTTACTCAAATAAATTAACTACATACTTACCATAGATTTATGGTTTGGTTTAGTGTTAGTTACTTGTAATTATGCAATTTACTGTTATTACTATAGTTAAGTATGTAGAAATGTGTAACGTCACCTCAAAATAAAGTGTTACCAAAAAATTGCAATAAACATACATTTAATAACATAAGATTTAAGAGAACATAAAACCCATATGTACATAACTTAGAAGAAAGTTATTTCTATGAAGAAAAAAAAAGTGAAATGTCACCTTGAATTCTGGGAATGTAAATTCACAGTTTTTCACTGTAAATTATATGATGACTTGTTCTTTTTCATTTTCAAAAAGTTAAATGGTAAATAGACCATTAGATTTATTACAGTTTTTCACCATATAAGGCAATTTTCCGCTAAAGCCCAAACCATACTTCGGTCCGTGCACTTTCTATGTGACGTAATTTTCATAATCCATCCGCGTGGACCCCTTTTTTTGTGTCCGCGCGGACGGTTTGCATAAAAGCACAAGCGTAAATTGAATGTTGAGACTGAAGAGTCCACTAGGTGTTAGAGTAAACCTTAAAAGCTTTTAGAACACGACTGTCCATTTTTACAGTTTTTTTTTTTTTTTTAACATAGTGTACTTAGCTTTCATTTTCAGAAAAGTTCATTTCTCAGCCGTAACCATTGACAAATGTGTGTGTACACAGGTATTAAGTGTGAACGCTGTATTCAGGTACACTTAATCCAGATTAACACGGTGCAGATACAGAACGTTCTGGTGAAGTGGAATCTCCTACACACGCTTGGCACGACCCGCCTGATTTGTGAGCTGTCTTCTGCGTCCACGGAGAGAGAGAACGACTTCAGGTCAAAGGTCGGTCTCATTTTTTAGCCATCAGGGCTTGGGGGGGGTCCGATTATGGGTGGTTGGGGGGTGTTAAGGACAGTGGGGGTCTTCTGGTAGGTGCCAGTCTTGAGGAGAAGATGACGCTTTGTGCATTGATCCCAGTTTAGAATGCGTGTCCCGTGTTCTGACTGCTCATTCATGGGGATTCAGGCACTGCCATTGTGCAGGACGAGGCGGAGGGGTGGCGGGGCACCGTGGGAGTTGCCACCCACATACCCATACATTCTGGTTTTCTTCCTGTATGAACACTAAAAATAGCCTCTAGCTCTGTATGCAAGTGTGCTTTCTGAGAGGAGAGGGTCTGTGGAAAGGAAATGGTCTTCTGGTGGGTCGGAATTTAGGGCGAGATGGGCCGACTGGTTCGACTGTGTGTGTGTTTTGTATTTGACCGCCGTTTGACCTTCCCCGAGTGCCCCCTCACCTCCCCTTCACCCCATACTCCCATCCTTCACCTCCGCTCCCCTCCAGTCTGTCCCTCCTTCCCCAGCAGACTGATGGGCAGTGGGCCTCTGACATTCTTCTGCTGAACACACACACACACTCTCAGAGAACCTCTGACCCCTCCTTAACCCAGCCGTGACCTCGCTTGGAATGTTACAGGAGTTTTGACACACACAGCCGTAAACAAACACACAGTTCTTTGTGTCTTCATAGTCTCTTGCTGAATAAAGGGGAAAGATTAGAGTTGTTGGATGAGTTTCAAGACTTTCAACAATCAAAAATACTTGAAGAATGGACCTGTGAAAGCTTGTCAAATTACTGTTTTCTTTTGCACTGCAAGTTTGTTGACTCCTAACACAGCTTTATATGGAATAAAATGGTAATTGTGACTGAATTCCTCTAAGCTTTACTATAAATCTCGTACTTGAAACGATATATTTCATGATAGTGACTTCATATCTAAATTTAGAATTTGTTTGCAATTACAACTATTTCACAGAAATTGCTATTTATTTCTCTGTTGTTGCTATTTCTTGTAACTGTGACTATACCACAATGTAATGTAACTATCTCACCATTAGGACTTTATATCTCACAGTTGCAACTATATTTCTCATATCTCAAAATTGAATCTCAGGTTTGTCACTTTTTCTCATAATTGTGCATTTGCATCACAAAAGTAGACTTAATCTCACACTTGCAATTTTATTTATCATAAATGGACTTTGGTAGCACTTTATTTCACAGTGTCCTTGTTACATATGTTATATGTACTTACCATAGTAATTACTGTAAATTATGCATAATTACATGCAACTAACCCTAAACCAAACCCTAATCCTATTCTAACCCTTTAGTATGCACATGCTGTTAATTAATATTACTCAGTCATTACTTAAATATATAATTACACTGTAACAATGACACCTTAAAATAACCTGACCTTTTTGTAAAAAGTCAAGGCACATTGATGCGCATGGGGAACAAAGGCTGGCCCGTGTGGTCCAATCAAACAGACAAGCTACTGTAGCTCAAATTGCTCAAGAAGTTAATGCTGGTTCTGATAGAATACACAGTGCATTGCACTTTGTTGCATATGGGGCTGCATAGCCGCAGACCAGTCAGGGTGCCCATGCTGACCCCTGTCCACCACCGAAAGCACCAACAGTGGGCATGTGAGCATCAGAACTGGACCATGAAGCAATGGAAGAAGGTGGCCTGGTCTGATGAATCATGTTTTCTTTTACATCACGTGGATGGCCGGGTGCGTGTGTCGCTTACCAGGGGAACACATGGCACCAGGATGCACTATGGGAAGAAGGCAAGCTGGTGGAGGCAGTGTGATGCTTTGGGCCATGTTCTGCTGGGAAATCTTGGGTCCTGCCATCCATGTGGATGTTACTTTGACACGTACCACCTACCTAGGCATTGTTGTAGACCATGTACACCCTTTCATGGAAACGGTATTCCCTGGTGGCTGTGGCTCTTTCAGCAGATAATGCGTCCTGCCACAAAGCAAAAATGGTTCAGGAATGGTTTGAGGAGCACAACAACGAGTCTGAGGTGTTGACTTGGCCTCCAAATTCCCCAGATCACAATCCAATCAAGCATCTGTGGGATGTGCTGAACAAACATGTCCAATCCATGGAGGCCTCACCTCACATCTTACAGGATCTGCTACTAACATCTGTGGTGCCAGATAACACAGCACACCTTCAGGGGTCAGGAGTCCATGCCTCGACAGGTCAGGCTGTTTTGGCAGCAAAAGGGGGACCAACACAATATTAGGAAGGTGGTCATAATACTTTTTTTTTTCAATTAGTGTTGTCAATCAATGATAAAAAATAACAAATGAATCACATATTTTCTGTAATTACTCACGATTAATCACACCTAGCATAAACATTTGTATATATTTTTATACTGTAATACATAATTTCACATTTCTCTAGATTATTGTACAAACAACATATAGACAGCAGCATTTTTTTAATATTTGTTTAAAGTCCCAGTGAACCGGAAGTTGCAACTGGTTTAATGTCAGTGCTGTGACATATTTCCAAGTGAAACGAAATATTGAATAGAGAGCAGGGTTTTACTTCAGTGCTCCTCCTCTCCATCTCTCGCTCATAGCAGACTAACGGATGGAGGGGGGTGGTTAAGGATATTCAAACCCAAGCCGCCAAACTGCCGTCATCTTGAAAGGGAACATCATTCCAGACCGGAAGTTACTTTTCAGATTTTGATTAAAGATTACCACGGCAAACAATTTTTGTCTTGTGTATTAACCTGCACGGACTAATTGTTCACCCTACGACCTGTAATGTGTTCTAACAAAGTAAATAAGATCGATTTTGATTTCATGAGGACTTTAATGGCATCTTTTTGCTATGTAGCTACAAATGAAGGCCAATTTAATTTTTCTCTCTCTCTCTCAATTTCTGGGGACGAAATTAGTATTTATAGCCATTCAACACCAACATTTAATGTTCTAGTGAGATTTCTCAATTCTTGATTCCAATTCTAATACCACAACAAAAACTACCAACCTAACTAATATAAAGTTCAAACATTTCTTTAGGTCACCATGAAATCAAAATGGACAATTCTTGTTTTTTATGGAAAATTGCAGTATTTATTATAAATTATTTATCCATGCACATCATTATTATTATTTTTAATTAATGTGCCCTCGTAATCTTTAATCAAAATAACTTCCCCTCTCTCTTGCCGCTCTTCTCTTCTCTGATGACGTGTTTACTGGTGCAAGGACGGGGCCACTCACTCACATGACTTCACAGCAATGGCTGTTACAATCCACGCCTGTCCCGGACTCCATTTCCCATATTCCTCTCTTTCTCACACCTGAACTCACTCCATCATTATCTCTCCTGCTCTCCGCGGATTCCCTGCACCAGGTCTTCATCGTTTGCACTCCCTTTATTTTGGACTCACTTCCCTGCACTCCTTGTCCGTTCTTGATATTATGTTCCCTATGGTTGGTAGTGTTTGTTTTGGTTGCTGTATAATCCCTTCGTTGGATAAACCTGTTTATTGATTGGAAGTCTGATTCTGCTTCATCCCTGCTGCACTACACCAAACCTGTAACAATAGCAAACATCCAATCAATTCCCCAGGGACAAAATCAGGTCCTGGCCTACATTTTTTTCAGCCTACACTTTTACTCGGATGTCACAGTAAGGAAGAAAAGACTATTACAACTAGCGTTTAATGCAAAACCGATGGTGTTGTCGCCTCACATTGGCTGTGTCTAAACCAAAAAGCTACGCTTGAACACACAGCACAGACTACAGCTGACTGCAAACTAGCACGTCCGTTCTGTGCCTGCGTGTAAGCAATTAACTGTCTGTATCAGCTGGTATCATTAGTCTATATTCATCATTCAAAAGGATGAACCAAAACAAGGATATATGAGATATAGCATATATACGAAACATAAACAAAGCAGCACTTGCTTAGCATTTTGAAGATAAGTTATGTTGATAACGTTCTTCATTTTAAACGGCTTATGTTGTTATGAAAATATTCACATTTTGGAATGCTCGTGTAGGATAACAACATTAGATCAGCCTTTTGTCTGTGCTGTCTTGACTGTCTTTGCTCACTTTCATCACTTTGGATTTAATTCTCGTGCGCTGACTCGTTCGCTAAACTGAACATCCAATTACAGTTCCCACTCTCAACGACGACCCAGACGCCGAGCATGCTGAATCGGGCAAACTGTCCAGATTAAGTGGCCCGACTGTCGGCTTAGTTTTTCCCAGCCTTAAGGCTGCTCTTCCTTTAAGAGGTGACGCACGTGACGTGGATCGGACACACATCTCTTTCCATTCATTCAAAGGGGTCCTACAATGCCCCTTTTTAAAGATGTAAAATAAGTCTCTTATAGGGCAGGACGATTAACTGAAAACTAATTGAAACCGAAATGTAGAACCTCTAACCAACGTAATTTTCCCATGTCGGTTATTTCGGGTTCAGTCAGTCACATCAAGTGCAGTTTGCAGGCACACGGAAATATGCAGGAGCAGTTATCTGTGTTTATAGATGCTCAGAATAATGGTGATTGCATGTTTTACACAGTTCATACAGGCAAGTTAAAGGAACTGTATGTAAGAAATGTATTTCAATTAATCATAAAATTGCCCTGATATGTCACTAGACATTAAGAAATCATGTTAATTTCAAATACTTATATCACTGAAAACAGTAGTACGGCCAGGATATTGTCATTTTAAAAGTGAAGTTGCAGCCCTCAACTGATGTTGATATGTTGTGTTTTGGCCTGAAGTGCCTCCCTCCACCTATCTACCAATCACGAAGTCAGTAGTGTTTCGGCATCCGGGTTGCCAGCTCTGCTCTAGTTACCACAGCTGCAGCTACAAACTTTTTGGATAAAAAATAAAACTTTACGAAACCTAAAAGACCTCGTTATGAATCAGAAAAACGTTGTGACAATGAAAAAAAAAAACTTTCTGTGTAGGACTCGTCACTTGCCATTGGAAGCTCTTTGTAGCAGCCTACGTTCCTGCTGAATCCTGCAGCCTATCTGGCAACCTCGAGTCAGGGGGGAGGGGGAGAGGGGATACACCGCTCTACAGTAATTTGAAAGTGATTGCAATACCAGTTTTGGCCACAATCTTACATACATTTCCTTTAATCATTCTTATATGCGCTGATACACACAGAGACGGCGCGCGCAAGCCCCAAAGCCAGATCACTTTCACTTGCGTCCTCGTGAAGTTTGTCAATTAAATGAGTTTAAAGGCTTGCCAGTTTGAACATTAAAGCGATTGTGCACTATTCAAGAACAAGTTATGGAACACTCCTCCGTTCAGTGCTCATGAGCTTTTTTCTGTGACACAGTGAGCCGAGCCGTGTCGTGTGTGTGTATATAAGAATGTCGTGTCTATCACTTTCACTTGCTTCCTCACAAAGCTTTGTCATTTGTATGTGTTTTAAGGGCTGTCAGTTTGAACATTGAAGCGATTTTAGACCATCTGATTTGTATTATGTTGAACTAATGACTGATATATTGTGACACACACACCCACAGACAGTAGCTCGCACATCGCGTGAAGATTGCGCGCAGAGAGGAGCGCAGAAACTCATTGTCAACGTTGCCCTGTGATTTATCACTAAAGTAGCTTAGAAACTCAACCGTTATAGCATAGATTAGTACAAACCACAGCTTCATAATTAATAGAGACGGTATGACTAACTCACACACACAGTCACTCACTCATTAATCCATTCAAATAAATGAAATGTAGGCCTACTGTGCTATTTTATCTTTTGTACAACAAACAGAAATCTGCCCCATAGACAATAACTGTTGAAAGTGAACCGTTTCCTTCAAGTATTTTAAACTCACAAAGAAATGCACTTTTTCATTAGAAAAAAATATCCCACCTTTAATAATAGAAAATATTTACAGTACAACCTTATCAGTCAACTATGAGGGCAAAAAAAGAAAGCAAAAAAATTGTTCATTAATCGTAATCGAGGTAAAATTAATCTCAAAATACCCCACAGATCATGTTTTATAGCAAGTTAAAATTGTCACTTTTTGAGGGTAAGCAAAAACGCGTGTTTCCCTTTAAATGCAAATGAGCAGCTGCTCCAGACCCACTTTCAGGAAGAGGGCGGAGCTTCAAGAGCTTGTTTTAGCAGCTCCAATTACTGAAAAGGTCATAAACTGTTTAGCCTTTTATGTTAAAACTGAAGTCAGACAATGATGGAGAGACTCAAGAAGTGACAACATGTAGAATGCAACAGGAGGTTTCTGAACGGTTAGTTGATAAATTTATGTAGCTGATGTGGAGTTAACTATCTTCAAGTCATTGATTAGCATGTTCTGTCATGATAATCTGTAAATCTGTAAATGCCTTCAGAGCCAGAGAATATATGCTACATGAAGATAGAACGGGTATAGTTTTAGTTTAATTACGGTTATAAATGATGTTGTCGTCATGCTTGTATGACATGCTATTGCATTTGTGAAAAGACTGATACAACGGCTTAAGTAAACTCCCAAATGTGCTCTACTACAACAACTCTTCCACTTCTCAACATGGCCTTTGTTGCTTGTTCCCAGGGTTTATGTAAATTTTAAGGTTAGTGATGTCACTATCCCATGAATAATCTCGTTGTAGTCCCTACCAGCTTTGTTGTAGTCCTTAAAGGGTTACTTCAGCAATTAGCATTAAGCTTTGTATCAGTAGAAACCTGGTAGTATATTCAAATTATGGTATTTTCCCCCCTCATGTCCCTCTAAGACGAGAGAATTATGCATTTTATTTCTGGAAAAAAAATCCTCCGATGACGCAAATATCGTCATTTTGCATCATCGGAGGATTTTTTTGGCTATAGACTATAGCCAGTATAGAAGGAGCTAGTTCCGCTTGTTATCAACCGGCCCATAGTGGTGGGATCTCACTCACAGAATGTAAATGCACACGGCCGCTCGGCTCGGGCATTCATAACGGAGCAGTGCGGAGCAACTTTTCAATGAATACCTATGAAAGTTAAGCTTCCATAGGCATGATCTGATAACACTCCAGACTGGACACATGTCGTGAATGACAGCCGCGCTAACCTTACCTCAGCTCTGCTCAGCTCTTCACTCTCGTGAAGAATGAAATCTGACTCCTGCTGCGTCTGTGTCGTGACTTTCGTTCGGCTCACTCACACTTTATTTAAAAGACACATTCAGTTTATAATTGTAGTGTGTATTCTCTAACTGAACGAAATTAATGTATTACTATATGAAAATCAAAATGACGGTGGGGGCGGTGTCACGGTGGGCAAGTGATAACCAGTGGCCGTGGCTATGGGAGTGGCCACGAAGGAAGTGCATTCTGGGAGTTGTCTTTCATCCACATGAGACAGAAATACAATTTCTCTTTTCTCAGTCTAGAAGGCACCAAATTCAAAAATAATTTCACATTTCTACTACATAAATGACCCAGTTTAAATACACATTCATCTTCCCAGCGCTGAAGTACCCCTTTAAAAAATTATTTATCGAAAGTATCATTGAATTTTGAGTGTTGTAACTTTGCAGATGATGTTAATCCTCAAACAGCAACATTACACACTAACTAAAGTTAAAAAAGTGAAATCATAATCAACCACCCCTTTAAGACTTTTTAATTCATCTAAGACTGTCCTTATGAATCCTCAACATTTTGCCTTGACACAAGCATGCTTAGGCCTACAGTATACAAGAGCTGTGTTAGCGTAAAACTTTTTACAGTAAAAACCACCCTCAATATTAATTGTTTGTTATTTAACAGAAATATTGAATCTTTAACAATCTTTTGTGCATGTTACCGAACATCAACCCGCCTGCCTTTCAGTATCTCATATGTTGATTGGAGGATAAAAAATAGCTCATCCAATCAGAGTTTCTGACCCTGTCAAAGTTGCAGATGTTCAAGTGTAGTTTGATGCTGAATACATCCAGTGTTCTCCGAGGAGCAGCCTGAAGCAATTGTAGCTGAAGGTTAATGTGAGCGCTTGATGGCTTGAAGGGGACTGGTGGCAGCGGTTGTGAGATGTGCAGAGGGAGCTTTCAGTCCGCTGTTTGTGCTGGACGTATTGATGGCGTGTGGGTAAAAGGAGGAATTTAACTGAGGTTGCATTGCGGTTGTGGACACCACAGTGCACACATGGACAGAATGAGCAGAATATCCATGACACACACACACACACACACACACACACACACACACACACACAATGTACTTTGGCTAACACTTACCGTATACATGAGAGTCTGAGCATGATCTAAACAAGCACAGCGACACACACAGAGATGAAGAGCTTCACTAACACACACACACAGGCCACCTGCAAATGAAAATAAATGAAAAATAAAGTGGTGTGAGGGCTTCCTAATCTGAATGGCCGCTTTTAGCGAGGATGGAAGAGGAACGGATACAGGCGTCTGTGGTAGGGGGTCACTGGTCCACCGCTAGTGTTTATACAACGCAGATGTGTCAGGGGAAACACCGGAACATCGGCCATAACTCAGCCGTACTGTCTCGCTCTCGCTCTCTCTTTCTAGCTGTATTAGGCTACTGGGTGAACAGCATTATGGGAGACTAAACATGACCTCGAGTTATTTTAAACTTTTAGCAATTACTAAAAAGTGAGTTAGTAGGTCAGTCTAGGCACGTTCAGACATACATTTCTGCTTATAAGTTTACATTTTCCCTTGCGAGATCTGTCAGATGTTTATCATTTTTACAACATAAGTGCATCATAAAAATAGCATTTTGTTTTACTGCTTCCCTGCTGAAGCTATTTGACATTAAAATACTGTGTATTTACATACTGTGTATGTGTGTATATATATATATAAAAAATTATTATTATTTATATTTTTTTTTCTAACTGTGGATAAATATATTTTAACGGTTGAGATTTTTTTTTCTGACTGTAGATAAATGATTTTGAGCTTTGATCTTGATTAATCTCATACATATCAACCACAAATATTTCATGTGTGATTTTAAAAGAAAAACATCAAAAGAAACGTTTTGGTTTGTACTGATCATGGATGTGATGTTTGGAAGGGAGTGCTTTTTATTTTTTATTTTTTCCTATAAATAATCTTGAGGCGTTTAATGCCTGCATTATATCAGAACAAGTAAATAAATGTCAACCTGGATATTGCCGTATAGCTTTCCGCTTAGTATAATGAACGGTTTGAGTTATTGCACACAAAAACCAGACTACTAACATGTTTAATGGTGGACTTGTTGGAGAATGTTTAAATGAAATTTACACAGTACTTATACGACGTTAGGTTTCTCGTTCAAACACGATTATATACTGTTAAACTGGCTTGAAATGGTTACTTTTTGGCTTAACTCAATATTTTAATTTGGAAAGAACATGTTTCAATCAAGGCTAAGTCAAAAAAATATTTTGCTGCTTGTTTAAATTACTTAAAACAAGTTAATCCAACACAATTCTTTCAAGATGTTGTCAAAACCATAATTTTATTAAGTTTAACCACTTTGCTCAATCCATTCAAGTTGAGACTACATGAATGATTTTAGATGTGTTAAAGTTGCATTATAGAAACTAGGAACAGGATTTCCTTGTGCTTTGCATGGTGCTGGAATAGGGAGAGTCAGGGGCTGTTTACCTGGTCACTTCATGCGTTTCTCTGAGAAGACCAGGTGGAAATGCCCTAGAAAACAGACAGATTTAAATCTGATCACTCAAGCCACTTCAGGAGGTGGTCTGAAACACATTCCAGATGAAACTGGACAAGTGTAAATGCATCTGGTTGTTGAAACCGCATATGTAAATTTAACTCCTCCCAAAATGTTAAAAAATGAAACCGAATGTAAGTCGCCGACGCTCACAACACAATCATCTTCATTAAAAGTAGTGAGACTAAATGGCAGTGCTGCTGATGCCACTCTTTCTCCTATTCTCCTATCTAGGATCTGTTTTTCATCTTCGCTGATGATAAATAAAATGCAGCTCATATCTGATGCTTTCCTTGCCATGAACTCCGTTAAATTTGCATTAAGCGCAGGAATTGAAGATCATATTTGTATTCGTTTTGCGGAGACATTTATGTGGCCAAGTATAAATGGAACCGTTTTAACACATCAGGTGTAAACAAACCCTCAATAATGAAATAAAGTGTTACTTTATGCATTTTTTAATCAAGATGGTAAAATGGGGAGATTTGTTGATGTTTAATGTTCTGTTATGTTGGCATTTAAAAGAGTTGTCTGTTATGTTGGTTTGTTTGGTGTGTTACTATTGTGGTGAATTGTAGAGCAAGTGCGTGGGTTGAGGACCTGCTAACAAGAACTTAAAAGTGGTTAAAATCAAGTATTTAATGTTGTTTATATGTCTATGTGGTGTTTTTAATATGCTTTCAGACAAAACATGTGCAAATTCATAAGTCAAAACCATTGCTGAGTATTTTCTCCTTAAAAGTCCAGTGAACCAAAAACGCGGGTGTTTCTGACGTCAAAAACTACCTTGTAACCAATCATGTCAACGTGCGGACTGGCTTTAGCATATCATCATTGCTATGCTGTGAAGCAGGGGAGTCTCAAGAGAAGCCAGGTTATCCCGGTATATTTTTCTGTTGATATTAATAATCGGGTACATTTAGCAATATAGTGGGTGAATTATGTATATGATGTATTATGTTATGATGAACTATATGCCTTTCTCCACTGATGTTCTGAGGTTTTCAAAGTGTTTCCAAGGATACTGATTTTTAGACGGCAGAATGAGATGGTGAACATGGTTTGTGTAACATTAGCAACACATTCTTAGTTGTTTGATATCAGTTAAGCAGAAGGCAAATCATATTAATTAACATTATGTGTGCGACGTACCATTGTGCGTTCACTACAGTAACGCGAGTAAAACAGGGTTCCCACGGGTCCTTGAAAGTTTGTGAATCTGAAAAAAAAATGTCAAGGCCCTGGAAAGTTTTTGAAAATAAACATACATAGATACAGGTCCTTGAAAGTGCTTGAATTTATTTTGTGCAAGAAGTTTTCTGGAAAAAATTCCATATTATTCCCTCCAGGCTGCTAATGTGTTATTTCGCCAACACTTCACTTCATGGCCTATGCATACTAGCTTGCTTGATTTACGTTAGTTACACGCATTTACACATTACTTTAAGTGTATCCCGCATGAGGTACTTTGTGTTGTACGTTGCCCATGCCATTCACGCGCACAAAACAACTACGCTGGTACATCAACGTTTTCAGTGCTTACACCCAACTCAAATACGTTCAGTCAATGACTGTATATTGTGTTCAGTAAACATAAACATTTGTGATAATCTGTTGCCCAAATATTTAATTTAATTTAATGTTGAATTGCTTTGCTTGTTAAAATAATGTAAACCCACGAAGCAAGAAAAACTTATATTCATATATCTTAAAACTTCTGGTTACATGAGCCTAAACTCTTTTCAATAAAATCCATGCAAAAGTTAATATCAGAGCATTTTATAATACAGTATAAGATGTACCAAATATTCTTCAGTTTAAATACTATTATAATATATAATTCAGTTTTCAAATACGATAAATAGAATAACAGATCTCTGTCATATGGCCAAAAATGCTTTTTTGAATAGTTGTGTTTGACACATGAAAACTGTAACAATGTATCTTACAAACACAATGTAACCTTGCTCTCACTTGAATGTGTGTCCCCACATTAAGTCCTTGAATTTGAGGGTATTACACCTGGAAAGTCCTTGAAAGGTTTTTGAATTTGAAGTTAACCCAGGTGTGGGAACCCTGGTAAAAGCTGAGCGAGTGGGTCTCTGAGTTGGTGTGAGTGGGTGGAGGCAGGGCTAATTTGCATTTTTATGGATTCGCGTATACTAAATGAAGCAAGGGTGTAGCATTACATTCAAGCTATTTTAAGGCTTGAAGATTTTTTTCACAGGAAAAAAAATTATTTTGGTGATCAAAGATGAGTTTTAAGGGATACAATTATTGACTACAGAGGGACTTTAAAGGTGTGTTGTGTAGTATTTATGAGGATCTATTGACAGAAATGCAATATAATATACTTAAAGGGTTAGTTCACCCAAAAATTAAAATTCTGTCATTAATTACTTACCCTCATGTCGTTCGACACCCGTAAGACCTCCGTTCATCTTCGGAACAATAATGAAGATATTTTAGTTGAAATCTGATGGCTCTGAAAGGCCTCCATTGGCACAATGGCACCGTTCACTCTCAAGACCCTTAAAAGGTACTAAAGACGTCGTTACAAAGTCCATCTCACTACAGTGGTTCTAAAATAACTTTATGAATCAGCGAGAATAGTTTTTGTGCGCAAAAAAACCCTAAATAACGACGTACATAGTGATGACGATTTCAAAACAAGGCATCGTGAAGCTTCGAAGCGTTATGAATCATGATTAGCTCTTGGTTAGTTATGTGTTCTTGTTAGCAGAAACATGTTATTTCTTCTCGGATACTTCAGATAGGAAGTTTTAAGTTTTCTCAGTTCACTTAAGTTCATCATACATGAAGAATTTGAGTAGAGTTAACCACTGTCCATAAATGTATTGAGTTGACAAAAAAGAATATTTTTCAAAATACTTTTTATGTTCCACTGAAGAATGGTGAGAAGGAATTAATAATAGCAGTAATACAATAGTAACATTTAGAACCATCCAGAAACTGATGCTTCTTCATGCCGACATCCTCAAGGTTAGGGGTCGGGTCATGTAGGGGTCAAAGTCAGGGCAAGCGGAGGACAAACATTAGGTGTTGAGATGGGGCACACCTGCTGTGTGTCTATGTGTGTGTTCTAGTCTATTTTAGTGGAACTTGCAATATCTCTGATTGGTAGTATTTATGAAATATTGTATCACCTTCTTACATTCAATTTTAACTTCTAACATTTTTCTACGTGTGTGTGTGTGTGTGTGTGTGTGATATTCGAAGGAATTCTGGGTTCAGGGGCTCCGTACATTTCAGACTACTTTGGTGTGTGTCAGGGCTGTAGCTGGGGTATCCGGGGCCCCGGTGCAGGACCCCCTAAGGTCGGGGGCCCCTAGAATAGTCACCACCTTTTGCCCCGGTAGCGGCAGCCCTGTGTGTGTCAGTCCAAAGCATTCCTGTGTGTGATAACCTACAGAATGGCAAACACCTGTTTTTTCACATCCCTGTCAGACAGAGAGTGTGTGTGAGAGTGTATTTCGTGGCAGCTCGTATACTTAACATTCGGCTGGTGAGAATGTTATCCATATGCTATCAGAGAAGGAAAGCACATCTTTTTCATTTTTCAGTCTTTCTTCTGGTTTTCCCCTCATCAGTCACTTTCTCCTCGCTATTTGATGGATGTTTCTATCGCACAGAGAGGTTTTCATACTCGCTCACATCTGCCTATATCTAGTGATGTGAGCGCTTGTGAGGGAGTTTATATTAAATGTGTGTGAAATTACTAGAGGATCTAAAGCTTTGGCTTTCTCCATTTCTATCACCCTTACAAACACACACACACACACACATACATGCAGTCATCACTCACACACATTACATTATCACATGTGTGTTGCATTGTGGAGCATCTGGGTAGCAGCTGACGGCAGCGTGTGTGTTAATCCTCATTCTTAATATGAACAAAAACTAGATCCATCGGCAACTTCACTAACCCGGCATCACACAACTTTACTTTAAGCGGTTTACATTTACAGGCACAGTGCAAATGAATTAACTTCTCAGTAAATGTGCCGGTTGAGGAATTTCAGCAAATGGTCAGATATTACAGATATATTAGATATAACTCAGTCAGAATTGCGAGTTATAAACTGTGAAATATAAATTCTCAATTGCCTTTTTTATTCCGTGGCAGGATAAGAGGTTGTTTCCATAGGAATCATACACACAAATACATAACCACAAACAAGCATTTACAGAGAAAAGCAACACAAAGACATGCTAACAAACACATTTGCATATAGGATAATATATAAAAACGCTTCTTAACATACATATACATGCACACATATATAATCAAAGACACATAATTAACTATCACATTTCCATTCAGTCTGTTCCATTCTTTTGTCTCAATCATCATCATCTCTCCCTCTCTCTCTCTCTCTCTCTCTCTCTCTGTGTATCTCTCTTTACCTCCATCTCTATTATGGCTTCAGGCGTAATTATACTGGTGTGATATTAGGAATCTAATGAAGTCACAATTGCTAATGAATGAATGAAGTGCTTAATTTCTCAATTCTCTAAACGCTGGCTTTCCTTTCTCCTTGTTATCCTCTCTCTCATTATAATCAATCAATTTACAATTCTTGCATGAGGTGTGTGTGTGTGTGTGTGTGTGTGTGTGTGTGCGTGCGTGCGTGTGTGTGTGTGTGTGTGCGTGCGTGTGTGTGTGCGCGTACATGTGTGTGTGCGTGCATGTGTGTGTGTGTGTGTGTGTGTGTGTGTGTGTGAAGCAGGTGGGTCAGAGATTCCTTTGTCGTCATAAAGTGGCAAGTGCTTCTTTCTCATCTACACACATTTTATTGACTCTCAGGCACAAAGAAATGATTCCCATCTCTGCTAATTCCCACATCCTTCTGATGAATAAAACAGGTGTGAATTGTGTACAAGGCTTGAACAGTTTACTGTCACGATTCATCAGTGACTGACAAATTAACATGATTGAAAAATATTTAATGAATGGAATCAGAACATGTAACTTCGTTACATTGGAATATTGCATACTATTTTATGCTATTATATACCGTTATTATTTTTTAAATATCCATCATCATGCCACCATGTATCTTGTTTTAACAATTAAAAAAAAATTTTTTTACCTTTCATTTTCATTTGTGACTGACAAATGTACATGATTTTAAATAAATAAATAAATATATATATATATATATATATATATATATATATATATATATATATATATATATATATGCATGAATTTAATTTAATTTTTAAATCTTTTTTATGCTGATGTGTACCAGAACGTTTAACATTTTAAAATTGTTTAAATAGTTATACGTTTGAAAATTAAAGAGATATTTTAAATAATCATGGGAATAATTTTATTTACTTTATTTTAAATAGTAAAATAATTTAATAATACAAACTTTTATCGTATTTTGTTAAGTAACATGATAAAAAAAAAAAAAAAAAATGAAATTCCTTCTCTGGATCCATATTTTGTCGTTTTTGTCCTGCAGGTTTTCTTTCTTCTTTTTTTTTACTTTTTAAACTTTTTTATAATTTATTATACAGATGCCTGAAGTACTTCTGCTGGCATTCGGTGATTAATTATTTTTGTATCATGTTTATAAATTCATTTTATAATAATTACAAAATATTCTCTGTATGTGTGTGTGAGAGAGAGGACGACAGAGAATAGACAGTGGCTGAAAAATGAGGTTCACCCTCGGCCCCCTGCGCTGATGTTCACCCTGTGATACTGTGACCAGCACTTCACCTCCACCCCTCCTTCCCTCCCTCTCTCCATCCTTCTCTCCTTTCTTTCCTCTTTATCTCTGTCTCCGTGTCTTCCTCTCGCTTGTTTTCATTTTCTCTCTCCGCTTCTTTCCATGGCACAAAGTAAAGAGAGGTGCAAAAGGGCCATAAAAGCCAAGGGATCAAATCAGGAACACAATGTATGGAAATGCAGTGCATTAGGATTTAAAGAGAAAAAGATTAGCATTCGGGGGGAAAAAAATAATGGGTCTATTTCTGAGATTAAAGAACACAATAAAACGTGTTGTTAATATTGCCTGTGTGTAATACCCACCTGGATGAAAGCAGCTAGTGGGAACCATAATTTTAGAGAATAATTATGATGCCGAGCCACTATAAACACATTTTAGTCTATAATCCAGAAGAGATTTATAAGAGATTTTGAATTACTCAACCATGTGATCAGGCTAATGAAGGTCTATGTTTTAAGCCCCTGGTATATTACCATACTTGCTACTTCTGCAGCATATACTGTGCACAATGTGTAGATTTTCAGATGGGACAGTAAAGACATTACAAAAATATATCTATTTCAAATAAATTATTTTCTTTCTTTCTTTTCATCACGGACTTGTGGAAAAAAAACTGTATCATAGTTTTAACAAAAATATTTAGCATAATTTTTCAAACATTCTTCTCAAGATTGACGCTGGATGCCACTTATATGCAACGTGCCATTTAAGTCATGTGACAACAATGTAGCCTATAGTTGTTTTTTATGTTTACCATGGAATACTGCTTGCTGTTTTATGCTATTATATGCTATTATTTTTTTAAATAGCACACTGCACTCCCACTTTTTTGTATCCAGTATTTTTGTATTATATAGTTAAAATATCTAAAAATATTTTAGAGAACCACTGCATCAGTTGTGCATAAACAAGTGGAAAATTTGAGTAAAAATATATACTAGTAAAAAATAAAAAATGTATACACTTGTATTAATGACACAATATCTCACATTATGTAGTGCTGCTTCTCAAATAAGTCTTGTTTAATTTTTTTTAAAATATTTGCCAAAAAGCAAGTCGTCAAACAATTACTTCATTACATTCATTAAGTCGTCAAATTTGCAGTTCGTACTGTTTAATCTGCCGAGTAATTTGGTAAATAGTCATATTCCATTTGGAACATATCCTCTTTCTCAACACTCTGATCTCTACACACACACACTTCATCAGATGGGAACTTCCTGGTGTTTGTAAGTGAACAGGAAGTTAATTTTTCAGTGGTGTGACAGTCTGTGACACACCTCCCCATTGTCAGTGTAAAGGAAAGAAACAACACAGTGTACCCCCCCCCCACACACACACACACACACACACACACACACACACACATTCGCCTCTCATTGAACTTCCCTTCTGACCGGACACAGACACTGATCACACAGGGTACAGGGCTCACATGCAAGCACAGTTGTCTACACTTCCGACTCTGGACACATGCACTCCCTCACACAAGCACAGTCCACTGGCAGGTAGGGCTAACACAAGCATACTTAAAGGAAAACATACACACGTCTTGACAAGCAAAAACAAATCAGTGCTTGAGGAAGAAGAAAATGGATTTAAAAAATAACA
This sequence comes from Gobio gobio, assembly GCF_949357685.1. Lineage (NCBI taxonomy): Eukaryota > Metazoa > Chordata > Actinopteri > Cypriniformes > Gobionidae > Gobio > Gobio gobio. Next base: position 42,395,522 of record NC_137097.1, read on the forward strand.
TAAGTGAAAGCGAGTATTGTGTTGTTTTTATCATAGCAGAACTTCCTGTATATTTTAAAGTAGTCAAGCCACCTTAATTTATATAATGTTTTTTACTATATAGATTGTTTCAAAGCAGCTTTACAGTGATAATAGGAAATTAATGGAAGAGATCACCTTTTTCAGCCGTGTTGGTTCAGGAAGTCTTTTTCCATTCATTTCTCCCATAGAGATTTCAAAAAAGTCTTTGTTAAAGCGTTATAAGCCATGACCCAAGCCAACCAGCTACGAGGTGAATCATAACATCACAAACTTTGATTTGAAGCAAAATAGTATTTGAAAATCAGACAAAAATACAAAGGTACAAGTACATAATGGCTTTAGCGATGGAAAGAACTACAATCCCATGAAGCATTGCGAACAGCATAATCGAATTTAAAACGGAGCTAACTAAATCTTTTGGTGTGTTTAGCTTGTTTCGACTCTCTTGTTGGTTGGTTGAATTTTCTGTATAGCATCATGGGTAATGTAGTTTTTCACCACAAATTGTGCTGTTAAACAAGATTAATTTAAAACTAAATTAATAATGTGTGCTGATGGCTTCAACAGAAATACTATCGATTAACAAACTTGTAGCTCACAGTAAGGCTGTCCGTAAAGGTTTAAAAGTTTTGTTAAAAATCAAGAAATTGAATGTTTTTACTTCCAGAACCCAACTGTTGCACTCTATATTCCATTGAAAAATTCATTCTTGATTTCATGTTGACATTAAATAAAAAAATGCTCACAGCACAACATAATTTTTAGGTTGCTCTTTTCCATGCAATTACAATGAATGAAGATTTTAAGCTATAAAAAGTCTCACAAAATTGTCAATATGGCTTTAACGAATTTAAGTGAACGAATGATGACAGAGTTATCATTTTCGGAGTGAACTATTCATTTATGGAACATGTAGAGACTGAAACAAACCTGTTTTTGAAACTCATGCCTGAACTTAACCTCACACCGAGTTCATTAACCACCGAGTCTGCGAAAGCCACTTTGTGTTTGTCTAAGAAGACAGGTCATTGCCATGATTAGGCCATGGGCAAACACACACACACAAACCAGGGCAATGAGTGATTACTCTTCTCTGACAGAAAGGACGAATGTTCCCATAATAGGCTATGACCGCTGTGTCAGCATTCACCACGTGTGTGTTGGTGCTATTAGATCAAAATGTCAAGAAACAATCATCCACACAATATTAATCAAACTCTGAAGCAAAATATTCTGTTTTTGATTGTTCATTTTTGGGATCCCAGGAACTATAGGGATGTACTCGTAAAAATAAGTCATTTTGAAATGAACTCATCATTTTCTTTTCTTGACAATAAATAAATGGATTTTGTTTCATATTTATTGAAATATTTAAATATTTATGTATTTGGTAACACTTAATTTTGATGGTCAACTTTAGATATTCTACTAACTTTGCAACTACATGTCAACTTATTCTACTAATCCAACCCTTAATCACCAAACCCTACTAGTCCACTGATACTCTAATGAGGGTTAGTTTACATGTAGTTGTAAAGTTACTTGTAGTTAGTAGAATGTCTAAAGTGGACCATCAAAATAAAGTGTAACCGTTTGTTTTATTGTCGGTTACATCAAATAATATGTCATGGGGATACTTGATATGTGATCAAGTTCTCACACGATTATGAATAAGTTATGTCACATCCTCCAGTTGTTCATATTAAGTTTTTTTTTTATTTCTCTCAGACTCCAAACACAATATGAGTTTTAAACAGTCTCTCTTTGAGAGACTTTTGCAAAGTTTGAACATATCACAAAACATTGTGACAGTGAACATGTCAAACTAAACTTCAGATGTTTGACTTCTTAGCTGTGATTAGTAATATTATTTAAGGCATCATATACTTGCAGTAGTATTGCATTGTTTTGGCATTATCAAATAAAATAAACAATACAAGTATAGACATTAAACTAATATAATATTATATATTAAATAATATAAAATTGCATAAAGTATTATTGAACTGACCAAAGTATTTAAAAGGAGGAGGTTAGGTCACACTTATTTCGATAGCCCACTTTAGACATTCTAATAACTATAAGTAACTTTGCAACTACATGTCAACTAATGGCCCCGAAATATTCACAGCGAATTTCTTTCATTCTTTGTTTAGGGGTAAAGCGAAGTTCGAAATACGTGAGCAGTGATACTGTTAGTGAACATCCAATGCCGCCCACACTGCTGAGAGCAAAGTTTAGATGAATATGTTAATATGCGCTGCACGCTTTCCTCTCAATAACAAAATAAACACACAGCAAAATTGAGAAAACAAGCAAGCATTTTAATAAAGCATAAGAACCATATGATCATAGCAACATGGATAGCACTCTAGTAAAGTCATGTCACATTTACTTATATAGCACTTTATACAATAGATTGCTTAAAGTCAAGCAGCTTTACCGTATTAAACATGAAAAGTGTCAGTGTCTCGTTTCATTACAAGTAAAACGTAATTTTCTACTATAAAGCAGCTCTCTGGTGTGTTCATGTTGTCACTGACCTCGACAGACTGAACTGGAGAAATGAAATGATTTCCACGTGAAAGAAGGCGGAGCCTCTGCGCACAACCACCTATTACATAATCGTCACGGACCAATGATAGTACAAAGATAGCAAACTTTTCCAGAAAGTTCGCTTTGGCAAGCTGTTTCGATCTCCCAAAACGAAGAAGTTCCCAAAAGTTTGCTTTGGGCTGAATTTACACTAAATTATGTCATTTCAGTTTGTTCTTCGATTTCTCTTGAAGTTCGGGCTTGAACTCCCAAAATGAACTCCAAACAAATTGCGTTTTGGCCTGAATTTGCACGAAACGACTTCACATTAGTTCGTTCTTCGATTTCACTTGAAGTTCAAGAGTCTTAACTCTCATTAGAGTATTAGTAGACTGTTAGGTTAAGGTTCGGGTTGACATGTACACTCAAAAAAAAAAAAAAAAAAGGTGCTATATGGCACTAAAAGTGGTTCTTGGCTCGAAATCATAGGGGAACTACTTTTGATGCCATATAGCACCATCTCTTAACAGGTTCTGTATATGGTAGTGGTGCTATAGCACCTCAGTCACCCCCAAAGAACTGGTAAAGAACCACTGAAGCACTAAGATTTGGTGCTATACAGCACTTAAAGAAGTGGTTCCCCTATGATTACGAGCCAAAGAACCACTTTTAGTGCTATATAGCTAGTGTTACCAAAAGGTTAAATTAAAAACATACAATTTAAAATTCACTGTTGTCTTATATAAAATTGTTCTATAGTCTATACAGTATTTATTTCAATTGCACCAGAAGTAGCTGTAATTAAATAACAGAAAAAATAAGAATAATCCCTTCCTTTACTTTTTTTATTAAATTACAGCAATGAATGACTTAGTAATGCAATAAACCCGACACTGATAGCAACCCAGTACTCCATAGTCTTTCTATGTCATTTCTTCAACTCTGTTTGACACTGTACTCTATATCTCTGGTGTCTGCTCTGGCTGCTTGTGTTCTGGAAGCTCTCTCATTCATTTCCCTAACAAAGCAGCAGGGGCACCTGGTTCTCCGATCCTAACTCCATCCATCTCTTCCTGCTCTGCCCAGTGCAGAGAAAAATCAAATTCTCATTTGCCCACGGAGGGAGCGATTGAGGGATGAAGGAGAAAGAGGAGGGGGTACCTAGGAAGGCTGACCTCCAGTTGAACCTGCAGCCGTTCTGTGTTTGGTCATTAATCTGAGGAGCAGACAGCAAACAGGGCTGATTGGAAACCGCTGGGCTGACATTTTTCTATTCCTGCAGATGGAGGAGTGTGAGTGTATGTGTGCGTGAGGGGAAAGGAAATATATTTCTTTCTCTGATCTGTCCCTTTGACTTCTTCAGTTTGTATTTGGATGTGGAATCACATCTTCAGAGTCATGATTCCTTAATTCTAGTTGCAAAGCGATTCATGAGAGCTCCTCCCTTTCGTACAGGGCAGATAGAGGAATCAGAAATTGATTTTTTTCATATTTCAGCGCTACAGCTCTGCACACGTGACAGTACAGCATCAATCTCACCGTGTGATATTAGATCATATGGCACTACTTCATGTTTTGAACTTCATCTGTTCATGAAGGATCTTGCTCTGATTTTGTACTCCACTGATTTTTCTTTTCTTTTCCAGAGATAGTTCTCCTCCCTTTTTTTGTGTAAATCCTAAATGTCAAATGTTGGAAATGTGTCACGTTGCCACGTTGGTAATGGCGGGAAGTGGATAGAATTTCTATCGATTCGTCTTGGGAGTGTTTGCATGTTGAGCGGTGGAATGTAGAAGCAGCTTCAGTTGGTAGTGTAACAGCAGAAATGTGTTGTTACCCCCCCCCCCCCCCGCCCCCCCCCCCCCCATCATACAACTAATCATTGGAAAATGTCCAGCAATGAATATTTGGTCACAAATAAGCCAGGTGAACACCCAGGGGTGTGGCCAGATGATGTTGAAATTTGATCTTGCTTTCATAAGGATAGGATTTACTGTGATCTTAACTGAAGCACATCGAGCAAACTGAGACATTAACTAACTGAGAGACACCACTGCACTCTTAAAAATCAGTTCTTCAAGCCTTCCTGGTTTCTTTTAATGCTCCAGTACATAGATGGCTTTCTAAAGAGCCATGGCAAGATAAAAATGCTCTCCTATGACATCAGAAGAACTTAATAATGTTCTCTCTTGCCATTCGACTGTAAAACACTTTCTAGTAGTTGGAACCTCTATTTTATGTGTAGGTTAACTGAACTTTATTACTATACCCATTTCCAAATGCCCTGTCATATTTTTGAGCCAAGTACATTTTTTAATGCAACTTCCAAAAAAAGTATCTTCATCATTGTTGTTGATTAAAAAAAATATATATATATATTATGGTCATTCCAGTTAAGTTGCTGCTTCACAGATTGTATATCCATATTTTTTTCCCATTTATGTTATGATAATATAATACATATATTATATTATATTAACTATATTATTTTATATTATATAATATACAAAAAACGTAATGCCTGTTTAAATGAATATATTAAATACTATATTACTTTATAATACGTGTGTGTGTCTATATATACAGGCGCTGGTTGATTTATTTCACTTATTCCATTCAAAAAGGGAAACTTGTATATTATATTCATTCATTAGACACAGACTGATATATTTCAGATTTTTGTTTATTTCTTTTAATTTTGATGATTATAACTGACAACTAAGGAAAATCCCGAATTCAGTATCTCAGTAAATTAGAATATTACTTAAGACCAATACAAAGAAAGGATTTTTAGAAATCTTGGCCAAACGAAAAGTATGAACATGAAAAGTATGAGCATGTACAGCACTCAATACTTAGTTGGGGCTCCTTTTGCCCGAATTACTGCAGCAATCAGTCCTTCCAGAAAAATGCAGCTTTTTTTTGTGATTGTTGTGGGCAAAAATCCTTGATTATGCGGCACGTTTTCTTAAAAAATGCAATGGAAAATGCCAGATATTTATGCAATTTTATGCGATGAAATTGCGGGAACTTGCAAAAACTGCGGTTTGATGAAAAAGAGAAAAAAAACACTACATCACAGAAAGTGCTGGGAATATTTAAGTTCTCATCTTGTTTTATTGAAGACCTTAATAAACACATGGCTCAAATTTACAAAACATTGAGTCAAACAAGTTCTGTAGCTTTACACAAGGAATATGATACAATTTCTGAAAAAATTAATAAATAACTTCCTGTTTTACAGAGGTAGCTATACAAAACAGACATTTGAGTGCTTCCAATGCACAAAGTGCAATCTCTTAAAGGGTTAGTTGTAACGACTTATATAGTGATGACCGATTTTCGAAGAGTTATGAATCAGCGAGTTGATTCATGATTTGGATCGCGTGTCAAACTGCTGAAATACGTGACTTTGGTGATCCAAATGCTGAATCGACTCACTGATTCATAACGCTTCGAAGCTTCATGATGCTGTGTTTTGAAATCGGTCAACACACCGGGAAACTGCTTTGTGCGATCTTTTGCTGTTATGTTTGTTGGCAAATGGGAATTTGCGTGCTTCATCATGGTTTCACCGATATCTATGGTTTGCAGCTTTTCGATGACGTTCGCGTTGGGTAATTACGTCACTTCAAAACGTTCCCATGGCAATAGGGGGAAATGGCGGCTCTTGTGAAGTAAACAAAAAATTTTCAACTTTCTGCTAATATATATGACTTTTTTGCAACGAAAATGCGGGGATTATGAAATCATGCTAGCCCACATATTTTGCACACGGAAATAGGCAATTTATGCGGCGAAAGTGCAGCGTATTTGAAAAATGCGGCCCCCGCATAAATAAGCGGACTTTGGCTGATTATGCATTAAATCATGCGATCGCATAATCACGTTTTTCTGGAGGGACTGAGCAATGCTGCGTGGCATGGAGTCGATCAGTCTGTGGCACTGCTCAGGTGTTATGAGTGCCCAGGTTGCTCTGATAGTGGCCTTCAGCTCTTCTGCATTGTCTTCACAATACCCCATAGATTTTCTATGGGGTTAAGGTCAGGCGAGTTTGCTGGCCAATTAAGAACAGGAATACCATGGTCCTTAAACCAGGCACTGGTTGCTTTGGCACTGTGTGCAGGTGCCAAGTCCTGTTGGAAAATGAAATCTGCATCTCCATAAAGTTGGTCAGTAGCAGGAAGCATGAAGTGCTCTAAAACTTCCTGGTATACGGCTGCGTTGACCTTGGACCTCAGAAAACACAGTGGACCAACACCAGCAGATGACATGGCACCCCAAACCATCACTGACTGTGGAAACTTTACACTGGACCTCAAACGACATGGATTGTGTGCCTCTCCTCTCTTCCACTCTGGGACCCTGATTTCCAGAGGAAATGCAAAATTTACTATTATCAGAGAACATAACTTTGGACCACTCAGCAGCAGTCCAGTCCTTTTTGTCTTTAGCCCAGGCGAGACGCTTCTGACGCTGTCTGTTGTTCAAGAGTGGCTTGACACAAGGAATGCGACAGCTGAAACCCATGTCTTGCATACGTCTGTGCACAGTTGTTCTTGAAGCACTGACTCCAGCTGCAGTCCACTCTTTGTGAATCTCCCCCATATTTTTGAATGGGTTTTGTTTCACAATCCTCTCCAGGGTGCTGTTATCCCTATTGCTTGTACACTTTTTTTCTACCACATCGTTTCCTTCCCTTCGCCTCTCTATTAATGTGCTTGGACACAGAGCTCTGTGAACAGCCAGCCTCTTTTGCAATGACCTTTTGTGTCTTGCCCTCCTTGTGCAAGGTGTCAATGGTCGTCTTTTGGACAACTGTCAAGTCAGCAGTCTTCCCCATGATTGTGTAGCCTACAGAACTAGACGGAGAGACCATTTAAAGGCCTTTGCAGGTGTTTTGAATTAATTAGCTGATTAGAGTGTGGCACCAGGTGTCTTCAATATTGAACCTTTTCACAATATTCTAATTTTCTGAGATAATGAATTTGGGATTTTCCTTAGTTGTCAGTTATAATCAACAAAATTAAAAGAAATAAACATTTGAAATATATCAGTATGTGTGTAATGAATGAATATAATATACAAGTTTCACTTTTTGAATGGAATTAGTGAAATAAATCAACTTTTTGATGATATTCTAATTATATGACCAGCACCTGTATATGTATGCTAATTGTGTGTGTGTGTGTGTGTGTGTGTGTGTGTGTGTGTGTGTGTGTGTGTGTGTGTGTGTGTGTGTGTGTGTGTGTGTGTGTGTGTGTGTGTGTGTGTGTGTGTGTGTGTGTGTGTGTGTGTGTGTGTGTGTGTGTGTGTGTGTGTGTGTGTGTGTGTGTGTGTGTGTGTGTGTGTTATTAATATAAATTAATATATGTACAATTGGAGCCAAGCTATCTAGACTCAAAAATGACTTTTATGGAAATTAGTCTATCACACTCAGGATTGGCTTAATTTGCATTTCCTTCCTTATTTCCCCTCTTCCCGCATCTCTTCTCTCCACATCCTGAAATCACCAGATATTCACCCACAAATCTATATGGTTTAATGTGAGCAATTATCATACAACGCTATACATGTTTGGTATCATTTGAAATGTCTCAGTGCAACTGCTACAATAGTCTCATCGGTTACACTTTATTTTAAGGTGACGTAGTTACATTGTATATTAATTAAGTATTATTGAGTAATATTAATTAACATGTACTTACTATAGAGTTCTGGTTAGGGTTTGGTTTAGGGATAATTACTTGTAATTATGCATAATTTACTGTTACTATAGTAAGTACATGTAGTAAAATAAAGGGTTACACTTTATTTTAAGGTGTCACTGTTACTGTGTAATTATATATTTAAGTAATGAGTAATATTAATTAACTATATTTACTGACTATAGGGCTATGGTAGGGTTAGGGATTGGTTGAGGGTTAGTTGAATGTAATTATGCATTATTTACTGTTATTACTATGGTAAGTTCATGTAACATATGTAACAAGGACACTGTAAAATAAAGTGTTACCAAATAAAGTGTTACTGTCTCATCTCCACCGAAGTGAACCAAAAGGTAATAAAGATTCTAAAAGTTTAGAGATATCTTTCTTACAGAGGAGGGTGGATCCTCTGCCAAGGTCTTTCATGCAAATTACCTCCTGTCCCCAAAAGATGTTAACTACCCAGGTCTAGGGTCTTGATTAATGCAAATTACCATTGCTCATGCCTCACTTTGGAGGATGTTTTGAGAGATGTTGCAAAGGGCTCAGGGTGCGATTCTGTAAGCAGATCAGCCTATAATGCTGTTTTTCCTCCAGAATGTATCAGAATGGTAATTCATTTTGTGTGTCACTCTATGATTCGCCTTTTGCTTGACTATGTTATCAAACAGCTAAGAATGTGTTGCTAATATTACACAAACCATCTCAGCCTGCCTTCTAAAAATCATCATCCTTAAAAACTCTTTGAACACCTCAGAACATCAGTGGAGAAAGTCAGTCATATAGTTCATCATAACATCGTAATATATATCTTTATACATAATTCACCCACTAAATTGCTAAAAGTACCTGATTTTTTATTTCAATAGAAAAATATACCTGGATAACCTGGCTTCTCTTGAGACTCCCCTGCTTCAGAGTGGTTATAGTTAATGATATGCTAAAGCCCGTCCGCGTTATCCATACATACATACATACAGTGGGGAGACCAAGTATTTTATTTTTGCAGGTTTGCCCACTTACAAAGTATGTAGAAGTCTGTAAATGTTATCATAGGTACTCTTCAACTGTGAGTGACTGAATCTAAAACAAAAATCCAGAAGATCACATTGTATGATTTTTAAGTAATTAATTTGCATTTTATTGCATGACATAAGTATTTGATACATCAGAAAAGCATAACTTAATATTTGGTACAGAAACCTTTGTTTGCAATTACAGAGATCATACGTTTCCTGTAGTTCTTGACCAGGTTTGCACTCACTTCAGCAGGGATTTTAGCCCACTCCTCCATACAGATCTTCTCCAGATCCTTCTGGTTTCGGGGCTGTCGCTGGGCAATATGGACTTTCATCTCCCTCCAAAGATTTTCTATTGGGTTAAGGTCTGGAGACCGGCTAGGCCACTCCAGGACCTTGAGATGCTTCTTACGAAGCCACTCCTTAGTTGCTATGGCTGTGTGTTTCGGGTCTTTGTCTTTGAAGACCCAGCCACGATCCATCTTCAATGCTCTTACTGAGGGAAGGAGGTTGTTGGCCAAGATCTCGCGATAAATGGCCCCATCCATCCTCCCCTCAATACGGTGCAGTCGTCCTGTCCCCTTTGCAGAAAAGCATCCCCAAAGAATGATGTTTCCACCTTCATGCTTCACGGTTGGGATGGTGTTCTTGGGGTTGTACTCATCCTTCTCCTTCCTCCAAACATGGCGAGTGGAGTTTAGACCAAAAAGCTCTATTTTTGTCTCATCAGACCACGTGACCTTCTCCCATTCCTCCTCTGGATCATCCAGATGGTCATTGGCAAACTTCAGACGGGCCTGGACATGCGCTGGCTTGAGCAGGGGGACCTTGCGTGTGCTGCAGGATTTTAATCCATGGCGGTGTAGTGTGTCACTAATGGTTTTCTTTGAGACTGTGGTCCCAGCTCTCTTCAGGTCATTGACCTGGTCCTGCCGTTTAGTTCTGGGCTGATCCCTCACCTTCCTCATGATCATTGATGCCCCACGAGGTGAGATCTTGCATGGTGCCCCAGACCGAGGGAGATTGACCGTCATCTTGAACTTCTTCCATTTTCTAATAATTGCGTCAACAGTTGTTGCCTTCTCACCAAGCTGCTTGCCTATCGTCCTGTAGCCCATCCCAGCCTTGTGCAGGTCTACAATTTTATCCCTGATGTCCTTACACAGCTCTCTGGTCTTGGCCATTGTGGAGAGGTTGGAGTCTGTTTGATTGAGTGTGTGGACAGGTGTCTCTTATACAGGTAACAAGTTCAAACAGGTGCAGTTAATACAGGTAATGAGTGGAGAACAGGAGGGCTTCTTTAAGAAAAACTAACAGGTCTGTGAGAGCCGGAATTCCCACTAGTTGGTAGGTGATCAAATACTTATGTCATGCAATAAAATGCAAATTAATTATTTAAAAATCATACAATGTGATTTTCTGGATTAGATGCTTTAGATTCCGTCTCTCACAGTTGAAGTGTACCTATGATAAAAATTACAGACCTCTACATGCTTTGTAAGTAGGAATCGGCAGTGTATCAAATACTTGTTCTATTCACTGTACATGTACTATATTGCCAAAAGTATTTGGACACCCCTCCAAATCATTGAATGCAGGTGTTCCAATCACTTCCATGGCCACATGTGTATAAATCAAGCACCTAGGCATGCAGACGCTTCTACAAACATTTGTGAAAGAATGGGTCCCTCTCAGGAGCTCAGTGAATTCAAGCATGGTACCGTGATAGGTTGCCACCTGTGCAATAAGTCCATTCGTGAAATTTCCTCAGTACTAAATATTGCACATATTCTACTGTTAGTGGTATTATAACAGTGGAATCAATTGGGAACAACAGCAACTCAGCCACAAAGTGGTAGGCAACGTAAAATCGCTGGGGGAGGTCAGCACATGCTGAGGTCTACAGTGTGCAGAAGTTGCCAGTGAACAGTCAATAACTATAGACATCCAAACTTCATGTGGCCTTCAGAATAGCTCAAGAACAGTGCGTAGAGAGCTTCATGGAATGGGTTTCCATGGCCGAGCAGCTGCACCCAAGCCTTACATCATCAAGTGCAATGCAAAGCGTCGGATGCAGTGGTGTAGAGCACGCCACCACTGGACTCTTGAGCAGTGGAGACGTGTTCTCTGGAGTGATAAATCACACTTCTCTGTCTGGCAATCTGATGGACGAGTCTGGGTTTGGCATTTGCCAGGAGAACGTTGCTTGCCTGACTGCATTGTGCCAAGTGTAAAGTTTGGTGGAGGGGGGATTATGGTGTTGGATTGTTTTTCAGGGGTTGGGCTTGGCCCCTTAGTTCCAAATGAAAGGAACTCTTAATGCTTCAGCATACCAAGACATTTTGGACAATTTCATGCTCCCAACTTTGTGGGAACGGTTTGGGGATGGCCCCTTCCTGTTCCAACATGACTGCGCACCAGTGCACAAAGCAAGGTCCATAAAGACATATATATTTATACAATAGTATTCTTTCTACTATAAAATGTAATTCTAGATAGTCTCTACCTATGCTTGTTCAATTGTTAAAGCTTTTTATTTATTTATTAATAAATAAGGCACCGAATCTAGAATAAATTTAGGGCACCAATAGGACTCAAAAAGTTGCATAGGTGTGTATTACTGTAATATAATGGAAACTTGACTATAAAACCAACTGAGTACATTAGTAACAGGGATGGTTTACGGTAAAACAGAGGGGAATTACTGTAAACTGCCTGAAAGACATTACTCTAGTGGTCGCACCTAAAAAGGTTCTAACTGCATCATGGGAAGAGGTGAGTCATAACTTCCAATAAATGTCAGTCTAATCAATAATGGAATTATAGAGCAGTAGACTTGCATTGCAAATAGGCACAATTTTCCCTTAGTAATGACCACTGTCTGCTTCATTGTCTGTGCATGTGTGTTTGAGCGACAGATAGAACACACACATACACACACATACAGAAATGGAGAGAATGAGACATTTCACTCTTCACCTCTCCAGCTGGAGGCAAAAAGAATGAGGCTGGAGAAACAAACCATCAGAGTGCAAGAACTATAAAGTGAGAGACGGGAGAAATGAAGACGAGAAAATGAAGGAGAGAAAGAGAGTCGGTGTGGGTATCGGTGCCTGCAGGGTGCGACGTGAACTTTTGAACCCAGGTCATGTTAAGAGGAGTGGGCGGCAGTTAAGGACACTCCCGTTTCAGACCTCCTCTTTCAATTCATTAGCGCCAAGGAACGAGGGAGCGGATGAAGGGAGGGAGGTCGGGGGAAAGGAGGGGCGTCTCCCGTAAAAAGCACAGGTCATTTAGCACGCTCCGCATGCTCTGGCAAATGGATGGTACCTTCGGAATCTTATTGGATCCATGCACGAATGCGCCCACTTGAATATTAATATCCATTCGGTCTCTCTCTCCTTCACGCACAAAATTTCTCTCTCTTTCTGATTGCTGTATCTTGGCTGTGAATATGATTTGAGGTTGTCCTTTTTTTGCTCCTTATTTCTCACCATCTCTCTCGGCTTGCAAACACACACGCATAAACTCTCATAATCTCTCTAGCTTCTGTTTACTGTATCCTGGCAGGAAATATGAGTGAATCCATCTATAATCTACCTATCTGAGACTGCAGACTATTTATCCAGCTCGCTTAAACAGATTAAAAGTTGAGTGTACAGAATTCATGGGGATAATGGGATCGGTCCGTGGATGATACAGTACGAGAAACACACTTTCCTGAAGTTAATCTGCACCCACTCACTCTTAGTGTGCATTTAAAGTGCGTTTAAGTGTTTTGAAATGATTTTGGTTTATGGGTTTAAGAAATTAAGAGAAATTTAAACCTTCTAAAAGATAGATATTGCAGGTCAGATATAGTGGCTTTCTTTGCTTAGGGTACTTTCTTTTTAAATGGAACAATGATATTTTGTTTCACTTTTTCTAGAAGATCAGATGCCCAATATTTTATAATCCTGAGCTCAGTTGAGGGGATAGTTCATGCTAAAATAAAAAAATGTCATCATTTACTCGCTCTCATGTTCTTCAAAAAAAAAATGCAAACGTTTCCCCCCCCTGCTAAATGCAAAATAAGATATTTTAAAGAATGTTTTAATTGTTTGTTTGGTCACACTTTGGATTAGGGTCCAATTCTCACTATTAACTAACTATTTACCATGACTTTTCCTCAATAAACTTCTAATTACTGCTTATTACTAGTTAGTAAGGTAGTTGTTAAGTTTAGGTATTGGGTAGGATTAAGGGATGTGAAATATGATCATGCAGAATAAGGCATTAATATGTGTTTTATAAGTACTAATAAACAGCCAATATTATGGTAATATGCATTGTAATAAGTTAATAGTGAGGATTGGACCCCGTTGACTTTTACTGTATGGACACAAAGTTAAAACATTCTTTAAAATAAAATCTTCTTTTGTATTTTTTTTCATTGTGTTTTTCTTTTCTTTTTTCATTCTGTGGGCAAATAAACACTCTTTGTTCCACAGAAGATAGAAAGTTATACATGTTTGAAACTAAATGAGGGTGAGGAAATAATGACAATTCAAATTTTTGAGTGAACTGTTTCTTTAAAATGGGTATTTTGTATGATGTTCAAAGTGAACAACAGTGTTTTGCTAGCTATTTTTTTCTTTTCTTATTTGCGCAATGAAACGCTTTCCTCTCTTCTTTTCCCTGTTTCTCTCCATCTCTCTCTTTCTCTTTCTCTTTCTCTCTCTCTTTCTCAGTATGGCCAAACAGCTGTCTCTTCTAAAATGACCTAATGAAGCTCACAGCTGCTCTTTCATGATGAAGAAAAACATTTTTGATTCATCGTTATGCTTTTTATTTCCTCGAGCGTGCTGCTCTGGACACATAAGATCAACTATTTTGCTACAACCTTTGCCATATTGTTAATGAAATGTACTTGTTGCCTTCTCGGTATGGGTGTAACCCTTTAAGACATTATTTTAACACAGAACTTTACATAAATAGAGTTGCTATTAATCACAATAGGCACATATTGGCTTGTACAGTGTTTGCTGCCTCACAATGTGAATATTATTAACATATTATGAATATTATTATCATGAATGTTATTGATGCACCTCCAGTATTGAAATTCTGACTGATAATTATTTTTGTTGTAGTTGATATTATTCTATACTGTTACATAAAATATCACTAAACACTAACATATTTTTAAATGCTAAAAGTGAATTTAGGCTTCACAACATTTTAATGTACAATATGAAACATTTTTATTTAAATGTATCTAAATATTTTAACACTTAACTGTGTTATTAAAATGCTATTGTATATCAATTAACACAAATCAAATCGAATATCAATCGAATCGAAAAAAAGAAGAAAAAAACATGAAACGATAACCGATATGGTACTGATATTTTGTATGCCTATGAATAAAGTTAGATCTTTCTTAGACCCAAGATGAAATATTTTGACATGTCTATATTCTTGAGAGAAAGTGTTAATCTGTATACCACTTTTGAAATGTTTAAAGTTGACTGTTACCTAAATAAGCCTGCTTATGCTGTCATATTGATTTAGTCTTTCTGTTTCATATACAGTACAAAATAAAGCATGCATTATTTGTGTAATAATTACTGTGTGAGGTGAGAAGTCTTTGATGAAAAATGACCTTGAATGAAACACTAAAAGTTACATAAATAACCAAAAAATGAGACCGAAAATATATAGGCCATATTTCAATGTTGAATGGCGCAGTTTAATAATAAATCAGAGAGCCCATGGGCTCAGAGGAAAATCTCATTTTGTGCCAATCAGAAATGCATGATGAAACTAATCAAGAGTGCACAGTAAATATTAAAATGAGTGATTTTCATACTTTGCTAATGAGCCATGCTGTTTGCTCCTCACCACGCTGTCTTGCATTTCTTTCCAGCGCTAGTGTTCAGTGTCTGAGAAATGACCGAAGCGAGCATTCATCAGCGGACGAGTACAAATACGACTTTCTACGGCTAGATTTACTGATGAATAGATTTGACAGTAAAAAACAGCACCTCAGTTACACGGGAGCCCATAAGTGTCGTAGCGCAACATATTTTAGCAGCCTTAACATATTTTTTTCCCACCCTAGACTTTCTTTGCTCTCAGCTAATGGCCTTGAAGCGAGAGCCAACGACTCCAATTACAAATGTGCACATTGGACAGCATCCAGTTCGTGTCCAATAAATAAAGCGGGAATACAAGCGACGGGCGACCACGCTCCCCGCAACCCATTTGGACCGGAGGCCGCGGCAGGCGATAATTTTGTCCGTTTAGCATTCGCCTGCTGCTGCTTCAGCTAAGTCAGAGACTCACGTGTGGTAGGCTAATCGTTTCATTGAGTTGACTCACTCCCCCTGTTGTAGGCTACAACCTGCGACCGTCCATTCGCTGTTGACGCAGGCGAGATTGAATGCACCCCTTGAGCATGATAACTGCATCAACGGCTGCCAATATTTACACTCGTCACGCATTCAGAGTAGAACAGACATCCATCTACGTGTCGTAGGGGGAAAACAGCTGAACTCATTAAAAATAATCAAGAGGCTTACTGCCCATCGGCTAACACCCGGAAAAGAGCGATATAATTACAATTAGCTTTATTAATATGACCAATAATGAATCGAGTGGCTAAGGGTGGTAAAGAAAAATGGGCTATAATAAATAAGACCGGGGAGTGCTGTACCAATTATAAATTAGCTAAAGGGGTGAAATCGCTAGCATACATGAGCATCATCGTCCTGAGGTGAAATGATTTTCTGTAGTATAAAAGTAAAGAAAGTGTAATTTCACGTCTGGTTTATAATGTGATTTGTGATCATATTAATGCATGTTAAATGACAGAACTGGTCTCATCTGAATCAGCAGGTTCTCTTGTTTAATTTGATATATAACACAAGCTTTTTACCTACATGTTGAAAACTAGCAATATCACGGCTGAGTGGACGGGGAGGGTTGAAGCTCTACTTACCCCATTTACTTCTGCTGGACCCAAAGACTGCACAAAATGAGATGGTGTCGAAGAGTATACAGTGACTAACACGCAGTCTGTTTTAGAGTTATTCTGTTCAATTTACTTTCTATATTTTATTTGCTGTTTTGAACTAAAATGTTTCCTGTATATGTATGTTGAATTGAAATATTTTCAATTAAATAAGAGTGGTGGGTGGTGATGGGAGATGCCATATGAATTGTTTTGAATGTTATTTTGAAGTTTACACAGTTTAGGAATAAGCTGTAGATTTCTACTTAAAGTTGTAGCTAGTAAACTATTTATAAACTAGTTATAGTTAAAACAAAATATGATTTAACACTCCCAAGCTCAGAAGATCAGCATTATAAGGGCAGGAACAGACAAATGTTTAGTACAGAAAATTAAAGTTACAGTTTCTTATATAAAATCACAATAAATTTACACTAATCACAGTAAATGTACATGGTTGTTCTACAGGTATATTTTAATGTTTTTGTGCTTAATGTTTAAAAACATACAGTAAAAATATTGTGAAATATTATTACAGTTTAAACTAACTGTGCTCTATTTGAATATATTTTAAAATGCAATTTATTCCTGGACTACTCCAGTCTTCATTATCACATGATCCTCCAGAAATCATTCTAATATGATGATTTGCTGCTCTTGATGTTATTTTCAGTGTTGAAAACAACTGGGCTCATTTTTTATCAGTTGAATGTATCCATACTTCAATAAAAACACCCCAATTTTTTATTCATTTAAACATTTCAGCCTTTTCTTTTGGGTTAAGGATTAGTTTTTAGGTGTAAGTTATATCAAGTTACCACAGTTTTAATGTAATAATAACTGGTAACATTTTTTTAATGTAGTAACTAAAAATAGTATTTGGCAAAAACAGTGATTTTATCATGGAAAATTTATAAGAGTCCAGTAGACCTCATATAACACAACCATTTAATTTCATTATATACAAAGCCAGAATAGGAAAAGAAATAGCAGCGTGTTGAACTGTAGGTCTGGGGAGATATCAGTCTCTTTTATTCTCCTTGCGTTTCGCAGGGATTTGCAGAGAGGGTGTGGACGGATCTCTCTCATGTCAAATTTCCAGTCATAACAGCCATAGCCGGTCAGACGACCATTTCCTCACATCTAATGGAAGCATCCAGGTTGTGAGAGGCCTACATTGCTGCCTGTACTTTTATTTTGACTCTTTTTTTTGTCATGTGACACTGGTAATTTATACAGATTCACACAAATTGTGTGTATCCTTTTTTTTAATGTTGGTACACAGGTGGTTCACGTCACAAACGTCAGTAATGGTGTATGTTATAGTCTTGTATTACACACATACACACAGTAAGGGTGGTCTAATCCTCAGACTGTTTTGGTTTCATATTTTCTCATCCCCTTAATAGCAGAATACTAATGTACTTAAACTTAAGTCCTGTTCAATGACAGAGACACAACATTTGCTCTCTTTCAGTCTTCCCTTGGCTACACTTAACTAAAGAAGCATGCTCAATGTACAGTACTCAAATAAATCTCACTGCTGCTCTGTTTTCTATTAGTGTGTGTGTGTGTGTGCGTGCGTGCATGCGTGTGTGTGTGTGTGTGTGTGTGTGTGTGTGTGTGTGTGTGTGTGTGTGTGTGTGTGTGTGTGTGTGTGTGTGTGTGTGTGTGTGTGTGTGTGTGTGTGTGTGTGTGTGTGTGTGTGTGAGAGAGAGAGAGTGTCTCCGAATCTGTGTTTCTTTCTGTGCATAACCTTAGGCAACCCAAGATTTGGGGACTGGAGAGCTGATAGCAGGTGTACTTGTAACCGAGCGCTATTGGGATACCGAGTGTAAAAGCACAAAATGTAAACACCGTCACAGTCTCTGAATGTCTTACTCAAATGTACCTTCCACTTTGAATGTTAAATGTTAATATGCAACACAGAGTCTCTAACGAACACGGGTAATAATATTTACTCAACTGACAGCATTTGCTTAACTTTATATATGGGTGATTGGGGCTAGTTGTCACACTCCAGTACATTTCTCATGGTAGGTTTATTTATCAAAGTCCATTTTTTGCATAGAAACACTTTATAATCTTGACTACAGCCCCCCACCACCACCCCAAAAAAAAAAAACGATTTGACATTTCCACTGATATTGCTCAGAACAAAAGATCTTGTTCAGTTAGCACACATTGACCAATTGAGGGGCATGTTGTCACAAAGGAGACAAGCATTATGACACAAAATAATTCATTGAACTATTATGGAGCAGCCAGAAAAGTAAAACGTATCAAATAAACTATATAACTATTCTAATTAATACATTTTATTATTTAATATTTGATGGCTTGCCTTGACCTGACATTCATGAAAATTACTCTTGTCAGGGTTTCCAGTGTGGTTTTGTGTTCACATCACATTATTTACATCTATAGTCAAAAATTTAGTTTAGAGGACACGAACATAATTGTAATGTTAGAGGGATTTTTAAATGGATGTTTGAAACGTATGTACAAAACCACTGCTGGAGAAAATGTGGACCCACTTTATATTAGGTGGCTAATATGTACTAACTACTTAACTACTATGTACTAACATTTTAATTAATCATTTGATACAATGCACTTATTGTGTACATACATGTTTTTACATTGTACTTACATTTAAAAAAATACCTGCATGTAATTACATCTGTAATTAATTTCTGTAGTTACATTTGTAATTACACAGTTGACACTTCCCTTACACCTGACCCTACCCTTAAACTTACCCATACCACCACACCTGTCCCTAACCCTACCCGTATCCCACCTCAATATCAGCAAAAGGTGTTTGGCAATACAATTTGAACACAGTAAGTACATTGTACTTATTTTTTGATGTAGTAAGTACATAGTACTTAAGGCCACCTAATATAAAGTGGGGCCAAAAATATTGAGCCCTGTGTGACAACTAGCCCTAGTCATTTATTTATGTTCTATTTATTTATATTTTAATTTTGTATTTTTTTATATCCATTCCATACTGTGTATGCCACTAAAGTCTGTCAAACGTAGAGAAAAATGTCAACTCTCTGCGATATGAAGATATATTTAAGGGCAGTCATGTTAGGGTCACGCATAGTAAGTTTCCAATTAGAGATTAAACCCAAATCATTTTTCGAAACTATCTTTCACTAAATTGAAGAAAGCCAGGTGCTCGCCGATGGCTAACCTCGCTTTTAGACCGAGGGCTTGTTTTTACGGTTCTCTGCGAGCAGCTGCGAAAAGGTTTATTTAGTTTAATCAGGAAAATCACAGGAACACAATGACATCATTGGAGCTCGGCTGACATTATAGCATTAAGTTCCCTCTCATAGGAGCAGCAGCGAGAGAATGTGTAGATTGAAAGCGCAGACAGAAAGAAAGAGAACGAATGGAGGCCTGAAAGAGGTCTGCTAGCTGCTTTTCCACACCGGCTGATCTCTGTCGTCGTTGTCATGGCAGCAAGGTCAGCCACGCAGACGCAGTCACACCAGTCAGGGGTCAGACAGGTCAGGTCACGACCCCGGTCAAGAGTTCAACCCCTCAAGAGTTCAGTCGCTTGTTTCTGCTTTTAAAAATCATTATGATTCAAAGTTGTTTTAGCAAAATATAATTTCTGCAGTAAAAAGGTATAAATAAATAAATTTGATATTTCGAAATAAGATTCAATGAAAAAAAGTCCTTAAATGTATTTAAACATTCTTGGATAATAATGTACAGTAGAACAAGCTATTCAAGATCATGTTTACCTTTCATTATGTGTAGAAAACAAATCTGATATATGGGCCAATTTATTAACTGTAAATTGTGTGTCAGAAAAAAAAAAAACATTGCATTTTCTAACCAAGCAATTTCAGCAATTTACTCTGCCATTCCTCACAGTGATTCTAAGGTGTCTGTAATGTGTAGAAATATCATTTTTATGGCCACATTTCTGTCTATTTTATTGCCGGCCACTGTTCGGCTGAATAGACTGACGCTCACACAAATCCTCCTCTAAACACACTTGCAAACTTTTTTTGTTTTTGTTTAAATAACTATCATTTTATAGCTGTATTTATCCTAGTCTGTTTAAAAGAAGCTTCTTTTATCTTGTACTTCAAGTGTCTGATGTTTATTTGTTTCTGTGTTTGATCTTGAGAGAGTCATTCCGACATTTATATGATGTGCTCTGTATTTCTCTGTGTTGAACGGCATATACATTTTCATTATGATAATTTTGAGGATTACATTAATTGGCATTTAAATTATGTATAAAGAGGATTCACAGATATATTTTAACTAAACAAATAAATGCCAGAATATTCCAGACATGCATTTAATTCTCCCACAGACTTAAATGTAAAAACACATTTAGAGTTATTGCAAACCACAGCATCAGAAATGTTCAAACGCAGCAATTTCCTACTGAGATCCTTTTTTCACTATTACTTAAACATGCAGTGTTATTAATAAAGGATGCATATGAAAAGAAGGGTTAGGCTTTTATTAAAAACCACATGGGAATAGTGCAAACTCTGAGTTTGGAAAGATTAAGTGTTTTATTTTCTATTATTATTATTATTATTATTATTATTATTAATTTATACAAGATCAGGTTCTTTATACGATCTGGTTCTTATATTGATTAATGAAGAACTCAAGCTGAACTCAGTAAAATGTTCATACAGACAAATGCAGATGAATACCTGAGTGTTTTTTTCTTTTCTTTTCTGAATATCATTGTACTGAAAATAATGTTGCTATTAAGGATATTAGTAAGGTCAGCCATATGTAGGAAACGTCAGTAAAATGAACATTTTTACTATCCATTTATTTTGAAAATGATGTTAGGAGCAATACTACTCTACTTTTGACGAATGCTGTGTCATGCCAGTTTGGGGAAGTCTCAGTATAACTTGCCCCATTATAGGCGGAAAAGATAATCGTAATTTTAATTTAAAATGACATCCAGATCGGAGAAAGAATAAAGATTAATCTAAAACACATGATGATACTCAATTTGCTTCTGCAAATTTCCCCACGTGGTGGGTTAAAAAGCCTCGCTTTCAGGAAGTGTTCATAAATCAGGTGTCAGGTGTTCTTCTCCTCGCTTGTCTTTGCTTTTTCCCTTAATCTGTTTGGATCATAAAAAGGGGTCAGATTAAATATGTAATAAGTTAGTGACTTTCTTTCTTTCTGAACAAACACACATCGATGACACACCCTAAAAGAGCTCCTGCTGTCTCCTCTGCCCTCTTTTGCCCTCTTCCACTGGCAAAGCAAACAAAGTCCTTCCTCTTTTAAATCTCTTCCTACACTTGACATGTCTTCGGGTCTGACGGCTGGCGGGCGGTCCTCACATGACCTCTTTAGAAGCTTCCATTAGCTCAAAAACTCCATATCCACCAGCTTCGACTCCAATTATGATGGGTGCATCCATTTGTTAGAGCTTCGTTAGCGCTCGGCGATTGCATACACACCTCTTCGAATGGCCTCTGGTATGGTATGCGAGACGAGGATGCTCACGCTTGCGGCGTGTTGATTGTTGCGTATCCTCCCGCATACCGCCTACGTGTTGTGTAAAGCCCAGAGAGAGGGCCACGGGCAGGTCAGTGATGCCGGGAAGCGGGTGAAACGGAGTTCACATTAGCATACGCGCGGGCGGGGCCGCTCCGAGCTCCAGGCCTGGCTTCAGAACCACAATGGCGTCTCCATCTGTTCCTGTCGCCCGTTACAAATCTGCTGTCACCCGGCTGGCTGGAGCCGACAGGGCCTCGCCATTAGCAGGATAAAGCACGGCTGATAAAGACGCCCGCCATTCTTCCTCGTGGTACAGGAACGGGTACGGACAGACCCGACGTGTACGCACACACAAACAAACAGCCGCAGTCACTCAGAGACATCCAAATATACATCGCTCGTACAGCACACACACCTCCAGCTGTGACGAATACTAAAATAAACACATACACCAACACACACATCGATAAGTGTGATAAATACCTGATTAGCAAGGAGGGGATTGGTGAACAGCCGTTGAACCCGTGAACTGCGTTTACCCCTGATTTATACATCGTTTTTGCCCTCTCTTCAAAGGACGTCAACTGTTCCGGTCTTTTTCCCAAACAAAGCCACGACCAGTAATTTCCTTTATTTGGATGATTGGTTTTCTGTCTGTCTTCGCTTCTTCTTACATTACTCCGTCAGGCCGAATGGATTGTGTGTGCTTAGTGTTTAAGTAGCGACCTTTCAGCTAGTTTTGACCTTGTAGCGCAATTAGGAAAATGGTAGTTTAGATGTGGCATTTCTCATGTCAGACTTTCTAAAGTGGCGTCGTTTTGTTTGTACTACTTGCATGGTGTCTTGCTGGCCGCAAAGTACAATGTTGACTAGGGCAGAACTATTGTGACTTTGTGCACTTTTTTTGTGCTTATCACTGCAATGTTGAACCTATTATGCAGCTTTTTAAGGCAGGGAGTCCTTCAACAGCTGCCCGTTGTGCGCCGAAACCCATTGTGACCGTAGAAGAACCTATGAACTGAACTTGAACCGACCCGTTCACCATTTGACCACCATCGGCAGGTCAGCGGGTCACACGTGCAGTTTCCAATCACCCTGAAACCCCTCGATTTGAGCTTCCCAATTCACGTGTTTTTGTTGCAAAAAATAAATGAGAAATCATTAACCCTGCAACCTGTCTGAGTTTCTATAATGTTGTACTGCTGATTCTATGCTATCAGCAATGGGATTGATCTGAGATGGAAAGCTGTGATGTCGGGATTCATATTCATGTGCGGTTTTGCAAATAACTCGCAATTTGATGGAGTCTGCATCCCCTCTTGCTGTTGTGCCATGTAGCGTCTGTAATGAGACACCTTGGGTTGGGCTTCAAACACGGATCAGTCATTTGGTGCGGGTGCTGAACAACAGATGAACTCTGAACTCTGTTTGCCCTTTGCGAAAGGGTGTGTGTGTCTTATGAGGGCTAGTGGGTGTTCTAATGATGCCATCTTTCCTGTATCTTTTTCATGAGTCAGATTGAATTTGCTTGGAGGGGGGAAATGAGAGAGAGAGAAAGAGAGAGAGAGAGAGAGAGAGAGAGAGAGTGAAGGAGTGGAAGAGAGTAAAAGAGCCAGGGAGGGACTCGGAAACGCTGCGCAGCTCATCCGTTAGGTGGCAGTGTTTGGATAGTTTGCGTTTTGGGTGTCACTGCAGAAAAATCGACGCGTGTATGTGTGTGCACGTGTGCCTGTACGTGCGCTTTGTGTTCGTAACAGACCTTCGCAACAGACGTCACCGTCAAATTCAGCCGGTGATGTGATTGGACCGTGCAGCGTCTCACGCGGCTACATGGTAGGTGGAGCGATGCCTAGTAGCTCTTTGTGTACCTGCCCTCACTCTCGGCACACATACAAACAATCCTCCTTTAACTCACCTTCCTTTAACACACATACACACACCGAATGCTTTCAAACAGGCCGCATAAACCATTCAAACATTGGGGTAGAAAAGCAGCTTTGTGTGGGCCGGTCCTGCTCAAATATAGCTTAGAAGTACCACAGTTTTCTCTCTTGGCAAGTAGACCACCAGTTTAGTTGACCGCTTCCTTACTGGTTTGTAAGGAAAACCCTTCCAAGTCATCATTCTGTAACCTTTTTATGTTTTTTTAACAATAAAAAATATAAAAATAACCAATATTGTCGGCTCTAAACTTATATTAAATATGAAGGAATTTACTAAAATAATTTAACAAGGGATAAATGAGGAGTTTTATTTCTTTTTTTAAGCCGCTCTTTGGCATGTTGATATTTTTCAGGAGACCACCGGTTTAGTAGACCACTTCCTTACTGGTCTGTAAGGAAAACCATAGTAAGCCATCATTCTGTAACCTGTTTTTTATTTTTATTATTAAAAATAAATGTAAAAAAAAACATGTCTATAGTATACACTATAGAACTCTAAAATATATATTAAATATTGCAGTGTTTAAATTTAAGATAGGAAAAATTAAGGATCTACGCGACTCTTAGATGTCCTCTAAAACTATATTAAATATTAAGAAACGTATTTAAAGAATAGATTAATTAGGGATTTTTATGTTGAAAACATCTGTTTGTTTTTCATTTGACGTCTTCCCTACGGGTCTGTAAGGAAAACCATAGTAAGCCATCATTCTGTAACCTGTTTATATTTTTAAATGTGGAAACAGTGCTTCCTCCCAGACAAGAATTAAGCTTTCTCTCAACCATTCCTGCAGTCCAGTAATGTCAAGTTCCTATAGCACTAGCCATTGAAGAGCATGGCTGAATATGAATCCTGCATGACCTCAGTGTGTGCGTGCTTCTGTAGTGTCATAGTTCTGTCCATGAGGTGGCACTGTGGGTTGGGATCTAGCCAGCACAGTGAACTTTGACCAGAGAAACAAAAGCTTTCAAAGGGCCAGGTGTATTCTAGCATGACGGATGATAACCGGACAAACATATGTGCCTGCACACACCCATGCAGGCACAAATACATGCACAGACCACTATAAAGCCTAAGGCTCCTGATTGGGCACCTGGACAGTAGAGCACCTGCTTTTGACCCCAGAGATCTTAGATTCAAAGAGCACCAGTATCTTGTGCCCAGGAGGCAGAGGTTACAGGTCAAACCTCGGAAAACTGAAAATGAGCAGTTCCCAAGGTATCACTGTGACACAAGTGCCTGGCAGCCTGCTGTCTGCCAGCACACCATATCTGAGAGGAAAGGCACATTAAAAAATGCCCCCCAAAAAAACACATTTGTCTTCAGGACGGAATTAGTTTTAGCTAAAAATGTAGGCTTCAACTGTACCTTTTAAACTCAAACATGTCTGTTTTTCCTCACACAACTGTTTTTAGCGTTGTCTTTGATTTCAGCCTGATTATGTAAAGTTTAAACATGTTTGAATATCCACTCAAAAGCACAAAAGCATCTAAAACACATTTACATGTGCACAGCTTTAAAAAACATTTGAGTGTTTAGAATGAAAATTGATGCTTACACTTTATTTCTATGGTCCACTTTAGACATTCTACTAACTATAAGTAACTTTGCAACTCCATGTCAAATAACTCTCATTAGAATATTAGTAGACTGTAATGCTTAATATCTGCTAACTGCTATTTTGATGCTCACCAACAGACATTCTACTGGCTATAAGTAACTTTGCAACAAACATATCAACTAACTCTCAGTAGAGTATTAGTATATTGTGTAGAGTATTAGGATATTGTTAGGGTCGGGTGAATAAGGGTTGGGTTAGTAGAATAAGTTGACATTGTTGCAAAGTTACTTTTAGTCAGTAGGATGTCTGTTGGTGAGCATCAAAATAAAGTGCTAGCAGACATTAAGCATTACAGTCTACTAATATTCTAATGAGATTTATTTGACATGTAGTTGCAAAGTTACTTATTGTTGAATGTCTAAAGTGGGCCATTAAAACAGTGTTACCAAATTGACTGCTTTGTCACATTTATAAGTCTATATGTACAAATACATTTTACAATTATATAGTTTTAACCCTTAACCACTTCTCAATAATATAAAAAAACAATAGGCAGATAAATACCGTCTATAATTTTAGTAATAATACCATTTTATGTTTTCAAAGACCCATAGCAAAATAAAACATTGAATGATTAAAGTAGTTTTTTTATTGATTTTATAATTTTAATATTTAGACTAGGCTTCAGAATCCTTTGAAATGAGTTTAAATAATAAGTGATGACATTTTAAAGGCACAATATGTAATTTTTTTTTTATCAAAATATCCAAAAACCATTAGAACAATTGTTCTAACAATTGTTCCCAAATGTTTCCAAGAATGTTTAAATCCAGAGAAATAAGCAATTTTAACCAGGACACGGACCATGCCCATGCGTCACCTATCAATGACATCATACCCGCGTTACCCTCGATTTCCTCGGTTTTATTTTGTAGAAACCTTGGAAATATTAAAGACGCTTTAATATATTATGTGTTTTATAAGACAGGTGAGCAACTGAAAGCGAATCATTGTTATATAGCTCAACACAGTTAGTCATATTGTTTAAAGCTTGTTTTCATGATTTACCATGCCTAATATCGCTCTAGCTTACTGCAGTGTGCAACAAGTGTTTCATAGGAGCCACAGAGTGAACGCACAGAGTAGCATTATAACCTAATTTTCAACACACACCAATGTATCTAATATGATAAAACAGCGCTGCGTTACCCCATATACGTATGACCCGAAGAAGCGGCTGTCTGCTGCATTATAAAAGCTCTGCGAATTCCAGCCATCTTCAACCTACGCCTTTGTTTTGAAAATGACATATTATGGCTTTAATATATTTAATTTATGTAATTTGATAAAATCAACCTATTCTATGAATTTAATATTCAATGAACTGAAAATGATTTTATAAACATTAGGGGTATAACTGTACACGTATCCAGGGCTTTCGTTCCGAATGCAATCTTTATCAGTTAATAGTCGGCTTGTTTTAAGTGCGGAACACACTTCATTCTGAGTTTCCACACGAAAATATTAAGTATTCAGTCCATTTTATCATGAAATTCAAATGATAAATGCCGTTTTGACGCTCTTTAATGTGACATGACTGATCACTGCAAGTAAACGTTATCATATCTTCCTAAAGAATAAACATGATTTAATATCTCTTAAGGGATGTTGAGGATACATTACAACTTACTGAAATATGTTGTGTAGCCGCTCAATCGGTGTTTCAACTGCGGAAAGACAATAAAACAGCTTGTAAACGTAGTATCACATTTACCTCAGAAGTCATTCAGTGTCCACAGCTTTTAGTTCACTGTAGAAGCTAACTCTTTCGCTAAATATATGTACTATATTAGCCTATATATTCATTATATTCTACTTAACCTGTTAGTGATGTCTTGTTTATTTAATGTAGCCCATGTTTAAATAAATCTGTCATGAAAATGACAGCCACTGTGTATAAATGTTTATATTTCAGCAACGAATTGGAGAAAAAAAATTGCCTTATGTGAAGCTTATGAGTGTTGATTATTATATCTAAACATAAATAGCAACTAAATTTAGGCAAATAGTTTGGGCTCTGTTGTTAACCTTTAATATTATAGCAATGTGTAAGTAAGGGCACCCTATATAGTTTACAGCGTTGTCTTTAAGCAACTTTTTTAATTTGATTTCGTTTAAGGACAGACACAATTTTTCCAGTAAACCACTGTTGAATGAAAATAAATAAAAAGCAATTTTGTAAAACTGCTTTACTGAACCCATATTGAACCGTGACTTCAAAACCGAGGTACGTACCGAACCGTCAGTTTTGTGTACCCCTTGTAAACATCAAAAATGTCTCTGAAGCTGTTCTTTCAGTGGTGCTTGAAAGTTTGTGAACCTCTTGCAGAATCTAGGAAAATTTGAATAATTTTAACAAAATCATGCAAAATGCATGTTATTTTTTATTTAGAACTGTCTTGAAAAATATATTTTTCATAAAAGATGTTAACATATAGTCCACAAGACAAAAACATAGCTGAATTTATGAAAATCAAAAGTTTAGGAACCCTTGATTCTTAATACTGTGTGTCGTTCTCTGGATGATCCACGGCTGTTTTTTTTGTTTTGTGATGGCTGTTCTTGAGTCCCTTGTTTGTCCTGAGCAATTAAACTGCCCAACGTTCTTTAGAAAAATCCTCCAGGTCCTGCACATTCTTCAGTTTTCCAGCATCTTTTGCATTTTTGAACACTCTCTAGCAGTGACTGTATGATTTTGAGATCCATATTTTCACACTGAAGACAATTGATAGACTCAAACACAACTACTATCAAACATTCACTGATCCTCCAGAAGGAAACGTGATGCATTAAGAGAGATGGGGGTGAAAACGTTTTGAACAGGATGATGATGTTATTTTGTTTAAATATTTAGTACTGCCCTTTAGAAGCAACAGAAGATACTTCCCGGATAGTTTCCCGGAAGACAAATTAAGTACAATGTACCTTGATCTTCAAATTCATAAAGTTTCACCCCCCGGATTCTGCAAAGGGGGGTCAAACCTTCAAGCAGCACTATATGTAAAATGTTAACGTTTTAGATGCTGTCACTAAGTTACTTGTGTTTAAGTGTCTATGCAGTGTCTGGTGCGCTTTCATTATGGGTTTAGATCATTCTGCCAACATTTTGAGTTAAATAACCCATAGTTGGCGGATCACGTAAAAAATTAAATCAATAAGAGGATTTTGATCCAAGAAACTGCCCAGAATGGCCACTGTTGTAGCAGCGTTAGGTATCATCCTCACCTTAATAAATTCCCTCCCTTGCATAATGCTATAATTAATCACATACAGTAATCAGTTCATAAAATAGTCATTTAGAAAGCCAAGCCCTTGCTCTTTTTAGTGTATATGTATTTCGTGGCCAGCATGGTGTATCTGTCAATCATGTCCCTGCCATCCCAACGGGGTCAGAACTGACCTTAGATCAGCCTTTAAAAGCAGCCTGAACCTACAGCGCCCTGTAAAACTGATTCATTAAATGGTTTATTGAACATGATGAGCTGAACATATTTGAGTCAACCTCGCTTCATTTATATTTGTGTGTTTTTCTTTTGGCAGTAGACACAGTGCAAGGTGCACAAATAAATTACATTTGATAGCTCTTTCAGCAAATCACTTTCCATAAACCACCTCTGGCTTTTCAGGAGCCCGGTCCCTGTACCCGGTGCGAGTGAGATAGTGTGCGTCAGAAAGGCCTGATAAGCTCATGGCAGGACTTGGTGTTCATCCCAGCTGAACCTGCCCGTGAGACCCGGCGGTGCCAGTGACGGTTTTAATAGCCTCTGTGGAGCACAGGCTGACTGACTGATTAGTCCATCTAATTTCTGGCCTTTTCTTTCTCTATAGCC
This sequence comes from Gobio gobio, assembly GCF_949357685.1. Lineage (NCBI taxonomy): Eukaryota > Metazoa > Chordata > Actinopteri > Cypriniformes > Gobionidae > Gobio > Gobio gobio. The sequence continues at coordinate 42,424,711 of NC_137097.1, forward strand.
ATGAATTTGTCTTTTTCTCTCATGGACAGGCTTTATTGAAAGCTTATACATTTTTTCACATTTCTGTGAAAGCGCAACCCACTGCACCAGATCTCTTTGCCATTTGAACTGTTGATTTTCACAATGTCTGGCCATATTCAGAAATATCATACTACTATTCTACTCTACTTTGTTTACTGTGTACAGTAAACAATGTGCAAGTAATGCAAGTGCAATGTGCTAGTAATCCATTCTAAACATAGTCTGTCTCAATCTATTAATAAACTATAGGCAATCTGTTACCATTTTTCTGACTGTAGATCTTTCTTTGATCATTTCCGTCTATAAATCCCGTTTACCTTTGATTGTTTTTCTTTTCTGTCAAATCAGATCTGTGGGAAGTCTAAGTCCGAAATAAATAATTACCTCTATTCTGGAAATACTCTCACAGAGAAGGACATAAACACAAATGCACATACATACACGTGGTTTGGCTCATCCATCAGTTTGTCAATGGGGTGCTTGCGTCCTGGCCGTGACACCCAAGGCCCCGGGGACTCTGGGAAAGACACAGGCTAGAAGGGCGGAGAGATAGAAGAGAGGAGGGGTAACACCTGCTTCCAAATCACAGGTACTCAGGTGTGAGACATCAATTCTACTCTGTTCATCAATGATGGATGAGCCACGGGGCACATGGCAAGGACAGCAGCCATTTTAGAGAGAGAGCGAGCGAGCGATCGGCAGCAGGGAGATGCAAAGCCGGCAGGAGGTGTTGTTTGATGCAAACACATACTTCAACTCCTCTGTCCCAATCCGTCACTGTTTTTAGAGGGTAGCTCACGGCTCATGGCACTATGTGTTCACCCGAAGATCATTTAGCTGCATTTGAGTGGTTTATTGATGGATTAGATGGGATTATTCCCGCTTAGGGCTGGAATGATTCTCATTGTGTTGGGATATAGAGTAGATATCTAGTTTGTAATACGATGCAGGTATAATTACAACAGCTTGAATGGACCTCGTAGTTTTAGTTTTTTTGCTGGGTGCTAAAGATACAGGAATGCAAGAAGCTCCAGGAATTTTTTGGAGAAAGTTTAATAATAACCCTTGTCAAGATGAGAATGAATATCTAGGGGAGCTCATCTCCTTTAAGGTCATTACACTATAAAATTCCCTCAGGAAATGATTTTACAAACCCTCATCTTGTCTGTCTTCTCTTCAAGTGGTTTTCTATAACAGGCCCATTTATATTACGCTGTGGTTTTGTGACTGGAGAACCAGGTGACCTCCATGTGGGTGGTTTTGGAATTTGTTAAAACTTCCTAGTTTTACACTGCAAAAATTGTTTTCTTCCACAATATTTTAGTATTGATTTCATGTACAAACATCTCAAAATTCTTAAATACATTCACAGACACATTTACTAGAGAAGCAAAATGGCTTAAGACAAGTCTTGATTTCTGAGAAAGAAAAAAAAAAGATCAAAAGTAAGTGACTTTAAAAAACAAAAAAACATGTCTGTCAGTAAAGGTTAAAAATGTATTTGATTTTTCTTACCGCATTGGCAGATATTTGTTCTTGTTTTAAGCATTAAGTAATTTATTTATATCTTTAGTAATTTTGCTTCTCAACCAAAAGTATCTTAATTTAAGAAGGTTTAGATGTTTGTATAGAAAACAAAACAAAATACTACGTAAGAAAAGCATTGTTTGCAGTGTATGGGACCACAAATGATTTATCAAAACAAAATAGATGTCAGAATAATCTCAAATGATCAGATCAAGTCAAGAAAAGTGCTAATGTGATATTAAAATGATTTCCAAGGGATCACTGAGATCAAATCAGCACTTAAGCTTTGTTTAGAGAATGAACAAAAGGCCGGCACGGTAATGGACCGAGACCCATTTAATATAACGGCTAACGAGGCACTCAGTCATTCTGAATGCAAACACACAGTTAAAGTTACGACTTTAGCCAAAGTCTTAGATATAGATATGCTAAACAAACAAACAAATCTAAAGTGCCATTTACATTCATGTTCGAAAAAGAACAGCTGAATTCCACTGCAAGCCTGAATTAGATAAATGAGATTACTATCCTTTTTGTCAATATCGTAGCATGGCATGTCAAGTGCGATTTGTCAGCTTAAATGATGCAAGGTGAGAAAACAACCTAGAGACCTAATAAAACATGCCTGGTTCAACCTGAGCTGTCATCATTGGCTTGTCGTGCCAGTTGCGACGTCGACTCAATCATCAGCTCAGCTGTCAATTGATTTATTTATGATGTAAGTAATATCCTTCGATCCATACCTCGAAACCACGAACAGCCGTACGCTGTGTCACCGGTAACCCTGATGGTCACATCCTACTGTATTGTATTAGAATATAATCAAGCTCAATTGTGGGTTCAGATCGCTGTGGGGCTGGAGTAATGATTGCTTTGTGGGAACTCAATATCCGTGCCGTGTGAGTAGAGAAGCGTGCCCCTGCTGAAACACCACGGGATGATAGTGCGAGATCAATCTCTTCCGGTCCTGCCTACTCACGCAGACGACCCTGAGGTGGCAAAAACAGTGACAGGCCAATTTCACTTAATACTGTGTCTTAAAGGCACAATATGTAATTTTTCGCCGCTAGAGGTCGCTTATTCAAAACAAAGGAGTAGCTTGATGACGCTTTGATTTCGCGGAGCTTTTATTATGCCGCAGACGGCCGCTTCTACTTCTTGTGCTCATGCGTATGTGAGGGTACCACAGCGCTGTTTTATCATATTTGATACATTTGAGTGTGTTGAAAGTTATGTTAAAATGCTACTCTGTGCGTTCTGTTTGCGGCTACTATGAGACACTTGTTGCACACTGCAGTAAGCTAGAGCGATAGGCATGATAAAACAAAGAAAACGAGATTTAAACAATAAGACTAACTGTGTTGAGCTATATAACAATGATTAGTTTCCTGTCGATGAATGTATCCAAACAGTTGCTCAACGCAATAAAACGCATATTAAAACATCTTTGGTGTTTCTACATGGTTTCTACAAAATAAAACCGAGGAAATCGAGGGTAACGTGGGTATGATGTCATTGATAGGCGACGCACGGACACGTTTTAACATTTTTGGAAACATTTGGGATCATGCAAGTACACAAGTCAAAAAAATATATAACATTGTTATAGTAGTTTTTGGATATTTTAATCTAGTATTCAAAACTAGTATGACCAACTAGCTGTTAGTTAGGGGGAATCTAGTCTAAGCCTCAGACATCACACCCGCGGACTGATGCATATTGCAGGCTTAACTGGTAACACTTCAGGATGATTACAAGTCATCATCTGATTGGTTGAATTCTACAGGATTTAACAGTCCACCTGGAAACAACGATGGAAACGTGACACCAAACCCCCGCATAGAAGAAGAACGCTGCCATGTTTACAACTGTGACAATAAGCGCTTATCAGGATCAACTATAAACACAGGATTTTCAAAAGTCTGTGAAGTATGTAAAGTTTGTGAGTTTTACACACAGTCTGTTATTATAGGGGCATTGACGTTACAGAACCAAACAAACTGTGATTGGTTGCTTTACATGTCAGTCAGACGGCCTCTAGTCCTTGGGGTAGACCTCTGGGTAGACCTTCTGCCGTCAGTCTGAAGGTCTGGCTACTTGAGACTATGGGTAATCACTTACTTTTCAATATCAAATTAGACCAATCTACGTTTTTTATGTAACTGACTTAAAAAAAAGTTATGGACAGTCTTAAAGAAAAAAATTACTTGTAAAACTTGTCTTACAGTTTATTCAACCAGCCACTGTTTTAAAATGTATTATTTGGCATTCTTGTCTTGTGCCTGTCCTAAGTACAGAACTTACACACTTACCTCATGAGAAACTATGTGTGACCTATAGACAGTTTGTGGCAAAGCTACCCTTAAAAAAAACTTGATGGTTTAGTCCGCTCATAGGCTGTTCCAGGTGTCTGTGCACGTGAGAGACGTGGGCTGGGGGACTTCACGTCTGGCACCACAGAAATAAAAAACATTTGTTCGAATGGATGAATGGTGGGCTGAGATGCATGAAAAGATACGCAGTGCGACTGCTGTGGGGATCTAATCCCTCAACCATCCATCTTGGCTCATTCCCTTCACTGCCAGAGCAATTACTCAGTCACACTAAGTCCATGCAATAACTGAATGTATGTAACATGACAACCGTGCTTACCTTCTGACTTATAATGACTAAACACGAAAATGCTCATTTTGAAACATGCTTGTGCAACGCACCACTCTTTTGTTTAAATGGCGAGACGTGTTGGGATAATGGCGGGATTATTGTTGCAGAAACTGTTTTATAGTATGTGTGGGAAAAGTGTGGACTGCTGGTGGTGTTTCATCCGTCTGCAGGTTGGGAAGCTGCAAGAGTGTGTAATGGTGTGATTCAGACGTGCCACACATTCACTCATGCACATCAGATTTTCATAGGACACCAATAGAGGTTTTATGAAGCATGTGTGTGTTACGAATGCGTTATATCAGTTATTGGACAATATCTGTTATATGTTTTAAATGTATTATTTATAAATAATAAATTAATCTGGCAGTTTTGGTATATACGTGTTTACTTTCTGCCTATTTTCAGATCTAGATGCTTGATCAACATGATCAAAACTTTTCACTTTTTTTAACCAATTAAAAGACCTTTTTAGGATTATTCTGAAAATGTCCCCCTTTACTTCTGGTACATGTGTGTTTTTGCTGTGGATTTTTTTATATATTTTTTTAAAGTATATGTAAGAATAATATTTCTAGATGAAGTTTTTCTGGTCTAAATCAACTTGGGTTTACTTGATTATCCATACAGTACAAATATATATATATTTTTTAAAACATTAAAATGTAAACATATTTGATATTTACATTTTAATGTTTAAAAAAAATTGTATAACAAGCTTTTGCGGAATATTTCTCTCAATCAATCAACCAACCAACTTTGAACATAAAACTAAGCATTTATAAATCATCTTACTGACATATTGTTGGCAGATATAGAGTGACAACTGATATTTATATGCCTTTTATGCAAGTACTCTGCTGTAATGTTATAAAGATCAGTGTTGGATCATGTAATGCATTTCATGTAATGCAAGTCATTAATTCCTGTAATTGAATTACTTTTCCCTTGAAAAATTTAAGTAAGAGATTGCTCTTAATTTGTCTGTAATTTAAATACAGTTACTTCCGAAGTAATTGCATTAAATACTGTTGACTATAGAACAATTCTCTAGATAACAAGAGTGGCTTTAACATCAGAATTTTACATTTAATGTTCAAATGTATGTTTTTAATGTAACCTTCTCCCTTTAAAAACTTTGGTCAGTTCAAGAATAATGCATATTTTATATTGTTTATTTGAAAGAATTAAATAAGCAGTTGCATGTCGATCCTTGAGGTTGATATGGGATTATAAAAAGTAATTAGTAATTTTTTACTTTGCAGGACTACAGTAATCTAATTACACTGTTGAAGATGTAATTATTAGCTAGTAATTAATTACTTTAGAGTAACTTATCCAACACTGGATTGCACTTATTTATATTTAAATGTATATATAAGTAATAAATAAGTAATCTGAATTTCTGGCTATGTAAATATCATGCATATGTTTGCTTAATTTGTAAAATTGAGGTGTTTTTTTTTTCCTCCCTTGTCATCTCCATAATCTCCTATATCATATAATAAAAATATTTTTGACTATTATCTCATATGGGAAACGGGCCTAAATGATTACATTTGAATGGCCTTCCCCATTTTACACTTAACACAAATCTACTTTTTTTTTTAATCTAAAGTGTGAGGGTGAGAATAGCCGCCTCATGAAGTTTCCTCTAAGGGAAGCGTTCTAAAAGATTACCTTCTCTCTTTTCCCACCAATATTTCTGCGGAAGCGTTTCCCAACTCATAAGCGAGTTAGCACATAGAATTTATTCCTGTGAGGTTCGTACACGGGCTTTTCAGCGCTCTTGTTACCCTCTCAAGGGTTTTTTTTCCCCTCCCCACTCAACCACGTTATAAACAGCATTAGCAATGCAATTAAAACGTATCGGCTGGGTCAGCGAGGCTTCCAGTCCAGATGAAGACACAAGCATCCAAAGCATTCATACTGGTCAAGCTCTAAATGGATTCATTCAGAGCAAAATCCACTGGGAATGACCACCATGTTTTTTAAGCAAATACCAACTTGTTGGCGTGCTAGAAATCTTGTTTCCAAACTATAAACTTGATGCATATACATGTATCTGTGTACAGTGGAGGATGGAGGAAAGGGAGGAGAGAAGCTGTGGAATTCAGTGAATGCTTCAATTTATCTGCAGACCCTTTATCATTTAGATTTTTTCCAAGTGCATGTAATTATTCACTATTCATAACCCTGATTTATGGGGGGAGTGGAAATGTAGGTCTGCTCATCATTACTGGAAAATAAAATGATTGGCAGGACAGTGAAACCCTTTCATGGCCCACTAACCTACTGAAGATTAAATTTCCATAGGACTTTAAGGAATTTTTGGGTTAATTTTAGTTCCAGTTTAATGACTGACTAAAAGGGAAAACCGATAGCAAGCTCTGAAATGTAGATGTGTCAAACATAATCAGTCCTTGTCTAGTAAGCAAGGGCTTAATTTGTTTTAAACCTAAAACAGTCAAAAAGACACATCAGTATATGGATAAACATGCTTTGAATTTTAGATTGTGTTTGATTGTGCAGATTAAATTAATCGGAGATGTTTCCACAGTCCATGAGTTTGAGCGTTGTATTAGGCCTATTGTCGAATGTTTACTTGGTAAAGTTCAACTTGGAGTCAAGGTACAAGCCACAAACATTAATCTCTGTCAGCTGGTGCATGTCTCTGTCTATGTATATCATATATCTGGACTGACTAGCTGTGTGCTTTTTGTTTTCTCTTTGTTTTGTTCTCCAGTTATTTGTAAGGATCTAAATCCTTAAATCTTGAACCTTTTTCAGGACTATTTGTGGTTGATATAACATTCATATTAATGCATTGCTTACATTGCAGATGCATTAAATAATTGTTATTGAAGTACAGATTTTACTATGCTTAATTTTACATTTTAATATGAAACATTTAGTAGAACTTTACCTATTAACTTTTAGTGTTGGTTGAAGTCACACAGTTAGGTTAGCACTTTTAAGATGATGAAGGGAGGGACAGAGGAGCAAATAAAGGAGTGACACAGCAAAAGGAGGAAAAAAAAGAGAGGTGTGATTCAACTGCCAATCATATCTTTGGAAGAGTCGGGCTCCGCCCAATTCCCGATGCATAAGTCATCAAACTCTAACCCTTGTACAAACACTCACATTTTATACTTTCTAGCTGAAACCAGTTTTATAAATGAGCCATAAAGAGACTACATTTTTTCAGAAGCAAAAAGGTCACGGTCTGTTCAAGGAGAGCAATAATAATCCCATTCGTAATTTACAAATATATACAATGAGGACACATACACACTAATAAGCCTATACCCATTAGCCTATACTGTTTTCCAACACATACAATTAAAAAAATGTTTTAAAGGAAATAATGTATTATATGACTTGCATCAAGATCATTTTTAAAAAATGACACGTTTTTTAAATTTAAATTAAAACACATGCCGATAGTTCTTAGAAATGTATAATCTTTGTATTCAGGTTTTGGTTTCATAGATTTTTAAAAAGAATGGCTTTTTCTTGTCGCATGACGACAGCATGGCTTCCAGAACGGTTTCCTTATGTAATATGATATTTAACAACAACAAAATATACTGTTATACTCTACTGAAGCGATTTTCACTAATTATTATTATTTAAACATTGTAGATTTCATAGAAGAGAAGTACTCAAGTCATTTTGTCTGAACTGACTTTTTAAAAATGTATTTTTGAAAAACTTGAAAATATATGAATCATAATCATGTAAATATGCATGCACTTGTAAGTTGAATGAATAACACACACAAACTAACTTTTGACAGGCACGCACAGTTAAAAATCTATCCTATGAATGTGTGATTGTTAAATAAAAAGTGCCTTATGTGTAGCTAATTAGGAATTCATGCATATCTGTTCATATTTGAGTTAGTATATGTGTGTGTTTAAGGGTATCTTTACCCTTCAATAAATACAGATGATTTCTAAATCTGTAGTCTCTAATGAATACTCCAGTCTATCGCCAAAATGGAAGTTTTCCAGTTAGTTGCTCCTTTCCTGTTAATTCATCACTTACAGCATTCATATTCCCTATTGGTCATCCGTGGACATTATAGCCAATCAGAGATGAGAAATAGAAACAGAAGCATTTTGAAGCAGCTGCCGTTCCTCTGAGTGACCAGTAGGGTGCAGTGCAGCAAACAAGACCAGAATGTGCCTCTGCTTATTTTTACTGTTAACTGTTTCAGTGCTGGATGGGCTGTCTCTGGATTGAATGGCATGTATCTGAACAGATTGTCTGATTTCTCTGAATCTTTCTCTTTATTTTATTAAATTGGCTTCTCATTTAATTCGCCCGCTATTTATACACGATTCAAGCTGTATTGTTATGGTTAAAATAAAGTGTTTCTGTGATTTGTGAATAATCTAGCTTGGTCTGAAGCAGACATAACTCCATGACATGACTTTGTATAACTGTCATCAAGATAGATGGATAATTGACATGTCCTATTGGGATGTTATGGGATGACAACAAATAGGAGGAGAGCGCCACTTTACCACAGGGGTGAGAGAATGAGTGTGGGGCAGTGAAAACTGGGCTTGCGCTAATCTTTGGACTTAATACCCCACTGTTAGCACGACTTATCTCAAGTATTTTGCTGATAATACTAAAGCCACTAAGACTAATTACAGGCTGTGTACACCAGAACACATCACATTAATTACAGCCGATGATGAGCCTGTGTCACCACCAGCATCCAGTCACGTGCATTTCTGCCCTGAAGATGAGAAATAGGAGGGGTGGAGGATTGGTGATTAACATTGTGAACTTGGATCATACAGTACAATATCCATAATTGAATGCAATTAAAGACTGAGTTGAGTTTAAATGAGCAACTCAAGATGATTTCGCCTTATAGCGTTTATAAAGATTCCTTCGGAAGTGCACTCAAACAAAACAGTTTAGCAGTTTATGGATGCTTTAGTCTTACTAAAAAGGTGGTTTTGTGAACACAGATCATTATTTTTGCTCAACCCAGGACTAAAATAGAATCCGTTGCTGTATTTTTGTACCCTAAATTCTCATACAGTTGCATAATGTCAGAATATTTCAATATTTTATCAGTTCAACCCTCTGTTCAAGGCATACCGCAACTTTCCCGTATAGCTCTAAGTTTTATTTAATGACGAAGGGTTGTGGGTTGAAGTAGACAGAAGTAATGGTTCTCATTAATAACAACCTCTTGCTTAAATCCCTTTTAATCTCTGGAAGGGCAGCATGCCAGAGACTCGAGAGGTACCAGGAATTCTAATGGTGCCATAACCACCACTAATACCTTTAACAGCAGCCTGTAACAGGTCAGATTAATTGTGCATGGGATTGTTTTGTAAGTATACAGGGTTTTTTTAAAATTACGTTTTCCCTTGGTTTTGAGCAATGCAATTGCTGAAATATTTTTAGTTTCGTCTGGCATTACATTTTTATCCAGTAAACTACTTCACAGAGGTGATAGGTGCATTCATATGTGAACATATACCGTATACTGAGTTGCTAACATTTTTTATCTTAATTATTATTGTTAATATTATCTTTAAGTTTAGATAGTAATAATAATAATAAAATGTTACAAATATTACCAATACAATTATATTTATTATTATTATCATCATCATCATCATCACAATGTAAGCTACATTAAGCATGTATTATTATTTATTGTTATTTTGACTATTAATATTCAATAAAATTAATTAATAACCTACAAATCCATTTTAATATCACGCAAGAGACTTCAAGAGGTACCATAAAATATTTGTATTAGTTGTATTATAATTATTGCCACCACAGTGCAGGTTTAATAGATAAAATATATTATTAATATTCAAAATATGAAGCATCGAAATACAAAAAAAATGTAATGCATAAAAAAAAAAATCCCATTAATCTTTAACATCTGTGAAGTAAAATAATTTGTTTGCATTGCATGATGGTCCAGTGTAATATTCACACATGCAGAGCTGTTTAATCTGCAGCATTTATGAGATGTGGCTCCAGCTGTCATGTGCTTTCTCTTGACATCTGGATAAATATCATGCTCACTGGTGTGCAGTGTAATTTGATTGGCTGCTATTGACACAATAAACTGTTTACTGACAGCATTTAATCCCACTTCCTGATAAGCTACATGCTGTCCATCCCTTATGTATGCTTCTGTCGTTTACACGGTTGTTTGCAAAAGCATTTGACCTTTATCAAAATGACAGCAATCTGGGAATCGATGTAGTGATGGTTGGGAGGCTGTTATTTAAATCCGTCCTTTAGGAATATGTTGTTGTTGTTGTTGTTTTTTCATATTTTTTTCACTTAAAACTGAATTTTATTTTTTTCTCAAAAAGTCACCTGAAGCAGCCCTTTTTTTTTTTTTTTTTTGGTAAAAAGAAAACACTTTAGCCGTATCAGTTGTGGATTGATTGCCGAGCAGAACAGTCATTGATAGCCTTTCGAGTGTTTGCGTTTCTTAGCCTTAGCAAATGCAAACCGATGGCGAGGCCTCGTCTCCCCCTCCTTTTTTTCTTTTTCAAACAAGCTTTTAAAGCAAACAGCTCAGACGATATCATCAGTATTTTCAAGCTATTATTCAGCTGTTATCTTGCTCTTGATTAGTTGAGAAATGAGTTATGTCCTCACTGCATAAACAACTGTCTGGGAGTTCCCAAAGTCATCCCTCATCTCAAGGGAAGGAGGAGTTCTGGAGCAGAGGGGCCCCAGGGCCAGGGGATTTGTACAAACAAAATGGGGGGCCTTGGAGGCGTGCGATACAGTCATGAATTTGACTCTTCTGCGATCATAGGAGCACCGTGCAGAGAGTGCACTTTCAGGCAAATTAAATTCCCATTACAAACGGAGTGTGTTTGTAAAAGCTTATTCAAAATATTCTGTAATAGTATACTAAAATAACACTTGTACAAATATTTCTTTGCATTTAAGCATTTCTGAAATCTTCACAACAGGACAACATATGATAGAGACTGTTTTTGTTTTTTTACATGGTGTAATAAACTGATGATTTTAAATGGTTTTCAGTCCCATGGTAGCGTTGTGAGGAGGTCCTGGTATTCCCCCGGCAGACAGTGTAGACACAAAAAAACCAAGTGAAGTGATTTAGGATCGTCTGGCTATAAAATCTGCTACTGACAGTTATGAGTCCAATGAAAATAAAAGGTGTCCTGGAGCAGTGCCGCGCAGTAAGTCAGTGTTTTGACTTGGAGAGCATTCAGAAAGCTTCGAAAGCAGCTCTTAAGCTCTTCCCACCACATTGGGATGCATTTAGAAATTATTAGAAACAGGCTAGGCTGTTATTTAGCATTTAGAAAACTGAAACGGAGCTCTTAGGGATTTTTTTTTTTTCATTTCTAAGCTTTCTTACTACAGTGGGATGCATAAAAAAAGCTATTAGAAACAGTTTTCGCTTTTGAATGTCAGAAAAAGCAGCAACCCTGACCCCACATTTGACCCCAGACAAAATTAACTTGAGATCCAGAGTCTGCTGTGTGACCTGCGGGGGCAGTGTGGGACAGTCAGAGAGCTCGTAACAGGACCCAGAGGAGAAGTTTGCAGCTGATCTCTAGTCAGATTCCCATCCTCCATTTCAGCTGCTTGATGCCACGGGGCTGAGCCAAAGACTGATCTTAGACATAGTCAGTGAGACTGAACATCAACCAGTTTACGCAACATGCATTGTGTAGTAGTTCATTCAAGTATAGCGCTTTTCACAAAACATATTGTTTTAAAGCAGCTTCACATAAAATGCATTTTTTAAAGTTCAGGAAGCATACGGTTATCTAGTTATAACAGCATATTCTAATAAAGTATACTCTGTTACACTATATACCCTAATAAGTTGGCATAACAAAAGTTGGCAAACAAAGATTAAGTTAGTAGAATTTAAATCCAATATAACAAAACATTAAAATATCCAAAAACCACTAGAACAATGTTATATATTTAGTTAACTTGTGTACTTAACACATTTCTCCAACCATGTTTAAATCCAGGGAAATCAGCAATTTTAACCAGTGTAACATCCCGTGTCATTGGGTCTCTCTTGTCAATAATGTTATATCCGCGTTACGCTCGATTTCCTTCCGTCTGGTTTTACTTCCGTATAAACCAAAGACGCTTTAATATATGATGTGTTTTATTAGACAGGTGAGCTACTGTTTGTATACATTTATCAACAGAAAACAAATCATTGTTATACAGCGCAACACGGTTAGTCTTATTGTTTGAATCTCTGTTTTTCATGATTTACCTCGAGTAACATGTTTGTATATCATGTCTCAGAGATAACACTATTTTTCAGTAGCTAACATAGCATAATCAGAAAGAGATTTATAGTAACAAATTTTCTCCACCGTACAATCTATTTTATAATTCTATTTTATTAATCTATTTTCACAAGTCATCCAGCTTTTATTAATATGATATTCTAATATCTAATATCAATCTAACATAAAGTTACAGTGTGCAACAAGTGTTTTAGTATGATTGTTTTGACCAAGTAAAACAGCGCTGCGTTAGTCCACAATTTTAATTTGTCAGATAAAGTGACCTGAATGAGTAGTAATTCAGCACTTGCGACTATTTCATTAGGATGCAATAAAATGTGAATTTAAGTGATCAAAAGAAACTGTAACAAAGTACTTCCCTCAAAGGGAAGGAGGCGGGCGTTAAAAGTAACTTTAGTCATAAAAAAACATAAACAACAAAACAAAAGGAGCGGCTGCGTGTAGGCCTAATAAAAACAGCCATGTAAAATGTCCCAGGCTCTCCGGCTTTATACCACATTAACATTAATTAAACTTTTAATACATCCATGAACATGAGTCCCGTCAGATTGCTTTCCATCAGCTGTGGAGGTGAAGACAACAACTCCCATGATTCCACACTCATTCATGGCATCATAAAGCTACGCCTTTGTTATTGTTTTGAATAAGCAATCTCTAGAGGTGAAACTTACATACTGTGCCTTCAAATGTGAACACATCCCTATATTAATCTTGTACAAAAACACACAAAGTAACACTTAATTTTAACATCTATTCTCCTTGTACAGTCTGACGCAAAGCATTCTGGGAACTAGAAATCTGCTGCAAATCATTTTGTTTAATTTCAGCATGAAATAATCAGTTATTGAGTTCACATAACTTTGTACTATTACCGTAAGTGAACTTTAATAATATCGGAGCGAAATGAAGTAATTTAATTTAGTTAATTTAACTGTTCAGTTTGTGTGGATTCAGGTATGCCATATGTTTTGGGGACAAAATGTCCCCGCAAGGATAATAATACCTAAAATATTTGATCTTGTGAGAACATCTTTTGGTCCCCACGAGGAAAACGGCTTATAAATCACACAAAAGTGATGTTCTTTGAAAATCTGCAGAAGGTTTTCTCTGATGGTAGGTTTGGGGTTAGGGGACATAATATACAGTTTGTACAGTATAAAAATCATTATCCAAAGTCCCTTTAAAACATGGAAACTCAGCGCGTGTGTGTGTGTGTGTGTGTGTGTGTGTGTGTGTGTGTGTGTGTGTGTGTGTAATAGCTGTGGACAGACATTCCCACATGTTATCAGAGCATATTTGTCGTTTTCTCTCACTTTTGTTTCTTCCACGATGGCAGTTTGTTCCTCTGGCGGATAAATCCCCGTCACTACGCCGTTAGCGAATGAAATGGGACTTCCATGTGTAAAGCTAGTGAAGATGAGTATGCTCCGATGCTGATGATTAACGATGTGGCTTGCGACGATTCTAAGCGGGAAGCTCGCATCCTCCCTTGGGCATGATCTCACTGAAAGGTATCCGAAAAAACCCTCTAATGAAAACATCAAGCTTCTTTCCACATTTCAGCAAGTTATGCTCATGTAGTCACCCGGAGGGATGTTGCGGGTTTGGAAACAAGAGACAAAATGAAGGAAAAGAATAAAGAAGGGCAGTGAAAGAGAGAACCCTAGAGAAACGGCTCCAAGCTTTGGGCCAACGTTGGGTGGTCTGGTAGAATCTGTCCTTGGGGTTCTCCATTTGCGGATACTGTGACGTATTTTTTGTCAAAAGCAGCTGTGGAAGCGAATAGACGCTGCTGTCAAATGTGAGATGGCCTTCCCTATGCATTCTTCTACAGCCTGCTTCAGAGCGCTACGAACCATTACAAATGTATCCTGTTGTAATGTTAGATAAACCGTCTTTCAGCAATATGTTATCTGGCTTGACCACATTCTGCCTGTTTGGAAAATAACAGCATTATATCAAGGCACTGAAGGAAATATCTTTGTTTGTTTGATGGGTGTGCAGTGTTGCTTTCCATGTCATCCCTGATAAATCTCACAGATTTCTTTTTCTGTTCTTGAGGCCAAACGCCCACTAGGGGCAGAAGACACTACCAAACTAGTGATGTGTGCTGTATAAGCCTCATGCATATGTGATAATGCTGAGCTGGTGCAGTAAATGTGAGTAAATCCTAGCAGAACAACCCGAGTGCCATTTGCATTAGGTATCATTAACTAATGATGAACAACAGTATTTATTAAAGGAATATTCAAGATTCAATGCAAGTTACTCTCTGTCAACAGAACTTGACATAATGTTAAATACCACATGATAAAAATAAATGCTTACAATGGAAGTGAATTAGTTTACTTGCTAACCTTTTACACATTTGATGCCATTACAACATAACTCTAGCTCAAATAATACACAAGTTTTGGATAAAATATTATGAATTTTTTGGCATCATTACTCCAGTTTTCAGTGTCACATGATCCTTCAGAAATCATTCTGATATGATGATTTGACGCTCAAGAAACATTTCTGATTATTATCAATGTTGAAAACAGTTGTGCTGCTTAATGTTTTTGTGGAAACTGATAAAAAAAATTTTTCAGGATTCTTATAAAGTTAAAAGAACATAATTTATTTGAAATGGAAATATTTAATAACATTATTAATGTCTTGTCACTTTATAAATAATTTTGATCGGTGCATAAACTCTTAAAGTGATGGCAGTCTATTATTGCTGCTGCTGTCTGTCATGTTAATAAAAAAACAAAGAGAAAATCACTCTGCTCTTGACTGAATAACTTTTGTAACTTTAATTGTAAGGATTAATCTGCATTTACTTCAGAGTCCTTGCAGAATAAATGTTTTAATTTCTTTGAAAAAAAAACAAAAAACTTACTGACACCAAACTTCTTAACGGTAGTGTGTTAGTTAACATTAGTTTAACTAATGCATTAATGAATGTTAACGCATTGAACCTTATTTTAAAGTGTTCTCTTACCCATCCAGCATATTCTAAGTGTGAGGCAACATTTTACATAAGCAGTTAATTTTCTTTCAATACAGTCTTTTAATGTCAGCTACCGTACACTTTCACGATGCTCTTCTTGCAAAGCCTGACTGGCAGGTTTTAAAAGCAGCTCTAGAAAATAAACAGTAACGAAGCATTGATCTGTCGTTTCTTGCCAGATCATGCTGGCATCATGATGTTTATACTCAAGCTCCTAGCATTACCACCGCTCAGCAAGACGGCCGGTTGCAGAGGTAACAAGCTTTTGAGTGGCACTGGGGTAGTTAATCCAACCAAACGTGGCGTGCAATAATCATCTTGGATTTATCCCGGTCGTTTTTCTAAGGCTCTGTGGTTTGGCGCGACTCTGTCAGCGAGGTCAACAGGCACTTGTACCCTGTCATTATTCGGTGGTTGAAAGACATACAGTGAAAGAAAAGTCTGATTGAATGAAAAAAAAACACAGAGGAATGAAACGCCCTAGATAAATAAAGGAATCGAGTTTGGAGGAGAGTCAACATCAACCTGTAGGTGTGAGAGGGGGAGAACAAAGCTTGCCCGAGACCTGTTTGCATGGAGACTCGCTTGGGCAAGCCGCTGGGTGAGAATCCATGCCTGCCTTTCACTCAACGAGACAAGTGACAAGCTCACACCTGTTTATCCTTTTCTTCTTTGGTCTACTTGACTGTGAGTTTAAGACATAATGTGCAAAGTAGTTTCAATTCTAGTCATTTTAAATATCTGCAATGTCATTTGAATGTAGCCCAATCACTTTAGGGAGGACGTGATTGACTGTAGCTTTCTCAAACAACAGTAATAGGCGAGCATTGAGTTCAGGACCTTAATTAGCGGTTTGTTACCGAGTCCACACCCCTTGAACATACAGAGCGGTTCGGAAAAGGTGTTTGAGCCCTCAAGGTACATTTACATGAATGTTGACAGACACTGTTCTCATAACTGGGAGACACTTTTTTTAGCTATGTTGATGATCTCTGCAGGTAACTACAGAAAGAGTGAAGTCTGTTTTGAAACACTTGAAGAAGAAAAAAAGAAAGAAAGCAATGCAGAAATACAGTACAGGATTGTATAACAATCTGAAAATTGAGGGGGACATATTATAAATGTCATTAGCTTCACTTTCATTATTGACATGATTTCAGATGCCTATTTGTCATGGATACACTCTCATGAGATAATCTTTAAAACTCTCAAAGTTAAACTCTACAGAATCATCAGTAATTCTAGCATTTTTGTCATGCAAGTTTATAGGCCTAAAACTTTGTGGTGACAAAGTATACAGTTAGCACTTCATGTTTGTGTATCTTTTGTTGTTCTGTTAAAAGCAGTCTGAAGACTTATTTATTTTTATTGGCGTTTAAATATGTTTGTATTAAGATGCACCGATTGCGTGACCTGCTGATACCGTTTTTTGCGGATTCTTTATAAGAACTTTAATTGACAACATATACAAACAAAAATCTACTTTTATTACACTAGGTTAGTATTCAGGTAAGAAATACTTTCAGTGTAAAAAGTAAATACAGATTAATGCTTACAATTACAGTTACAAAAGTTATTCAGTCTAGAGCAGAGAGGGATTTTTCTCTTTGTCTTTTGTTCTTTGATTAACATGATAGACAGCAGCAGGAATATTGGACTGCAACACGGTCTCACTCCTATTCGTCACATATTGACACTTGGTCAGTTCCCTTCGGCGTCACTTTTTAACGCACAGGGTACCCCTTAAGCGTTGTTTTTCGGCGCACGCAGTACTCCGTTGATTTCAATGAGGAACCTTTGGCGTCATATACAGACACGTTGGGCATGGTTAGCGTCATGATGAAACTATATATTGGGTTATGATTTTGCCATTATGACATGGAGTGTGATTCTTAATTTAATTAGCCAGCATAATTTTATTTGACATTTATTTTATTTTTTTATTTACACTATTCAGACACGTTTTGAACACGTAACCCCATCCCTAAACCGACCCATTTGTGTATTATAAAAAAACAGGATATAACAGGCAGATACGACTGCAGCCACAATTTATTCAAAAAGTACAAATATTATAAGTGTTCCGAGGCCAAACGATTGATTTGTGTGAAGAAAATCCCCAAAAGCGATCAGCGTCGAAGATCGT
Organism: Gobio gobio; assembly: GCF_949357685.1. NCBI lineage: Eukaryota > Metazoa > Chordata > Actinopteri > Cypriniformes > Gobionidae > Gobio > Gobio gobio. The sequence continues at coordinate 42,442,388 of NC_137097.1, forward strand.
GCACACATTTGAAAAATTGCCACCCGAAGAAACGTTATGTCAGTTTTGACAGCATTGGCTGTCATATGTCCAATTGCGTCATTACGTCAGCTTTGATTGTAAAATGCCATTGGCCCTTGTGTGTCTCGTGACCGATTGCATCATGCTAAAGAGTCAGGTGTATCATTTGAATGAGATATGACTGAGTGGAGTGTGTTTGTTCACAGAGCGGCGGGTTGGATCATCATTTCAGTGATTAAAATATTAAGATCATATCGGTTCTTCACATAAAAATATTGTATGACTTCAGAAGACTTGAATGCAACATGAGTTAATACTTTTATACTGTTTTTGGTCAGTTTTTGCAATAAATACCTGTGACGGTACTTTTATTTGCCTAGTATGTGTTTTATATTTTTGAGAAGTGGGTAGGTTTAGTAGGAGTGGGGTTAGTTGCTCCAAAATATAAAAGTAGCCTATAAATATTCATAAAATCATGTCTACTTTTACAAATGCAAAGAATTAAAGGCGTCTTGATCTGACGCATTTCGTCCCCTTGGAATTATAAGGTTCTATCTGCGTTCTGAGCAGTTTTGAGATATTGAGCTTCAAAGTTTTTGCATTACATATAGGAAAATGTATATGGGGAACAAGTTTCTTTCAAACATGAAAATAACAGGGACCCTAAATGTATTCTAAATATACAATATCAAAATCCTCTCAAAATTGTAAATGGGGATTTTTGGAATGGGTCAAATGCAGATAGAACCTTCTAATTCTAAAAAAACACTTTTCGCTTAGAATTATAAGGTTATATCTGCCAAACCATTATTTGAACATTAAATATAAAAAATAATGTTGTAACAATGTCTCAACATGTGTTGGATTGTAAAATTGTATCCTTTCTTATGACATTTATTTCATATTTTTAGCACTTCCATGTATTTAGGACATTTCAAATTAAGCTAGGCAGGTCTAAATATTTTGTCCAGTGCAGATGTAAATTTTTGGTACCAATTTGGTGGGTAATTAAACACATTATTGCAGAAATTGTTCATCTTTCTTTTGTTTAGACAGAAAGCAGCTACTGTAATACATCTGAGCAGGATTTTATTCCACCTAAAATGGGCCAGGTAAAATGTCTTTCTCTCTAGATATCAGTATGGCTGAAATAACATGCTAACGTTTATTGTTGTAATTAAGACCCCATCAATTAAAATTTTTACTATTTGACCTTTAAGGCTTAATATTGTAAAAATTAAGACATTTTAAGACTTTAAAAACTGCAAGAAAACAGACATGCTTCAGCAAATTAATTCATAAAGTTTAATAATCATTGAAAAATGATTCACTGACTATATGTGATGCCTGGAATTCGGGCTGCTGTCCTTGACAAGATCGTCAATAAAATTGTCGATCTTGAGGTTTCTTAAAAACTTTGCATTGTGTGCCATAATCCTCACAGATATTGTGTGTCTGCGATCTTTCCTGTCAAGGAAAAAGCCGGCGACACAACCTATAAAGTTGATCCTGATTGGTCCTCTTCTGTGCATTCGAAGTGCTGATTGGCTCACGCAGATAGAACCTTATAGAGCCAAGTCAGAGTTCGACTTTGTAGATAGAACCTTTTTGTTTTTCAATAAAAATTCCCAAAATGTACACAACTTTAAAAAAAAACATCACATAATGTAAATAAGTTGTCACAGAATAAGAATATGTGAATAACTCAATTTTGACAAAAACGTCAGATAGAACCTTATAATTCCAAGGGGACGATTGGGCAAACAACTGAAATCAAATGGAGTACCCTGTGCGTCAGAAAACAACGCTAAAGGGGTACCCTGTGCGTTAAAAAGTGACGCGGAAGGGAACTAACCAAGCGTCAATATGTGACGATGGACTGGTGTCACTGTAAGAGTTTATGCACCAATCAAAATACTGTTACACAACATGCGTTATCTTTCTCAACAATTTATATTCCAAAACTGACCATGTTTGACTGAATACTCCCCAAGATGGGTTATTGACATTAATTTTGTATGTATTTGACCGTTTAAGTGCAGTAAGCCACTCATTTTGGTAATTGCGATCTGGTCGTGATTTGGTACTCACAAGCTGTTTGAGAGGGGGCTTTATGTGTGCGCTACTTAGATCAGTGGATCTTTTGGTGTGAGCGCGAAACCTGCGGGAATTTGTAAAGCTATGCACAATACAAGCACTGTGTAACCGAAGTGAATGAGACGAGTGAGTGAGAGGAGGCGGGTGTGTGTCACTTTGCCGTTGGAGAGAATAGAGCGGGAACGTGCATAGGACGTCATTGCCTGTGCCGCTGGCAACAAACTTCTCACAGATCTGGACAGAGCATGTGGAAAATCGTCTGATTCTGGTCCCAGGCCGGTCGATCAGTGCATCTCTAGTTTGTATATTGGGCTATGATGATTAGGCTGGTTGTTTTTTATAGTCTTTTATGTCATTGTAACGGAGACCAGCTAGTAGGAGCTGTGCAAGTAAACCTCACTCCCTTGGCCTCAAGAGGCACACTAGCGACTGTTGCTAGAGGCTGCGGCCTTTAGAGTCCTTGTTAGCGCGTGCGCCTTCCATGCCAGAAACGTGTAATGGAGGCCTGCTAGTGAGAGCTGTGTGAGTTAACCTCACTCCCCGGCCTCAAGAGGCGCATTAGCTAGAGGCTCTAAGCATCTTTGTTAGTGTGCCTCCCATGATGCAAGGCAAGTATAACCCAAGGGGTTACAATGGTGCCGTGACCCGGATGGAGTGAGGTTTAGGGGGGTGAGTGAAACGGAGGCCAGCTAGTGAGAGCTGTGCAAGTTAACCTCACTCCCCTGGCCTCAAGAGGCGCACAATTATGTAATTGTTTCTTCTGCTATGTACAGCACTTTGGTCAACATAGTAGTTTCTATGGTGCTTTATAAATAAAGTTTGAGTTAAGAGTTGAGTTTTCTCATCAGAATGTTTACTTTGTCAGCTAAGCACACAAACTGCCAGGTGTAATTGTTATGTGACGTTCACTGATTTGCCGGCACTGGTAGTTGAACGCTAGCCAGTGTTTACCAGTTATTATGCTTGAGCTATATGATGTGCTGGCATAAGATTTTGCTCCTCATCGCAACACATTAAAAAAAAACGTGGTTGTCGAGTTTGTTGAAATTGAAATTTACTTGGTTATTATGCATGTGCAATGCTTCTGATTACATGATCACGAAATGATAAAATAAAGTGCCATAATAAGCAAAACCTCCCCAGCCTACAATTTTTGGTTCCTGATACATTCTGGAAATCTTAGTTTATGGCTATTTAAGAATAAAACCTAAAATTATCATAAGAACAATGTTTTATGTATGTTCTTATTAGGTTGGCACACAAAAACCTTTATGCAACATTCTGGGAACATTTATTTGTAGGAATAAGACTTAAAATGAATATTCATAGAATGTTTGGAATTGCTTCACCAAAAAAGAATGAATTCAGAACCATACTTTTAATTAACTAGAATTATATTCTGTGCTTGCTGGGATTGTCCATAAACTGCTTGCGTTGACCTAACCAGCATTTATGGTGATTGTGATGGTCTGTGATAGCGAAGGAGTGGGTACAGATGATTTCTGTGGTCAGTGAGGTTAATGCACAACAAGAAAAGACTCCGGTAGAGAGGTGTTAATTGCTCCTGCTCCTGAAAGTGGCATATATTTGTGATGAATATTCCCTCTCATACCTTTATCTCTCAAACACACACAAATGCTTGTACTTCTTCATCTTTGGTGACCTAGTTAGCATGGCATCTCAGAGGAGACTCGCTACACATTACAGCGGAGCGAGAAATCTGACGCATGAATGACATGCCGCCAGCGAATATGTTTCTTTAACTCTTTTAAAACTTGACCCATTTGAGCCAAGGTGCTCCCAATCTAAATGTTAACTTCCCAAACCACTGACACTAGCTCATCTCTTCATCATGAGAACCGTGTATCTCTAAAACAAATTCAGTGATCTCATTCACTCCATTACATTTTGTACTTGGTGGTGCAAGAGAAAGTTCTCCACAACCTCCTACTACTAGCAGCTCACTGGAAAGTTTCTCATTATCTTGTACTCTTCCCAGCTTGTACATGTCCCACAAGGTTCTATATTCATCCTACTATTCCCCATTGGTTGTGTCAGTGTTTGCTTAACCAGGCCTTTGTTGTCCAACAGAGGTTCTTATTAAAAATCTTCATACTGAAACTTTTAAAGGGATAGTTCACCCAAAAAAGTTTCTATGATCATTTACTCACCCTCATATCGTTCTAAACCTTATGACCTAACCCTAACACTTAAGCAAATCCATTTGGTTCATCCAATGTAATTATGTCCATGTCAAATAAATCTAATAAAAAATATAAAAATAAAATAAAAAAATCTGCGTACGAACATTTTCATGAACAAATCATGATTCACCAAAACCTTTTGTTCTAAAATTCATTCAAAATTTACGGAAAATGTAGGAATAAATTAAACCACACATACGCAAAAAGCACTTTCTCTGTGCGGCTTTATAATTATATTATATTAATTATATTATATTCATCTTATACAGTGAAAGATAAGATAATAATGATTGGCACACTTTGCGTTGTTTGAGGATTTGGCAAGAGCACGTCTGCAGAGAGCGGCATATGTTTGAAGAGAGTGATGAAAGGCTGTAGGAAAAGAAGAGGAATAAGGTTGTGCGGAAAGCACTTATATGGAGATGGTTTGGGCGTGATTTATGCAAATTACTAACCTGTCTTGAGAAGTTCCCCTGTGCCTTTATTATGCAATTATTAGTGAAAGACACCCATTGATAACATGGGTTTTGGTTACAGTTGACTTCCATTGTATGGACAACAAAAACACAGACATTTCTCAAAATGCTATATTTTATGTTGAAAGGTCATATAGATTTGGAACAACATGAGGGTGAGCAAATGATGACAGATTTTTTCATTTTAGTATCATTTTAATATGAATATAAAATCTGAATTGACCCCATTTCTTTCCTTAATGCACATTTCTGTGCACAATTCATTGGTGCATGCTACTGCAAATGAAATATAAAAGGACATTAGCCATTAGAAATATAAATGTAAAATAATTAAATGAGCTATATGCTGTATTTTAAATACAAAATACACTCTTAAAAATAAAGATTCTAAAAGGGTTTTCTCAGCGATGCCATTGAAGAAACATTTTGGTTCCCCAAAGAACCTTTCAGAGTTCTTAAAATATCCATTATTAAGTGTAAAGAACATTTTACTTGATTTTTCCACTATAAATAACCTTTTGTTATATGGAAAGCTTTCATTGATGTTAAAGGTTCTTTTTGGAGCCATCAATGTCAATAAAGAACCTTTATTTTTAAGAGTGTACAAAAATGTAGGGTTTTGCACACCTGAATCCTTCGGTGGTCTAATATAAACTCGAAAAATTTTACAAAAAAAAAAAAGTTAAATCACACACACTACTCAAACTTGCATTGTTTCAAAGTTTTATTAGCAATGTTTTGGTCAGTCGACCTTACTCGTGTTTAGAAAACACAGAAAAATATCAGCAAATTTTAAAACAACTCAACTCAGTATTTACAGCTGATAATAATGACGGAGGTCACACCTCCAGTCATGCAGCAAATATAAATTCAAAATGAGAAAGAAAAAGTTCAAATGCCCATTACAAATGATCAAGAAGAAAGCACAAACATAATTCTTCGCCCAAAAAATGCTGTTTTTTTTCTCCTACAGAGCATTTAGTGCAAAAGAATCATACAAAATAGCCCAAATATTTCAGCTAGGATTACGTCTAAACTCAGTAAAGTGTAGTACGATCCATCTCAGTTGCCAGTTTTACTGTATTTTGAGCCCGGATTACCAAGAAGCGTAATGTATGCAGAAATCCCAAAATGTACAAATGGGATCCATGTAATTTGCCTCCTATAGATAGCATCCGTCAGAGTTTACGATCAGTCAGGGATCTAATGACGAGGATTAGCTTTAAGAAGCCAAATGTAATAACTTCTCAACAATGATGGATGGCATGTCTACATACGTGACGCAGGAGATGATGTTCCTTTATTTTCAAAACGCTGCAGGTATGTTAAGGTGTGGGTTGGTGTTTTTTTGTGTGTGTAACTACATAATTGGAGCATAATGAGTATTTATTTATGTTCATTTCATTTTTGTGATGATCTGTGTTTGTTGGTGTAGTTACACCAGTGATTTTCATATGGTGATTCACGATCCAAATATGAGCTGCCGTTCTGGTCTGACCTTGGGTCATAGATGACAAAAAGGTTCAGTTTACAAGCTTCTACAGCATTTATTCATCTAGATTAGTGTACATTTATATATATACAATTGGTATATTTTTTGTTAATAATAATACATTAATAGTAATTTATACACCTTGAAATCATAATATATTAATATATGTAGAAATTAACATTAACGTAGACTAATTAATGCTGCAAAATATAGTTTGTTGTAAGGTCAAGATACTTAAAGGGTTAGTTCACCCAAAAATGAAAATGCAAAGTGCAATTTATTCCTCACCTTCATGCCGTTCCACACTCATAAGACCTCCGTTCATCTTCGGAACACAAATGAAGATATTTTTGTTGAAATCCGACGGGTTAGTGAGGCCTGCATAGGCATCAATGTAATTTACACTCAAGATCCATTAATGTACGAAAAACATTTTAAATCAGTCCATGTGAGTACAATGGTTCAATATTAATATTATAAAGTGACGAGAATATTTTTTGTGCGCCAAAAAAACCTAAATAAGTACACATTGGCCGATTTCAAAACACTGCTTGCTTCATGAAGCCTCGGAGCGGAAACGAATCAGCGAGTCGATTCAGCGGTTCGGAGTGCCAAAGTCACGTGATTTCAGCAGTTTGGCGGTTTGACACACGATCCGAATCAGGATTCGACTCGCTGATTCGTTTCCACTCCGAAGCTTCATGAAGAAGTGTTTTGAAATCAGTTATCACTATAAGTCGTTATTTATTTTTTTTGGCGCACAAAAAATATTCTCGTCGCTTTATAATATTAATATTATACCACTGTACTCACATGGACTGATTTAAATATTTTTTTAGTACATTAATGGATCTTGAGAGTGTAAATTACATTGATGCCTATGCAGGCCTCACTGAGCCTTCAGATTTCAACAAAAATAACTTAATATGTGTTCCGAAGATGAACGGAGGTCTTACGGGTGTGGAACGGCACGAGGGTGAGTAATAAATTACATTATTTTCATTTTTGGGTGAACTAACCCTTTAACTAATGTTAATGAGTTAAACCTTATTGTAAAGTGTTAAAACTAACTGTTAAAGTCAAATAATAACCATGTAAAGGTTTGTATAATTGCAAAGTTTAACAAAAAATCAATTAAAAAGAGAAGAAAATATTTACCATTGGTCTGTGGTGATATCAAAGGCTGTGTGTATTTTGATCACTTGTTAATATGACTAATGCAATATTTGACCCAATCTTTGTATTCATCTGAAATTACACTACATTTAGCCTTTTATCCATTTGCAATTATCAGTTTTCTGCCTATGATATCTTGATTTTAATTTAATTTAAATTTGTGTAATTTTGGTTTACTTTTCACTCTCAGAAAAGAAACTAATGGTTCAAAAGCTGTCACTGAGGCAAAAGCCTTTCAAAAGGTACAATTTTGTATCTTATTTACCTGTAATAGGTGGATATTAGGATCTTAAAGGCACAGTGTGCACATTAGTAACAAAATTAGTACCTTTTGAAAGGGTACCACCCCAGTGACAGAGTTTGTACAATCTTTTTCTGAAAGTGTACTATAATTTAGTTTTGGTATGGTTCCACCACCTGAAGAAAAAAAAAAACAGTTTGGAGCCGCTGTTTGAGTATCGTCTCATATTATATCCCACGAGGAGCACTAAACAGCACAGATTCTCAGCGCAGAGATTCAGCATGTGGTGGGGGATGGGAGATCTTTTGCAGATGCTGTTGGACTTGTTGGCCATTAGGGGGCAGTGCAGCGTGTTGGGTTTCTTTTAGGCAGGACCACTCACTCACTGCAAGACCAGATTAACAACCCCCATGAAAACAGCATGTTGTCATGACTCTTGATGGAAAGAGTGACCCAAAGGCTCACACACACATACAATTGAGTGTGTGTGTGTGTGTGTGTGTGTGTGTGTGTGTGTGTGTGTGTGTGTGTGTGTGTGTGTGTGTGTGTGTGTGTGTGTGTGTGTGTGTGTGTGTGTGTGTGTGTGTGTGTGTGTGTGTGTGTGTGTGTGTGTGTGTGTGTGTGTGTGTGTGTGTGTGTGTGTGTGTGTGTGTGTGTGTGAGAGAGAGAGAGCCCACATACTCACTAAAGAACTAAAGACCATATATTGCTTTTCACTGCCGCTATCAGAAACAGATTCTCCAACCGAGAGGCTGTAAATACAAAACTCTGCCATTAATCTTTCCTTCAAATGCGTCGAGGTACAAAACGATCCTCTCCCTCGAAAACCCTCACATCTGTGTGTACGGCAACTCCAGCCTCTGTGCATCTCAACAACAGAAAGGTATAAATTAGCATGATTAATTAATGAGATAAAGCTATTTCTCAAACGTAATTTGGCATACAATGTAATATCACGTAGCTCTGCTCGGTAATAATACATCATAATAATTCACAACTCTTGCACCGCGGCGAGGGCCGCGGCAGGAAGTAGCGTGATTTAGCGTGGCGTCATCCGTCAAACCGCCGCTGCGAGTTTCATATTTTTTTCTCCCAGTCAGGCCGCAGGGTGGAGAGAGGAAGGAAGCCCCTCTTTCCCTTATGTGCTTTATGGTACTTTTTAAACTGAGCTTTTTAGCTTAGCTTTATGGGTTGGCTAGTCTGGAGTGCGTCCCTGAGGGGAAACTAACTGGGCTTCCGGCGTACAGCCAATCTTTTATGCTGTAGTAGTTACATGCAGGGGCTGAGATTTGGAAAACACACTCTCATGCCTTTATGGAGTTTTCCTATTAACACTTGGAAAGAACTTCTGTGTTGACATGAAATATGGCTGCCCATTTTTGGTTTGAATATGAGGTAAATGCCACTTTTAAAATTCTCAAGTATGTGTAAAGTTGACGTTCTCTGTCGGGGAGCTCCATTTAGTCAGACATTCTGGTGGAGGAGGTTGGAGTTGGTTTGGCATTTGGAGGTTCAAATGCCTCCTTATGTGAACACCGTATGAAGACCTAAAGACTGCAAGACTGCAGACCTAAAGAAGGCCAGATTATGGAGTTTGATGTGAGGGATGGTCCTGGTTAGATGAGATGCCAAAAGCTGAAACCGCGGATGCTGTTTGATGTGTAGTGTAGTTTGACTGTGGTGATATGAGTTGTGGTGAAATCATAACTCCAGTCATTATTTCCATTTTAGTTTTTAGTTTTCAATAGTTTTAGTTTAGTTTGATTTCGTTTCAGGTAGGGATGCTCCGAATCCAGATTTTTGGGGTTCGGCCGAATACCGAATCCACCGGTTAAGATTCGGCCGAATCCGAAACCGAATACCGAATCCTACTCCCATCCTCAGTCCATTATCACAGTAAACACATTAATGAAGTAAACAACGTCCACAGCAGTGTAGGGATGCTATTGACCATTTAACCGTTAACCTAAAGTAAGAACTTTGACCGATTAATACTACGGTTTAAATGTTTTTAACGCTTTTTTGTTTGTTTGTTTGTTTTTTGATGCATGGTTAAGAAAAATATGCTGTATAGCATTATTTGTTCACTCACGGAACCAGATAGATATATCTAGCAAAATTAAGTAATGGAAAAGCTTACTGTGGGACCATTTTGACAGAAAAATACAGCAGTAGTACAAGCTCCTGACTGGTGGAAAGCAAATGAACGGCGCTTCCCGAGGCTGGCCACTCTAGCGAGGCGTTATCTCTGTATTCCCGGGACATCAGTGCCATCTGAAGCCTTGTTTAAGGCTTTTAATAGTGTGGTTTTGGTCAAGTTTACTAAAGTAAACATTGTCGCGTTTGTTCTTCTCGCCGCTGTTTCCTGATGGTTTATAGAAAAATTACGATCCAAGGCTCGCATGCTGCGGAGACAGAAGGATTGAGGTTGTTTTCTGCCGCGGGTTTAACTGTCAACAGGCTGCCCTCCAGACTAACCCACATCACTTAGACATTTACTCAAAAAACAAACAAACAAACAAAAAACATACAAGGTGTGGATTGAGGTAGCCTAGGCCTTCTATTTTTATTTGACCAAAAAAAAAAAAACTATTCCGATTCTTCAAAGTTTACAGATTCAGTGTATTTTCGTTTTGTCATCTTAATTTGGTAATTATTTAAGTGAAAAAAATTTAGTGTAGGCCTATGTATTTTATTATTTTAATTTCTATTTTATCTGATCTATATGCGGCTGTTTGCACGATAAAATAAAATAAATTTTTGCTGCTGTCTGTAGATTCCTTCACGCGCAACTCATATTATCTCGGATGTTTCATACGCAAATGTTTTAACTGCGGCTGTTGTTTAGGGTCCTTGTCATCACGAGACAAATCGGACTGAACATGTAGCTCGACTTGAATCGCCTTCTTTTGACCTAAAGTACTGCCACGTTTTCTGTTCATGAGTTCCATTTTCACTTTCAACAGCGGCATCATTACGTTCGACCCGTGGGGCGCGCATAGTGCAAGCCTAGGGTTCGGGTTCGATGGAAAAAAATTCTGAGGTTCGGCAGAAACCGAACCCCGTCAAAAAGCCCAATATTCGGCCGAACCCGAATCCTGGATTCGGTGCATCCCTAGTTTCAGGTCAATTTTTAATTGAAATGTATTAAATGCACAATATGTAATTTTCGCAGTAGAGGTCGTTTATTCAAAACAAAGGCGTAGTTTGATGATGACTTTATTTTGCGGAATCATGGGAGTTGTTGTCTTCACCTCTACAGCCGGTGGAAAAGAATCTGACGGGACTTGGTCATAAATCATATTCATGGATGAGCTAATGTATGAAAGGGTTAGTTCACCCAAAAATGAAAATTCTGTCATTAATTACTTACCCTCATGTCGTTCGACACCCGTAAGACCTCGGTTCATCTTCGGAACAGAAATGAAGATATTTTAGTTGAAATCTGATGGCTCTGAAAGGCCTCCATTGGCACAATGGCACTTTACACTCTCAAGACCCTTAAAAGATACTAAAGACGTCGTTACAAAGTCCATCTCACTACACATCTCACTACTATCTCACTAACCAGATTGACTGTGTCTCACTACAGTGGTTCTAAAATAACTTTATGAATCGGCGAGAATAGTTTTTGTGCTGTGATGACGATTTCAAAACAAAGCATCATGAAGCTTCGAAGCGTTATGAATCAGTGAGCCGAATCAGCGGTTTGAATCGCCAAATTTCAGCAGTTTGGCGGTTTGACACGCGATCCGAATCATGATTCAAAATCATGATAAATATTTTTATCATTTATCATGATAAACACTTTATTCATAAAGTTATTTTAGAACCACTGTAGTGAGATGGACTTTGTAACGACGTCTTTAGTACCTTTTAAGGGTCTTGAGGGTGTAAAGTGCCATTGTGCCAATGGAGGCCTTTCAGAGCCATCAGATTTCAACTAAAATATCTTCATTTCTGTTTCGAAGATGAACGGAGGTCTTACGGGAGTCGAACGACATGAGGGTAAGTAATTAAAGACAGAATTTTCATTTTTGGGTGAACTAACCCTTTAAAGATTTATTAACGTTACTATAGTATGAAGCAGGGTGGAACGGAACGAGGCCGCTGGAGCGATTGCTAATGAGAGACACACGCAACATGGCTCAAGAAGCGTGTAAAGCTTTTATTATGCCACAGACGAGCACTTCCGCGTCTTCCGGTCATGCGTATGTGGGGTAACGCAGCGCTGTTTTATCATATTAGATACATTGGAGTGTGTTGAAAATTATGTTATAATGCTACTCTGTGCGTTCGCTCGGCGGCTCAGAGACATTTGTTGCACACCGCAGTAAGCTATAGCGATATTAGGCATGGTAAAACATGGTACTCGCGGTAAATCAAGAAAACCAGATTGACTGTGTTGAGCCAGATAACAATGATTCGTTTTCAGTTGCTCACCTGTCTAATAAAACACATAATATATTAAAGCGTCTTTGGTGTTTCCATGGTTTCTACAAAATAAAACATAAAACCGGAAATAATGGAAATCGAGGGTAAAGCAGGTATGTCATTGATAGGTGACGCATGGACACAGTCCATGTCCTGGTTAAAATACATTATTTCTCTGGATTTAAACATTATTGGAAACATTTGGGATAATGTAAGTACACAAGTCAACAAAATTTATAACATTGTTCTACTGGTTTTTGGATATTTTCATCTAAAATCTAAAATTTTCATCGCACATATTGTGCCTTTAAGTTTTTATTGTAGTTTTAATATGTTTAATAAAGTTCAGCAAATGTGAATGTTCTAAATGGTATAATTAATTATTATTTAAAATACCTGTATACTATGTTTAAAAGTTTATTGCTGGTATTATTTATAATACCAGTAATAATATATCCAAAAGTAAAATAAAACACATTCTAGATCAGTTTTTCCCAGTTTTGTTAGTGTGCTTCATTTAAAATAGCACAACTGTGTCTCAAGCTTATTGGCCTATTAAGTTATTTGCAGCACCTTGTTTCACTATGGTTGTCTATATACTTTCTTTTTTTTTTTTGATTAAAGTTAACGATTGTAATTCCTGCACGTCTAGCATCACTAGACGGAATTGCAAAAATAATGACAAACAGGTTCTGCAAATATTACACCTTCTGTCATTGGCAGAAAGAAGCAGATAGTCCCACCTCAATCTCAAGCCAGTGGTTAAGCAAATGCTGCTGTGTCTGATGTTCAATTAAGCGATGTTTTAGTATAGAAAAGAATACAAAGTACTTCAACTTTGATTTTAGAAATAAAGAAATGACAGCTGCTCATGTGTAACGTTTCAAGTTTTTGATGTCATATTTCAGAGCAAGCTATTTTACTGCTTTTTCTCCCAGACTTTCTGAACTGGGAATTCTTACTTCTGAAAGTTACCATAAGTTTTCATAGTACAGTAAACTTTTATCTCAAAAGATTTTTGTCCTCATGATATGTGCTCTTTAATATATTGCTTGGAGGAAAACAGCCACTAAACACCTGTTGTTGGACTTACAACAGTCCAACAGTCCTCACTATGCTTGAGGTAGTAGAAGATGCTGGAAACCTTTCCAGGAGTCTGACATGCTGAGATTGATGAATTTAAGCATATCAATTATGTACACAGGTTGTGAAGATCATTGTTGGTCATTGATAAAAGCATCCTGTGGATATAAATGCTTGTGGGAGAAAGACCGAGATAGATGAATTGCAGAGACTGAGAGAGATGGATTGCAGAAGATGAAGAAATGTAAACAGAGGGAGAAAATGACAGAGTACCGCAAGTCCCGCTCTCGCAGACTGGAGGTTAAAGATCATTTGAAATGTATAAATGGTTGCTAAAAGACAGTGGGACTGTGAGAGAAGAGGCATAAGAAAGCAATACATAATAAGACAGGGCAGTCTCATAAGGAAAATGTTGCTAGTGTCTTTTATCTGTGCATCACCCAAACGTCAGTCTGATGACATTCTCACCTCGGTTCAGAGGACACAGTCAAAGTCTCTGCAATCTTTGAACGTTATCGTGTATGAATACGGAAAACAGGGAAATGGCTTCAACCGCAATTTGTTTTATTATATTTCCTGGTATATTAAATATATAGAATTATTATTTTGTACTCGTATATAGATATTTTTTAACCTCTAGCCTCACCCCTGCCTTTAACCCTAACTACACTACAATATATACAGGGAGTGCAGAATTATTAGGCACGTTGATTTTCTGATCATATTTTTTTTCCAGGCACATTTGACCAATTCCAAACCACAGTAATCCTAATAACTACTATTGATTTAGTATTTAATAATGTATAAGTGATATATAATTGTTCATGAAGGCTGGAAATGAAAAACACCTTATATTCAGGTGTGCAGAATTATTAGGCATGTTTTCTTTTACAGATAAATTGAGCCAAAAAAGAGATTTAACTCAGACTGAAAAGTCAAAAAGTATTAAATGCCCATGAGAAGGATGCAATACTAATGCAATACTAGACATTGCAGTTAAGGCATGACCATTGGACAGTGAAATGCTCGTTGGGTCAGCAGGGTCAGACAAAAACATGTGGCGGAGAAAAGACACCTGTTAACTGCAAAATAATTAAGAATTAAGGTGAAGAATTAAGGGTGAAACCATCAGGAACCCTTTAGTCTCCAGCGCCACCATTTTCCAGAGCTGCAACCTACCTGGAGTCTCCAGAAGTGCAAGGTGTCAGGATCTCAGAGACTTCAGTTAGGTAAAGAATCCTAAAAAATGACCCCCACTAGAAAAGAATCATAAGCTGAAGTGTTGTAAAATACATGAAGAAGTTTTTTTTATAGGCTTTATGGACAGATAGGTTGAGAGTGACTCTTGAAGGACCAGCACCACATCCTCTAGTACCACTGTTTGAAGAATTCATCTTCCAGAATCTGGCAGTACGTTTTGGGAGTTCATTTTTAGTCCATCTCTGCAAAACGGACTTCAGGATGGACTAAAATGAACTCCCAAAACGTACTGCCAGATTCTGGAAGATGAATTCTTCAAACAGTGGTACTAGAGGATGTGGTGCTGGTCCTTCAAGAGTCATTCTCAACCTATAAAACCTATAAAGCCTATAAAAAAAGCAGGCTTCATGTATTTTACAACACTTCAGCTTATGATTCTTATCTAGTGGGGGTCATTTTTTAGGATTCTTTACCTAACTGAAGTCTCTGAGATCCTGACACCTTGCACTTCTGGAGACTCCAGGTAGGTTGCAGCTCTAGAAAATGGTGGCGCTGGAGACTAAAGGGTTCCTGATGGTTTCACCCTTAATTCTTCACCTTAATTCTTAATTCTTTTGCAGTTAACAGGTGTCTTTTCTCCGCCACATGTTTTTGTCTGACCCTGCTGACCCAACGAGCATTTCACTGTCCAATGGTCACGCCTTAACTGCAATGTCTAGTCTTGCATTAGTATTGCATCCTTCTCATGGGCATTTAATACTTTTTGACTTTTCAGTCTGAGTTAAATCTCTTTTTTGGCTCAATTTATCTGTAAAAGAAAACATGCCTAATAATTCTGCACACCTGAATATAAGGTGATTTTCATTTCCAGCCTTCATGAACAATTATATATCACTTATACATTATTAAATACTAAATCAATAGTAGTTATTAGGATTACTGTGGTTTGGAATTGGTCAAATGTGCCTGGAAAAAAAATATGATCAGAAAATCAACGTGCCTAATAATTCTGCACTCCCTGTATATAAAAAAAACATTGTTCATCCTTTTTCTAAACATTGCTCATTTTATTTAAAAGAGCAGCTCCAAAATTCAGGAAAAAAGGCTAACTTTGTGCGCCAAAGGGGAAGGGGTTGTGTAGACCTGAAATAATACAAATCAATCAATAGGAAAAACTTATTCGGACTATTTTCTCAATCGGATTCACACATACACATGTTCATGTGATGCACATGTTTACATAAAGAAACCTACTCGTTAATAATGCTGTATTTATGTCTTGCGTATTACGAACAGGCCATTGCAGGAGACTGTATATTTACTAAATATTTGCTAAGAAAACTCCTCTTTGTCAGTTTTCTTTTTAGATATGTCTTCAAGGCATAAATTACAAATATGCTTACAATAGCTCAAGTGACGGTATCACAGTGGCTTTCTCTGGTTCTGTACGCGCCGACTGGGCATTGCCAATGTGCTGCTGTTTTGTTCAGACTACATGTAATGCATATGTAAATGAGTATGTGAAGCAGGTTTAGGGTTCAGGTTTTAACTTTCAGAATCTGAAATCGGATTGGATATATTCGGAGTGATACAAATTTGTGCATATAAACATACCTAATGAGTATGACAAGTACATTGTATACTTAAATATAAACTGACTTTCTTTACTTAGCTTATGCCAGTAAATAACAACTATTTTGTTTTGTTTTTTGTCCTTGGTCCAGATAAGAAATTATATCCAGCCAGCAACAATATCCAACCTACATTAAACTCCTTCATTACTGTTCTGCAAGTTTCCCAGGATACACCTCATGGAGTTATTTGACAGAGAAGGGCTTTTCACACTGATATGATTTTAGCCCTGGGTTATCATCATTCTAAACCCCGCTTTTAACCCAGGGTAGAAAGACGTTTCACTCTTGTAATTTAGAAGCAGGTTTTTGCACAGCCTTTGCTGCATTAACCCTGTATTGTGGTGCCAAACTTGTTCTGTGTGAAATGATGTGGTGTTAGAATGTTACCGCTGGATCATATTCATAAGCTTTGGACAGTCACAGAAACACATCGTGTTATATATAAACAGTCATTGCAACGTTTAAGGGGAAACATGTCTAATGAGGATGGAAAACATGGCAATTAGGATGAAGAAAACACAGAAGAGTAGATTAGTTGTCCAGTCAACTAATCGATTACGGTGACACACTGCAAATATGAAAATAAGACAATTAACCCATGGTTTAGGAATGTACAGTATGAAACTTCTTCAACTTATGAATAACCATGATTAATTGTTATCAATCACTGGGTAATTTATCAACAGTGTGAAATCTGAAGCAAGATAACCCAGGATTCCGTTTAGAATGTCCCAGGGTTAACTATTTCAAGTGTGAAAAGCCCTAAAATGTCCAGAGTGTGCAAAACTGGAATCTAGACAAAGTGTTTGGCTACTTTTCAGAAGTCAAAGAATAAGGTGTGTCCAAACTTCTTTTGACTGGTACTGTTTGTGTGCATACCATTTGGTGTGTGCATTGAGTTCTGTGTATGTGTACACACATGTAAGCACATATTTACATTGACCCACAAAAATAAAGACACAGAAGCACTACACACTTAACAGGTGGCTGTGCCATTCATTGAGCCCTCCTACATTGATGAAATCCCATCAATGATTTTTTTCTTCTTTTGTCATTCGGCGTTTTAAATAAAGACTCTTTCATGAAAGTGAAAGCGCTCTCCCTGTACAGGTGAAGACAGATGCCATAAATTCCCTTCCTGTCTGCACATTCATTATCACTCTTGTGTGACATTCAGTTGGTGTCATAATTACATGCATGATGTAATGTCACCTTTGTTGGCAGATGAGGTAATTGGATTACTACAAATAAACTTATGTATGTGAGGTTTCTCAGTTGTCCAGATCACAGATTTCCAACAATTTATAGTCACCCGAACCTGAAAAATATTTACTTTAAATACCCCCTGAGATTTTAAGTTAATATTTTATAATTTTTTTATACTGTGGGGCCGTTGAATGCTTGAATCTGATTGGCTGATGAATGTTCTGAGGTGTGCAATTATTTTCTGGGAAACGCACAGCAAACGTAGTTCCAGGCAGCTCTCTTGACCGCATTACATAACGCACTGGATGAGTCTGAAATTGCATACTCTCTAGAGTAGGTACTTTTTTTTTTTGAAAAGTAGGTACTTTTTTGTAATTAAAAGTACTTACTTTGCAAGTACTAAAAAGTATGTTCTGTATAGAGTGCGTGCAGTATGAATGTAATCTGGGCGTACTACATTCGACATGTTGTTGCTGTCAGGTAACCTGCGTAAAAGTTATGTTGCTTCACTTCCATTCATAAATCCTCTACCGTGGCCTCATGGGATAGTAAAGTGTCCTTCATATACGCACACTTCATAATCTTGCCAGAAGAAGTAGATCACCCAGGTACCTTTTGTTGTTGTTGTATACTCTCTTATGAGTCTTGTGACACTGAATTCATACATACTATACTTTTGTCACATATAGGCTACTGTTTTTTGCCTACTATATAGTAAGGAAGTATGCGATTTCGAGTGCAGTCGTTCACATGCTCAGTTCTCTGATGGCGGTTAATGGTCACATGACATGCAGATAAATAAAATATCTGACTTTTTTTAGAAATTGTTTTATTTTGATTTGTTGTTTTAAAAAAAGTATTTAAAATTTTTAGGATTTAATTAATTAACATTCACAACTCTTCTCTTCATTGTATTGATGTCATTTGAGGAGATCCAGCACCTGGCCACATGGTGCGCTGATAATAACCTGCTCCTCAACACCACCAAAACGAAGGAGCTCATCGTGGACTTCAGGAAGGAGTCAAGAGGCACACACGACACCATCCACATCAATGGAATGGCTGTTGAACGTGTCTCCAGTTTCAAGTTCCTGGGGATCCACATCTCGGCGGACATGTCGTGGACGACCAACACCTCCAGCCTGGTCAAGAAGGCTCACCAGCGCCTCTTCTTCCTGAGGACACTGAGGAAGAATCAGCTCTCCTCGGCTATCCTGGTGAACTTCTATCGCTGCGCAATAGAAAGCATCCTGACCAACTGTGTCGCAGTATGGTATGGGAGCTGCTCTGTTGCGGAGCGCAAGGCACTGCAGCGGGTGGTGAAAACTGCCCAGCGCATCACAGGGACTCCACTGCCTGCCATCGAGCACATCCAGAGGAAACGCTGCCTGCATCGAGCTCGCAGCATCCTCAAGGACTCCTCTCACCCAGCCCACAGACTGTTTTCTCTCCTGCCCTCCGGCAGGCGTTTCAGGATCCACCGGACCAGGACCAGCAGACTAAAGAACAGTTTTTTCCCCAGAGCTGTCTCTTTATTGAACTCAAACCCCCGTTGATCCACTTCCCTCATAAACTGATAACTCTCCTACCTCACATCTTCCTTCACTTTGTTATTTGCACTACCGACTGTTTATCACAGTAACAACTGTTTACATATGCATCTTGCACTGCCATATCTTAACTGGATTATGCTCATTTGCACTGCCGACTGTATTTATAGTACCAATGTTTACATTTGCATTTTGCACTGTACTTCTAACTGTAATATGCAACCACTTTCCACTGCACTTTACACTTTTTTTTTTCCGGATAGCTCTGTCCATAATTTATTGCACTACCCTAATCCACTGCTATTCCTCATATTAGCCTAGCATATTATTGTATACCTCTATCTGAAAAATTCTGTTTATAGTAATAGCCATCTGTATATTGTATTCATAGTACATATTCACCTGTAAATTCTGTTTATAGTAATAGCCATCTGTATATTTATTCACTGTACATATTCACCTGTAAATTCAGTTCTGTTTATAGTAATAACGTCTCTCTATTTATACATATTTATACATATTCAGTACATATCCATGTCCTGCACTTACGCATCCATTGTATATCCTGCACTTGCTGCTATTGCACTTCTGGTTAGACCTAAACTGCATTTCGTTGCCTTGTACTTGTACTTGTGTAATGACAATAAAGTTGAATCTAATCTAATCTAATCTAATCTTCTCCTGTGGCCTCGTGGGATAGTGTCCATTGAATGCATTGGATCTCAGTGAAAGTAGTAGGTCATCCGGGTACTTTTCGCCTGCTATTTTTCAAATACTATGGGCCAGATTTACTAAACGGGGCAAATTAATATGAGAGCACCTTTCCAAAAAAGTGCCGATGGGAGTGGAAAGTTCTGCGCGTGATCTACTGACGACGCGCAAATTATTGAACATAATTGTAGCCGGATCATTTACATAATGACTAACGCATTCTGACCAAGAGCAGAACAGATTAGCGTCTGGTTTAAGACATGCTTTTTTGGAGGGGTAAATAACAGCGCAAATACCAGTAAATTAGCGCAAACCTTAGTAAATCACCTTGCATGATTCACAACTCCTCCAAATGCATATGCAAAAAGGCCAGCCGCAAAAATGTCTTTAGTAAGACACTGCGCTGGAGCAAGCTCTTAGTAAATCTGGCCCTATGTATTTGGACATACTACTCTACATGGCGTATTTAAAATACTCTACATGGCGTCTTTTCCAGACAGGTTGTGGTTGCACAGATCCACTCACATACTCTGTTCCAGTCTGATGACACAAAACTTGTGTTTTGGCTTCATTTGAAACTGTTATACTGTTTATTGTTGGAGAAAGACTACTGGCTAAATTTAGTTTTAAACATAAGTTACTTTCACTTTCTTCTTCCTCTGTCTTCATGTTAACTATGCCATAATGTTAATCCATACAAATTGTCCTTATAGCTTGCTGTTGATGTCATTTGTAATTTAACTTAAAATAATGCAGTCTGAATATCAGAAAATGATAAGACATGCCATGTCTGTATTGCTCTATTTATAGAACTGCTTTGCGGCTGCTTGTCTGCAGTGAAAATCCGTTTGACGTGGTCTCTCGCTTTCGTCCAGGGCTTTCGTCCTGCCAGAGAACGTAATTTAACTTGGACAGTTTTACGTTGCCGTTTAATTTTTTTTTTTTTTTTTTTGCAACTTAAAAGGATGATATTCATCATTCGGTTAGAACTTGATGTCTCTTGATAGATTCTGAGTGGCTCTCATCTAATCTTTCATTAGAGGTCGTTCTTCTCTTTCTCTTTGCTCGACTGGTGGTTTGACATAGAAAAGGAGGAAAAAACACTGGAATTAGATGTAATAGATCATAATTCAGAAGTCAAAATGATTGGGATGATTTATGAACTAAGTAGGCAATGGACATGCTATCTGCTAACTGTGGGACTTGGTCAGCGAGCAGGGACTGATGAGATTTCTTTCATTCATATAAATACATATGAATATTTGAATATTCATAGTGAGATGAATATGATTATCCCATGAGTGATTGTGGATGTTACGAACATTAGTGTGTGTCAAATTGAGGCATTTCTGGTTCCTCGACAATGTGACATTGTATGAATTACGGCAGCAGAAGAAACAGAACTTGTCAAAAGTGGTTGTTATAAGGGTTTTCCTTCACCGAATATTTCTCAGCGAAACGTGCCGCTGTCGGGCTACATGGTCTAATAATATTTTTCTTACTAAAGCTGCAAACATTAGCCGAGCTATTATAGGGAATATTATCGCAGTCATTTAATCTCTCTCTGTATGTGGCTCAGGTAGTAAATGGACTCAGATTTACAGCCAGTGCCCTGCCCAACTCATAAAAGTGGAACATTAATACTGATTTAATAAACTTTACATCACATGCTTCATTTTAGAATGTATGTGCGTGTGCTGGTGTGTGTTTTTCTTGCTCGCTGTCTCCGTTCTCTCTCGCACACATCACATTCTCTTTGATTTTGCCCTTTATTCTCTGTGCTGTGGAGCTCTGACAGGTTGTCAGGGTGTGTGTGGATGGCTTCAGATGCGGCAGTGTAAGAGGTCTGGGATGAATCTCTCGGTTTGCCCTCGATTCCTCACCATCTGGCAGACGACCTGTGGAGCCAGTACAGTGCAGGGGCCTAATTTAATCAGACAGCAGTATCATCACCACACGCTCACTGTGGCCCCTGGGTGAGCCTTTTAGCCGTAAAAAGAATTTACCCGCATGCATATAGTTTACTTTGCAGTTTTCTATCTGGATGTATAGCCATCAAACTGTATCTTTTTATTTAATTATTTGTTCGTTTGTGATGCTTGTGTCCCACATTGCTGTATAAATCATGTCCACTTTATGGGTCTGGTTTCCTGAGCATGGAAGCAACTGTAGGTGTATTTTAGCTTTTCTTTTGTTACCCAATGCCAGTTCTGTGTATGAACTTGGTTTAAACCACCAGAGAGAGATATCCCATTAATTGTGGAGCTTCAGTGATAATGGTGAGGTTAGCATTGATACATTAAATTAATCAAACGTGAAGGAAAAACATTTATAATATTTAGAATGTTTCAATTTAAAACAAATGAAAGATGGTTTCTGATTTCATTTTTTATCAAGACAGTCAAGGTCAGCAAATGAAGAAAAGGGCATGTCAAATGTGCCAAAACTAAAAAATAATTAAAACCACTGGTGAATTTTTGAAGTTGATCCTGGAACCCAAATAACAAGAGATCCTAGCTTGTGCATTCTTACTGGCAACGGGAGCGGGAATCGGCAGAGCAGGGATGTCTCCCATTTCGAATAAAAGCTCTCACGCTCCTGGCATTGAGCCAGAGAGCTTTAGCACACAGAAAGGAGAACATGAGAGCACTCCTCAGATCATCATTCAAACCTGTCCCACCAACACAAGCGCATGCTGAAGACCCGGTCCTGACGCATGCTCAGTGTTGCACACCTCTCTTGCCGAACTCTTTCTGACCTCTCCGTCAGCTCCACACTCACTCAGTCATTCTGTTACAGGACAAAGGGGGCCACCTCAACCTCACATTGTGGTGCAATCCAGAGGAAAGGTTTATCCACAGAGATCCCTGCACGCCTCTGACCTCCACACTTTCCTCTGTTCTCAGTTATTTAAAAGTAGGCCTAAATGTGCGCCTTCAAACAGAACATTCCTCATCAATTGGGTGCATAAAGTATAAAATAAAGTTACTCTGAACTATGGCCAGCCTGTAAGAGATTAATCCGAATCAGAAGTTAAATAAACGCAGCACACAGAAAAGAAGTTTGTCTGGTTTTGTTGTTGTGTGCCGTATGCTCTTCCAGCCTTTATCTTCCATTATATTCTATTCTTAATCATGTGTTTGTCGATACAAGAATAGTAACACTAAAATGTCATTAGTACCTTTGCTGTAATAGAGCTGTGTGCAAGTTCTTCAAAAGGTTTTTGAAAGACATGAGGGTGAGAAAATCCTGACAAAAAAAACAAACAAAAAATCTTTCTTCAAGTAATAGTTCTCAAAATATAAATAATAAAACATACACCTAAATCATATAAAATGTTTTTAAGTTAATTTATAATATAACATTTAATATAATATAAAAAATAAACAATAATTAAAAAATATATAAAATATATCATATATAATAAAATGAGATAATCCTGAAACAAAAAGTTTCACTCTGAAAAGTTCTTAAAACTAAATTATTTTTATGTAAATAAGGTATATACATTGAGGATTTTATATATATATATATATAAATCCCTTTTAATTGTTTTAATTGTTACACTTTTAAATATTAACAATTAAATTATATTTAACATTTAAGTAGTTATAATTATTATAATTAAGATTTTTTTTTAAATATACTGTATAATATCAATATATAGAGGGAGAAAAAACAGAATGATCTTCAATATAATCTCCCTGTTGTTCCTCCCCCTTTAAAAAGTAGCATATGCTTTAATGAGTGTTTATGGTGTCTGTTTAGACTTTGTAATGGTAAGGGTTTGTTTGTGCTACAACACCAGATGCTAGGAAAACAGTAATAATGTAATCAGCCACACGCCTTTGGCTACATCAGGAGCACCAAGCCTGGAGTTTATGAGCAGGAGATGAGAGATACCTGTTAACCCTCACACTTCACGCTCACATCTTCTGCACACCAGTGAGCATGTTCAGTAATACAGTATGCATATAAAACACCTCTGTGTTCTGCACACTTCCAGTTGTGTTTATGCCGTTCCTTCATTCCACCTTTATTCAAAAATAAGATGTGTGACAAATGACCTTCTTGCAGCTCATTAGTTATGGTTCCATCCAAATTGCTAATTTAATTCATGCCAAAAATCTGGAATATCACAATAAAATGTTACTTCCAATGGAAATTGGCACAAAAGTTGAGTTGTAGCCACTGGTGAAGCTTATTAAATGTAATAAATTATTTGCGAACAGACAAACTGCTCTGAACATATATTGTAGCAATCGTGGAAGACATTTTGCCTGGGAGATTTCTGGATAGAAATTTCTGATAGTATCATGACTTTGCTTTCATCGTAGTCCATATGCATGACCTCTTATGAAGTATTTTATCCACCTCAAGGAAGCACAAGTTAATTTAAAATTATTATTTATTTTGGAAATTTTATCCGCGTCTTGACATTTCCATCCATTTGTTTTGAGATTAAAATTCACGTAAAATACATGGATGGCACATCACATCTAAAATTTGACTTTCAGCATTTTCCATTTCGTAGTTATTCCATTCCATTTCCTTTGAAGCAACTACTTCCATATTCCCTCTCTCTCTCTCTCTCTCTCTCTCTCTCTCTCTCTCTCTCTCTCTCTCTCTCTCTCTCGCTCGCTCGCTCGCTCGCTCATTTGTTCTCATATACTCTCATTCCCTCAAACACACAGTTTGTGGTAGATTTGTTTCTGAGGTAATGCTAAGCTGACACTCAGCACAAAGAAAGATAATACTCTAACACTCTAACCTGATTATAATTTGACAAGTGATGACTGACAACAGAGAGCGACAGAGAAAAGAGGTTAAAAAAGTGTCTAGGAAGCGCTTTGGGTGTGGAGTCTCTTTTTTCCCTCCCTTTCTAACTGCAAATATTCACACACTTGGGAACTATTTCCCAGTAGCTAATGCCCTCTCTGCCTTGCCTCAGGGTGACGTCTGCTAAATGAGATTTCTCTCATCGCTTGCTTCGTTGTTGTGAATGGAGGGAGCAGATGGAACAGAGGGGATGAGGAAAAGGACATTTTCGTTAGACGGTCACGTGTCCATTGCAGTCAGATTCAAGGCTAATGCGTGATCGAGATGCAGCCATTTTGAGAGACAGCTGGATTTAGTCTAAGCTTGAGAGTCAATAGTTTTTCACAGTGTAAAACTTGTGGAAATTACGTAAAATTAGCTAGATTATTTATAAACTGAAAAGGTTGGTTTGGACCAGTTTGTGTCTATGTGTTTGTGTGATTGTGTGGATATGATGTTACATGTCGGCCATTTTAAGGTCCCTTGATTCAGTTCTCACGCTGCCAAATACATCTGCTAAGTAAACAACTCTCCACTTCCAATCATCTGTAAACCTCAGTATCACCGATCCCCTTCAATCTGGAGCATAAATTGCTTTACTTATGATAACAACTGCTTAAACAAGGGATAGATCTCTTCTTTATACCAGTATGTAGTTTGTGTGTCAATAAGATAATCGCAACTTCTGATTAAAACTTCGTAATCTGCTGTGGGTTGAGATAAGGATGTGAGTCTGGAGATATCTATATTGACTAAGTGTATATATACACAGACACAAACACACACACACACACACAGAAAAGTGGTGGCAGTAATAACCACACAACCATGAAAGGAAACTCAGACTTCAAGAACTTTTGAAAATGTGCTTGGTGTATTTATTATTGTATGGTCCATATGACCCGATTGAGACGAAGTACTTGAAAAAAACTCTGAAGATGTACAGGTCACCATCCTCCAGGAAAAAAACTGAGAAGATTACAATGTTCTTAAGTTTTTTGGGTAACAGAAAGCCAAAATAGTTCACCATGCCCAGCGGCCTCATTCAGCGCACACCTGTATGCCGGACAGGTGTGGTGGCACCTCAGTGTGTTCGTAAACTGCTAGTCGACTGCTATTGTTAGAACAGGGTGATACAACACAATGACCTTTTCTTCCATTATTAATTGACCTACTTTACAGCTAGATGCTGATCCTGGACCAGTCTGCAGCCGCTTTTATTAACTTTTTGCAGTTGCCTTGTCTTTCATTTCAGTTTTCCGCTGTACTTTTCGTCTGCTCTGATAAAGAGCGGTGGCCATGGCAACCGTTTGGGTGGCCCCTGCGGGGCCAAGTCAAAGGTGACACTGATAACCTTTTAACCCGTGCTGCCATCGCCAAGAGTTCGGCTTTGCACCTTGGAGGCAGGGAGCCTCTGAGCTGTCAGAATAGCAAGGAGACAGAGTCTGTATGTGTATGTGTGTGTGTGTGTGTGTGTGTGGAAGAGAGGGCAAGTGCGAGACAGTCTGTGTGTGTGTGTGTGTGTGTGTGTGTGTGTGTGGAAGAGAGGGCAAGTGCGAGACAGTCTGTGTGTGTGTGTGTGTGTGTGTGTGTGTGTGTGTGTGTGTGTGTGTGTGTGTGTGTGTGTGTGTGTGTGTGTGTGTGTGTGTGTGTGTGTGTGTGTGTGTGTGTGTGTGTGTGTGTGTGTGTGTGTGTGTGTGTGTGTGTGTGTGTGTGTGTGTGTGTGTGTGTGTGTGTGTGTGTGTGTGTGTGTGTGTGTGTGTGTGTGTGTGTGTGTGTGTGTGTGTGTGTGTGTGTGTGTGTGTGTCTGTGTGTGTGTGTGTGTGTGTGAGAGAGCAGAAGAGAGAGTGTAGGTGTGTATGTGAGGGAAAGATACAGGGTGAGATATGATATCTATGTGACGAGGGGGCAAGAGAGGCAGTGGTGAGATAACGGAACCACACTTCAACCATTTGGTTCTTTAGAGGCCACTGTGATAAGATATGAAAAGGAATGACGCCTTGAAGCTATTAACACACAAAACACACACATTTTTCATTTGTATATATTCAGCCATTTTATTTCTATAATATAATATACGTTTATGTTAATGCACAAAAACAGTTTTGCCTGTAATTCACCTCTAATAAACAGTATTGAAAGAGAAAAGTTTTGAACTAGGAGAGAAATCATGGTAGTCCAGCCACTGCACAGCTGTAAAGTGCCTGATGGACTCTCTCCAGGGCTCACATAACAGTGAATCACAGAGATTTCCATCAGGCTTTTGTAATTCATCTCAGTGTCACTAGGGGGCGAGCTGCACTGCCTCAGATTTTTGCTCAATACACTGCCCATAAGCACAGAATTCAGAGGCCAGAGAGAGATTTAAAGGGGACGGAACAATAATTCAGCCGACCCTCGTCCACTCAAACATGTCATTACTGCGAACTTTCAAGTACTTTTCTTTCTTTCTTAAATGACAGCTCTGAGTACTACTGAGTTCAAAGACACATTTGTTGAATTCTAAAACAAATCATATGTAGTGTATCTTATATCGGTCAGAATGTATTCAATTCAAGTTCTTTTGTTTTCACACACACTCACAAACAGTCAGTGTTTCAGTGCTTATTGCACACAAAAATGGCAAGCACTGGCAGAAGTTGTCAGCTCCAATCTGATTGGCTAGTAGTCTATGACTAAAAAGCAATAGATCTTGTCGCTTTTCTGGCAGCGCCTTCTGACTTACATGCAAATGTTTATATGTGCCATTAGTGGTGGGTTTATCTGCCTCCTTTGATTCGCCTAATCTAGGGTTAAGCCTAACCTTAAACCTAAACTTGCTTTTTAATAGACCCTACCAAAAAGTACAGATGTTGTTGAAACCAGTCAAACAAAACGAAATATCTGATTGTTCTTTTTTACTATCTTTTTAATGTCTTTCTGAACCTGTATGTTGTTATTTATTTATTTTTGGTTTTGTTGGAGCACAAAATTATAGTTTTTCTGTAAATGCATGGTGGCCACATCTGTCAGGATCCTTAAAGGGTTAGTTCACCCAAAAATTAAAATTCTATCATTAAGTACTTACCCTCATGTCGTTCGACACCCGTAAGACCTCCGTTCATCTTCGGAACACAAATGAAGATATTTTAGTTGAAATCCGATGGCTCAGAAAGGCCTCCATTGGCACAATGCACTTTTCACTCTCAAGACCCATAAAAGCTACTAAAGACGTCGTTACAAAGTCCATCTCACTACAGTGGTTCTACAATAACTTTATGAAGCGACGAGAATAGTTTTTGTGCGCAAAAAAAAACTAAATAACGACTTAAATAGTGATGACCGATTTCAAAACAATGCATCATGAAGCTTCGAAGCGTTATGATTCAGCGAGTCGAATCATGATTCGGATCGCGTGTCAAACCGTCAAACTGCTGAAATCACGTGACTTTGGTGATCCAAAACCGCTGAATCGACTCACTGAATCATAACGCTTCGAAGCTTCATGATACATTGTTTTGAAATCTGTCATCACTATTTGAGTCGTTATTTAGGTTTTTTTTGCGCACAAAAAATATTCTCGTCGCTTCATAAAGTTATTGTAGAACCACTGTAGTGAGATGGACTTTGTAACGACGTCTTTAGTACCTTTTATGGGTCTTGAGAGTGTAAAGTGCATTGTGCCATCGGATTTCAACTAAAATATCTTTCCGAAGATGAACGGGTGTTCTTACGGGTGTAAGAACCCGAGGATCGCCAGTTTGCCAACAAATACGTGAGAAAATTATTGAAATGTTTAAAAACAATGTTCCTCAAAGAAAGATAGGAAGAGGTTTGGATATTTTACATTCAACAGTGCATAACATAATTAAAAGATTCAAGGAATCTGGAGGAATTTCAGTGCATAAAGGACAAGGGCACAAGCCTAAGCTGAACAACCGTGATCTCCGATCCCTCAGGCGGCACTGCATCAAGAATCGTCATTCATCTATAAGCGATATCACCACATGGGCTCAGGACTACTTTGGCAAACCTTTGTCAAGTACCACAATACGTAGTTACATCCACAAATGCCAGTTAAAACTGTACTGTGCCAAAAGGAAGCCCTATGTTAACAGTGTCCAGAAGTGCCGTCGACTTCTCTGGGCTCGGAGGCATCTGGGATGGACCATCACACAGTGGAAACGTGTACTGTGGTCAGATGAATCAGTATTTGAGGTATTTTTTGGGAGGAATGGACGCCGTGTGCTCCAGACCAAAGAAGAAAAGGATCATCCAGACTGTTACCAGCAACAAGTCCAAAAGCCAGGGTCTGTCATGGTATGGGGTTGTGTCAGTGCCCTTGGTAAAGGTAACTTGCACTTCTGTGAAGGCACCATTAATGCTGAAAAGTACATAGAGATTTTGGAGCATAATATGCTGCCTTCAAGAAGACATCTTTTCCAAGGACGTCCATGCATATTTCAACAAGACAATGCAAAACCACATTCTGCACACATTACAAAGTCCTGGCTGCGGAGGAAGAGGGTACGGGTACTTGACTGGCCTGCCTGCAGTCCCGATCTGTCTCCAATAGAGAATGTGTGGCGCGTTTTGAAGCGCAAAATGCGACAACGAAGACCCCGTACTGTTGCCCACCTTAAAGCAGCACTAGGTAACTTTTCAACCTTCATAATATATTTTCAAGACTCTTGTGATGATACATCGACTTACAATAGGTTGAATGACACGTCTGCCATAGCCTGACGGGGTCTGTATCGTTTTTAATCGTACTTTTAAACTTCGGGTTTCGGGTAGTAACCCGAGAAAAAAAAGAACTACAAAATTCGACTGCTTTACGGCATATACGTCACTTCCACCATCACCCCCACTTCCTTAAATTCGGACGTGCGAGTGTTAGCCTATGTAAGCCTATGTCTAAACGGCGTGTACAAGTTTGGTAGGGGCTACATTCTCGCAAGTAAATACATAAGACGTACAAAATCATATTTTAGGATACTGTAACGCGTGTGTCCGGGCGAAAAATACAGATAGCTCACTCAACGCAACTGGAGTCGATGCAAACACGGAGGCGATTGACATCAAATAGCCCGCACTTTATTCCCCGCGGAACCCCCACGAGAGTCCGGCACAAACTTCACTTCAGTCCACAGCATTACCCAACAAAACAAAAATAAATGATTGTTTGCAACAGAAGGCAGAAAATAATCCGCACACATGGGAGCTCGAGGCGCAGTGTTCACACACACACACACACACAGAACGCAGGTGCTCCAACCGGGGCGAACGCTCTTAAAGGGGCCACACTATTTTCCTACTCGTTACAATACCTGGCATGTCTGTGATATTTGTTTATTTGTCTTGCCTCAAGCTAAAATGCAAATCGACTTTTCAAATTTGAAGATTCATCTATGGTAGCTTGATATTATATTGACGATATATGGTTATTACCTACCACTCAAACATTGAATTGAAGTATCATAGATTCTGTAAAACGGTATCCAATAGACTAGACTACTATAATGACGCTGGCTTGTAAACGTGAGCATCGCGATCATTTGGCGTTTGAAAAAAAAAATTAAACCCATGAAATTATATTCATATGACATGCTGAAACATATGCCACTGTACCTGGGATGAAGACATTTCACACGCGATGCAAGCAGAACACCTGCATGTGAACTCCTGCAGTGTTCAGGGCTATCATAGTTGTCATGCAACAAATGCACGTGCAATGCATCCCCTGATGCAGGATGACAGTTTACGACAGTAGTAGAGAACAATACTGTTTCCCAACTGTAGGGGGAGCCCGAGAGCAAAAGTTACCTAGTGCTGCTTTAAGACTTGTTTGCAGGAAGAATGGGACAAAATTACACCTGAAACACTTCATCACTTGGTGTCTTCAGTCCCTAAACGTCTTTTAAGTGTTGTGAAAAGGAATAGCAACATTACAAAGTGGTAAATGCTTTACTGTCCCAACTTTTTTTTAAATGTGTTGCAGGTCTGAATGACAGGAAAGGATGCATATTTACAAATGACATGAAGTTGACCAGACAAAACATGAAATATTTTTTGTTCATATTGCCTGCAATGAAATACAAGTCGAAGTAAATTTAGAAATCACTTCTCTTTTTTTTTTTTTGCGTTTTCCATACTGTCCCAACTTTTTCTGATTTGGGGTTGTAGATAAAAGTTGTCAATTTAAGTCTTCTGATTCAACCCATAGGATTTATGTCATTATTACCTGATAATCTTCACTTTTTCCAAAGCTCTGAAATCGAATCAGTAATTCCAGTTTCTAATTGGTGTGTTAATGTGCCATGCCAAGATTGATATTAATTTGAAGGTATACAAAGTTTTAAAGATCAAATTGCACAATACAAAAAATGATCTATTCTGATCTACCGAAATGAGTCATCAGCAATTTCAATCTTACTTCCTGTTGCATACCTACGTAGGTTTGTAAAGCATTTGCATAATGCCAACCTATGGTATTCATTGGCTGCCTGTGAAAAACGTGTACTTTGACCTGCCCCCAAACGCTGTAGTTGTAGCGGAGACCTGGAAGAGTTTGGTTTGTGCTGACGCCATTTTTACTGTTTGCGTCACTGTGTTATGCAAGTGCTTGGAAGTAGAGACCTGCACGGGACGGATTTAGTTCTGCCCGCTCCTGCAGGATTCTGTCCCACTCCCACAAAAATATACGTTACCTTCTCCCGATCCCAGCCTGCAACATTTTTGTCCCACTCCCGCCCACAAAAGTCTGCGTAAAAGTATACATATATTTTTCTGTACTTCCATTATACAGTTTCAAGTAATTTAACATAAAAGCAAGCACGTACATGGTTTGGCGTGGCAGAATGTGCGCAAAGTGCGCTCCCTTGATAATCCCTAAAAAGCTATCATCTCAGTTCATCGCAATCTCACAAAGCTCCGTTATCAATGAAGCTGACTGCACAATGAATCTTCCATAATGTGTACACTTTCTTTGTTATAATCAGAGGATTTGCTAGCATGCAGAATTCAGCACTGAACAAAAACTCAGATGTTTTGAGCGGTGAGTGGATTATATCTTAAATGCATCTGATGGCCATTGCGTTCTAGAAATCAACACTTATATCCGTGATTGGCTACAATGCAGCAAAAACGTGTTATAAACAGAAACTCTGCCTATGCTTGCGCCTGTAAAGAGTTTTTATTTTGTTTTAGTTGTTCTTGTTGCTTTTGTGCAATAGAGGAAAGTGCAATTAATTTGTTTTTAGATGTTCCCGCTAATCTGCACACATACGAGTACCTTACCGCCCGCGCCCGCACTCGGCCATCAAATCTAGTTCCACGCCGCACTCTATTGTGT
Organism: Gobio gobio; assembly: GCF_949357685.1. Classification (NCBI taxonomy): domain Eukaryota; kingdom Metazoa; phylum Chordata; class Actinopteri; order Cypriniformes; family Gobionidae; genus Gobio; species Gobio gobio. Next base: position 42,474,043 of record NC_137097.1, read on the forward strand.
TGGGTCCCGCGGTAGTCCCGCGAGAGGGCAGGTCTCTACTTGGAAGCTTCCTCAGCTGAAATTCAGTTATGGTAATGGCCTTTTAGTTTTCGACACGTGCTGTAAGCAGTAGACCAATCACAACAGACTGGGTCATCCAGTCATAAGATAGTAGGCTCTTAGTAAGGAGGGGTTTAAAGAGTATGAATCCTCCATCGAATCGTTTTCGACACTGTGAGAAAAGAGGTGAAGCTGAAATGTTATGAGAAAATTAAAATGCAATTTGACCTTGGATGCATGTAAACCTGTTGTAGGAGACCTCTAAAACAAAACTAGGAACCACTAATATAGCATAATAGGGGGACTTTAAGGCAGCACTGTGATTCAAATTCCACCAGATTTCAGGTCATAAAACCATTCCTCAGCTCAAACCATGCAGCAAACCATCCCCGACTCTCCAGAGACTTTGATTAGACGCATGCTAAACCTAAGTACAAGGACCTAGCCTAGTGTTAAATTCATTCCTGCACAGTGAGGCATTTAGCTGTGACATGCTCTCTCCGTCCAGTGGCTGGGCCATTAAAACAGCGGACCCGTGGTGTCTGCTGGGAGAATGGAATAGAGATCACACGTAATGGCCCTGCTCAAACGTGATGCCTCCCTCATTAGAATTCCCCCTTCGTAGACCCTCTCTTTCCCCTCGCTCTCCTTCTTTTTTCGCCACAATCTTAAAAGAAAATTAAGACTTAAGTGGTTGCCTGTCAATTAACGCTCCCTGTGCGACAGAGCGGCAAGAATTCGATTGCCAGGAGACGCGAGCCATTACAGCCGAGTCGCTCTTCTCTCTCTTTCTCTTTTTCTTTTGTCTTCCCTGTGTCTCTCCCTGGCCTTGTTTCCATCCGTCTTTACCTCCACTGAGCGCTCAGTCTCTCATTACACTCTGTTCTCTTTCATCCTGTATGTTCTTTCCTTCAAATATCTGTCAGGCTCACTTGCTCTTCTTTTTCTTTGTTTGCGTAGCCTTACCTGTCTGTATTTCTTTTAAGTGATAAGAGAAATTCATGGTTTAATTGCTTGGGGAAATAACTATGTAAATGCAGTACTGTATGATACGGTAAATTAAAAAGACCCTGGTCACTGGTATAATGGGTGGAGTGTAATGAAGTACAGCAATGATTGTTCTTAGATCTGCTGCCATCTGAAGCTCTGAGACTGACGGGCATTTAGTGATCTGCCAGGACACCACAGCACCTGTCATGGTGGTCTCTCGTTCCTTCTCTCGCTCTCTCTCTTTCTCTCACCCTTTTCAGTTCATCAGTCGTCTTCTGTAACACCATGAGGGACATAAGCTCTGTAACAGAACAGAGAGAGAGAAACCGAGAAGGTCAAATTTTCTAAACATAAAGATTGAGGCCTAATAAAGGTATTTTCAGAAGGTTGGGATGGATGGATGGATGGATGGATGGATGGAAAGGCGAACACAGAAGAATGGATAGACAGAATGATAAAAGGATAGATAGATGGATATACAGATAGATGGATGAATGGAATGGTGGAAGGATAGATAGATAGACATGAATGTATAAATGGAATGGTAGATGGATGGATGGAAGGGTGGATGGATGGATAGATAGGCGGACAGATTCATTCTTATGATTGATGAATGATGGAAGGATGGATAGATGGATATACTGGACAGATAGATGGACAGACGGACGGAGGCGGAGGTGTAAGTATAGGATAATGAGAAGAAGGGAAGACAAGAGAAAAGCATTTAGAAATTCAAATCCCTCTGCACATCAAAGGTTTCCATGGCAACGTATGCAGCAGGTCCTGACCTGGACAGGCTTTCAAGTGTTTGTGTGTGTGTGTGTGTGTGTGTGTGACAGAGAGAGAGATGTGTATGAAAAAGATGGTACAAGTGTCTCATCCCATACCAGATTGAGATTTCCAGACATTGCAGCTGCTTGTGAACATGAACTTTGCTTACAATCTTCTTCTTAACAAATGCCATTCACCCGAGCCAGCACACATGCACTCAGCCCATAGGTCCTTTAAGCATTGATTCAGCTGTGAATTGATTGGCTTGGTGGTGAGTCAGAGCCGCCTCTGCAAAGACGGATGACTCACGTGAATCTGAATCAAAAACCTTAATTGACTCTTCCAATCCACACTTGAATCAATACAGAACAAAACAGGGCTTAGCACCCCAGATCTCTTACTAATCAGGTTAGATTCAGGATTTTTATGCTAGACAAGTCTCGGGTTGGGTTGTAAATCTGGTGTTCCCTCGGTGTGTGTGATCATGGTTTGTTTTTCTGTGGAGCTCGCAGCATTAGACACAGCCAACAAAGCATTGACTCCATGGATGGATGGTTGAGCTATTGAGTCCCATATGAAATAAATGGACCTTCACTCTGGTGCTTAGTGAACAGGTGTTCAATGGGCTGAACGCTTGGGCCATGTGTCTCTGATAGAAAAGCATCCTTTACATATGTGCGCTGATCTGCAGAGAGACTCTGATGGAAAATTGGATGCGAAGAGCTGAAATCGATGTGTCAATGCAGACTTGTTTCTGGAAAGATTTTTTCAAGCTCACCTGCACACACAACTTTTAATTGGGGGGTAAACATTCCCAGTTGGATTCACTGTTCTTTCCCTAGTGTGTTCGGAAAGATGTGTGCTAATGAACCCATATGAATTTGTGCTGATTTCAATGTTGTGCAAAATTCAGAGGACTTGGCTCTTTTTTTTTTAATTCATGTGATGGAATTTGAATGAAATTGGCCACACCTAACAGAATGATTAATTGAAATAATTGAATAATTGAATCTATCTATCTATCTATCTATCTATCTATCTATCTATCTATCTATCTATCTATCTATCTATCTATCTATCTATCTATCTATCTATCTATCTATCTATCTATCCTTCCGTATCTATCTATTTATCCTTCCGTATCTATCTATCTATCTATCTATATCTATCTATCTATCTATCTATCTATCTATCTATCTATCTATCTATCTATCTATCTATCTATCTATCTATCTATCTATCTATCTATCTATCTATCTATCTATCTATCTATCTATCTATCTATCCTTCCGTATCTATCTATCTATCTATCTATCTATCTATCTATCTATCTATCTATCTATCTATCTATCTATCTATCTATCTATCTATCTATCTATCTATCTATCTATTCTTCCGTATCTATCTATGTATATATCTATCTATTTATCCTTCCGTATCTATCTATCTATCTATCTATCTATCTATCTATCTATCTATCTATCTATCTATCTATCTATCTATCTATCTATCTATCTATCTATCTATCTATCTATCTATCTATCTATCTATCTATCTATCTATCTATCTATCTATCTATCTATCTATGAATACATGTCTGTCTGTCTATCCTTCCATCCACATCTATCTATCTCTCCATCCATATCCATCTATCCATCCATCCACCCACCCATATATATCTATATATCCTTCAGTATTTATCTATCTATCCTTCCATCCATGTATTTCTATCTATCTATCCTTCCATCCATGTCTGTCTGTCTGTCTGTCTGTCTGTCTGTCTGTCTATCTATCTATCTATCTATCTATCTATCCTTCCATCCATCCATCCATCCATATCTGTCTGTCTATCTATCCATCCATCAATCCATCTGTCTATCCTTCCATCCATGTCTATCTATTCATCCATCTGTCCATCCATTGATCTATCTATCCTTCCATCCATGTCTATCTATTCATCCATCTGTCTGTCCATCCATCCATCCATCCATCAGCTTTATCATAACTTCAACGCTTTACAAATTTATTTCAAAACTTTTAACCAAGGCTTTGTCAAACTATATTCATAGACATATTCAAGTTTTTGTCTTGACAAACTTAAAAAAATAAAATACATTCTCAATTTGTTTCTGAATGATGTTCAATCCTGACTTACTGCTAAAAAGGTGTGTCAAAATGCTTTAAGCAAGGTTTAAACTTATTAAAATATATGATTGGATCACCTGTCTGCTCACAAAAAAAAACCTATGCTGAAATTCATATGTGAACCATTTCCACGACACATGCACCAATTCATTTTCAAGCAATCTAATTTGTTCTTTGATTCCAGCTTGACAATTAATTGCATTTCTATTCCAATGCAATGTAAAGAACATCAGTATCATTAAGAGTTCATTGGGTTTTGATGTAGCATTTATGGCGATAAATTCGACAGGTACGGACGTGATTTTCAAAACATGATTACATAAACAGTCACCCTGGCCATTGCAGTGGGAGTGTTTGCTGTAATTGGGTGCCATTCTGAGGTTCCTCTCAACATTGATCCAGCCCCAAAACAATCACCCAGCGGCCATCGCACAATTAGCATGCAAATTAAGGGCCATTCGTTGCCACGTCGACACCAATCGGCTCTCATTTTCCGAGGCGTCACTCCACTGAGCTGATTGTGCAAGCTAAAATACAGAGAGAGAGAGCGAGGGAGCAATCATCCATACCACTCGTAAAGCATGTGTCTGTTCAATGACAAGTGAAAATTTTACTCAGATCAAATCTGGTCTCCTTCCCCCACGACACTTTGATCCACTGTCTGCTGTCTTTTCACCAATGCAAACCTTGACACCATATGTTTCCACCAACTACTGTATGGTTCACTCAAACTACAAAAAAAAAAACATATGAAAAAAATATATTTTGAAAAATGCATTTTGTCAATCCAATGAAATGAGGTTAAATGGGTTTCACTGTTGTTTTTTGGAACCCCATTACTTTTAATTAAATGGACGAAACCAGTTGCAGATTTCTTCATGCAAAATTTCATTTATATGTGACCTGTCCCTTTAAGACAATTAATCGTATTCACATTTTCTTAAACAAATAACTATCCATGAGACCAAATAAACCTTTAAACCTAAACATTTTTTTCTTGTCAAGCTAACATTTAAGCTTTGTCATAACGAGGCATTAAAGGGCATGAATGTCTAATTTTGACACAAAAAAAAAAACATTAATTGTAAATCGGTTCCAATGTTGTTGTTTTTTGGACCCCACAAACACAATTGAAACAATTGGGACAAAAGCAATTGAAACATTCTTTAACAAAAATGTTTGGAACAACATGACTGTGAGTCAATGAAGATTTTCGCTTATATGTGACCTAACTCTTTAATACAATTAAATATATCCACATTTTTTGATAAATTACTACCCTGGACTCATTCTGATACAGCAATAAAAGGCCTGTGAGGACAGTCTGTGTGTGCGTTCCTCTCGCAGACACTCGTTTAAGCCTTTCTGCTGCTGTAATTTTTTCCGGCCTTGTTCTCTCTCTCTCTCCTGAGCATCACAGACCAGCGCGGCTTCTCCAATTGGTCTCTGCGGAGCCCTGTCATGAGATAAGGTCCGCCTCTCCGCTGTCAGGGCAACGGTTGCCGGCACGGTTCCTGTTGGCAGGGCGAGCAGGCGAGTGAGAGCGACAAAGACTGTCACCAGCGAAAATGAACTGTCACCTCACATTTTTCAGCACTGCACAGACGCTGTATTGCAGCCCTGAACCCTCATGACCCAGCTCTGATTGAGTTCCGCTGTCTCTTCTCTCTCCCCGGCTCTCTCTCTCTCTCTCTCTCTCTCTCTCTATTTTTGTCTCACTTTCTCTCCCTGTTATATTCACAACCTCTCTTTCTGGGAAATGTATCTAAACCTAGGTGTCTTATGACGGTAAAACACTCTGGGTCAATTTAGCCTTGAATTTGAAGAGCGGATTTGTTCTGTAGGGATGATGTTTATCCGTGGGCGTGTGTGAATATTCACGAACGTGTTCAGTGCTTGTAACATATTGCATTACATAAATCACAATGGACAAATGAATGTGGCCATTTATGCACGCAGTTCCACTAAATCTCCTCTGCGTCATTTAATAAGACTGATCACTTATGCGTGTGCATTTCTATCAAAGCACTGGTTGTTTCCCCTTTCTGTGTTGTGGATCCAGGAGCGAGGGAACCGAGCATGGCCGCCGTTCCATCCCAGTGCTGCTCGCTGTGAAGGCCAGCAAGTCAGTTATTCAGCTTCAGGGAAATGAATGTCAATGCCTCTATGACCCATAACACAGAACTGTGTTTGTTATCATAGTGCTGGACCGTTAGCGTGCTAGCTGTAGCTTAGCTGTGATTTATCACCTCCAGTCAGTATATTAAAGCTCAGAGCAGCCGGCTCACAGCTTCGAATCAATTTGCATGTCTTTTTGTGCGGAGGATCCTGGTTAAAAACAGCACTTTTGTCAGGGGTAGGCACAGAAAAGCCTATAATCGCTAACCTATAGTAGCAAAAGCTACTAAACACAAAGAACATGACCACAAAACACTTGTCACTTGGCTATTATCCATTGCGCTCTTGTTACCTCGTCACCCTGAGCAAGATTACAGGGCTGATGAATGTGGGCTGATGAATATGTTTTGTTGATTCTGCTGTAAGTGGTTTTACTTGGCAAAGCGCAGAGACAGTTAATGTGGTGTGCGCACCTTTGACTGCATAAATAACTCTGGTACACACAGTGGTTAGTTCTATTTGGGGTTGCACATTATTAAAGTTTAAAAACACATTGTTAATTGGCCAGTAAATAAATGATGTTCCTAACATTTATTGCAAGTCAAGCACTGAACTGAACCAGGGTATTTTCATTTGGGCAATACATGTGGGCAGTAATCTCAGGAGTTTTCAAACCTTTTGATGCAAAGGTCCTCCAAATGTGAAGATGTCCAAGTTTCCAAATGCAATGACGTCTACAAGTAAATAGCTGGCTTTTATATTGTTTACAAATGATTAAAATATTATCTGGAAAATATTTACTTTGTATTAAGTAGAAATATTATACATGTATAGTGTATAATGTATGAATACTTTTCTATCTTTACAATTTTGATGTTATTAATATTAAATGTTGTCTGGAAAACACTTTTACTTTATATTAAGTTGACAGTGTTTATTTTTCTTCCCTCTATGCAAACCAGAAGAGAAACATTTTCCATTCAAATTTATTTGTATAGCACTTTCCACTCTAAAAATATTGCTTCAAAACAGTTTTAATTTTGACAGCCCTAAAATAAATGGTATCATTTTTCTCCACAGAACCCCTAGAACCCTCTTGCAGTCACTTGGGGGTCCATAATCCCAGTTTGAAAACCCCTGGTCTATAGCCAAACAAAGCGCCAGACTCTGCATTATCATGTGACCTTTGAGATAAGGGTTGTGAAATTTGGTGAATCTAGTTGAAAAGTATCTTTATCACCTTTATCACTTTGAATACAAATGCTACATTTGTTATTGCATTTTTAGCGTTCCCTGTGGTGAATTGCAGATGCAGAAAATGATCTTTAACTTTCTACAGTATTATTGCTAGAGCCAGATGATGACCATGTTAAATGCAAGAAGAGGTAAAATGTGTAACTGTGTCCTTTTCTTCATATGTTTAATGGTCACTTCCTTCCCTTACTTGGCTATTAATAGTGATAAATGAGCATGTGAATTGCACTAGTCTACTTGCAGAACGTAAGCACAACGTGACCCTGAGGAGCCATACTTGGGGCTCAACTGAATTTTTATCACCCTCTGAAGATCTCATTATAATACATGTTAAATGAGTAAGTGTGTTAGACCCAGGCTGCAAAAAAATTCACACTGTCTACTCCATGAATGCAGTTACGGCACAGTGGTTTAATATTACTGAACACAAAGGTCTTAAGGTCCAGCTCTATTTCCTAACAGAGAGGAATCTGTGGCCCAAGAGGAGGGAGTTTGATATGGGCCACCCGGCATGTTCTTCCTCCTCTTGGGGCCTCCAGACTTTCCTCTGGAGCAGTAGGACACTGTTTGAAATGTGTGTGTTGTGCCTAAACATATTAACATTGTGGTGTAGTCCTTATAAATGAGGGCCTTTGGATCAGGCGTTTCTGTGTAAATGTAGGTTTTACTACTCTGGATTCCTCCTGTGAGACACTTTCACAGCGCTACCGTGTTACCACTCTTTGAGCATCAGGGTCTCAGAGGAACAATCACCTCCACACAGCGCAACCTTGTAAAAAGTGAAACGTTCACAGGCTAAGAAAACTCAGTCTCACACCCGTCAAAACCCTTGTAAAACCATCAGCTGCTGACTTAGAAGAGCACACTGCTGAAAGGAGACCACAAATAAGATTTATCCTCTTTCTCGGTCGATCTTCCTTCCACAACGAGAGCCGGCATTATAAAACGTACAGGGATAAATACGACACTCACAGGAGTACCGCGCCGCTCCAAAATCCCAGTGTGCTGTGGAAGAGAGCTCGTAAAATAAGGATTTGTGAGGCGGTTTTGAAACCAACGCCGCGTTTAATCTCCCTGGCTCATCTGGCTTCTGCTCTATAAAATAGAGCCATTGTCTCTCTTTCACATACAGTAGCATTCGGCTTGAATTAATGGGTCTGTAAATTGAGTAATTTTCCCAAAGCTTTCCATTGCCAGGATTCAGTGTTGGGGAAGCTACTTTGAATCTGTGGCTTGCCAGATTCAGTAGATAAACAACAATCAAGCTACTTTTTTTAAGATAGTAGCTGCACCCATGGGCTTTCAAACTAGGGTCCCGGGAAACCCCCAGTGTGCTCAGTCATCTGCAGCAAAAAAAAAAACGAAAGAAAGAGAGAGAGAGAGATTAGGTAAGTTTATATATAGATATGCTAAGTTTATAGATTTATACATACTAATATTCCTCTAATAGTCTGTTGTTAAAAACATAACTTAAAAATACTAACTATTTCTAGATACCATTTTAATCATTTGCATTGACGCACATACAATAACAATACAAAGGCATTCAATTGAGGAATAATCCATTTGTCTTTATAATGTCACACTAAAATGTCTTCTTACATAAAATGATATAGTTGCTTTATATTTTAGGCATATACTGTGTATATATATATATATATAGCTCTATATATTTTCCTTGCAATGAGATCACCATATTTTGGGAATCTTTGCATCAAAAAGTTTGAAAACCCCTGAGCTAAATAAGGGAACAAAAAGTGCATACCTATCTGATTATACTATAAATAATACAATTAATTGTTAAACAAATAAATGAAACGAAATTAATATAAATGAATGCTAAAAAAAATTAAAATCCACAGCAGAGAAATTAGACCAATGGAAAGCCATAATTACACATTTACACTGCTTTAATGATCCTGCTTTTTTACTGCCTTACAAGTAGTGAGTTCATAAAAAACACTGAGTAACAGAGCCCCTTGGCCTGAGATCATAAATACTATGCTATTACAGCCAGTTTCTCAGTCAGTGAGCAAGCTCAGACTTGTCTTTACCTTCTGCCGGCTGCTTCTTAAAATAATCTCCTCCTTTTACGATTATAGCCCTCTCCACTCAAAACAGACATGAATCACTCCAGCACTCTATTCGATGCTCGAATCAAGAGGGATTTCCTAACAATATTTGGATCATTCGAGATCACAGTACATGATCTGACATTTATATCCTCATTGAAGTATGACCGGGGGCCCATAAGGCTTTTCAGAGGAAGAGTGCAGGTCTGAAATAAACTCTCCGTATTGAATGTAAATTAGAGTCATATATTACGACAGCTGAAAACATGTCTGTGGTCTCGTGAATAAACTTTTTAGTGTGCATTTCAATAGTTGCTTCCTTCAAGTGACCATATTTTTTTTTGTTTTTATTACACACTCAATATGGCTGCAACAAACTCCAAATGGTAGAGAATGAAAGTTAGTAGCTGTCGGTTCGTGCTAAAAAAAGAATTGGTGTTTTGAAAGCTTGATGGCAGGGTTTGGTTTCAGTATCAATGAGTAAATGCAGCTATAATCCATATCATGAATATTATGAGCTTACACATGGTACAGATTTGTATTTTTTTAATAATGAGCGTGTTTTTTAACACTATTAACAGTTTGTCTTGTATTTTTTGTACTGCTAGCACTGTTTTTTTGTATTTCCAGGCAACAAGTTTAAAATCGTTTTAATCTCTGCTGTGACGTAGTTGTATTGACAGCCGCTGTTGCGATTCAGCATTCTTTCTTTTGTTTGGAACACCTGCAGAGTCAGGCAAAATAAATAATTGTTCAAGCATTTACAGTCATGTGAAAAAGAAAGGACACCCTTTTGAATTCTGTGGTTTTACGCATCAGGACATAATAAAAAAATTATCTGGTTGTTAACAGGTCTTAAAATGAGGTAAATACAAGCTCAGATTACATATGACACATTACACCATGTCATTATTTATTTAACGAAAATAAAAGTTGAGAAGCCATGGGCGACAAAGTACACCTTATGATTGAATTGCTTGTAGAGCCGCCTTTAGCTGCAGTAACTTATCAGTCTCTCGCATCGTTCTGAAGGAATTTTGGCCTGCTCTTCTTTATAGCGTGGCTTCAGTTCATTGAGGTTTGTGGGCATCTGTTTATGCACAGCTCTCTTAAGGTCCCGCCACAGCATTTCAATTGGGCTGAGGTCTGGACTTTGACTGGACCTTGATTCTTTTCTTTTTCAGCCATTCTGTTGTAGATTTTTACTGGTGTGCTTGGGATCATTGTCCTGTTGCATGACCCGATTTCGGCCAAGCTTTAGCTGTTGGACAGATCACATTTTGACTCTAGAATACTTTGGTATGCAGAGGAGTTCATGGTCGACTCAATGACTGCCCAGCAGGTCCTGTGGCTGCAAAACAAGCCCAAATCATCACCCCTCCACCACTGTGCTTGACTGTTGGTATGAGGTGTCTGTGCTGATATGCTGTGTTTAGTTTTCGCCAAACGTGGTGCTGTGCATTATGGCCAAACATCTCCACTTTGGTCCCATCTGTCCAAAGGACCTTGTTCCAGTCACTGTTCAAGTCTTGTGATTTGTTTAGATGCAACTTTGCAAACCTAAGCCTTGCTGACATATTCTTTTTAGTGAGAAGAAGCTTTCTCCTGGCAACCCTTCCAAACATGTTTTTTTTTTCAGATTGTACTGTCATGAATTTTAACATGTTAACTGAGGCCTGTAGAGTCTGAAATGTAGCTCTTGGGTGTCTTGCTATTTCTCTGAGCATTGCACAGTCTGACCTTGTGGTAAATTTGCTGGGATGTCCACTCCTGGGAAGATTGGCAACTGGCTTGAATGTTCTCCACTTCACTGTAAGGATGGACTTCAAATTGTTTGGAAATGGCCTTGTAACCCCATATTGATGGTAGCAACAATTGCTTCTCTGAGATCATTGCTGATGTCTTTCCTCCTTGGCGTTGTGTTTTAACACACACAATGATCCAGATCAGCAAACTGCCAAAACTTCTGCTTTTATACAGTAGATGTGATCACACTTGCTGATGATCAGTTAATCAAAGGCATTTGAATAGCAGTGCCTGACTGCTACTTACCCTCTTAATTCCTATGGAAGCAGTAAGGGTGCACTTAGTTGGTCACCCATAGCTAGTTTTTAAATAAATTAATAATGACACAGTGTAATATACCATGTGTTGTTGCTTATCTGAGGTTGTATTTACCTAATTTTAAAACCTGCCAAGGACCAGATTTTTTTTTATGATGTCCTGATACATATAACCATAGAATTCTTACATTAAATTATTATTTCTTTTTCACATGACTGTACTTCTGTAAATAGAAACTTAACTTTAGTTGAGCTCATGATTCTGATTCTTTTTTTTCTTTTTCTTTAATGATTGTTGCATCATTTCTTCAAGCAATGTTACTAGAGAAACATGGCTTGTATCCAGATTAAGAATAATCAAAATCTTACACTGGTCAACTTGGCATGGAAGCTGTGCAGGGAACATGGCATATGTATGTTTCTATATAAATCTAAAGCTTCTTTTTAGGCCTTTGAGGTCTTTTGGCTTTATAAATGTTTTGAATTGTGAAATGCATTTTCATCTGTATGTTAGTTGGAACAAGAGCTGTGGTTTTGAGATTAGTGCATGATATCAGCAATGTCAGATGCATTGGCAATATTTGTGAATGGAAAGTAGATAATCTCTGAGATTGTGTAAATGATGATTTGTTGTCACTAGGACAGTGAATGTTTTTTAATGCTTTTAAAAGGATTGTTTTTCTATGAGATACTGATCAAAAACAAGCAATAGATGTCATTTAGATTTGATATCAGGTTTCTTAAAAAGCAGCTAAAACATGACTTTGATCTTGAGGGTTTGTTTTATTGGTGTGGCATATGCTGATGAATCACCAACGAGTGGAATGAGGCGTGCTGCCAAACTCTCTCCACAGGCAAGAAAAGAGCTAACGTTCAGCACCAGTGAAATGTTCTGTGATTGGGTATCAGTTAATAAATTATAGAAGACTCTCTGGAAACCACAGGATGTGTGGGCTCTTTAACTGAGATGTGGGCATTTGCTCTGTTCTTGTCAAATATCTCAATTTTTCAACAACTAAATGTTCAGTTTTGTGTGCGTTTTATACAGTTACAGTGTAGACGAATATTCCAGGTTCAATACAAGTTAAAGTCGGCATGAAATCAAAATTGGCCATATTTACTTTGTTAGTGCACATTACTAGTCTTGTGGTGAACAATTAATCCAGGCAAGTTTATTCACAGCTTAAGTAGAACATCCCCTCCAACTGTCAGCTGCGAGCTTTGACAGTGAGCTGAATGGAACGCCCACTTTTATAGATCCAATCAGTTCCCAGCAGGAAAAAACAAGCCACGCCCTCAATTTTTTCTCATTCAATTTTCCGTTTCACTCAGAAAATGCACTATATTGCCAAACCCCTCCAAATCATTGAATTCAGGTGATCCAATCACTTCCATGGCTAAAGGTGTATACAATCAAGCACCTAGGCATGCAGATGCTTCTACAAACATTTGTGAAAGAATGGGTCGCTCTCAGGAGCTCAGTGAATTCAAGCGTGGTACCGTGATAGATTGTCACCTGTGCAATAAGTCCATTCGTGAAACACTCACAACTAAATATTCCACGGTCAACTGTTAGTGTTATTATAACAAAGTGGAAGCAATTGGGAACAACAGCAACTCAGCCACAAAGTGGTAGGCCATGTAAAATCATAAAATCACAGAGCGGGGTCAGCGCATGCACAGTGCGCAGGAGTCCATAGCTACAGACCTCCAAACTTTGTGTGGCCTTCAGATTAGCTCAAGAACCGTGCGTAGAGAGCTTCATGGAATGGGTTTCCATGGCCAAGCAGCTGCATCCAAGCCTTACATCACCAAGTGCAATGCAAAGCGTCAGATGCAATGGTGTGAAGCACACCGCCACTGAACTCTAGAGCAGTGGAGACGTGTTCTCTGGAGTGACCAATAAGCTTCTCTGTCTGGCAATCCGATGGACGAGTCTGGGTTTGGCATTTGCCAGGAGACCGGTACTTGCCTGACTGCATTGTGTCAAGTGTAAGATTTGGTGGAGGGGGTATTATGGTGTGGGCTTGTTTTTCAGGGGTTGGACTTGGTCCCATATTTCCAATGGAAGTAACTCTTAATGCTTCAGCATACCAAGACATTTTGGACAATTTCATGCTCCCAAATTTGTGGGAACAATTTGGAGATGGCCCCTTCCTGTTCCAACATGACTGCGCACCAGTGCACAAAGCAAGGTCCATAAAGACATGGATGAGCGAGTTTGGTGTAGAGGAACTTGACAGGCCTGCACAGAGTCCTGACCTCAACCCGACAGAACACCTTTGGGATGAATTAGAGCGGAGACTGCGAGCCAGGCCTTCTCATCTAACATCAATGCCTGATCTCATAAATGCACTTCTAGAAAAATGGTCAAAAATTCCCATAGACACACTCCTAAACCTTGTGGAAAGCCTTCCCAGAAGAGTTGAAGCTGTTATAGCTGCAAAGGCTGGGCCAACTCCTTTAAAGTTCATGTGCATGTAAAGGCAGGCGTCCCAAAACTTTTGGCAATATAGTCACAATAAACCTTATGTAGCCTCTGCCCTTTTCAGCGCTGTGCTTGTTGTGTTATGTCTTCCGTTTTATATTTCCACAGCATGAAGGTAAGATCTTACGGAACTGGCACATAAGGTCTATACTGAAGTTGGTTGCAACTTCCAGTTCACTGTGACTATAAGCTCAATCAACAGCACTTGCAGCATAATGTGATAACCACAAAAATTCTTTAGACTTTTCCTTCTACCTGAGTTACAGTGAATTAATCCATTTTTTTTTTTAAATTAAGCAGCTTGTAAACAATTTATCACAAGAAAAAAAAACCTGTTATACTAGAAAGTAATTTATCCTTATAGTACATTTTTGGTTAGTTCTAACCCTTTAAGGCAAGCATTTGTAGGATTTTACTCCAGAATAGTAGCTTCAAGAGAAATTTATGGATCCATGACATCATTTCTTGGTCGTCCGTGAGAGTCTCATTGGTAAAAGAGCCCAGCTGGACCTGCTGTTGCTCACAAGCACCTCTGGAGGGAACGAGAGAAGCAAAAGAAGAGGGGAAGAAAGTGAGGGAGGAAAATAAAATGAGAGGCAGAGTGGAAACGGCAGCCAGGAGCACGTGCCAAAAAACCCTGGAGACAGAGCTCCGTCGCCAGATGTTACGTCGTTTGGCCTCGCGTCGCCCGGCAAAGAGAACCGAGCTGACGAACCATTTTTCACTGTCATGCTGTGAACAACGAACGAGAGCGCACAGGGAAATTAAGACACTCCACAATGCTTCCACACAGCAGATAGAAAACCGAGGAGGAGGGGTGGGGGGGGTCGTGAGTCTGTATCTGCGACAGCGACATCTACAGATCTTGGAAAGGGGAGGAAGAGACGCCACCTGGTCGCTGACAGCTCTGTCAGATCGCATCAGGACTCCCACAGTGGGGCCGGGAGGTTTCCGGTCCAACCTGTGGTCTCACAAGCGACAGCGAAGGATGGGATAGGATGGAAGGATCTACCTGCCAGCCAAGAGAAGTGTGACCTGCCTGTTTAACTGTTGTGCTGAGAGAGCAGAACCCTGTTGCAAGAGAGAACCAGGATATTTTTAACTGCTGTCTGGGTGAAACAGTTACTGTAAGCAGTATGGAAGTCTGCTGTTTCATCAGCGTTAGTGATAGTAATCATCATGAAGAAGAAAAGCAACACACTATCAAAATAAATGTGAATGACAAATGCATAATTAACCACCAGTAGATTAGAGGTCTTTACAATGACACTTTTTGTTCTTTATCTTATTTTCTAATTATGTTTTGAGTGTGTTTACATGCACAATCTGGCATTATATTGTTCTTTTATTGTGCAATCAATCCAATGGAAGAAGAAGAACTTTATTGTCATTATAACAATATAATTAAATTTATTTGGTAGCTCTCAGAGAACAGCAGCATCGGAAAAATATGGAATCCACATAGTATAAATAATTACAATATAAATATCACAGTATATGCAAAATAATGATAATGTTGCTAGCCCTGGGTTTGTTTTTGTTTTTGTTTTTTGTTTTGTTTTTTCCCCAATGTGTGCATATCTGTTTATGTTTTGACATTTAAACTGGGGGAAAAAAAGATAATATCAAATCTCATGTAAACTGGTGGTGGGGTTGTCTGGTTTCAAGGCTACTCACTGACACTGCAAGGTCTTAATGTGATAACGGCAGATTTTATTTAGCTCAGTGCAATAATCTCATGTTGCTTTACCTTTGAACTATAAATGTTAAGACTCTCAAACAAGAACACTCCTAGACCCTTGCACAGTGAGCACATTATTTTTGGATCAACACATGTTGTTACTGTTGCAACTGTTTTTGTTTCCTCTTCGGGACATGAGGAACCTATTTAGAATAATTTGCTTCTGCATTTAAAACGTATAACTGGGGCAAAGTCATATGGATCATCTTCACTTGCAGGACATAGAAATGGCTGCAATAGAATTGTATGAGTTTTTTCCCTTGATTCTTTATCAAAAGCATCAATATCCTGAATATAAGTTTATGAATGCACTGATGTCACTGATAATATCACTGAAATTCTGAAATACCTTTATTGGTTTAAAGAAGGGATATTGTCTGCAGTATTATGAGAGGTGCAGTAAGTGTTTTTATCTTTCACCCAAAAATGAAAATCATTTACTCACCCTTGTGTCTTTCCAAACCTATAAGATTTTGGGTAATTTTCTAAACACTTTTTTTTTATCCTGAGAGTTTTCTGTCCATCCGTTAGAGTCTAGGTAACACAAAATTGTGAATTGATATGTCATGTGAAGAGTCAGATCGCTTTATAATGAAGGGGTGTCCCATCGTGCTCCTGGATGGCCACTGTCCTGCAGAGTTCAGCTCCAACCCCAATTAAACACACTTGAACCAGCTAATCAAGGTCTTATGGCACACTCGAAACTTCAAGATAGATGTTTTGAGGCAAGTTGGAGCTAAACTCTGCAGGACAGTGGCCCTCAGGACCGAGTTTGAACACCCCTGCTTCATATGATGAACAGATTAATTTAGTAATTTAGGCCTTAATTTACACCTAAACAATGATCGACATAAATAGGGCACATCGCATATGGTTTAGATGTGGAAAAAAGCCCAAATAAAACATGTTCATCATATACAGTGATCGTATCATCTCACAAGACTTTGTTTTCCAATTATTCGTTTTCCAATGCTTTATGACCTTTTTGGATCTTTTACTTCTTGGTTACCTAGACTTTCAATGGGTGGATAGAAACTTCTCAGGTTTCATTAAAAAATAGCTTAATATATAAATATAATTAAACCGATTTTCGAAGTCTTGGGGTTGTGGATGACGTGAGGGTGAGTAAATGGTGACAGATTTGTAATTTTTATGTGAACTATCCCTTTAAGAGTAAAATTCCCGAACTCATCGCCTCCATGCCTGACACAGACGGATAAAGATTCCCATTCTCTGCCCTACACAAAAGCATATCACCTACATTTATTCATGATATACTCTTATCTGTACACCTGCAGGCTTCCAATGAACAAGTCACAACACACCAAACCTACATCATATTCTTTAACACACCTAGTCGCAGTACAGTACAGTCTCTCAAATTCACGCAAAAGGAACGTATTGTACCAAATCGCATTTTCCCCACATGCACCATCCGCACTCATTCTATCCCGAACAGTTCCCGTCCAGCTGTGTGGTATTCAGGGCCCCCATTAAAGAGGGGGGGGGGGGGTCTCCATTGCCAACCTGTCCCATCAATAACTCACAGCTGACAGGGAGGATAGGAGCCTGGGAGGGGGACAGAGGGCAGTCCCCCTGGCCTGGGGCTTGTCCACCATGGAAACACATACTCACAAAGGCCCAAGACCTGTCCGCTTCTCCCCCACCCCAACCGCACCCCCTGGACACAACCTGTCCCGTACAGCAGTGTAGTGCCTGAAACCCCCATCCAAAAGGGACCGCATCCTATTCACCCATTTGCTCAATCAGTCTTCTCAAAATCTAGCCGCCATTTTGTTGCCTCCTTTAGATCTGCAATCTGTCATGGGTGAAGCAACAAAGACCAAAGATACTGTTGACTGTCCCCAAAATGCCTGTTCACACCAAGAATTATAATTATAAAGATGACTTTAATGATAACTATATTTGCGTCCACACCAACACACGATAACGTTCTTTTTATTATAAACGTGTACTGCAGTTTTGTGGTCTGCCGTTTTAAAAGCTTGAGCCCTTTAAAGCAGGACGTATTCTGATTGGTTGTCAATGTTTTATTCATTGATCATTGATTACAACAATATTGTTCATCTGTGCCATAGTTGTGGTATGGCCTCTGCTATTCTTTTAAATTTAGAATGTTTTTTAATATCGTTATCAGTATAGTTCTGCCAGAAAGACTCGGGAGAATAAATACTGTGACAATTATCCATTTATTAACAACCCAGCAAGCAATAAAGTATATTGGCATAGGCCCCGTCCGTAGCTCGCAATCTGAGGGTCCGGACTCTGCATATCCTGCCTGAAGACGAAGGCAGAGGCGCAGCCGACCCCCACGTGAGGTATGGAAGGGACCATCCTGGTGGTGGTGGGGTGGATGTAGGGAAGGATTTGACTTGGAGGTGGTGGGGAGGATGGCGGTGAATGGGAGCGTCAGCATCTGCGAACTCAGACATGAGTAAGTACCGATCTTTTATACCCAGGTATTTAGCATGTGATTGGATAGATAAAATTAAAGTGACATGACAATTAAGTCTTCCTGGCAGAACTTACGCTAAAGCTTCCATTTATCGTTTTTGTTGGGAATGGGCCTTTACACTTGCTGTGCGTTTACAATTTTGGAAGCTTACATCTTCTATGTCATTTCAGCATTTCATGTGGATGTCGATAACTGAATGAAATGTGATTTTTATAGTCGGTTTAATGTCACCATGAAATGGAGGTTGCGATTGTCCTTTCTTCTCTATTGTGATGTATATCCTAGTGAAACAGCTTCTCAAACAAGAAAAAATATAGGGCGGGACTTGATTTGGTTGTTGTTTGCTATTGGTGGATCTCATGTGAGTGACAGGTTGCCCTGCCCTTGTGCCATTAAACACGTCATCAGAGAAGAGAAGAGATGACACTGCAAGAGGGAGGGGAAGTTATTTTGATTAAACATTGCAAGGGCACATGAATAAAAAAATAAAAAAAGAGTGTGCACTGCAATATTCCATAAAAAAAGAATTGTCCATTTTTATTTCATGGAGACTAAGTTGTGTGGAAAGGTGAGATGGTGCTTGAGTACAAATTTGAGGAAGGAAATTAAAAGGGAAAGCGTTTCTCATTTCTTTTCTTTTGTCATTACTTGATTCTCTCACGAAAGGTTTTTTCCTAAAATGCATGAATCATTTTGCACAGCAAATTGCAAAACACAAATTTAATAGCTGTTGACGAGTTAGAAAGGTCTGTTTTGCATAATGAATCAACCGTCTTTTGTTGTTGCAAGAGCTTCTCCTTCCATCTCCCTCTCTCTTTTCCTGTCAGTCTTGCTCTCTGTCACTCTCTCTCTTTCTCTCTCTCTCTCTCTCGCTTTGAATATCTGACTCTGATTCCAGCTGGAGATGAGTGTTAGACCGCTTCACCTCCTGTTGGCAGACGGGCCAGTCTCTCACCAAGCAACATCTGGAAACCAGCCATTGAAAAGACACATACACTCACACGCATAAATTCACATACAATCAACAGTATCCGTGTTTGACGCCATGTACGTACATTAATAAATTACATTTATGAGGGATCCTTTAAACAAAGCCCTCTGTGGCAAGTGTGGTTAGTTTGTTCAAGTATAACACACTGTAATTAGTCCATCTGTCTTCGGCTGGGAACACAGCCTACTCCACACGGACAAGGGCAAACCCAGGTGCTGCCCACTTGTATGAAAGGGTGTGTGTAATTGTGCATGTGTGGATACATTTGCTGATTTATTTGTTTATTTTTCTTTGAATGTGCTATCAAAGTGGTGGGTGTTTATGTGAGCGTGTTTGATTTGCGTGTTTTTGATCGGCCCGCTGGACAAATTATTTGGATCACAGATCATTTTGATTAACCCAGCGGCTGCTGCACAGGCCTCAGCCTGCGTGATGAATCTCTCTCTCTCTCTCTCTCTCTCTCTCTCTCTCTCTCTCTCTCTCTCTCTCTCTCTCAATCTCTCTTTCTTGAGGAAAACCAGCAGCCAATCATTATGAATAGCTTTATGTTTCTTATGTCAGAGGACACTGAACACACTATTTGTCTATACAGTGCTGTGTTGTCTCGCTGTTTATCTATTAAGATGCACATAAAAAAACAGTTTTTTTCATATTATAACTGTAAAAACTTTTGGCAATATCTCAGGCAATATCATGATTAAATTTTTGGTTTTATATGGGCTTTTTCGTTTCATATTGACACTAGTTGCGAAATCCTGATCAATCCTTTCTATCAAGATTCAGGGGTAAATGGTTGCATGTATACTGTGCATATATGTACTTTTTATGCAGATATTACTAGATGACAAAATTATTTAGCTCAAAGTAGTCTGCCAGTTTCGTATTTGACATTGGTTATTGGTAACACTTTATAAAAGTGCATTTTGTAAAAAAAAAAAAAAAAAAAATTGTAAAAAAAAGTTAATACTTTTATTTTGTATTGCCTTTAAAAGTAGCCTTTTCAAAGCGCTTTACAACACAAGCAAGCACAACAATATAAACTTAAACACAAAATACAAAACAACACACTAAAAAAATGAGTGGTAAGATGAGAAAGCCCCATCACCCCTAGAGCGAGGCCGATTTTTAGGAACAACTAAGAGAAAAAAGTGCTACACTACTTGCATTACATATCATGAACTACCAATGATTTTGTTTCCCTTTATAAATATACTGTTTTTCATCGTTAATTTGTTCACAATAAAGAATGCGTTCATTAATATTCATTTATAAATGAACATTTGTAATTATATTGACATTAATTAAAGTTAAATATTTAAAATGTTTGAAATTAATATTAATCATTATTAAATGCTTTAAAGCATTTCTCATTGGTTCATTTTACTTAATGCATTAATAAATCAATAACTTTAAACCTAATTGTAAAGTGTTACTAAAACATTTAATCTTTATCAGTTTTAGTGCCTTATATTGTAAAACCCTGATAACAGTTCAATTGAGATTAACAAATGTTTTATTATTTTAAAAATCCATATCCTAATTCAAAAATATGCTTTCTCCAAATATGAAATTATTCAGGTTAATCAAAACGTTTTTTGTTTTGTGGTTAAGTTGCAATGTTGCCATTTGTCTAAATATTGCAGTTAAATATGACTGCAAATCTTGTACTGTTAATATTTAAAGGGATAGCTCACTCAAAATAAAAATAAAAAAAGCACTGAGATATTTCTTAATATGTCAAAAAAAATTGTTCTGCAGAAGAATGAAAAAAAAAATAGGTTTGGAACGACATGAAGTTGAGTAAATGATGACAGAATTTTCATTTTTGGATGAACTATCCCTCTGAATATGGCAGTAATTGTGCTATGTCCAAGGTAATGTGTGAGGAAATCTTTGGGTGTGTGTGTGTGTGTGTGTACGAGTACTAAAGTGTTGCATGTATCTCCAGTGTGTGTGGCTTTGAGTCAGTGTAGTCTGTGGCTGCCCTGGGCTCTCCTGTTGATTAATGGTGGCATGTGTGTCCCCAAGGCAGAGCTGCACCATGGGGCTCACCTGAGTGAACTGTGTGGGCTGGACACTGCTGAGGCAGGGGATGGTGAAGGCCTCAGGACGGAGCTCTGTGTCAGGGTTCATTAGGGGAGCTGGTAGAGGGCCAAACACAAGAAAAGAAATGGAGCCACATATTTCAGATAAGAGCCATACCACAATATGGTTTAGAAGTCTTGCACAGCCAGACTTCTGACTAGTCCAAGAAGATCGTTCTGGCCAAGAACCACCCACTTAGACAGGAAGAGACTCTCAGACTGACATGTCTGCCCATATTTGTTTTGCTTTTATGTGCTGTTTAGGGGCAGTTAAATCTGAAATATATTTGATATAATGTGAATAAATGTGTATGTATGTACAGTACCGCACAAAAGTCTTAGACATGTTAGTATTTTCACACAAAAATAAGGTTTTAAGCCAGTTATTTATATATTATGCTGTAGTGTGTTAGCAGGAAATATCAGTTTACATTTCCAAACTTTCCTTTTTCCATTAATTGTAATAATCCAGTGATATTTTTGTATGCAAACGGAGTCTGACAACAGCCGGTATGATCCACACAGAGATTTGATCTCAGGCAGGTTTCTTCAAGTGTCTTTGGGACACTAAAGTTCTAGTAAAAAGAACTTCTAGTTCTAGGCCCAATCCCAATTCTATTTTATACCCCTTTCGCCTTCCCCTACCCCATTTCTTAGGGGAATATTTTCACCCCTACGCCTTGCCACTCTGTTTCAAAGGGCAAGGGGAACGGGTAGGTGTAGGTGTAGGTGAAGGTGTAGAAAATATTCCTCTAAGAAATGGGACACCACTACTATACCATTACACGTCATCATACCCCATCATACCCTGCGGAACTTTTATTATGGCATAGTTGCCGGCGGGACTTTTATTATGCCACAGTCGCCGGCGCCATTTCTGCTTTTTTGGTCATGAGTATGAGGTAATGCAGCTCTGTTTATCATATTAGATACATCTGAGTGTGTTGAAAATTGTTATGACGTTACTCTGTGCGTTCCCTCGAAGGCTGCTATGACACTTGTTGCGCACTGCAGTGAGAGTAAAGCGTTTCTGCAAAAGAAAACCGGAAACCGAGGGTAACGCAGATATGACACAATTGACAGGCGACTCCCTCACACGTCCCGGTTCCTCAGGTAAAATAGCAATTTTCTCACGATTTACAAATAGTTGGAAACATTTGTGATATTATAAGTACTCAACTGAACAAAATATATAACACTGGCCTAGTGGTTTTTGGATATTTTACTGAAAAAAAATTACATAGTGCACCTTTAACCGTTCCATTCCGTGCTGATCCAAGCCGGCCGGTATGGATATGGTTTCATTATCTACTGTGGTGCTGCGATAATGTTCATACGTTATACGTCAAGTCAGTCGTTGCTTTTGTAACGCAAGAGTTAACAGACGATACGTGATGTAAATATCGACTGCGTTATGAAGGATGACCATATATATATATAATATTTTTTTAACTATTATTATGTGTTCACATCACTCAAATAGTGCGTTTAGCAAGCTACAGAGAAACTGGCAGCCAGGCGACACACAAGTGATCGATCCCGAGTGGCAACATACATACAACATACAAATATACAAACATACACACAACATACAAATAACTGACTTAAAACGACAGTACTGTAAATATGTTTGTTTTTTGTAAGTATGTGTGTTAAAATAACATTAATAAACATAATGTAATAAATAACAAACAAACAAACGTGAATTAACAGTAAACAATATTAATTATTGTTCTTCATTGTTCATTCATGATACTTAAAGCATTACTGTTATTGAATAACCTCATGTGTTATCATATCTACATATACAAAATATACTGATATGGGGGGAAACTCTTTTTTGCAAAATCAGTATAGTCATGTGCACAAATAAAACAAAAAAATTGCTTTCTGATGCCTCAAACATTTGGTATCTGTCAAATATTTAAATCAAAGATGTCCATGTAAACAATGGCAAATCCAATGATTATTTTTTTCTTCAAAAGTGCACATTGCATCAACCCAATTCCTTATAAAGATGACTATCTAAAGATTTTCTATATGGGCTGATTTATGAGCTGATAAAATGTGTGCCTACAGGAAGTGGTGTAAAGCCAGCCAATCAGATTAGACCCTGGCATTTTGAAATGATCGGACACTGTGTGGTCCCTTAGGCTGATTGTTAGTACCTTTAAAAGCTTATAGGAAAATATGAGGTTTGTGTATTTGAGGCATTTTTGCCCAAATCTGTTGATTGTATGATATATTCTATACAGCTCCCCTCTGAAATGTTTCAGACATGACAATTGTGTATTTCTAGCCACGAATATTATAATGTCTGCACATTATAGCTGGATAATGTGTGTGTGTGTGTGTGTGTGTGTGTGTGTGTGTGTGTGTGTGTGTGTGTGTGTGTGTGTGTGTGTGTGTGTGTGTGTGTGTGTGTGTGTGTGTGTGTGTGTGTGTGTGTGTGTGTGTGTGTGTGTGTGTGTGTGTGTGTGTGTGTGTGTGTGTGTGTGTGTGTGTGTGTGTGTGTGTGTGTGTGTGTGTGTGTGTGTGTGAGAGAGAGAGAGTTCAGTCAGAGGTTAGCTGTCATTGAGATCCAGGCAGTGCTGTGGGAGACGAAAGTAAATCTGAGCTCTCAACTGGAACCTCCCTCAGACCATATGAGCCGATCCCAGAGTGACATTAACCTGGTTTCACTCTGCTGCAGTGAACCCCAGACACAGCAGGCCGACTGCCAAGAACATCACAGCATGTGAAATCTAAAGCGGCACATGCATATGTACAAATGAGACTGTTATATAGGATGTAGAGAAAATTCTGAATTTTAATCCATCTTTCTTGCTTTCTCTTTTTCTGCCTGCCTTCATGTAAATTTTTAATGACCTGATTTTCCCAAACTAAATTGGATTTCACCTGATTAGCTCATGAAGAGGAAGAATGAATATGTGTGGGTAACCCCTCCCTTTCCTGTCATCCAGGCAAGAGCTTTTATGGAGAGCTTCAGTTCATCACACTTCCAGTAAGATAATCCAGGCACATTCAGGAAAAAGATGAGAGAAAAGTCTAATGAACAGCATCAAAGCAAAATAAATTACCTTTATGATAAATAAACATGAATATTCCACAATTGATTGAAATAAATAAGCAATAATATAGAATTAAACTGATGCGCAGTTATCTCTGTTTGTGTGTGTGTGTGTGTGTGTTTATTGATTATTAAAAAGCTTGTAATTAAATATGTAGCATTTAGAACATATTTATTTGCTTTGTTGGTATTTTTTAATGTTTGTAAATTGAATTTTCAAAACATTTAGCACTAATTTCCCATCAGATCATAAGAAATGCAGGATATTTTCAAAAAGTCACTTCTAGAATCTTTCACATTGCACTTACTTTAAATTTGCCAAATGTTCCAAATATTCAGGAAAAACTTGATTTATTTATTTACATATTGACTGTTTATTATGTTTGCAGTCATTTGAAAGGATCTTATTGTCATTATTTGATAGCATCTCATTATTTTCATAATGCACTTGCTTTACATTTGTCAAATGTTCCAAATAGTCTGAAAAAAACGTATTTTTTGGATTTAATCCCACTGATCTTGGTGGTAAATCAATGAATCATTTACTTTTTAACATCCATGGAACCATTCCATTGCACATAAGGGTTTTTATAGTGGATCAAGGTTCTTTAGATTATTAAAATGTTTTTTACACTAAGAAAAAGAAATGGTTATTTTAGGAACTGTTCTCTGGGGAACAAAAAATGGTTTTTCTATGGCATGGCGCTATACAAAAACCCTCTTTTGGAGTGTCAAATGCTGAGGGGGGGGGGGGGGGGGCAATTACTTTGTGTACAAGTGTAAAAGAGTGTAGTTATAGTCTTTTTGTGCCTTTTACAATGAGTTTTACAACTTAGAGATTGAAGGATCATTTTAAAATTAGAAAAGCTACAGCTGTTCTTTGGATCAAGTTTTTCACACTTCCAGGACCTCGACACTCACCTTGAGTCATACACACATATATAACAACTTTTGTCATCAGTGTAACACATATTGCCCGGTTTCAGTGGGGGTAGGAGTGAAATAAGGATGTAGGGAGGGGAAAAACACTTTTGACCTTTTGTGTCACATGGAGTGTCTTGTTGAGCTGACAGTGAGGTGCCAGTGTAACCTTGAGTCTCTGATTACTTTTAAACACCAAGCTGGTTTTAGACTAGTTGTGCTAAAAACATGACGGGTTTGGATAGTTGTGCGTTCACATGCTCCTACTGTAGTTCAGCACAAGATGCAATTACGTGTGAGTGTATATGTGGTTGAAGGTCAGAGGCTGTTGGTGTGCCCTCGCTATGAACTGTTGTGATGGACAAGTAATGATTTTAAGGAGAGCATATATGTGGACTGAAGCCAGGTCTTGTTTGAGATTGGGTTTCCATCCTGTCTTCTGGTCGTCACAATCTCATATACAAAAATACACTCCTACATACTGCATGTCAGAGCATCTGAAAATGAGAAGTCCCCCTCACAGACACTATCCTTGGTCATCAGTCTCTGGTTTAGTTTAAATGTTCCACGTGTCCCTCCTGTCCACACCATCTCATCCAGACCTCTGATCTCTGGACCTACACACACCTGTGCAGACACACACAAAAATAATCTTCAGCTCCGCCGCCTCTTGAACCCCCTGCTCTGGTTTCTGACAGCTCTGAAGAGTCGCACATGTCTCCGATGAAAGGAAGGTCCTCACTGAGTCTTGAAATCGCTTGAGAATCCTGGAATGCGCACAAACATTAAAGTCGGCATGAAACGGAAGTTGAGACAGTCTTTTCTCTCCCATTGTGATGTAAAACGGCTTCTCGAACAAGAAAAAATTTAGGGCGATACTTGATTTTGTCCGTTGGGAATTGACTTGTGGTTTATTGCTGTAATGTCATGTGTGTGACATTTTGCCCTGCCCTCACACCAGTGAACACATCATCAGAGAAGGGAGGGGGGGGGGGGGGTATTTTGATTAAAGATTACGAGGGCTTATGCATTTAAAACAAATAATGATGTGCATAGATAAATCATTTATAATAAATACTGCAATATTCCACTTGATTTCATGGTGCCTTTAACATAGTTTGAGAGTATGGTTTTTTTTTTCTTTCCATTTTGACTAAATCAATAACTCGGAATGTCTCTTTTTGTTCCCTAGCAAGACTTGGAGGGCCATGCTCTTGGAGGGCCACTGTCCTGCAGAGTTCAGCTCCAACCTCAAATAAACTGAACCAGCTAATCGAGGTCTTACTAGGCATACTAGAAACTACCAGTGTTGAGGCCGGTTCTTCAACTTGCCTTCTTAGAAATGTCTTTCTGGCCTGTTATACGAAACTAAAGCTTTGTCCATCTTCACACTGTAGCTGAGCAGGCATCAGTTTCTGACTCATTCAGCATTTAGTTACCAATTAAAGCACACTGACACACAGTACTCCTGATCTCAGGTTGTGTTCTGGCTGTTAAAGAAGAGTTTACAGTGATGACAGACACGAGCAGAGGGAAAGAATAACTAATAGAAATGGGTGTGTTATTTTTGGAGAAAAGAAGTGGATGATAAAAAAAATAGAATAGATGCATGAGGGGTTGTCATGGATACCAACAAACCTGTCAGTCTTGCATGTCAGCCATTCCCATATGTGGATTCCTCATGTTACATTTCACACACGCATACATTGACCCAAACACTTGTGCTCTAATGAATAGGCAACTTGCACATATTGTACTACATGTTTCCAATTTGTTTGTGGGGAATAACTTATATCAACTGTAAATTTCAGTACACAACTAACCCAAAATTCTTTTACAGAAATTGTGTGTGTGTGTGTGTGTGTGTGTGTGTGTGTGTGTGTGTGTGTGTGTGTGTGTGTGTGTGTGTGTGTGTGTGTGTGTGTGTGTGTGTGTGTGTGTGTGTGTGTGTGTGTGTGTGTGTGTGTGTGTGTGTGTGTGTGTGTGTGTGTGTGTGTGTGTGTGTGTGTGTGTGTGTGTGTGTGTGTGTGTGTGTGTGTGTGTGTGTGTGTGAGAGAGAGAGAGAGAGAGAGAGAGAGAGAGAGAGAGAGACTGTTTCTAATCTCAATTTGAGATATAAATACCTTGTGACAACATGCTGTGTTTATATGAGGTAAACTGGGCTATTGTGCAGATCTCATTCAACACTCCGTCTGTGTAAAAGACATGGGACTACTACGCTACTTTTAATCTGACTTGAATCGAATACCGCGCGCAAAGGAAACGAGACAGAATAGAAAAATGGGGAAGGGGGATCGTGAATAACTGATGCAAATTCCTAAAACTACCTCAGATACGTTTATCAACAAACATCTGATTCCAAGATGTTAGTCGAATAAAACGCATCCCGAACCAACTAAACATTCATAAATCTGTTTTAAGGTAATTTATTGTTGGTTGGCGCGCACTTGACACTGGAATCTAAACAAATACTTGGTTGCGTCACAACAACATATTCATCTATAATTTAGCTCGGAATATGAACACTAATAATATTACAACTTATAATAAAATATAAAACTTATATTTCATAAAGATTTGATCAATTCAGCGATCGCTATAGAAGAGTTTTTAAATGCATTTAACATTGTGTAACATGTTAGAAGATTCCTCTGCTTCTGTTTGGTGGCCTGCTGTCCTTTTCTCTGGCCTTCCTCAAGCATGAGGGAGGAATTTTTCTCTCAGATAACCTTTTGCTCTGAATTCTGCCAAGAATGTGATAAGAAGCAGAATAGATGTTCTTCAATCCTGTTCTCACCAGTTTTGAAATGGACAGAACCCATTATCGTGAATGTTAATTTTTGTTGTATTTATTCTTTTGATTTAAACAAAAATTCCAGAGATTATTTGACATATAGATTATTATTATTTTTTTAATTATTATTATTATTATTATTATTATTATTATTATTATTATTATTATTGGATTCTAAAAAGAAGCTTATATATTGTTCTAACGGATTCTAACATTATGCAAACTGGCGAATTATTGGCATAAGTGAAGTTCTATCGTTAAATCGTAGAATATGTTTCCCTATGTATTAATAATTGTAAGTTACTGAAGATTTTCGTATTAACTCGTTTATAAATCCAGATGCTCTAAACTTACACAGCTTTCGTCAGAATTCTAGTTTTCTTGTCATTTCAGGGTGTTCTTGCATGCGTCTGGTCAGCGCAGGGTCATGATGAGTTCACCGGCGTTTTTTAACACATTCAGTTGCATGAACCCTGACGGCCTGCTGAGTGGGTTGCGCTCCTTTCCACTTTTGATGGATTGTGAAGAAAAGCGTATTTTTTTTAAAGTTGGTCTTGCACCATATTTAACTACAGGGCAAACGGTCACGAAACTTTGCTAAGAGTTCAATGATTCGATGTAATATCATTACGCATCCATGTTCTAGCGTCAAAACCATTACATAACATTAATAATAATAATTAGTATCGTCAATTGATCAAATAAAAATAGATTTTTATTTAGGAAAAAAATGGGTAAACGGTTAAACTAAATGTAAGCTTTAACAAGCGGTGTCCGTGAAGTTTCCCCCCATAGCTATTTAGAAGAGTAATGTTTCAGCTAAAATACCAATGCTACATTTATCACGAACAATTGTAAATATTAATAATCATCATCACAATAATAATAATGCAATTTTTCAAATGCAGTTGCTGAAAGCTAGTAGCTGAAAAAGGCAAAGTTCAGTATGGCATTGATAAGTTACATCAGCTAAAGTAGTATTTAGAATTAATAACAGACCATACAAAATTGAAAAGAAAAAAAAATGTATCGGGTGCCCTAATAAACAATTTAATGTGAGCATACAGAGATGTGGACATGAAAAGCAAACGAGCTCACATTGTCACGTTCGAGTAGCTAAATCTTAAGTTTACTCCAAAAATGTTTTTAAATATGACAATTCCTGGTGTTTCGAGTTTTTCTGTGCATGTGAATTGTCGATATTGTGTTGCTTTTTTGCTCATTTAGCCTACCTGCTATTTTAAACATTTTTTTTTTTTATAACCGTGTTTAAGTAATCTCAATATTTTTTAAACCATTCAGAATCATTATGTCAATATGTCCTTACATGTATGGCAAAATGTTTTTCCAACATCCTGCAAAATGTTTTCTGTAATTAGTGAACGATATGCAATAGGCTAGCTATTACAAGCTATTACAATACCTCAAAGGCCAAGACTAAATTGTTTCTAAATCGAAAGTCTTTCTGTTGCTTTTTTTTTCTTTTCTTTTCTAAAAAAGCATGTATTTGCAGTATGGATAGATGCATACATGGGTAAATCAAAGGTGCTGACCGGGGGAGAGGGAAGATACGGGTGAACGGCTAAATAATTCTAGAGAGACAAAGTGAAGCCCCAGAACGGTGCTCGCGGCTCAAGCTGAAGGGAGAAACCTGCGCATGACCCCGGCGAGATGGAAGCCCGTCCGCAGCTCCTGACAAGCTGACCTGCCTATTTCGAGTATTAATTTGGCCTGAACTCTGCGTGAACCGAGGCCAGGGGAGAAGCAGTCAGGGGATGTTTGAGGCAGGGCCCAGGGCAAACCTGTCCGCCTGAGCAAATATTGGGGTAGTCCGTCAGAGGGTCGTGGATGAAATGGAACTGTCAAGCCCGCGTAAACTTTGGGGAAGAGGTGAGGCCACAAGAGAGCGAGAGAACAAGGGGGGAAAAGTTAGGCAAACTCGTTTCCTTAAATGTTCGAAAACCGACCCCCAAACCTTTCTGACCCCCCTCCACTAGTTCTCTTCACCACTTGTCAGCACCCTCCATCTCAGAATTCATTCCCCCAGTTATTTCACCGGAGTTTGCCCTCACTCGCTCACCTGCTTGCTCTGCTTGTGTTTTTGAGGTGGCACAAAAGTATACGGAGAGTTTCTCAAATCTGATGTGTAATTTGAACGAAAGTCTGTCAATAGAGCACAGATAGAAAGCAGATGCGAAGCAATAAGATTATTTTTATTTTTTACTCATATATATATATATATATATATATATATATATATATATATATATATATATATATATATATATATATATATATATATATATATATATATATATATATATATAATATATTACACTCAGCATGACTCGAAATTACTCTAAAAATACTGGGTTGTTTCAACCCATGTTTGGGTTAAATATGGACAAACCCAACCGTTGGTTTAAAGTTTAATAATACAAAAAATTTAACAAACTGTTGGGTTTGTCCATTTTTGACCCAAACATGGAATGGCCCAGCAGTTTTTTAGAGTATGCTATACCTATTAATAAAGAATAATGAAGGCTGTGTTTAGTCAATGACAGTCCTATCCTGTGGATACTGTAATGTAAACCCATAATTGGCAATACATATGCCTACACAAATCAATAGCCAACATATTAATAGGCCTATTAATGTGAGTGATATCAAGTTAAAGTTAATCTAACAATAAATTACTAAAACGAATCGCCTATATATTTGTGATCATTGGATAATGATGTTTCTATGCATTTTGCTTTTTGCTTTTCAAATGTTTGTTGAATGTTATATCTTCTTGCCATGGGACAGTGAAGTCAGAGACTCGTCTATTTCCAGTTTTTTGGTAAAGAGTTCAGGTAAAGTTAATGGTGACCTCTATTTAAACCCCCCTACTGTAAGCATCACTTTACGTTTCAGTGCAGAGCAGGGAGGTTGACCGCGGGGGTAGCGGTCGGATCAAAGGCCCGTTTAGGGGGCTACAGGACAAACGCCCCGAACAGCGTGAGTGAAATCTGCACCAGCAGATGGTCGAGAGCGATTCATAGAGCAATTGCAGTATCGTATATTTATCCTCTGTATTGATATATGTTGAGCCAAATCGTTATGCTTGAATTATTTGTGTATATATTTTGTAGATAATTATCTCATAAAGTACAACATTATTTTTAAGGAATAAAAAAGTGTTTTCGTAATAATAAGAATATTGTGAATCATATATAGTTAGCTATGTTGGAAGAAACTATTCTAATTATTGACACTTAGCATAGTTCAGTCATAATTTATTATATGTTTTTGAACTTTTATTTAGCGGTGTTGCAGAAGCCATTCTACTGCCTGATAATTGTTTTTTTTTCCTCCAAGGAAGGGATTGTTACAATAGCTTATGTGTTGTCTGTCTTCCCACAGACATACTGGCCTAGATGCGTTTCATTAACAGAACCACCCTGGGAGCTGGTGTGCGTGAATGCCACTGCAACCCAGCATTGTTTTCCTCTGAAGTGGACCTAATTCTAACACGGTTACAAAGACCAAACGTGTCTGTCGTGGCACGAATTTAACCTTATGGGTTTTTTTTTTTTTTTTTGCCGTGCTAATGCCTTAAAATGTCAATTACAATAATATTTTAGCAACCGATTTGGAGAGTTCATGTTGAAATGTCGAAGTCGACATTATTTCCCTTTTAAAAATGCTTTAATTGTTGTTAAGCACTCGAGAATGGCATGTAGACGACTATTCTAAAGATTTATTGTTTTGAAAGTGTTTGTGTTTAGCAATAAATAAGATGTCAATTTATAACACTCAATAAGTAAAATGCACCACCCACAATTCTGTTTCGTTTCTTGAAAGCATGTCTTTAAATTTTGTCAGGCTCCGTGCTATTTGTGCCACCCCTAAACCACTCAGTGAGCGAGTCTGTTTGTATGTTTAGATATCCCAGAAGCGCAATGAGGTAAAAAGGTCATCGTGAACCACCCTGATTGCTCAACAACATTCCGTTCCGTGCTCCGAGCATCCTATAACACCACTGACTGGTGGTCGCTTTCTCACCCTCCAAGTGAAGAGAAGAGCTCTTAAACCCATGTCATAATTTACTCCATAATTTAAAAAAAAATTATTCTTATATTATATACACGACATGCATACATGTAATATTGTGGCAAAGACTGATTCAGTAAAATATTGTTTTATTTGAGGTAGATAAAGAACTGAAAACATTTGATTGAGACATTTAGATTACGGAACCATCCAGACAGTAACTAATAAAACTCAGTTCGTCTGCGCATACAAATACTAGGCTAAAAAAATCTGTAAATGTTTTAATAAAGAAAAAGTACATTTAAACACCCTGCATTGTCCTTTTTTCTACAAACGGAATGGAACTTTCCCAAGGCGCATGTCACATGTTCGAGATTTAAAATGATGTAGTAAATTAGTCCTGACTAGCAACACAGTATTAATTATATTCTCGCTGTAAATGGCATTGAGAGGGAATCGTCCACATGTTCAGGTAAATTGTGCTGGTGTTCAGTAAAGGCCTACCCTGTAAACGCATAGTGCAAGGAGTCCGAAAACCCTTATAAGATACAATCCACAAGACTCAGATATGAAATGTGTACATCAAATCAATCATCATAAATGCAACAAAAACTCAATACATATTCTGGCAACACAGCTAGTGAACTCCCTGTAAATAGTTAGGTTCGTTTAGAGACTTGTAAACATCGTGAAAGTGCATTATATTTATAATTATTGTAAAAAATACCCTGTATAACACAAACACAAACGTGTCCAATGAGTTTTGGAAATGTTGTTAGAGCAGACGGTGTAATATGTCCATTGTTGTGCAAAAAGTCTCTTTGCTTTTCACTTTTCGCCTGACGTTCAGTTTCCTAAAAACGAATAGTCCTATAATAAAAGAACACGAGAAAGTCTTTCTGGCACATTTTGGAATGCTTAAATTAATAGACTTTACGATATATTTCGAATCTGTTGTTCAATGCACCCACATGTATTGACCTCTGTTAGGAATCCGGACTTGGAGAAGCTCCTGGAGATGTTGAAGTTGAGTGATCAGAGTGATCCTCGAGGTCTTTAGACAAGGTGGACGAAGCAGGCGCGAGTCCTTCCTTCTCTCGCTTCTTCTGCTTCATTCGGCGGTTCTGAAACCATATCTTAACCTGCGTCTCGTTCAGCTCCAGCGTGGCAGCGATTTCGACTCGCCGCGCTCGCGTGAGATACTTGCTGAAGTGAAACTCTTTCTCAAGCTCTGTGAGTTGTTTGGTTGTGAAATTCGTCCGAATTGTGTTTTGCGGTCCCAGTCCGTACTCGGCCACTTTAGCTGCAAGAAAAAAGTGAAAGGGTGGTTACATGACTGTTTATCAAACATTTTAACACAGATAAATGAATCATAGTCTATTCTTAATTCATGGGCTTATATTTATAAAAAAAATATATAATGATTGTTCTTATCGTTAACTAGATGTGACAATTTAAATCGCAGTGCATACAAGAAAATTCAACAAGTTATTCGGTATTGCAAACTTTTGTTAACCTTACAATAATTCCCCTGTCTGTATTTATCAATTTTGAAAGAACTCATAACGGGGTATATGAATACATGCAATTCAATACTCCCCAAAGGTAGCCTTATGACCTCTCAATTTGTACATTATGTCAAAATGGTTGCCCCTTTGCGTAAAAGTTGGTGTACTAAATCGTTGTGAGGCAAACACGGCTGGGACAGGAGACGAAAGCTTAAGAACACAATGGAGGCCAACAAAAACCAATGTTGCGCGGCGAGAACCTGGAAAAGCTAAAGATAACAGTGCTGGTGCATTTCCTACGGCGAACGAAAGCATGTCTGTTTGATGCATTAACGCAGGGGGAGACGGGTTGAAACTGAAGTGAACAGTTTATTTTTAGATATCTTACGTAAAAGGTTTCTCATTTGTGTATAATGTGTTATATTTTGGGTATGTGGCCTAGATCTGAAAGCTTATTTTCTTTATGTAAGGCATCATTTCTCTCGGTTTGAGTGTACATCACTAGATATTTGCTTCGAGGAGGCAATTCAATCCACCTGTTTTAGGGGGGTTCCTTTTGACTTTCATCCAATCGAATGTCTTCCCAGGTGGCGACTGATCCGTGTCCCTCTCCCTTTCTTGGGAGGCCGATAAGTCGGCGTAGGTGCCTTGTGAGTAGCCTCGCTGGTGGTCCTGGCCTTCGCATCCATGATGCTGATAAGGTGCGGCTGGAACGGCTCCCTGCGCCCCACAGTATGCACCAGCCATGGAGCCATAGTGAGGGCCGACATTTGAGGTTGAAAAACCCGATGAGTGATAATACATCCCATCCTGCTCAGGGTTTATGAAATACTGGTGTTGCGCATAGTCCGGGTTGGCGCAGGCCTGTGTCCCATAACTAGTCCCCGTGCCACCGTAAGTGAGGCCAATGCCACTCTGAGTTTGGTGCTGGTGATGCGCGTAAACGCCGCTCTGGTGCTGATGTTGTGCTGCTGCTGCTGCTGCTGGCTGGTTGCTCCCCCCTACGTAAAGTCGTCCATCAGCGTTATAGCTGTCACTTGCGTGTGCGGTAAGGAAGGGGCCCGAGAACGCTTGGTCCGAGTGGTGGTATCCAGCCTTGGGTGAGTAGGCGTTCGTCCCACGGTTACAAATTGTGTACTCTAAGAAAGAGTTCATTCTGGAATTGTCCATGCGCTATTAATGGCGGAGGGTCAACCTGAGAGATCGGGAGAGCCTCCTGTCCTGCAAGCTCGCTACAGTATGTCATGCGGAAGGGGGGAAATGCTTACCTCTTGAGTATTTGCTCGTGCTTCCCTATAACACATCTTTACCTCAGCTGCTGGTCACGTGAGACGTCACGGCGCCAATGGTGAGGGGACCTCCAGAAGTTTGTCAGCGCACGGCGACCATCCATCACGCGCTTGACATTTGCATGACAAAGCCACTTCAATCAAACTGGCCCATCAATCTGATAACAGCTAGAATATGTCAAACCCTGCGTGAAAGGCTCTCCGAATGAGAGAAAGAGAAATAAAGAAAGAACGTTTCAGACTGTTGCATTGAGATTTAGGCCTTCATCTCTTCACTTACCAGCTGCATTTTTGTTTCTAAGTTTTAATTGCGCGAGTTTAGTGAATAATGTGTTATCTTCCTACTGTAATGTTCTGAAGTAGGCCTGTGTGATTGTCCTCTTTAATAAGAGTAATGCTCACTGTTGCCTTTAAGACTAGCCGAACGCAGAGTTCATTATGTGTGTTTAGAACGGAAATCTGTTTAACACTCGAATTGGAAGTGACGCCACGGTTCGCAGATCGGTCCGGGTTGGCTTTGGACCCGTCTAATTGAATCACTGAACTGATCTGTTACCAAAACGAAATTATGTCGACAGCGAGCCTTCTGTTGAGTCCAAACAAGCAGGAAAGGAACGCCAACGAGTTCCTTTTTCTCCCCCTCTCACTGCCTGTGGAAACGAGGGATGCAGATTTGTCCTGCATGCAGTTGAAAAAAATCGAGTAGCCTATAATTCCAGGCAGCAAAGTTATAAAAAGATGGTATTTATAGTTTGTAACCTTAGTTTTTAAGTTGTAAGATCGTGCATTCTAAACTTAATCTCCCAAACTTTAGGGTTATACTTCAAACTAATGAGTTCGTCTGCAACATGGATGGCTTGACAGGCGTTGGTGGACAGCAGGAGAAGAGAGAAGCTAATAATTAATTTAGATGACAATGCTGAGCAAGTCTTCCTCTTCATATAAAGCCCACGCTCAATATAGGAGGGCTGAAGAAGTTCGAATATATTTGCTCATTAGTACATGGTGGTACACGAAAGGGTAACAATATAACGCCCACAGCGATTTGTATCTGTCGATTCACGTGCCAAGTGATTGTCTAGTTACGCAGCCCACGATTCCAAACTACTTTGAACAGTTTCTTAAGTACTTTTGCAACTCTGCCATACACTCTGGAGTCCTTGAGGCGTCAGATCCCTTTGTTTTAAACGAATTAATCAGTAGATTTTTTTAAATAATGTTTTATACAGGCCAACGTAATCAGGCGAGCAAGGTACACATAGGCTACCACACCAGATATTTTTAATAAACTGGAGCAGTTTGTTTCCACTTATCACAAACGGATGAGTAAGAGTCAACGACTTATCACAAACGGATGAGTAAGAGTCAACGACTCTTACTAATATCTTTTGACGCAAAAAAAATAGGAATTTGCAAAAATCTGTTATTTTCTGACTCTTGAATAGCCTACATTCGTTTCAACAATTATTTAAATTACATCACAAAACATACACATTTGTGAATTTGCAAGTTTTAATGAGTATACAAGTGTGTTGGGATAATAATCCATCAATAACGCGAAGATTTTGTAATGGATGAAAGTTAAAATAATTGTGACTTTTTATTTTGTCAGGTCAATTTTTTTACGTTTTACTTCCTAAAGTACAACATTATTTTGGGACTATCTCTAACTCGTGTAACAAGAAGGCTTTAAAATGTCTACATCTTTTCCTTTGATAGGCTATGTGATTTTCTGATTAGTTATAAAAAGTTTACGTAAAACGTCTTTTCTCCTTACAAGATAAAATACTTATAAAGGAGACGTGCGGATTATATAAACACTGGCAATATTAATTTAACATTGTGTTTAAATATTAGCTAGTTAGGAAATTATTAGTTATTAGTGTGAAATATTATTATTCGTATTTATAGAATTGATACAGTATTAATAAATAAATTGTCATTAATTTATTTTCCAAGTAATTCAGTACTATAATCTGAACTATTATCAACAAGGCTATTATTTAGCCTACATAAGCTTAAAAGTTCTTCTGACGCGAAAAAAGCCAATGCGCGTAGGCTACACCCTCGCGGCTCGCTAGACGCATAGGCTATTTCTGCGTAAGTGAATATTAAAACTTTAACAACAGCTATAAACTTATGAGGAAAAAATAACTGGTTATGATTTAAACATTAAATGAGTCTTGGTTTTTACCTTTATTATTCTTAATATTAGCCTATATTTAATGTGGCTATTGTAAATACGAGGCCGATGCATTGCGGTCATTTAGCAGGATTGTTCGCAATGGCTCGACTTGCATATAACATTACATGTCTGGACACTAAAAAACTCTGTGTAACTCATGGTTATCCTCAATATCATTCGTTTGATTCTAAATTTATTTTTGAGTTGTAGCATTGCCATGGCTTGGTCGAAATGGCGTCATAGGCTACATGTCACGTGCTTAATGTTTCTGAACCGTGACGATTGTTAGACTGAAATCACTCCCAATACATTAACCAATTAAACTTAGGCAAAAGTATGTGATGATACTCCACTTAATGTAATGTAACAGTTGTGAATATGTGATCAATATGCTAATGTTTAATTTGTGGTTAAGGTAGGCCTATATAAAACCTTCAAAAAAATTGTATTCCTCAATTTATACACTTTGGCAGTTCTTTTCCTATTTTGCTAGGCAAAAGTAATGGGCCTTCCATCATAACATCCTTTGAATTTTTTTTTTTTTTTTGCATGAACAAGTCATTAACTTGCATAATGAATGACCCTTGAAGCCATTCAAATAGCCTATAGTTTTCTTTCTTCATTCCACACCATGTGCTCAACATTGAGATCTTGTACACTTAGCTGCATGTGTTAACCTTAACACCACAGATGACCTCTTGTTACTATTAATTTCCTTTTACAGTTCCTCAGCCCAGGCCTTTTAATGTTCTCATTTCTGAAAGCTGGCTCATTTCCTTCACCCACCACCCTTCCTCAGTGTTGTCACGTGAGAAGCTGATGTGCAGAAAGCCCATTGACACACACTGGCTTATAAACAGAATAATTGATTCATGTAGGTGGATATTAAGATATTTTCATTGTACATGTAAAGTGCTTGGAGTATTAAGAAAATCACTATACAAATTAAATGATTTTACTCATGTATCCATCCTTTGAGAGGTGACACCTATCCAAAGTCAGTCACACCCTCATTTTCATATGCTGCTCAGAGTTTAAATGAACCATCTGCTTTGTCTCCTAAATTATCCGAGTCATTGTATAATAAACAAACTTAGGACATGCAGATTGTCTGAATTTTACTTCCAAAGTGATCTGGATAATTTATCTTAATCCACTGGTGCAAACAACCAAATTGGTGATGGAGCAGTAAAACAATGGCATTGGTTTGTTTGTTTTTTTCCATTTTACTTGACTTGCTCAAATGAGAATGCTAGAACTCAAGCACCTTCTCCTCAACACACATGCTATACTGTATATACTACTCTCTATAGCCGTCTTGTTTGACTTAATTTATTTTCCAATTTTTTTAAACATTCAGCGTAAATATGTATTTGCTAGTTCAAATGTATTACCATAGCCTTCAATAAATCAAATATTTAGCAGATGTAGGCACAATTATTCATCTTAATGTCATCTTAGACAAACTATGCAAAAGATCTGTTGACATGATTCAGATACTATGCTATACAGGTGGATCTAGAAAGAAAAATAAGAATTTGTGTGAATACAAGCCGTTACAACAAGCTATACAACAGGCAGTTGTATTGAATACAAGCTAAAACAACAGGGCCATGTAAGACTCTTTAAAATAACACCTGTCTTTCTGTCTGTCTGTCTTTCTATCTATCGTTCTATCTATCGTTATGTCTGTCTGTCTTTCTATCTATCGTTCTTTTTGTCTGTCTGTCTGTCTATGTCCACATGTTAGCTTTCCATTGTAAACAATACCCCAGAAAAAAAAGATTGTTCCTAATGGTTAGTTTTGTCTTGTTTTCCAGTAAAAAACAAACAAACATATAAATTCACCTGAGGCAGTCCCATAATTTACTTAGCCTCAAGCCATCCTATTGGTGTTTATGACATTCTTCTTTCAGATGAATACAATCGGAGTTATATTTAAAAAAATGCCCTGGCTCTTCCAAGCTTTATAATGGCAGTGAATGGCAGCCCAAAATATATATAGCCCCCAAAAGTGCATCCATCCATAATAAAAGTAATCCATACAGCTCTGTGGGGTTAATAAAGGCCTTCTGAAGTGAATCGATGGGTTTGTGTAAGAAAAATATCCATATTTAAGACTTTACAAAGTAAAATATCTAGCTTCCGGCGGCCCGCATCCGTATTCAACGCCTCACGCAGCTCAAAGCGCTTATGCTACATCCGATGTCATCGTCGCGCTAGTTACGCTTTTTCCGTAAGTTAATTACAGAAGGCGGTCTGCCGGAAACTAAATATTTTACGTTATAACATTAAATATGGATATTTTTCTTACAAAAGCCCAATGATTCACTTCAGAAGGCCTTTGTTAACTGCCTGGCGCCATGTGGAGTACTTTTATAATGGATGGATACACTTTTTTTGGGCTTCAAATTTTGTCATTTACTGTCGTTATAATGCTTGGAAGAGCCAGGACATTTTTTAATATAACTCAGATTGTATTCGTCTGAAAGAAGGAAGTCATATACACCTAGGATGACTTGAGGGTGAATAAATCATGGGTTAATTTTCATTTTTGGGTGAATTATACCTTTAACTTTTTATACTGAAAAGAAGTGGATAAATCTGCCAGTGTAATAATACAAAATACACTGGTATTAAGGAATCATTCTCTTAAATAAAGGCTTATAATTTATGCAGTGTTACTTTACAAGCAACTAAAAATATATTTTACTAAGAATTAAAAAGAAATTAATTAAAAAGTATTTTTTTGCTGTCCAGCATCCACATCATTTATCTATTTTTACATTATACAACACATCATTATACATATACTTATCAACGTTTCTCTCCCTGCATGTACTGTATGTAAAATTAACCTCTCGCTGTCAAATCTCTCCAGAGGCCACTCTCTCTTTGTCAACTATATGCAAATCAGATGTAAACTTTCTGGGCAGGTGTTGTCATTCCAGGTGGTTGAGTAGCAAAGTGGAGGTTGCCCATGTGTGACTAAATCTTAAGTGCTTTTGCTAGATATGTACACACACATTTTCATAAAGTCACTGGTTTAAAGTTTCATGAGGTCACAGACATTTAGAGTATCATGCATTTAACATGCCTTATTACGTTAAAGACCTCTGTTTCCCTTATCAGTGTGAAGACTTTTTACATTTCTAATCTAAATTTTAAAAAAAAGATTGTTGTATAAAGGATAAAACATTAGTTTTCAAACAATAAATCATTTAATAATTTATACAATTCAATTGTTGGCTCTTTAAATAATTTTTGCAATGCAAGAAAGGTCATGGTAATCTTATTAGCTTGCTGATCGGTAATTGAGAGATGTAATATGCTCCGTTCCAACAAAAAAGCTATATTTGATATTTTGATTTACATGCATTACATGCTTTGCTTAAAAATTTTGCATCATAGGCCTGGTTTCTTGACAGCTGGGGTTTAAGGGTCAAGCATGTATGTAGATGGTCCATGCTGGGTCAACTGATTTTGTAGCTCACAGTACCTAAAGCTCAAGTATGACTGTTTAAGCTATTTAAGTCATACATGTCTCTCCATCACACAGTCACCACTGTTGCCATTACAAGATGAATTGACACCTTGCATGATTAATACTAGAAATTAGATAAATTTACCACCACTAAAACTAGGCTCGATTATGAGCATTTGGCGTTACAATTTGCGAGATTGTACATAGACACAATGTAGAGCTTCATGGAGTGGAGTGGGTGAGGGTAAGGCTGAGGCTCAGTGGCTGTTTCTTTATGATGAATTGAACTTTGTATTAAAAAATATCCAAAGCCCTTATCTCTCATTCAACATGATTAATATATGCTTATCATTGCATCACTACAGACTACAAACCGTCATTTTTGTATAATGTCAATAAAAATCATTCAAGTCTATTATTTACTTTGTGTGATTGGGGCACTTGCAGTTGCTCATTCAGGCGAAACAAATTATGAATTTTATATCTCGTAGGCAGCTATAAATATGATGAGTGAGTACACTGTGTGCTCACTGTGGGCTAAAGCACTCTGCTTCTATTCCAAGCTTTCAGGAGGTCACATGACATTCTATATGTTGTTCATTACCTCTTTACCATATTGGTTGGCTGTCTGAGCAGAAACTCATGGAATATGATAGGCACTCTCTGAGTGGATATTCCATCTCCCACTTTTTAGAAGAGACTGGCAATTGCATTAATGCAGTGCTCTTTTCGATCCCATAGAAAAAAACAAAGCTCAAAAATAGTCTTTGCACAGTCTTTTCCACATGCTTCGCGGCAAGGCTGCATTAATTTGATGAAAAACGCAGTAAAAACAATAATATTGTGAAATATTATTACAATTACATTTTTCTATTTTAATTCAAAATGTAATTTATTCCTCTGATGGCAAAGCTGAATTTTCAGCATCATTCCTCCAGTCTTCAGTGTCACATGACCCTTTAGAAATCATTCTAGTATTAAACATTTCTTATTATTATTGAAAACAGTGGTTTGGAGTAATTCTTTTTGTTTTGTTTTTGTTGTAAATAAATGCATTACATTTATCAAAAGTGACAGTAAAGACATTGACTGTTACAAAAGATTTTTATTATATTTCTAGATTTATAAGATATACTGTATACTAGTGTTGTAGTCAAGACCAGTGTTGGGGGTAACGCATTACAAGTAACTTGAGTGACGTAATCAGATTACTTTTTCAAGTAACTAGTAAAGTAACGCATTACTTTTCAAATTTACAACAAAATATCTGTTATTTTTTCAAAAAAGTAACGCAAGTTACTTTTTCACATTTATTTGACTGACAGCTCTCCTGTCCCATGTTGAGAAAAATCGAGAGGCGTTGTGTGTGAACATGATGGTTACTGTAGTTCTAGACTAAATGTGAGCATTTATTCATCTAACTTGCAATAAAGATTCAGTTCTCCTCAAAATGGATAAAATCAGTCAAATGCAAAATCAGAGTACTATGCAAAGCTCTAATAATTAAATGTTAAATAAAACAAATATTTTTGTGCATTTAATCTACCTTTATTGACCATGTCTTGCTGCTGACCTTTGATGATTCAGTTAAACCATGAGCAAAAATTACTAGATTTTTTTCTCCTGCGTCCTATTCGTCCATTATCCAGAATGACAGCACAACTATTACACTACACACTATTGTTCATGCGTGAATTTGCATTTTTACCTCAGCCTGAGGCTTATTATTTCAATTTTGTTATGAAGAGGTCTTTACATGTGCACAAAATATAACTTTTATATATATATATATATATATATATATATATATATATATATATATATATATATATATATATATATATATATATATATATATATATATATATATATATATATATATATACACTCACCTAAAGGATTATTAGGAACACCATACTAATACTGTGTTTGACCCCCTTTCGCCTTCAGAACTGCCTTAATTCTACGTGGCATTGATTCAACAAGGTGCTGAAAGCATTCTTTAGAAATGTTGGCCCATATTGATAGGATAGCATCTTGCAGTTGATGGAGATTTGTGGGATGCACATGCAGGGAACGAAGCTCCCGTTCCACCACATCCCAAAGATGCTCTATTGGGTTGAGATCTGGTGACTGTGGGGGCCATTTTAGTACAGTGAACTCATTGTCATGTTCAAGAAACCAAATTGAAATGATTCGAGCTTTGTGACATGGTGCATTATCCTGCTGGAAGTAGCCATCAGAGGATGGACATGGTCAGAAACAATGCTCAGGTAGGCCGTGGCATTTAAACGATGCCCAATTAGCACTAAGGGGCCTAAAGTGTGCCAAGAAAACATCCCCCACACCATTACACCACTACCAGCAGCCTGCACAGTGGTAACAAGGCATAATGGATCCATGTTCTCATTCTGTTTATGCCAAATTCTGACTCTACCATCTGAATGTCTCAACAGAAATCGAGACTCATCAGACCAGGCAACATTTTTTCAGTCTTCAACTGTCCAATGTTGGTGAGCTCGTGCAAATTGTAGCCTCTTTTTCCTATTTGTAGTGGAGATGAGTGGTACCCGGTGGGGTCTTCTGCTGTTGTAGCCCATCCGCCTCAAGGTTGTGCGTGTTGTGGCTTCACAAATGCTTTTCTGCATACCTCGATTGTAACGAGTGGTTATTTCAGCCAAAGTTGCTCTTCTATCAGCTTGAATCAGTCGGCCCATTCTCCTCTGACCTCTAGCATCAACAAGGCATTTTCGCCCACAGAACTGCCACATACTGGATGTTTTTCCCTTTTCACACCATTCTTTGTAAACCCTAGAAATGGTTGTGCGTGAAAATCCCAGTAACTGAGCAGATTGTGAAATACTAAGACCGGCCCATCTGGCACCAACAACCATGCCACGCTCAAAATTGCTTAAATCACTTTTCTTTCCCATTCTGACATTCAGTTTGGAGTTCAGGAGATTGTCTTGACCAGGACCACAACCCTAAATGCATTGAAGCAACTGCCATGTGATTGGCTGATTAGATAATTGAATTTATGAGAAATTGAACAGGTGTTCCTAATAATCCTTT
This sequence comes from Gobio gobio, assembly GCF_949357685.1. Taxonomy (NCBI): domain Eukaryota; kingdom Metazoa; phylum Chordata; class Actinopteri; order Cypriniformes; family Gobionidae; genus Gobio; species Gobio gobio. Next base: position 42,517,633 of record NC_137097.1, read on the forward strand.
AGGTGAGTTTATATAAAACAAGCCCAGCCCAGCCCAGGTGAAAAAAAGTAACGCAAAAGTAGCACAAAAGTAACGTAACGCATTGCTTTAATTAAAAAGTAACTAAGTAACTAAATTAGTTACTTTTTAAGGGAGTAACTCAATATTGTAATGCATTACTTTTCAAAGTAACTTTCCCCAACACTGGTCAAGACCACCTAAACCGAGACAAAGACCAAGACTTTGTGGGGTTGAGACCAAGACCAAGGCGAGACCAGGTCAAGACCAAGACCAAGACTAGACCAGCACTACTCAAATTCATCTGAAAGATCTGTATCTATTGTCTGAGAAATGTCTTATATTTTTATCAACGAATACAATTAGAATAATAAGACACTATAGAGCTGTTACAAATCAAATCAAAACAATAAAATTGGAGGTGACACAGAAGTTGCATCTCAAATGATACAATTACACCTGCATAAATAATGGTCAGAATAATTTTTTTTAAAGCAACATTTTGAATATAGAAATGTGATGAAAAAATAAAATGATAGGCCTACTTTTAAATATGAAACTGAAATCACTGTCACTGATTTATTTATTCAACCAATTTGTTGAAAGCAGCTGATTTATTTAGTAACGAAACACAGCTGAAATAGCAAAAACTGGTCACTTGATATTAACTTCTCGTTTATTGAATGTTTGTATAAAATCAATATCACATTTGTAATCATATTCATACTCGTGAAAACAGCACTCTTGCTCTTGTGATATTGTGATATGTTATATAAAAACAATATCTCATACAAGTACGTTTTTGCAACAATATCTTGAATTTTGTGGGCATTTATATTCATTTTTGGCACTTTTGAGACAATCCTGCATTGATTTCCCGGCACCACAGTAACAAAAGAAATCACAATAGAAATAAGTTATTGCTTGCATTTTAAGCATTAAGTTTTACATCAAATCACATTAATGATGTTATCAAATAAATCAGACAATGCACTGGTAATTTAGTGATATCCTCGCAGTTGTGGTCTTGACCGGTTCAGATAAAGAGTCCACTTAGTCTGAGACCAAAACAAGAGACCGAGACAAGACCAAGACCTTCAAAAAATGGTCTTAAGACCGGTCTTGGTCTCGAGGACTACAACACTACTGTATACTGACAGTAGTTGTCACAAATATATATATATATATATTTTTAAATGTCTTCATGAAGTCTTCATGAAGTCTTGACTATTTGAGACAGCCTGCCCCTATAGTGGAGCATACTGTCACTCTATATGGTGTAAGTTGTCACAATGCACCTGCAGTTACAGTTTAATGTTGGTCTTTAATATTTAAAAACTTGAACAAACTTGAAAGAAACATGACATTGTCCCAACCAACCTAACATAGCTGTGTGAGTTTATGTGTGTGAAGTTGGGGCAATGTCTTATACAATTTATTTGTTGACAAGGACGAGACATTTTTTTTTTCATAAATATAATTTAAAGATCGCTTTGATATTTTTAAGAATGTCATGCAAAACTCCAGTCCATGTTGATGTAAAGTGGATGTTTAAAATGTAAAAAATAAGTCAAAAAATTGTTGACACTGACAGTAACATAGTTGATGCCAGTAACATAACATAGTTGACAATTTCACCATTGTGCCTCATAATTTCAATGGCAGACCTTGTCTGGTCAACCAAATGTTATTTTCTTGATCAGGTTAACCTCACATTTTAATATTTGTTTAAAATAAAATCATAAAAATATTGCAAACCATAACAATGTACCCAACATATAGTTGATGGGCAAGTATTATGCTCCTTGACAATTGGGGATACAATATAGAACAAAATTAAAAGGACATTTACCATAATTTGTTCAAAATAGCTGCTGCTGAAGAAAATTACATAACATGATGGGATAAACCATTTTTTAGTTTTTTGTGTTTTGGTTAGTAACATAGTTGACAGAATTTTTGTGGACATTAATAAAAATTAAATATAAAAAAAAATGTATAAGAGGTATTTGGATAATAAATTTAAGGTATTTAGATAATACATTTAATCTAGATAATCACTTCAAGCAGCAGACATTATTTAAAACTAATAAAGGGACATATAAGCGATTTCAAGCAAACTAAAAAACAGAGTGCATAAAATATTGGTGTGTTTTGTGAATTGTGTGAATTATTAGAATGAAATATAATTATCATCAATCGACAGAAAATGTACCCTAAATAATAGAATGACCATGCTAATATAAAAAGACAGGATTACAATGCAAAGACATTTAAAATTAACTAGCAATGTGTGATTTTAAATGTAAAAAAAACTTGATTAAAACGGTGACTAGTTGCAAGACAAAAGATGTACACTTTTCTTTTTACATTCATATAGGCCTACAGTTTAACCTAAAATCTTAAGTCCATGGGCAACTACACTGAAAAAAACCTAAGTAAAATTGTGTTAATTTTTCTTTTGTAAGTTTTTGCACTCATATAAGTACATTTCACATGTATGGGATTAAGTAAAATCTACTTAACTAAGTTGTGTAAAAATTATCAAAGAATAGGGAAGTTTGTTGAGTAATTTCTACTTTGAAGTTTACTTTGCAATAGTCTGTTTCAAGTACATTTTACTCAAACAATGTAGCACTGAATCAAGCATGCTTTTTAACATGTAAGCTATACACAGTATATTTCTTGTCACACTTGACAACATACAGTGCATCCAGAAAGTATTCCCAGCGGTTAACTTTTTCCACATTTTGTTTTGTGACAGCCTTATTCCAAAATGGATTAAATTCATTATTTTCCTCAAAATTCTACAAACAATAACCCATAATGACAACGAGGAGAGATCTGGAGAGATCTAAAAATGGCTGTGCACCGACGCTCCCCATCCCACCTGATGGAGCTTGAGAGGTCCTGCAAAGAAGAATGGGAGGAACTGCCCAAAAATAAGTGTGCCAAGCTTGTAGCATCATACTCAAAAAGACTTGAGGCTGTAATTGGTGCCAAAGGTGCCAACAAAGTATTGAGCAAAGGCTGTGAATACTTTAATACATTTGCAGAGATTTCAAACAAACTTCTTTCACATTGTCATTATGGGGTATTGTTTGTAAAACTTTGAGGAAAATAATTAATTTAATCCATTTTGGAATAAGGCTGTAACATAATAAAAATGTGGAAAAAGTGAAGCGCTGTGAATACTTTCCGGATGCACTGTATCTACACTAAATAGGTAATGAGGTACTCAACCGAACACATAGACCTAAATTCTTAGTACACAAGTATTGATTTTACATTTGGTTACAACAGAATCTATTCTCTTTGGGTCTAAATATAAGTTACAAAAGGTGATTTGGTAGTCAAAGTTGATGGTTGTGTACATGTAAGTATAGAACATCGGTCAATTATCTTGGTTATGTTCTGGATAAAAGTGTAAGCGGTGTAAGTATGGCTTGGAAATTTTGGGGGAAAGTTAATGCTAGAATCAACTTCTACAGGCCTAGGACAATGTCATCTTGAGTATGCGTGTAGTTCATGGATGACCGATTTATCCAGTATGTGGATGGCAAAGTTACAAAAGTCACAAAATAAATTGTTGAGAATAGTTTTAGGATTTCATTGTTTGACTTATGTAGACACTCCCCCGGTTTCACAGACAAGGCTTAAGCTAGTCCCCGACTAAAATGCATGTTTGAGCTGTTTTAACTGAAAGCAGCTTGCACTGTATATCTTAAAATATGTCAGTGCCATTGTCTCAAGATGCACATCAGTCAATTTTTTTTTTCAAAGGCACATTTATAAAAGCTGAAATAAGGTCTAATCCTGGTTTGGTCTAGGCCCTGTCTGTGAAACCAGGCCACTATCAGCCTCTTGAATGATTACCTATTGAAAAAAGATTAGCATTCCTGAAACAAAAAATGGTACATAAAATAATTAATAATAGAGCCCCAGTGTATTTTAACTCATATTTTTCCCGGGGTAATGTAACACATTTACATATACTAGGCAGTTTTATGGATCTTAATCTATGTAGTTGTAAAACTTTGAATGGTCAGGTCATTTGAATATACAGGTGCACAGGAGTGGTATAAGTTGCCATTGGACAGCGTTATGAATCAGTGAGTCGAATCAGCAGTTTGGATCGCCAAATTTCAGCATTTTGGCGGTTTGACACGCGATCCGAATCATGATTCGACTCACTGATTCATAACGCTTCGAAGCTTCATGATGCCGTGTTTTGAAATCGTCATCACTATATAAGTCGTTATTTAGGGTTTTTTTGCGCACAACAACTATTCTCGCCGATTCATAAAGTTATTGTAGAACCACTTTAGTGAGATGGACTTTGTAACGACGTCTTTAGTACCTTTTAAGGGTCTTGAGAGTGAACCGTGCATTGTGCCAATGGAGGCCTTTCAGAGCCATCAGATTTCAACTAAAATATCTTCATTTGTGTTCCGAAGATCAACGGAGGTCTTACGGGTGTCGAACGACATGAGGGTAAGTAATTGATGACAGAATTTTCATTTTTGGGTGAACTAACCCTTTAAGGTTTCAATGGATAGTTTTAGTATAAGAGTGAAGAGATTGTTTTTAGATAGGATGTCTTAAACATGTGATTTGTTTGTTTGTTTGTTTTGTATATTTGTATTTTTGTGAAGTTATTTTTTGTGTGTTTGTTTGTGTGTGTGTGTGTGTGTGTGTGTGTGTGTGTGTGTGTGTGTGTGTGTGTGTGTGTGTGTGTGTGTGTGTGTGTGTGTGTGTGTGTATGAATTGGTTGTATGTGTATTAGTGAGAAGATGCATGCCAACAAAACTGTCGTCATGAGAAATCAAGGACCACAATGGAAATATGTTAATGCAATTTTATTGTGTTATCCTTGACAAAGAAGTTGTAACGCAGTTGTATTGCTACTTTTTTATGTCAAATAAACTCAAACACAATACACAATAACGGTAACAACCAGTGGATAGGTTTTAAGTTTTAAGTATGAGTGGGTCATTTTAAGTAGAAAATTAACTTCAGATTCAATCTTATTAATTATTCATGCCCCGGTGCATGATGGGAACACCAGTATCAGAAAGTTGAGTAGGTTTTACTTCATGTTATAGCTTTGATGCTTACTCAAAGAATTTTTGTAAACATAAACTATTCCAAGTAAAATATACAAGTTGCGTTCAATGGTATGTCACTGGATACATAACTTTTTTGGGTGACTTGAAGCTGTCATCTTGTCTACTATAGCAACAGAGCTCCAAGGTATTGTCGGCACATTCTCTTGTTGGCAGGGTTAAGGGTAAAAATGTGTTACTGTTAGATACTGTACAAGTGTTAGTGAATGCCCCCTCACCCTCTGAAAAAGATATGGACAGCTGTGAAGGGTCTACTTCAGGCATACAAAAGCAAATATTCGCCTGTTTCTGATTCTGCTGTTGAAGGAGGGTGTCATGCTGCTCTCCAAATACTTTTGTCATTTTTTACACACAATGACTTTATTCCTTCTGCATTTTCCCCCACTTTTAAGTGGCAAGTGTTTGAAAATTCAGATGAGCTTTCATGAACATCAGTGACCGAATTAACAGACAAAAATTACAGACTAACAAAGTTGATAAAAACCCTGAAAGTGTATCAGAGTCAAAAACATTTTTCGATTTAACAAGGTAGTTGTTAAAAAAAGAGAGAAGTTTGCGCAGAAAGACATGCAAGGTCTTGAGCCAATATACAGCGTCTCATTCTTTGTGGCATACATGTGTTCATCACCAGCTGTCGCTGTCTTTTGAAAACATCTTGAAACGTATACGCCATGCTTTCATTGAGCTTTCTTGGCATAATGCTAATGTTAACATACTGGAGGATTGCTTTATTTTCATTGTTTGAACAGTGACAAGGAATGAATACTGCAATAGATGTCTATCACAGACTATTTTAACTTGGCCTGTTCTTAGACTTTGATATTGTGCTGACGATCTCATAAGAAAATGTCCAATTTGTGTTACGAGATTTCGGATGAATTTATACAATGTGATTCATACAAAAATACTTTTTTATATAGCATAAAGGTCTACCACAACCCCACCCCTAAATCTAAAGGGGCGTTTATGCCACGTTGTAATTACCATAACTATTCTAACTTAGCATTCACGTGATCTTAGAACTTAGTTACAACTTTAACCTAGTAATATTCTGAGAGCTACGACTTATAACACTTGACCACTGCAGATTTATTTTGGAGTTAATAGTACAAGACAAACGTACAAGTACAAATCTGAGGACGTGAACAACTCTAATTACAGGGTTGTCATCTCTTATTTACAGTAATTACGACATGGCGTAAACGCAGCATAAGCATCAGCGGTGGGGTGTAAGCAATTCGTGTAAAAATTTACAAATTAATTTCTACAAATTCCACCAATTCTTGAAAATATAAAAGTTACATTTAATTTTTAAAGTATGTTGGTTTTATCAGCAATTTAACATAAGATCTATCAAAACTGTTTATTTCTGTGAATATATTAAGCGATCCAACTTGATCATGTAAACCATTGTGTCTTTGGAATAAAATGGATTTTATTGTATTCGCAGACTTTGGCCATCACTTTATCTGCCTGTCATTGTCAGCTTCACACTCATTCTGTTTCCTTTAGAGAGTTGAAGTAATTAGCAGATAGCTACATGGCTAATGCTATAATTAGGTTTGTGTGTACATTCACAACCTTGCCACGAAGGCTTTGTTTTCAGTATGGTCTCTCTAGTTTGTAGAGTTTCCTTTACAATTTGTCAGCATTTACTTTTTATTCAAATGGAGTAAGATCAAATGGAGACCAAGATAAGAGCTCTTAGCAAACATTATATAAATGTTTATCAGTCATGTTTATAGTCTGTATACTCTTATATGCGATATAAAGTTTAATTTTTATCTGTTTTAGTGTACATAAAGCAATCTATTAAGCATTACATTATAGGCGGAACTGATGTGTCTTGTTTTTCTGTAAAATGAGCTAGGGATGCATGCTTAAAAATTTCTGCAAATTGAGCTCAAGCTATAAAATGTCTCAGGAAAGGTTTCAATTCATGGCATCACTCAAAATTAGAGAATCTTAGTGGTGTTGTTGCATTAACATCCTCTGGGTTCATTTTAAATTACCATTTTGATCTATCTTTATACTATGATGCTTCAGTGATACGCTTATGACCTATGTAGTACCAGCCTTTTATGAAAGCAAGAGTTACTACAAAAGGAGCTGTTTACAGAGCTCATAATCCAATACAATGTATTTACACTACTAACCTTAAAGGCCATTCTAAAATAAGCTAAAATAATGTTTTGCTGTTACCATTGTTATTGATGTTGCTCAATGACAAAGTACTTTGGTTTCTTAACCACTTCTGTGATTAAACTGAGCCTTCATGGTGGTTTGACTGAAATAGGGCAGGAGACATTTCCACTTTAATCTTGGCTAGTCCCACCACTGCTTCAGGCAAGCAGTATACCAGGATGCACCACTGTAAACACTGGCCCATTTTATCATGTGAGAAAATCCCTATGCCACCACACCTCTTCTTATTTTAGACTTTGCTGGGCCAAAGTACTGTGCTTTGCAAAATATATAAACAGAAAGAGCCGTACTGATAAATGTGTAAGAGCTGGCTGGCCACCAACCAAAGCATCGAGACTGAGATAAACCTCAACCTTGCCACACCTCAAATTATCAGGCTAATGGAAAAAAATCACCACCCAAGGTTTTTTTTTTTAAATAAAAACAATAAACCAAACGTGTAGCCTCAGGGCAGGGATGAAGTTGTTTATCTTGTTTGGAGATATGTCGATAAGTATCTGTCTCACCTGTCCCAGGTGAATTAAAGTAGGGCAGATGAGTCCTGTATATGGTGGCATCAGAAATGAAGAATCTAACCAGGACCTACGAAATAAGTGTATACTGGAAATCAAACTTTATGACTTGAAATGGACACTGGATTTTAGGGATAGATGCCACCCAGACAAAATCGCACTAATTTTTATTGATCAAGAGTAGAGACATCTGCCTTTTTATCTATCCACCTGTATGTCACTCTATCTCTTTTCCACTCTTGACAACCAGCAAACTTTTCTTAAGATTATATATTAGATATTCTTGATCCTTACACTATTTAGTCTACAAGCTAATGAATGCAGGTGAGTTGTGTATTATCTCAGTTTAAGGCTTTTGTACACATGCTGTGAAATTCTTAGCTGCCATATAGTAGCATTGCTATTTGTGTCTGGATCCACCTTGCAGTAATATGAGCAGACCAACCTGTTCCACACACAGGGGTCATTACCTGGTACTGCTCATGTAAACCCAGCAAAAATAAAAAAACTATTAAAAGCCTATTAACCCAATGAACAGAATTTTTTTTTCTGCTTCAAATTCATCAATGCAAAATGAGATTTCTGAATCTGACCTGGGTGATGCAGACAAATAGGCAAAAAGGAATAATGAAATGGACAATAATATTTATCAAGGCGGTTTTACTCTCACACTCTAAAATATTAATTTAGAGAAGGGATGTGCATAATAATAAAAATACTTATTGTTATTGTTACTATTATTATTATTATTATCATTATTATTATTGTTATTATTGGTGTTGTTATTGCAGTTGTGTTACATGAAATAACCACCATGTCATTGTAATATTATCTCCTCCATAAGGGATTGGGATAGAACCAGCAGTTACAAAAGGTGTTCAATATTTATTACAAGTAAAAAAAATATATATATATATATATATATATATATATATATATATATATATATATATATATATATATATATATATATATATATATATATGTATGTATGTATAATATATATATATATGTGTGTGTATATATATATATATATATATATATATATATATATATATATATATATATATATATATATATATATATATATATATATATATGTGGTTATATATATATATATGTGTGTATATATATATATATGTGTGTGTGTGTATATATATATATATATATATATATATATATATATATATAATCCGTATCTTTAACTGATAGTTTTCTGGCCTGTGCTTCTCTATACTGATGGTTCAGCTGACGAGTCAGCTCGGAGCACTGCACGCTCGCAGTTGCAGCCCAAACTATCCATAATGGCTGCCGCTTTATTGTTCATATCCTTTATTGTGTTTCAAGCGCCATTTTGCATCAGGGTGCAGCTATGGGAGACCACAGCCCAGTCAACCACTTGACCCTCCTGCAGCTTATCCTGTGCCTTTTTTTTTTTAAACCAGCCTAATAAATAATATCCGTGCTGCTGTTATTTGTTATTTAATGTTATCCGTCTAATGTTATCAACCACAGCCCATTTTGTAAATAATATATTGTTTTCACTTTCAGATTAATGATAATAACTGTCCTAGTTGCATTCTTAAAAAAAAAAAAAAAGGTTCGTCGACGAATTTTGGGAAACTATTTTGAAAATAGATTTAGAATTTTACTAGTTTACTAGAAGTTTTACTGGCATAGACTATTTTTTTTCCTGAGCATATGCCGTTTCAACCTCTGTCTCGTAAGAATACTAATAACACAGAATATATCTCATCAAAATATAATGTTGCTAACAAATTAATAATAATAATAGTAATCTTTTTATAGCTACTGTTAATAATGTTCCTCAAAAAAATTATTAAACCTGCAAACTGAATAGTGTAGTTTCATCAAAATACATCAATGCATCAATATCAAGGAGAAAGAACAAATTCTTAAAATGAATGTCTTGATTTTGTATTAAATTAAATAAACATTCTTAATGAAAGAATTCGTTAAACCTTAGAGAATCAATCACACTCGTTTGTTTTTTTTGTTTTTTGTTTTTTATTATTATTTCAACTATGAAAATAACGTACAATAAATAAATTTGAAATTTACTATTAAAGAATCTCAATAAATAAACTAGTTCTAAAATTATTCAATAGGGACAACGCCCGCCTTGGGAGAATTCCTAAAAGCAGTTCAACTACCCTTATGTCTGACACAATTCCTGAGATTCCAATGATTGAATTTCACTGAAAAAGTCCGCAACCATTCATCTGTTAGTCGATACCAACTAAAATCCGAGAATCAAAAGGCAATAAAATACCTGAAACTTCGACAGGGGCCATCCCGGTGTGTATTCAAAAAGATTACATCGTATTTTCAAAATAATGGACAATTTATTTCCGTGTAGGCTTTGTTTCACGGCTTTTTTTTTTTGTTTTTCTTTCTTTAAAAAAATCTTTAGGTAAATTATTATTTTCACTCTTTTTCTGTCATAGGAATGTTGCGGTCGAGAAGCATTCATGACTGCAATAAGATGTAGTTCGATTGTTCTTGTATGCGTTCTGATGTCTTTTTTTTCAGAACTGTAAATGTTGCAAATCTATAGTACAAAGGGTGCTCGTAAACAAGTCAAAATCTTCCTCGGAAAAGTCAACTGGACTGTCCAGTGAGCTCTGCAAACTCGGCGATAAAGCGTCCGAAATCTGTAGGCAGGAGTCCGCCGAAAAGAAATTCAAATCGGGTAGAGAGGTGGCATCCTGCGGCTCTGTGAACGAATGCTCCGGCCCAGCTGCTCGGCCCTCAGCCATTGTAGTGGGGTTATCTGCAGTAGGCGTTGGATACGGGGGGGAGTGAACCGCTGTGTCAGGAACAGATGCAGGCTCCGGCTGGTTCGCCTGGCCCTCTTCAGGCGTGGGCTGGCTTTTGTCCGCACTGTTCGTGTAGGAAGCAGTTGTCGGGCAAGTCTCACTCTCGGAGGCTGCGGCCGAACCAGAGCCAGAACCAGATACTTCCACAGATTGGCTCGAATACGGTGAAGCAGCGTCGGTTCCCTCCAGGAGCTCGAAACCGCTGGGCTCGCCTTCTTGCCCATCCCGGTGGTGCGTAGTCTGCCGTTTGTGCTTCATGCGTCGATTTTGAAACCACACTTTGACTTGGCGCTCTGTTAGATCCAGAAGTGCTGCTATTTCAACGCGCCGGGGCCGACAGAGGTATTTGTTAAAGTGAAACTCCTTCTCCAATTCAAGTAGCTGCGTGTTGGTGTATGCGGTCCTCAACCTCCGTGAACCGTTACCATTATCCAGTCCACCTTGAGCCTCTGCAAGAATTAAAACAGAAATAAGTCCCATACAAAAGGCGAAGTCATCTAACTTCATGTGGGAAATTGTCCAGATGACAATAAAATCCCAGTGTAGAACAGCCCTGCGGTTTGGGCTTGTCATGTAGCAATGACTGCAATGGTTAGGCATGTCTTGTGGTAATAGACCAGCGTGGTGCACAAGCATTTCAGTAAGCCCCATATTTTGTAGTGTTCCACAGCTTTCACAATATATAGGCTACTGATATCCAAAATGGCTCCCCAAGCCATGAAACGTGGTTATGAATGAATATCGAGTCGCAGCTGACATCAATTGCGATTAAATCATTATTATAGATCAAGATCTACTATCTGCAGGATGGTAATCTTTCAAAATGTGCACAGTTTTGTAGCCTGTATATGCTAAGAAATGGGGGAGGGGTGCCTTATTTATCTTTTAAAGACATTACAGCAACGGGATTTTAAAATATATATGCACAACAACCATGCATGCTTAATGGTGCTTGAAATGTAGACATCAGATGAAATTACACCGTTATTCCTAAATACAGAGAGCTCGTGAGAAGTGAAATACTAGCCCATCCAAAGCAGGTTATGCTGTACATCACATACAAATAGGACAAAGAACAATTTCGGCAGAACATCTTTTAATTGCGTAAAAATAGAAGCATGTGAAAACTTACTGTAATAATAATAGTAGGCAATACGATTCTTTAGAATTTTCGCTACATTGACATCTATTCGAAACACGAACCATTCAGGGAAAAATGTCCAAAATGAAAAAAATGCAGAACAAACGCGTTCACTGCTTTGATAAACGTACCTGTCGGGGACTCCAGTCCCGCGGTTGTGTAGCCGGAGGATGCCTGAGAAGGGGAGGCTGCTGCTGCTGCAGCAGTGGCTCCGGGCTTGGGGCACTTCTTCGAGGATTTTTTCTCTTTCATCCATGGGAACTCGTGGGCCAGGGGTGCACCACCCGACAGCGGGGCCGGGCCTTGCTGGTGCTGCGTCGGCGGTGCTGTTTGTGTCCGGAGCTGGAGGCCATTGGAGGCTGTTCGCTTTTGGCTCCTCGGTCGCGCCTGGTTGCCTGTGCAGGGACTCAGACTAGGGATGGTGTGCTCGAAAGGAGGTGGAATTGCTGTCGAGTCCTTGATTGATGAAGTTTGAAATGACTCCAGGACAGCGGGGAAAGACGTCAGGCACTCTGCAAGGGAAGGCTGGCTGTTGATGAACCCAATCTCCCTCTCAAATTCAAAATTCATCGCTTCGCCTGGGCAAAAAGGGCGTCCAGCGACACCAACATACGCAAAAAATAACATCCAAAAAGCTAGGATTTATTTTGCGTTCCTGCTATGACGGCATTTGCGGGCTTTAATAATTGTGTATATTGGTGATATTACTAGCGTATGGGGACCAGGGTCTACTAAACTGAAGACTATGGGCGAAATTGCAGCCAATTCCTGGTCACATGACTCATCTCAGCCAATCGAAATTCGGGGCCTGGTGGTAAAAGAAAGCAATATTTGTCTGAATTGATAAAAAAAAAATACAACAGGATATTATAATCCAGTTCTTATGGTAACATGGACGAAATAATAATAATAAAAAAGACTCCCACTTGCCATGTGCTCGGACAGTCCTGTTTTGTCGTGAGCGATAAAGTGAGGGCCTCTTATGTTAGACGACAACAATCCAAATGCAGAACTACCGGTGATGTAACTCACAGGCCTTGTCTGAAAAGCTCATCCACAATATGACTTCTTGCGTATTTACAATCAAGGGTCATTAATCTTAAAACTTTTGACAAGAGTAACAGACAAAAGATGTAGCTCTAGAAACATTTATTTTATCAAACACATAAATAAGGATGTACAGGAGTGATGTTGAGAGTGCCTGCCACATTTACCGAATAGGAGACTCCCAACCGTTGCCAAACAAATAAATTATTTTGGGGGTTTACCTTTAGTTATTTTTTTTATTTTTCTGTATTTATTATTTTACGCAGCCCCTGAAGAACTGCTGAAACCTGGGACCTTAAAGCGTAAGTTTGCACGCAATCCAGGTTAGAGAATTGCCAATTAATGTTTCAATAGGCTAATGTTTTTTTTAATCTTTTTTTTAATTAAGGTAAGGTAAATAAGATGTATAATACCGCACGAAAAAAAGAGTTGTCAATTGTGTGTTTTTGTGTGAAACATTTGTTGACTGATGACAACCAAAAGTTCATCATGAGGTTGCGTTTTCGAATGGAAATTGCGTAGATATTGACGTGAGCGCATTTCTATTGCAGATTGGACGAAGAAAGCAACAATATAATGTTACTTGATGAAAAACAAAGCAAAATTGGTTGCGTCAAAGTCTAAAACGAATGGGAAAAGGGGGTAGATATTTTTAGAGCAAGAGTAGAGAGGCAGCAAGGGTGATCAATCTTTTCGCCGGCAAAGCGCTTGACAGCAGCCACCCTCAAGAATTCGCCTTTTTCCTCCAAGATCACAACAAAGAAAACCCCCATTATTTCATCGTATATTTGTGGATTTTTTTGTCCAGAATTATGTATTTTTTTCTGCATTGGAAACCTTCTATTGGCGCGTCGCATTGATAGGAGTATTAAAACTAAATAGTTTCAGCTGGCTGTAATCTGAAATTGACCTCGCAAATTCGGATTTGCAGCCCGGGCTTCGTTTCGTCGAGATTCTCGTCTAAAAGAACAGTGGAAACAGATATAACCCTGTGTGGGTGTCTGGGAATTTCAAAGGAAATACAAAGCAAGCTGTAGGCCGTGGGCGCTTCGGAAAGGGGTCAGTCTAAAAGGCCCTTCTTCACTTCAGAACGGAGCTGACTGCGAGGGACTGGGACACACTTATAATCTTACTTTTTATTTGTTGTTTGTGTGTTTTATGTTTCTATTTCGGACTAGCACAAAACTAAACAATTATCAAGTGAATTTATTGTTCTTTTTTGTTTTCAACTGGATTTTTTCCACTGCAAAACAATGATTTTCTGGGATGTATTGAACAACAATTTGCGTTACATGCTTAAAGGAATTTATCATAAGAGGACAGCGGTTTTTAATCTATCTATCTATCTATCTATCTATCTATCTATCTATCTATCTATCTATCTATCTATCTATCTATCTATCTATCTATCTATCTATCTATCTATCTATCTATCTATCTATCTATCTATCTATCTATCCATCCGGAATGCACGAAAAATTAACTTACGTTTGTACACTATATCTCCAAATGTGTCTGTATTTTCTGTGCATTTAGTTAAAAATATAAAAAAAGACTTGCTTCTTGTACCCTTTTTATTCTGATAAACGCTTTGGTGTATTTTATTAGATATTTAGACACATTAGGGCATATAAATATATGTAACAGTAAAACGTGTAATCTAATACAATAATCACATGTTGAGAGGATTATAGGTAGGCTAATCACAAACCGTTAAATGTGTTTCGTGCCTTGTTAGTGTGTTTTGCACATGCCATGGATATTATTTCATGTTATTATCACTGTTATTCTAATGTTTGAATATGTTTGTTTTGATTTCACACGGTCCCAAATTTGTGCGCTATATTTTGTTTATAATAAATTAATTCGTCTAGATGTATCTAAAGCCTGGGCATGCAAAAATCAAATCTGCTGTTAAATGAATGACCACATAAAGCCACGCAGCCATTTTTCCTACAATTATCGATTGAGATCCAACAACTAGAATTACGTTTATTCAGCTTTTACCTGTAGGCCTACCTGTCTGCTTTAAACTTGGGATTATTTGCAATCATTTCTTTTAATTCCATAACCAGTAATATAAGGTTTCAGCTATTCTATTGGACTCTCTTCACGTGACCATTGCAGGCGCGGCCTCCAGTCCAGGGCTCTCTTTCACAGGCCTCAAGGAACCCCCACCCCCACCCCTTTCTGCCTGTATATTCGTGTGAGTCTGTTTCGTAAACTCATGAATTTATAGAGTGGAAATGAATAACATAACATTTTATTAAAGAATTGTTCAACAACCAACTCTTAACAAGGAAATAAAAGTAGTTACAAAGGACAAATGAAGTTCTCAAAATGTTTCGCTATATTTCGTCTAATTCTCGACTATGCGGGAACGGCTTGATTCCGTTCTTGCGCCCCCTGTACAAGTCAAGACATTATTTATACAAGGGTAACATAAACCTACATATCTCTAAAATACAATAACTAAAAATTAATTTGTTACAATGACAAGAACACAGCGTCTTTTTATAACAGGTAGATACTAAAAAAGTACATTTTATCGATATAAATACATGGGGATAAATAATACAAAAAAGAAAGTATTTAAACTGGCTATAACAAATAAATATATATTTATGAATGTTCACTTGAACACACTTAGCGAAAGACGCTGATTGAAGGTCTTCCGATTCAAAATAAGATTTACTTTTCTTCCTCACCCATTAAATGTAAACTCTAAGTGCAACAATGATGCCCAGACAACAGCGCATTAGGCGTAAACAGAGACGTCTGCGCTGTAGCTTGGTTTCCCGGACATGCATTTTTGTTCAAATATACCCTGTTTCCACGTTAAGTCAAGATATGAGAAAATGTGGGCCTTTCATATTAGTTTGGACTAATGTAGGCAAACCCAAAGATTGGGATAGATAGAGAACTAGGGAAGGGTGTATGAGGGAGAGGGAGGGGGAGGGAGGGGACAGCAAGTTGAGAAGGGAATGAGCTTTAATTTACTAGTATTCTCAACTCTTCTTTTTTACCCTGTGTCAAAGCCATAACAAAATTCTATTTATTTCTCATTAGGTAGCATAGTGTAAAACGGACTTAAAAGAGATGAACATCTTTATCACTGTGTCTTGCTAAAGACAAGGTGCCAAGTCTGCTGCATTTTGGGAACAAGTTAATAAAAAATTGACTTTTTTTGAGACGTTTAAAAAAAAGAGGTATGTGAAATAAGGGTAGTGGACGAAAACAATCCAGTGGTTTTCTTGCACCAGTAAGTTTAAATGTAGGATATATCGTACCGCTCTCCAAAGTGTGAGGAATGCAGCGACAATGCTGAAGAAGTACACAAACATTTAGGATGATGTAATGAGGTCACACAGCTAGACAGTCTTTTCCTTGGCATAAACTAGCCACTTTTCACTTTTACACTTTTCAGTGTATCATTTTAAAGGGGTATTTAGACCTATGGGTACTAAATTCAGGTATGTTCACGTATGAATGGAAGGACAACATTGACACAAACCGGTGTTCTAGTCATGGCAAGAAACCACTGGATCATCTTTTTCAACCCCATTGCATCGCCCCATGGGTTAGTCTGTTTCATTTCGCCTTCCTTTCATTTTTTCTTCGTCTTTTTATTTTATTTTTATTATTATTTGTCCAAACCTGCTACAGATGAGTCAACTTGGGTGCTTCTTGGATTCTACCCTGAGAAGGATGGTGCGCAGACAGATCCGTGTATGTCGGATGTGGGTCACACGGTCCATGGTGCTGGTTCGCCGACATCTGTGTGGCACCATTGTAGTCCATGCTTGCCGACTGGTGGTGTGGTAGGTGATTGAGGCCATACATAGAAGGCCCAGTGGCAGGCATGGCATCAACATAGCTACCTCCCACATACACGGGGCTACCCTGCATGTTTGGTGTCCCGTAGGTGCCACTGTTACCCTGTAGCCCGTGTGGGTCATAATCCGGTGCAGTGTTTCCATACTTCTGTTGGGGTGGGCAACCTTTCATTGGGTTCTGATAGGCTGTTGACATGGCATATGCATTTTGATGGGGCTTGTTAAAAGATGGTGGGGAAGGAGCGTCATAACTGCCCATTGAGTGCATAGGGTTCATGAAACCAGCTGAGGACTGCATTGGAAGAGGTGGGCTTCCTGTGGGGGACGGCCCCCCTGAAGATGAGCCAATGCCTTTCGACTTTTGATCTTTCTTGTACTTCATCCGCCTGTTCTGGAACCAAATCTTGATCTGCCGCTCGCTAAGGTTGAGCAGATTGGCCATCTCCACGCGCCTCGGCCGGCACAGGTATCGGTTGAAGTGAAACTCCTTCTCGAGCTCCACCAGCTGAGCACTGGTGTAAGCGGTGCGTGCTCTCTTGGAAGCTGCAGAACCTGGAGGGCTTTTCTCACCACCGCTGCTCTCCGCTGGGGTGAGAATGAAATAAAACATAATTACTCCACACGGAAATTGAATGCATCGTTCCCACTAATAAAGCTGGCCATGAAAAACTTATCCCCCTGATATTGGTTGTCAACACTTCATAACTTTGGCATTTATTAAGAGATGCATGCCCTAACATTGACCTTGTGTATGTAAATCACATTACAACTAAAGCCCAGGGCCAGATTCGTACTGTGCACTAGGCAACGGTGTGTTTGCTACATGGTTTGTCTTTTGAATGGTTTACAGGGAGGATTAAAAAGATAGAAACCTCTATGTGCAAATTCAGAGGCTTGTGGGATAAATCTTCTGTTATCTGGACACAATAGTTATGTATGACAAGTGATGTGGCATTACTGCTATCTAAAATCTAAACAATAATCTTTAAGTACTGCTTTTTTTTAATCTTCAGCCGTTTTTATTGTCAACAATATTTATAATATATAACCATATAATCATCACAATTCTTAGACTTTTTTTTAGCTGTACAATAAAATAAAATTGACTGGCCTGTCCCCTTGTTAAACATCCAGTCACTAAAAAATATTGAAAAACATTTGAAACGAGCATGGCCTCATTTAGTCCCACCCCTATTGTATCCCATTTCAAGCTAATAATGTTGGCCAACATCTGTCTCGGTCAAGAAGGGTGAGAAGAGGAGAGAATAGAACAGAACAGAAGAGAAGAGGGGGTTTGGCAAACACACCGTTAGCTGAGCTTGCACTAGGGGAGCTGTTTTTTTGCTTGGTGTTCTGACGTGACTCCTTCATCCAAGGAAAGATTTGCTTCGTGAGAGCTGGGTTTGGGGCCAGAGAGGACGACTTGGATGATGATTTGGCTGTGCCCCCGCCGCCAGCCCCACCACCACCGCTACCGCCTGGCTGCTGGGTGGCATTTGAGGCAGCAACGTTTACAGCGTTCTGAGGAGGGGAAACCTGGGGGGGTGGGTGGTGTTCAGGTGGCAGACTGGGCCGCATGCAGCTGCCATTAAGCTCTTTCGTCTTGGCATGCTGAGGCTGTGGGGGTGCGCTGGTGCCGAGCGACTGTAGGGAGCATGCAGACCTTTGGTAGTCACCCTCAAGATGCGCTGAGTTCTGGAAGGCTGGTGCCGGGGTATCATAGCCAAAACCGTTTGCCCCCTGGTACGAGTATCCTCCGAAAAGTGTTGAGTTGTCGTAGTAGGTCGTTTTCTGCATTTCCAAAAATCGAGTTACCGGCTACCAGGGTCCTGACGACCTTCTGGAAGAACATTGGCACTAGATGTCACGTGACGGTCTCTTTCCAATGGCCTCTTGGAAGCTGACCTGAAAGGTTATAAGAGGCACATAATAAGAGGGGTGCGAGGTAAATCCATCTTACTGCACTGAAAGACGCCATGACATGAATAGCATGTTCCCACAACACAGCCTGCAGATGCTCTCTCTCCTCCCTCTCTCTCACTTTCTCTCTTTTGCTCATCATTACAAACTACACATAAGGCTTTGAACTGGCAGACTCCATTTTAGAAAAAAAAATGTTGTTTGTATTGCGCATTATTTAAGTTGTACTTTTAATTACAGATTTATCTTGCTTTTGTTCTCCAAATAAATTTTTTTTTGTGATGTGGTCATTGTTCCTACTGATATGCAAGTATTTAGGTAGGAAGGGAAATCAATAAATACATGCATACATACATAATCTCTTATTATAAAAATAAAGATTTTACAAATCACTGGCCAAGATACGTTTTAGGTGGTCATTGTTGACACTAGGGCTCCTTCTCTAATATCGTGTAAAAAACATTTCATATATATTTATTTTTTTGCAATTGAAACAGAACTGAACAAACGCAATAAAAGACAACAAAGCGTTATTAAAAAGAAAAATAAACGGACAATACAGACGAGCTCTGTGGACGAGAGTCCTTGCCTCAGACACAAAGGCCATCTTTAGAGGGCTTTCTCCAGTTACAAACAAACGTATTTGGGCAACATTAAAACCTGACAAACCGGCACTGTGTTTCTTTAACTTTGTTACTGGCCTTTATGAACGCAGAGGGAAAGCTTCACCGAAATTTTCGGAAGGTTTTATTCATAATGGACGCTGTACCAAAAATTAGACAAATTCAGCCCTTTAAAAAGCTCAAGACCTCGCAGCTTGGCTCTGGGGTTGCTGAGAGGACCGGGCGAAAACGATCACTCAAACACTTACAGGCACCTGGCATTTATTCTCACTCACTCGCCTGGGTAGTAAATGTTATTAAAAAAGACTAAGGGAAGCCAATAAATTGCACAAGATGTTTTAAGAGAGGACCACTGTGGCTTTTGTTTTATCAGATACTTGCAAGTTCAGTTTACAGTGGACAAACCATTTTAAACGATTTCGAGTCCTTTATCCATAGATAAAATGATATACATTGGTATTTTTCATTAATTATATGTATAATACCATAAATGACATAAATGTACTAAAACTACTGGAAAACCACATTAGTATTTTAATGCTGTGTTATATTTCGTTTGCTACATGCACACATGGCAATTGTAATGAAGGCCTAATTTACATAAACCCTGTTTTACGTCCTGTTCTTTTTTTCCTTTCGTTGTGTAAATCAAATAGAAAAAAAATAATAATTTGATCAAGTAAAAAATAATACTGGTTTATATAATTGTAATAATTGTATTTATCGTATACAAACAAAGTGTTCCTGAAAAAAGCATATGTGGTCTAGCTAAATACTAGCTAAATTAATCATCCTGACATTATACTTTTCTAAAACAGTGTATACACTTTTTGTTGTTCTTTGTTTAAAAGAAAAAGAGCGTGAAAACTGGTATGATAGGCCTATTTTAAACCAACATTATAAGCTTTAGGGCTCATAAATACATTATTGCAGAAGCTAACTCAAAGAAAAGAAAATCCTTTGTTAAAATGGACTGGAATAGTCAGTGAATTTGTCTTCCTCGGACTGATGATGATTCTTATACTGATTATAAAATGTACTTCCATGCAATAAAGGGGTATTTCTAATTCTAATATTATTTAGAAATAAATCTGTGAACATTGAGATGTTTTTGTTTCTGTTGAATAAAACGTAAATATGAGCTACAGCTTTTCGACATCAACTGAGTCTCAACACGTCACAAATGTCGGTCATTTATCTTCGAAGAGGACGGCCGGAATCCTAATCATTTACTCTAAGGAATTGTTCAGGGGAGAGAAAGGGGAGAGGAAGAGGGGGATATAAAAACAGGCATAATAGATATGAAATCATATCGCAGTTCCATTAAATGGAACACGTAATGTCTTGGCCCTCTTGTTACGGTAACACAATAACCAACTTTTCTGTAGATCCAACCCTAATACAATTACGGAGTCGAAAGCTGACGTAGTAGGAGCAGGACCGACCAAAACGTCAACAAAAACAACATAACATTGCTTGGGTGCTTCTTTACAATTCGAAAATAAGTTAGCCTACCTGATATTTGTGTAAATATTAAAAGTATAGCATACATATACCCCCCCCCCCTCCCTAGAAAATTGTATTTCGATTAGAGAGACTCACAGTCTTTGCAATCGGAAAGAACAGGCCTTGAACGTGCAAATTCAATATCAAATGAAAACACACCTTGGTGGCAATCAAAGCTTTTGCTGAAATCGTTAAAACCATTTGAATACTGCATACTGACGTTAAACCACGGGAATTTTTTTTTTTTTTTTTTTTTTGCTCGCGTAAAAACACTACCTCAGTCTTGAACATAAACCCGCGGTTTCCTGCCAAAGAATTTATGAAAACAAACATCCCCCAAAAATGATCTCCTTTGTTATGTAACAAAGCCAAAATGAGACTAGATAACACAATATTGGGTGAATTCATTCAGAGGTAGCGAAAGAAAGCTCCAGCTTCAATGGAAGCTTAAAGCATTGTGAACTCTTCTTGAACCGCGTTTGGAGTCATACGGTCATAAATCACTAGGACACACATACCGCCATTCACAAACTGATAGCCTATTTCAGACCAGCTTACCTTAGCCTCTGACGAGAGACGCGCGGGCAGGCATCATATTTTCCACATTCGGCCACGCTGCAATCAATAAAAAAGCCCAAAGCTCATACCAGTTTCGATATTCCAGCCAGACAGCGCGCGTCAAACGCCGGGTATCTCGAGCACGGCTGCCCCGCGCCAGAGTGCGGGCGCTGCTGGACGATTCCCCTCGGCTCGCGAAAGGGGAAGACGGTCTAGCATGAAAGATCTGAGGTATGCGAGGGGGGCTGCAAATGGACAGGCAGCACTGCTCCTGGCCGCCCTGTCGACTGGTACGCCCTGCTCGCAGATAACAATGGCCTCAGATTTCGCCTTCAGTCTCCCCTCGCCTTTTCCTCACGGCGCAAAATTGAACATCATAATCCAAGGTGGGCTCCCGACTCGCCGTAACAGCTTCCCGTCTCATGTCGGGGCCCTGGTATTATTTGCTCGTTTTTGCTAGGTTATTGTATGTAGTCGACACCAGGCCTTTCCAGCTATTGGAAATAACGGAGCTGGCTGGATGTGAGAGGCTCAAGCGTTAATCCCCATCAAACAGCGTCACCAGTGAAAACTTATGCTAATTGCAGGCGCTCGGGACAAGATAAAGGTCTACAACGGCAGCTGAAGAGTTTTTTCCCCGAGTCTCTTTCACTCGTGTGGTTTAACTATTATCCTCTAGTAACATTGTTTGGCAGGCAACTATAGTAGAGAGGACCCATTTCTCTCTCCCTCTCTTACTCTACCGGTGTATATTAAATTACCAGGAAGTACGTTCTCAGCGCCGGCTTGCCACTTGCTTGAGGCAGAAACAACATTCTATCTGTATTGTTAATATTTCATCACATCCCTGCCAACACACCCAACTAGTATTATAACTTATGCGCAAAATATATATATATAAAAAAAACAATGAGGTGGGGGTGTAAGAACAAGAGAACAGACAACAGGCGGACTTAGGGAGGGGTGTGAAAACAAATCACCAAAAAAAAAGAAAGATTTTTTTTAATATTAAGAAGCTCTGTCTTTTCCTGGTCACACAAGTCCTGCAAGTATCATGGATGGCGCGTGCACGTTAAAAATAGACGAGAGAGTGTCTTCTGTTTTACTGTAGGCTGTAGGCTACATAAAGACAAAAAATATCAACATATCCTTTAAGGATGGAGGACAGAAGGGAAAAATACGATATAGAAAAACGCGAAAGGGAAACGAGGACGAAAGCCGGAGCGAGACCAAAATGGAAAAAAGAAAAAACACCAAGAAAGTGTTCAAGAGATATTGCTACTTCTCTCTCCTTAAGCCAAACACCACGTCTCCCTCTCTCTCTTACTCTCTCTCTATTTTTATTATTCAGGACACTACCCCCGTCGTTTATGGCTACGTAAGATTTATGACTTCCACCATACACAGGCAGCTGTAAACAGGCAACTTTAAAAAGATGCATTTCTTCTAGGTGCTTGAATAGAGAGCATCACCAACGGTGTGGGAGGAAGGCACAAGGCAAAAATGTAGGTGTCTGCAACTTTTTACTAAACGGCATTGTTCCTTATTTTGCAGCCTTTGCTAAAAGGATCCAATGGGGAGCCACTTAAAAGGGCACTAATTAACTAATACGTGGGCTGAGGCAACGAATGCAGAAAACACAATTTCTACTCTACCATTTTGCCATCTTTCAGCTATGATGTAAACATTAACAAACTCTGATTGTTCAGACAGTGGGTCAAATTTTACAGTTCGGATTATGACATGCTGGTTTTCATGGACTGGGATTCATGTTAATTTTCATAAAAAGGACAGCATATTGAGCTGCGCGGTGATGGATGTTACATTTCTCGTTTTTGTCCAATGGAATACAAAAAGGACAACCACAGCCTCGCTGCATTATTTCCATGGATATACATCTCGGGAATCCAGGAAAAAAAATACACTTCCGGACATTCAATCCTACCTCACGGATCACTGGATACTTATTTTGAAATTAAAATCAATTCGTTTAAAACGATTTTAAGTATACTGTATGTCTGTGTTGGGAAAAAAAGGTGTATTAAAATTGTACAATTATACAAACTACATTTTATATGGAGCTGTATGGAGTGTTTTAGTGTATGCTGTCATTTCTGCAAAATTCCATTGTTATGTTTTTTACGAGAAATTATGAAAAGTAAAGACTGTTGCAAACCGTTGCAATAAGCAGTTTCCTTCAGTATTGTAGGGACAATTTACAGAGACATCTGTTACGTTAATAGGAAAGTGGTCTTTAAAACACAATGGCATTAATTAAAAAAATAATAATAATTCAGAATGCTATGCCCCTGAAATTAATAAATGGCATACAAGAAGACAGAAAATAGCTCTAGTAGCCTTTTGGAAAAACAATTAATGAGCTGCTGTTAATTTTGTTGTTTGGATGTTTATTTACATTGAAAAAAAAACATGTTGTGAGTGTTATTCTAGCGTGGGACCTACTGTGAGTTGCGAGTCACCGTTTGCTAAGCAATTATTTAAGGTGTCAAACGATTTCTCAAAGACTTTTGCAAATAAATGTTACGCATGAGCAGCCTCAAAATTAAACAGCACGTAATCACCATCCCAAATCCATATACTACTATATCATTGTAATACAGATTTATGTCTCAATCATACATTAACTGTTTTTTTCCACAGTCACAACTATACATTTAAAAAAATAAACACCTAAATCAACATTGCAAATAGCACAGGGGCCTGCAAAAGTTCACGAGATTTTTTCCCCCAGTATGCAACGATAGAACTGCCATCGAAATTGTCTTTGATTGCATATAATGTGTACGCAATCACATTACATGCTATTTTAGCTAGAATCCTGATTTTGCGTCGTATTAAAATTGCTTTGAAATTAAACATTTCAATAAATCATGCCCATTTTAAAATTTATTTTATTTTTTGTATCAGTAGAAACATAAATTCAGATTTCATAATAATACCAATGTTTTGAAGGGGAAAAAATCGAAATTGAATGGGAAAAAAAGAGTCTCTTTCCCCAAACACGTTACCAGAGGGTATAAATCACTGTCAAACGCAAAAAAAAGATTGAATCACTTACCGAGATATTGTCCTTTATCACTTCTAGATTTTATGCAAGGATACGACTTCTTGATAACGAGAAGGAACTGTAAGTAGAGAAACAGAAAAAAGAGAGATGCAATCAAAACAGGGTCGCCAAAAATCCAATAGAGAACACCAGACCTCATGTAGAGAAATTGACCTCGAAGACAATTTGATGGTTGGCCACTGTTGACCGACATGTTAACCTTAAATTATGTTCGGGAATACAAAGAGAAATTCGAGACCAACGAAAATGTTTACGCTGTATCCCAAAGTCCCTTACTTCTATTGATTTTCAACCTGTATTGAATTAAGCATGATATTTCTAATCATTTAAAACACAACCTTTGGCCTTCCTAACGGATTTACTGACAGCAGAAAGGGTATTTTGAAATCAAAACGATTCATTCTAAAAACCATACACGCGCTCTTTTTAAACACTGAAAAAAAGATGAATAAAGGAATAAAAAATTATACTGGAAAACTGTAGTTAAATCGCATTTTTTGTTAGTGTTAACAGTATAACAAGATCTCCTGGCCTTGTTATAAAGAATGGCCTACCTTTCAGTTCTACAATATTATGCAATTATATAATGGTATAGTTACATAACATCCCAAGACAATTGACATAATAATAATATAAATAATAATAATAATAATAATAATAATAATAATAATAATAATAATATAAATAATAATAGTAAATAATAATAATATAAATAATAATAACAGTAATAATAATAATAATAATAAATAACATTTAAAACACAATCATCATACATATATTACGAAAGATATATTTTTTTAAAATAAACACAACAAGCGACCACGTTCGGCGACCATTGAGAAAACGAAAACCATAAAGCTCGAGCCCCACCATTCTGGTATAAAATCCGCCCATAAACTTGACAAACGGTCCTTAATCCAAACGGGTGCCCTGGAGGACCGAAAAATGGATATATATAGCCTATATATATATATATATATATATATATACAGTAAGCGATAGCCTGAACTGAAATGGAATGAAATGGCCTTGCTGGTCTGCATAGCAGCGCTTATTAAAAGTGGAATAAAAACGTTGGACGGTTTCGTTCGCCGGCTCGTGACAGCTACCCCAAACACATAAATCAAAACGAGGATTCCCCCGACCTCCCCGACTCTGCGGCCTACAGCGCTATAAAGTTATTTATTGCATCCCCGCACTTACGCACGCCGTTGGCTCGATTCCATTCCCAGCACCCGGGCCCGTTTCTACCGCTGTTGTCCGGGTATTTTTGGGTCGATTCGTCCCCGGTAACACGCCAGCGACCCGCAGCCTTGCTGGACTAACCTAAAGTTACCTATAAAGTGAAGGGTGCTCGTGCCCCAGCAAGCAGGAACGCTGCTGCTCTCAGAACAAAGGGAGGAGGCAGCTCCCAGCCAGAAGAGCTGATGAGCCAATTTTTAGTGAGGAAAATAGAATAGAAAGCAACCAGAGAGCAACGGCTTAGCCGAACCAGAACCAGTTTCTCCTCTGCCACACGGAAAGCGTTCCAGTAGGCTAGTGTATAATTATTGTTCAGGCTATCGAAGGCTCGGAAAGAAAACAACAGCCGGATTCACGTGCGCTCATTACTGCGGACTTTGCAACAAAGGGCTCCTGCATCATTTATATAAATGCATATTAAGTGGATGCACGGGCAGTGGGAGATTGTGTTCGGTTTGTCAGACCGTTTAAATATAGCAGGAGCTACTCTCACACTCTGCATAGTTCACACTGTGAACTCATTTGCACCCATGTCTGCTCACTTACAAAACAGTTATGCTACATTTTAACTTTATTATCTCTCTCACCCTTGGATATTGCACCACCCATTTGTATGGCCGTAGCCATCTGTAATATAGATCTTCGTTTCAAAAATATATGCAACACGTATGTACGAACATATAGTAAAACACGCGAAACTAAAAGAGGCGCACGGCGTGGCTTTGACAGATTGGCACTGGGTTTGCAGCTTGACCTTTCCGTGGAGGTGCGATAACTCACCAGATTAATGATCAGTCAGAGGTACTTTGGAATCCCCTTGTAATGTCTTATATTTATGCATTAATCTCCCGTCCTGTACGTCCACAGGCTCTTGAGAAGCACGTATAGCACCTTCTGGAAGTCAGCGCAAAGCCGACCTCATCCCATTTGTTGTGTAATTTACCGGGCGGTTGTGAACTGGCTATTTAGTAGTGACTGGGCGATACCATAAGGGCCCTCTTTCCAAATCCAAAATAATGCCCTGAATCCTTTGCTCACGTGACACGCATGCGTCAGAATGTCTATTTGAAGTCTTTTCCTATAGTCTAATAATTCCAAAAATAGAAAATATGCATTCTCATTCATAATCCAACCAATCGCAATTAATGACTTCTGCCTCGTTTTCTTGAGTGCCACCCAGCAAAAAACACTGATTTCGCCTCCCCATCACAGAAATGTTGAGCTTTCATCAAGTCCGTTCGTTGGATTCCTGTGCTTTGAAAAGTAATGAGCTTGAACGCTTAGCATACCCAAATGCCGAGAGAGGAGGCTGTTTTAAACTGGGAGCGGCTAGATATGTCTTCTTTTCTCTTGCAGTCTGGCGGATGACATCCAACTTTCAACACCACAAACTTCAGTGTGAGGCCGCTTGATACGTTGGGCCTTCTGTGGCCAATCTTTGAACGATTAAAGGCGTTTCTGCTCTCGAAGGCTGTGGGAATGGGCAGGGGGCTTGGTTTCTGACACCCACGCATATAACATCAACTAAAGATTTCTCGTTCGCCTTGCTGACCTGTGCGCAATGCTCACAACAAAGACTCTCACCGGGAAGAACTTTTTCTCAAATGCGAATTAATCATTATTTATTGCTCTGGAATGAGATCAGGTGGTTTTCTGTGTGTAAATGTTATGTTTGCACTACCTAATCATATATTGTTTAACTGACTCGGTCTAAAGCTTTACCTTGATGGAAATATCCCCCAAGTGGACTTACTGGTGAAGCTTACTAAACGAAACTATACAAACCTGAAGATTACTCATTACTGCGTAACCCTCCATGCTCTAAAAGTACTCATTCAGATGGTCTTATATAAAAGTCAAACTTTCAGCTATTCGACCACAAAGTTAATTTTTAAGAACCATCTGTGCATTGGGTGGATAATGTTTAACTTTTTGAATGAAGACACTGACTGAGGAAGAGACAGGGTCTTTGGGTCAACCAAGGCCCATGCCCCCAGGGTCCCCAAAACTGCCAACTTCACAAATCTGACAAATGAGCAGAGAAAATAAAAATGCACCCTGTTAGAAGTGAAACAGCAGTGGGATCAGTTGGATTTTAACTTTAAGAGTAAAATATAATTTAAATAAGTCATTGAATGGTTTATTTTGTGGACGCTGTTTAAAAGGGCGCTTTAGTAAAGCTACATAACTCCACACCCCACTGCAGCTATTGGTGCCCATGAAAAGTTTTATGACCTAGTTGACAGTCGCACTGTTCTTTGAAACTGCTCCCTCTTACTAGTCCACTCTCTTTACTGTCAGTGATTTATGATAAAATCAATTAAATTATATCCACTTAGAGTTTTGTGGTTTTATTCAGACCTGTACGCTAGTTAACGGAAACCGCTGGTCACAATTTCACTTTTGGGTTAACGACCATCAAGACAACAACAAGACCAAAAGTAGGCCTAGTACTTAGAGAAGAGATTTTTCAAAACGTGTAAGAACGCGCAGATTGACTCAGAGGGCTGATTTCTGAGCTTGTAGAAATTTTTGATGCACATGTCTGCAAATGACAACGTAGTTTTTACATGTTTGATGTCAAACATTTGTGTCAGAACCTTTAAATTATTTATAGTCCACTTTTGTTAACATTTAATTATATTCTGTCCTCCACCTAGGTTATAAACAATAGCAAATTTATCCCGTCTTAATTCAAACAAACCACATAATAGACAAAAGTTTTACGCAACAGATATTTTTTCAAGTTATATATATTATATTATATTATATTATATTTAATTTTAAATTTAAATTTTCACCTAAGTTAAAACTTCATCGCTTCTAAATTGATAAAAGACACATTTGTTATAACTACACCGTGTATCAATAGTAAAATGTTACTAAGCTATTCGAGAACGAAAATTGTTTTTTGTTGTTTGTTTTTTTTGTTTTCTTCCATGTTTAAGCGACCAAGGGGCAGGGGACACAGAAGAGACATTATGTTTCAAAATAGCCGACTACCTTGAGGCCATATTTGAATTATTAGTCGCACTTATATTACCTTTGACAGCTTGCGCGTACTGTAGGTTTTAGGGACACCAAATCGTTTTTACAAGCAGCAAAATTGAAAGATAATCTAAACTAAATGGCTATAAGGCCATTTTGGGATACCTGTGGCGCGTTCAATAGAGAGCAGAGCAAAGGTAGAAATTAGGAGCTGTTAGTCGATTAAGCAGCCTTCTATTTTGGTCATAAATCTGTCGTCTTTTTCCACTTTCAGACCTCGCGAATCTCCACACTTTTCCAATCAGTAAGAATGTGAGAAATTAGTCTAACTGATGAAAAAAGGAACGTTACAGAACCACAAGAGTAATACAAGAAATGTAGTGAAGTATTTGGGGAATGAGCCAACTTTTAGCCCTCATCGGTTACCAATTTGAAGGCAAGTGTCTCCAGTTGTTTGAAAACAAAGAAAAAAGTTTTCGAAGTCGGGCACACCCAGGGATGACTCTAGGTCACACAACGGATAATTAATGACTTGTCGGCAGAAGAGCTCGGGACACAAGGAAGAACCCAGGCATGCGGCATCATTCGAAGCTTGCAAATCTTACCTGACATCCAGCATTCCTCCCGGTATCTCCGCAGAAAATGGGCCTTTGTTTTTGGAATATTTACGACAAACCACGGAACAGATTGGCTTCCATGAAGGGGTTGTTTTATAGATTTGAAATGTTTGATGTTCGATGCGAGAAGGTAACGTTTTATTGCTTCCTTATCGATTTAAACGTTTGCATAAAACAATAAAATGAGGCTACTTTGTGGATCACAGCGTTCACATGCGCGTCGGGGACTGCTAATGCGCGCACAGCTCCACTCAGGCGTCCACAATCCCAATACTCCGGGAGCTCAACGTTTTTCCTTCAGCCGAACCCCAGGCTTTGAGTCTTAGCGTGTGACTGCTCTGGAGCACCACTCACCGGCAGGAGAAAGATTCCACCTCTAGCCTCAAGCTGTCTGATTGCCTCTCGCTGCTTGCGTGGAGCAGGGTGGATTGACACGGTGAACTAGTGAACCAGTGGACTGACAGGACACACAGGGTGGAGAAGCCAACGGGGTTCGATTGTCCAATAGGGGACTGCACGGCTACGGGGCCAACACATGGGCCATATGGTTATTGCAACCTGCAGGCTTCGGCAAGGGCGAACACGGTCAACCTCATTCCGATAATTGTTCCCTTTCCTGTAGACATCCAACACGTTTCTTGTCTCCGTTTTTATTTTAAGGGAATGATGCCAAATTCCAATAGATAGAAAAGTCGTTATAGGCTACTTGCTATTTTTTTGAGTTTACAAAAAAGCTCACGCAGTATTTCATCTGGTAGGTCTGACTTCAGTAGATTTTGTTTTGCTAACTTTGCTCTAATGCACATTTCCTGCATTCACTAGAATTACATTACAAACCTCCAAGATAAGTCACTGCACTTTCGGCTTTCGTTCTTCGAGGCTTTTGTGTGCTAGGTTGTACACTACCCACGCAGAGATAGCAGAAAACAACAGGCGCGTGCGCTCTCTCTCACACACATACACACACACACACACACTCTGTGACATAGACGGAAGTTCAATTATAACTATTTAAAAGTGTGATGATAATATCCATGCTATTTTTAGCCACTGCATAAAAAGGTAGACGCTGGCTCGAACATTTCCGGCTGAATTCTCTTATCGCGCTCCCCCATGCTCCTCAAATGGATGAAAATCCCGCGTGTAGCCTCTGGATAGCGTTTCTCTGCTCATTTTTCATGTGCTTTCAATCGTTGCTCTGTGTAGACCGTTATGAATTAGAGAGAGGTTTGATATTGATTTATTTCCAAATGGGTAATTATTCGTGCATTAGGAGACAGGGGAAACACCTGGAAAACTCACCTAAGCTAACATAAAATAAATCGTAGCTACGTACAACTGCTACTGCTGGCCTAATAAAACGACGAATCCAATGAAAGACAAAAGGACTTAAAGATTCAGTATGGGACCAAAACATGATTTAGCCACCATGCTTAGTGACAGTTGAATGTCCAAGCTGTATACTGGCTATGATCGTTAAGTGATAGCGAATACACAAATGTAATTGTTGAACATCAAACTATGATCGTTTAGTGGTACAAATGTACAACATTCAAAGTTATGTGCATTTATTTACTGCATATATCTAGTATTCCACAGAAAACGGGTGGGTTATCTAGCCATGCCGGAGTTCCTTAATAATAATAATAATAATAATAATAATAATAATAATTATTATTATTATTATTATTATTATTATTATGTCTGCTCTATCAATTGTGGTAATGTTTGCTTTAAATAAGTCAAAATAATAGAAGGTTTGAAGACTAAATTGCGAAACAGCAGCTTAGTTTATACATCGCTCCATCTTGTTAGTGTACATTTGAATGCAATAAGAGGACAATATGGCCGACATCCAATCCAAAGACTGAGGAAACTCGCTAGTGATGAACTATCGGAATACTGTCTGATAACAAGAAAAAAGGCCAACAAGCATTTGCTTTCTTTATGGGAATTTAAATTACACAAATTAACACGATTTTAATGCTGAAATGTGCATTACTTGTAATCCTTACGGCTGGTATACAAATATTTAAAATGTAGCATTTTAGGCTATTATTGTCAAATATAATGTTTTAATCGTTATTAAGTTAGTGTACAGGATACACATTTGGTTACATTAAAAGTATTTAATCTATATCACTGACACTTTTATGATAAACTTAACTGTATAACTTCACTTGAACACTTTTTTCTGCACAAATATGGGGACTCTTAATGTCTATCCAAACTGACTGGCATTTTGAATCATTTATTCAACCTCGGCTGTCACTAAACACGTGCAATCAGATATGAGATCCGCCTGGCGAGTCCCTGCACGAAAAAAAGTCCCATCTTTTCACCCCCTGCGCATCTTCCAAAATGAGCTTGGATATTGTTTTTGACACAGCGCCGGGCAACAAGGAGCGCTGCTGGAATTATACATTTTGATGGTGCTCGCCATGCCGGTGTGCCCATTAATATTTGATAGGAGCCAAGGAGTTATTCTAATTTTGCTACACAAAGGTTTGTGCTACCCAGGTGGAGAGGATGTGAATAAAAACAGTTGCAATGCTATAAAGTTAAGGGGCAAAGCGTCCCAGCACTCCATTATTATTATTGTTATTATTATTATTCCTGCTGATCGGTTATTGCTGTTACCAGTAACATTAACATTTATCGTTTTCCCCCTTAAGCTCATAGATTACAATTAATGTTTTTTTTATGCATGTATGAATGTATGTTTTTATGTTTGTGTGAATAAAATAATAAAGGTCGATTAACCTCTTTGTTTGTGGACGTATTCTTCAGCGGCGCATGTGCATTGCACAATTATTGCCATCTCTACGAAATAACATTAACACGTCATAAACAAGATTTACTACAGGTAAAGTCGCTCACTTGACAAGCCTCCTCCTCGTGCACAGATAAGGAGGGGGGAATCCAGTTCAAATAGCATGCCAGCCAATAAGGCAGATTTCTGTGTTATTCTTTCAGTTTCACAGTATTAAAATCACTTGTAGAAAAAAAAACTTGTAACAATAAAATGGCCATTGAAAGCCTTCTGTAACTGAAGCTAGCTTTATCTTAAATCAGGTAATGTCCGTCTACTAAGTGTTTCCCACATAAAGAATAAAAAATAAAATCACACGATCTTCTTTGTGTCAGTGACCCTCTTTCAGCTTAAGGGCAATTCAATCTCTGTCAGTGTTCTAGTTACGAATAATCTAAAGCAGTAGCTGCCCCTTTCTACTCAGTAAGTACTCCAATTAGGTTTTTACACCATGAAGAAAAACAGCTGCAGTCCAGGTATGAGACCCCTGGCTATGAGATTCCTAGCGGGCGCGGACACTTTTATGAGATTTACAAGGCGACGAGGCGTTCCCATTTTGCCAAATTTAAACAAATCTTCCCTTAATAGGTAATTGCATATTCAGTAACTCAAGACCTGCAGCTACTTCATATTAGCCGCTGATCCATTGTCGTAAATCGTTCGCGATAATCAACTCGGGAGGCTTAAAGATGAGGGGAGAGAAGGCGAAAGCGAAGGGTTCGCGGGCCGTTTTCGAATCAGAAGTCGGCGAGCCTTAACGGTAATCCGGGGAATCTCTTCCTCGTTCCCGCATATCGTCGCTCGCCCATC
The DNA here is from genome assembly GCF_949357685.1 of Gobio gobio. Classification (NCBI taxonomy): domain Eukaryota; kingdom Metazoa; phylum Chordata; class Actinopteri; order Cypriniformes; family Gobionidae; genus Gobio; species Gobio gobio. The sequence goes on from NC_137097.1 coordinate 42,550,501, forward strand.
ATTTTCAAAGAGAAATGATTTATCGCGCAGACGGCCATAAACAACACAACTCCCTCACAAATACACAATGGCAGCCCCGCTGCCGCTGACACACATATCACTATAAATCAAGCGAAGTAGCTGGCTGAAAAGACGGTACAGAGAGTGAGAGAGAGAGAGAGGGGGACATGCAAAGGAAGGGAGAAAGATGGTTTATGTGGGACGGTGAGGAAAAGAAGAGAAACACTCTGCTTTTCAAAATATATGTAGTGATATGAATGGAGTACGCTGTAATGCAATGACATGTAGCATCACTCCTGTTGGCAGCTGAATTCAAACGATGGAATGGGTTTGTGAGACATACATGCATGATGACAAGGGATGGCGAGGATGAGTATTTCTGGACGATATTTACCACAACACCACAAAACAGCAAATAAATGCAAGGAGTCGGGTAAGCCTGGAACGGTGGCGGCGGTCGAAGTGGCGTTCCCCGTTTCCTCGTATACTCACAAGCTTCGCACGGTGAGACGCTCCCCCGTCCAAATTTGTTTTATTGCAGCCTCCGTGAGGGTCTCTGCCTGTGCTTTTTTTCGCTCCGCTATAGGGCTTGTTTTTAAAAGGACAGTTGAATTTCACGTCAGACACTAGGAGACCATGTCTGCGATATTCCTGACGAATACATATCTATTCTGCAACCACTGCATTAATTATTTAATGAATCACGTGACCAGGAGGGGGATGGGGGCACCACGGCTTGCACGCTCGCGGGATTACTATGACCCAACACTCCACAGCTACACTACATGCTGTTCTGTTCTTTTTATTCGTAAAATGAAATTCTTCATACTATTCAGGACAAGGTAAATAAAAAAAGTTTGTTACGGTACGAACGTAGCCTATATGTGCACGGTTACCTATATGGTAGGCATGGATAATCATAATGTGTAAATTTTTAAGTGGTACAAGTTTTATAGTCTTTTATAACGCCTAGGTATTTTATTACGGACATTTTTATTAAATTGTGTTTTGAATTCAGATTAGTTCCGTATTACGTTCCAATGAAGCAGCTTATTTTTGTAATCAGCAGATTTTCAAGTTCAATTATTGTCTTTGGTGTTATATTTATGTCTTGTTTTATTTATTTGTAACTACTTTGAATATGCATTAAAATAATGATAAATAAAATAAGAGACTCTCACTCTCTCTCTGTGAAGAAATTCTTACGCTAACAAGCACTCTGATGAATGGCTGTTGGCATTACAACTGATATCACATACCCAATTTTCATCACGGATTCTTTGCCAGCTTATTTAACACTACAACAACGCTTTTGACATTTTATCGAAATTAAGTCAGTTTAACGGTTTAAACATTTTCAATGCAGAGAGCACATTAGTTACAAGTAAGGAGATTTATAGATGTTTTTCCTACATTTAACTATCAAACTGTTATTTTGTATTATTATTATTATTATTATTATTATTATTATTATTATTATTATTATTATTATTATGATATAGTTGTTAGGCTGTTCAAAAACAGGTAACTTACGACAGATAAACGGAGAAAAAATTATCTTGTGGAGACCCTTCTGCGAGCCCTAAGCAACAATGGTAGGGATGCCCTTCTGCACAGCGCTGAGGCAAAACGGAAACAATAGACCTGGAGCTGAGTCAAAAGAAACGGAGCAGTACAGAGACTTTGAAGGTCAAACAATAGCCTGACTTGCTGTGTGCTTATAGAAGAAGTATAGCAAAGAATCTGCACCATCTTTTCTATGGCTAATATCAGTCAAAACAGCTCGAAGGAACGAATAAAACGCGCGATTAAAGTGTAGTCAGCAGTGTAGCCACAGTTTTATCAAATGCAATTAGACTATAATTTGCCAAAGAAGTGGAATGCAATAAAGATAAGCTTTGTGTGCAATTGAATCTCTTCCATTTTCTTCGGCAATTTGCAATTGAATCTTTGCATTTTCTCGTATGTAAGATAGTTGTGGTGGTGTAAATACAAACAAAAACATATATGAACATGGCAATATGTGAATTACATCAATGGTAACATTAAAGCACAACTGTCTATCAAGATTAAAGCGTATATGCATCGGCGTTTACTGCTTTGGACGAATGAAAGGGAATTGTGTGATTCAAAAATTGGTAACGATTGCACATGTGCATTGTTTTTGAAATATGGTACTTTGTTACATATAATCCACAATACATCTTTCAGGTTTATATAAAAAAAAAACTATACGGATAATTTAATAAAATTTGGATATACATGAAGGCTAGTAATTCTGACAACAGAAATAATGCCTAATAATAACAAATTTGAATTCAATTAATTATAAGATTATGATAATAGAAATGCATAATAAAAGAAATCGTTCTAAAGTTCAACTCGATTGTTTTGTCCTCGCATGTCTTTAAATTATTATTGGGCAATGAGTAGAGTTAAAATCCGTATTTCAATTAGTGGCCAAATCATCTGAAAATAAAAACGAAATAACATATATATATATATATATATATATATATATATATATATATATATATATATATATATATATATATATATATATATATATATATATATATATATATATATATCTTTTATATATATATAACCAAAATCATTTAAAAAGTTCAAATGAACGTTTAAAAATGGAAAACATTCAAATTACATTATAATTAAAACCTGTATAGCTTTTTACAATTGCAGGTAATACATTCACCTTACTGGATGTAATATTTACTGAACGTGCATCAGCAAGACCAACAATAATGATAATAAAACATCCGGTTTCATTATTATTATTATTATTATTATTATTATTATTATTAGGCCTATTATTATTATAGAAAAAGAGAGAGAGCTCAGATTATAAAGAGAAATCAGTGAATGGATATTCCAGATTTTGCAGGCGCTTAAGTAAACAGAACGTTTGGCTAAAGGCTAGGTTTATACAGAGCGGCGGAGATTGATTTACGGCACTGAGCATACCCTCTTTTATTGGGGACTGTAAATCTGTCAAAAGCGACAGAACGCGTAGCCCCTTTAAAAAATTATATTATTTGATAGGGATAATTGCAGGACAGCGGCTTGTTGAGGTCACCATGTGCATTTTTCATATGTCGTGTTTGTTTGTTTTTGTTTGTTTGTTTTTTCTTGCAAACCGGACAAGAAAATTAATTAATTTATATGGACTCAAATTGTGTAGCCTATTAAATGTAGAGTTATTATTATTATCAATAACAATATTTTTTTCTATTTCCACATGATATCAGCGAACTTAATTATTTTGACTGTAATATGTGGTAGGAATCGCGGCAGCATGTGCGCGAGCTGTTAGTTGCACATTACATGAGAAGCCACGTTTTCTGAAGCCAAGAGTAACAAATAAAGCACCTGAATATTCCTCTTTAGTGAGCTAACTCATTACTCTTCGCTATCTCAGGAAATAATGGAATCTGTATCGCAGCAACCATTCAGTTAAATATTAATATCGAATGAAGAGGAGCCCAGTTGGAGAGATACGGAGAGTTAAAGAAATAAATGCACGCGTAATCTGCATTTTTCAAAACAAGAGATTAAACATATTTACTAAATAGTTGTAGTAGACCATGTGTAGATGGGTAATATTACAGTAATATTGATGAAATAATAGATTAGTAATGCGGTAGAAAAGGGAGGGGTTGCGTTTTGCTGGCAGTGTTAACAATAGTGATTTGCCTTACTTAATATGTGTCTCTTTAAAACACACACACACACACACACACACACACACACACACACACACACACACACACACACACACACACACACACACACAACGCGCGCGCGCACGCACACAGGCTCTCAGCCCAGGCCCACAAAGCTGGCGCGCGCGGGCCATACATCTCTGTGACTATGCGTTGCTGACCTCCGCTCCGCGGCTTTTCACAATAATAATTCAGCAATGCGCAAGGGCTATTTGTTTCGCAATTAGCGGCGTGAGCTAAAACAGGCACCACACCATCACATCAGCGTTACAAGGCCAAGCGGCGAGCTTTCCAACAAACCTTGAAGGAGGGAGTGGAGACCAGAACAAGGAGAGCAAGAAGGAGGGGGCTTATACATGATACAATGCGAGGCGTTGTCACACAAAATAGCCATCATATTTCTGAAGCGGAAGGCCCTTTTGGCCTCCCTCACAATGTTACAGCTACTAAAATACATATAAAGGAAATCGTAAAGTAATCTCGCCGTGTGTATTCTGCAGGTCTTGACACGCATGGTGACTATTCGGGCCTTTCTAAAGTGGTTCAAACCAAAAGACGGGAGAGATGTTTAAGGATGGGTCTTTGCAAGGCCACGACTGATGTTGTTTTAAGGGCCCCCGATAGTTTACTAGACTGTCTGAGGGAAGAGATAGCACGGTGCCCTCGGGTTACAGTGCCCTGGCCGCGCTGTTATGACAAACTCGCCCTAGGGCTTTGTTGACCATGTAACACGTAGCGCTGTCCTGTCCGCGCCGGGTCAAGGGTTTCAGAAGGGTCAGTCTGAGCCTTCGCAACAGACCTAATCGGTCAGAAAAACGTGTCCTCTAGTTGAACCCATTGCTGCCATTCTGCCTGCCTGCTGCAAGAATCGATTTTTTTATGTCATCCCTCAACTTCCCTCAATATCGGTTTCTATATTTTTGTCTTTTTTGCCACGCTTCATGCCACATAGGTCCGCAGAGGGAGGCGAAAGCCATAAACCAGAACCACTGGCCTTTTCTTCAATAGCCTATACGCACAAGAGATTGATTTGCAGGGGTTAAATGGCGGTGAGCCCGTATAAGAGCATTCGTGCTCATCTAAGCACACAACATGCAATTGAAGCAATTTGCTACAAGTCGTTTGTTTTAGGCAAATAGTTGCTCTCGAGACATTCTCTTTGGTGCATTTCATTCCTGTCTGACCAACAGAGCATCGCATAATTTATTCTCGAGACCGGCCGCTTTGCACCTGTGGCCACCCAAGCTCTCTGATGGGATAAAAGGCGTTTTAAGGTGGGGAAACATACACATGGGCACACAAACAAAATGATATGCAAAGGAAATAAAGTGCCATTAACAACAGCCATTAGGGCAACATGTTATACTCGCAGATGGGAGATGTCTTACAAATTGCATATCCAGATTTGCTCACATGTATATATGGCACAATGCAACTCATGCATATTCACAACGTTGATGGAAGACACATGCGCGTTCACGCGCACTGGAACGGACAAACAGTTGCTGACGTGCACATTCGATTTTTTTTCTCGATACCTTCAGGGCCAACACCCACAAATACACCATCTAGCATTTCTACAGATGTGGTGCTCAAACACGAAAAGGTAAACATTCTACCACTTTAGTTGTGATGGTACACACCTAGAAGTTATCACAAACACACGACAGCCGGTTCCCAAACGCTACCCTTTCTGTCAAAGCAGCCATAAAATCCATCCGTGCCACAACACGACAAATGTGCCTCTGCTACCCAACTGTGAGAAGGCCATAAAGCAATAAAACTCAAAGCACTAAAAGTGCTGCAAATAAAACAAAAGTACTGTACCTTGAACGCTGCCATCTCTCGTCCTGCGAAGATTCTCACTCGTGCTAACATTTTCAAGAGATTCTTCATGGGACATCCCTCGCCAAAAAGTTTTCTTGTGGCATGACTTGGTGAATAGAAGATGGTAGAGAAGGGAGGGGGGATGTCTTCAAGTGCCCTTCAAGATTTCACTCCCCTCCTAGCAGAAGGTCCGAGCAGTTGTGCTGCCGAATGACAATAGGAGAGAAGACTGGTTTAAAGAGAAGCGGTGATTAATGATTTTTCTGTATAATTCTCACATTTTTCTTTAGGCTTCTGTCTGCAAATAATAGCGGTGAACTTTTGAGGCCCTCAAAAGAAATCTGTTCACTCCTATTCAAACCAATGTGGCAGAAAGGGTTTTTTTTCTCTCTAAAAAAATAAATAAAATATGTGTGACAACAATAGAATTCCAGGGTCTATACAGATGCCACACACAAATGCATCCATTTAAATTCTAGAGTACCTTTTGAAGAGACACAAGTTTAAAAATACATCTCACTTTGGAAATAAGATGTGGGCCTAAATCACAACATGGTAGATAGGCTATATAAGGTTTATTTAGCTGTGCTAAATATTTATGCCACTTTATTAGCTCTCAATAAATTGCCGAAAAATGTGCACATTCAACAAATTTAACTAGAGAGTGGACCTGATACGGTTTTACTGCCTCACATTTTTACTTTTTGAAGTGTTTGACGTTATGTCCAGACAGCATTTCATAAATAAAAGGGAGAAAACAGACAAATGGCTTTAGCGGGCTGTGTGGCGAAAGGCCTCTCTGATATCAACAAGCAAGTAATAGAAAATCTTCACGGTGCCATGGAATGCTAGCAGACCAATTTAAGGCCATACTTTTGTGTAAAGTTCAACGCCAGCAAACGGAATGTTATTTTCTCCGGCTCTATATTTTCAATACCTGCTCTGAGAAAAGAAAATGAAAATTAATACAAGGGCTGCGCCTTCCAAAAGAAGCCATTTGTCTTCTTGATTATCTATTTGGTTGTCAGGGTTTGAGCTATGGCACCGACCCGCTCCTTTGTAATATAAAAAACACACAGCTTGCGCTGGCAAACAGTCGCGAAACTGTTGTGCAAGAATTACACTCATTAAAGCATTAAAAGCCCACGAGCCGAGAAACTATTTAACTTCTGCTTTTTTTCTAACATGGATCCATATTTTTAGGCGCATTCACGGCGTCGTTGAGCAGAGGGGTCGTGCACCGTTAAATTAAGGAGAGGCGAGACAGAAAGGAAGGTTTTTGTGATTTAGAATAAGATTACAAGGCGTAATGTACCGGGATTACTCGCAATGCAGCGATATAAATCACCAGAGAGATATGCAGAGATCTTCAAGACAGGCGAGTGCTACAAGGCTAACGAAAATGCACAGTGGCAAACCAAATACAATTAAATTGTGTAGCAAAACACAATAGAAGATGGTATCCACCTATATAAGAAATATGCATTTAAAATAAGCTTATCTGGCTTTAAAATACACAAGAAGACATGACACATGAAGAAAGAGTATAATTTTCCGCCATTTATTAAATTTCTAGAGCTATTTACATGTAACAAAGGTAAACAGTGAAAGGTACAAGCAGAAAGAAGACAAAATACAAACAAATAGGAGGGGAAATTTACAATTCATCAGCGAGAAAACTGATCTTTGGAATGTAAAAAAATATATAATAAAATGTAAATTAATAAAACAAAAGAAAGAAAGAAAGAAAGAAAGAAAGAAAGAAAGAAAGAAAGAAAGAAAGAAAGAAAGAAAGAAAGAAAGAAAGAAAGAAAGAAAGAAAGAAAGAAAAAGAAAGAAAGTGTGGTATGTGCGCATGTCTATGTACCATAAAACAAATTGAGGGTGGTAATGACATAAAAAAAGAATAAACGAAAATATAGTGTATTTACTCATGCAATATACGCACATTTGCTCTATACAACCCTGGCCACACTTAACTTAAATTTTATTTAAACTTACAAAAATGCTGAGATTAGCTATTGCAGATATTTGCCATTAAGTCAAAGGAACTTAATCTGATCACTTCATAAAACTAGACAAAAAAATACAATTGAGGTAATTTAAATAGTACTTAGCAGTGCTCTCATTAAAATGCTTTGCGTTGTACCGGTTTTGGTTATACATATCTAGCCATCCAGCTTCATTGAACCTTTATATTATATTTAATACGACTAAAAACTAATTAGTAATTTGCTGTTCTTAAACTGAAATGCGCTAAACAGGCGAGTGAAACGTCCCTGTATTTGTAATGAGCGACAAATGGACCACACGCACAATAACCCTCAGTCCCATCGGCATTGCGTTCGAAATGCAAATAGCAAATGCAAAATAACCTAATTGCTACAAAATACAAAACTTCATATCAGTTGAAAAACACTCGGCTAGTTATTTTTAAGCCTGGGGAATAAAGGGAGTTAGAAAAGGCTTCTTGACAAAACAGAGAGACTCATTTATTAAGCACAACGCTAGACGTCGAGGTAATGGGCAGGCCTACGGTTCATCCTTTGTACCACAGAGTAAACATGACAAATGGGGCCGAGTTTGGCGTGATTAAAGATGAAACACGGATCCATCTTCACCCAATCTGAAAACTATCTGCCGCCTTCTGTGCTTATGGAAGGGGCGAGTGAGCAGGAAAGGCGTGCAGGATAAAAATGGGAACCAGACTGGGAAGGCAACCCATCTATAGTAGCATTTGAGTTCGAGTCTTCAGTCTCTTCACCCATTTTTAGTGTTAAAAAGATGAACATGTTCTTTGCTCCTTCACCCCACAGCTTCCTCGTATTTTTCCCTGTAATTAGAGTGCAGGAGAGAGAGTAAGGAGGCATAACGCGGGTAAAATCCACGTTCTACACTCCATAAAATTAGATTTTATAATTGTACGTGTTTTGGGCAACAGTGGAGGGCTATAGACTTGGCGGAGGTCCGCTAGCTCGGTTCTGATTGCTGCCCAATGTCGGGCCGCCGCTTGGATTAGTGTTGGCAGAGTTGCTGCGTATTTTGGTGTTGGGAAGCTTATGGTCCTTCTTCCACTTCATGCGCCGGTTCTGAAACCAAATCTTAATCTGTCGTTCGGATAGGCATAGTGTATGGGCAATCTCCACCCTCCGTCTGCGGGTCAGATAGCGGTTGTAATGGAACTCTTTCTCCAATTCCAGGACTTGCTGCCGCGTGTAAGCTGTGCGTGAGCGCTTTGGTTCACCCCCTGAATAGTTCGGGCTCACTGTTGGGATACAGAGAGCGACACGTTACAAAAAAGTATAACACTCGCGCACACACAGCCCCATACACACTCACATGTATGTACACTCCAATTCATGAACAATCACATCCACACACACACACACACACACACACACACACACACACACACACACACACACACACACACTAATATAGGCTAGTGTAATATATTGTTTTATAACTTGAAGAAAATCCGCTCGTAATTACAAGTGTATGTGACTGTTAAAATATTATATTATGCAAAATGGTAATAAGGTTTGGGACAGTCAGTGACATTAGGCTAATTCCCAGACTTCATGGCTCAAAATAAGTCAATAATGGCAGCCCCAGATACAACAATAGGGGTTTTTCATTTTTGTATAAGAAATCCTCAAATAAATACATATTCAGCAATAACACTACAAGGAAACAGCATAATCTATAGTTGGGCGACTAATGTTAACCCGTGATTTTGCGTTTGCCCCCTTTTCAACGCACACCATGGCAGCTCTATGAGTACATGCACTAATTATCGCGGAATAATAGTTCATAAAAGAGTCCGGCTGTTTGTATTACCATTAATGTTTTATTATCGTCCTCAAACTATGAATATTTTAGCTCCCATAAGTTTTTTTAACCAACAATTGTGAAGTGGCAGTGTAAAGTACACATTAATCCGTCCAGTCACTTAAAATCAAATTACTAAAACATAAAACTTAACTTATGGATTACATGAGAACTCATAAACCTCTTCGCGGGAAGAAATTAGAACGAGAAAGTTGCATAGACGCCGAAAGAGCTTAAAGAAGGAGTGCAATAAAAATTTATGGAGGGTGTAATTATATTGCCCTGCAAACAGACGATCGTAAATCTCGACCAAGGGCAACTTCATAAGGGGAGCAATAGATTTAACGCCGGACATTAGGCTTTTTAAAGTGGCTGAGCTGTCTGCGCACAGAAACGCACTAGTAAGAGAAGTTTAGCTGCACTTACCGATGTTTACGTGGACTTTTTTCATCCAGGGGTATACCACGGGATCTTTTCTTGAGGTGACCGTTGAAGTGTTTTGGCTAGTAGGAGTCTGACCGCAGGCAGGCGGCGGGCTTGGAGTTACCGAGTCGCAGTGATGGCTTGGTTCAGGGAGAGGGGTTGGGAGTGCGGTTGTGGGTAGAACGTGACCTCGTGGAGAAATGACCGCGGCAGGCTGCCCCGTACCCTGGCACGATGAGTAGGGTGGGTCGGCGCAGCCCGACCGCTGGTGGTAGATCGGCTCATGCTGGAACGAGGGGTCTTGCCTCTGGGCGCTGTAGTAGTCCGGAGAGTGACTGGGTAGGTAGTCGCTCTGGGAATATTCCTCGCAGGGTGGAAACTTAGGGTCCACATAGTTGGAGTTGATCAAATAGGAACTCATGGCCATTAATTTCTTTGAATTGCACACAAAATATACTAAAATTTATATGTATCCCTTTACTCGTTTTCCTGTTTCGTTGAACCCTCCTACTTTCTGTCAAGTGAACAAAGTTAAGGGTCCATGTGACATCGTCAGCCAATGGCGTGGATCTTCGCGATTCCCGGATAAGGAAATGGGATTAGTCCGTTTAGATCGTGCTCATCAACTCACATTTCTGAATAGTCCAAAATTCCATACTTTCGCATACGTTGCCGTGCGCTTGATGAGATAGTGAGTGAATCAAAACAATAACAAGTGAAAGCAGACACAGCGAAAATGCATGCTGGATTCTACCAGCCCCACGGAAAGTCACGCCCCTAGTCCCCCTCAGTTCATCTGCACATTTGAGAACATGACTACACCTCTATAAAGAACAGTTCTGATTTGGCGAACTAGAAATACTGCTTAATTTTGGCTAGTGTTCGTGAAACGCGGTACCAGGGGAAAGTGATGCAAGGAAATCGCATTGGCCAAGGTCTTAAATGCACTCGCTAATAACGGTGAGAGAATGGTCGTGGCGTGAGCAGCGTGTCAGAGATGAATCTGGGCTTGTTTAAGATCGATAGAAAATTCATCAACTAATTCAGGTTACAAAGCCCCCTAAATCACAAAGGAGACCTTCTGCATTTAAACGTAGTCTGCAGTCATTCCACTCCAAACAGCGCGTTTATCCTGTATGCCAAATCTACACACAATGAATAGTAATTTATGTGCTCAATTCACTATTAACACCAGCAAATATTTCTCGTTGTTTACTGATAGTGATGTTTAAACACGGCATTCAGATGGTTATAAATCAGTGCAAATCTCTATAAAACTTTTTTTGCTCATTTCAAATTCTTTAAAAGACTCGCAAAATATGACATCATAAAAGCCCTTCAAATCTACACCACAATTTTTAAAATTTAGCTAAGAAAAAACTACTTTCGTTCCTGCTACAATATTTCACTACCAAACAGTCGTAATATTAATAACATTGACAAACCAAAATATAAAAATGTAATCTTCTTTGCCCGTTGAAGTTGAATGTAGCCTATACATCAACTACATACTCCCCTAGATACGAATTTGTGACTGTGCGTCTGTTTACACAAATCCGGATCTACAGGGTATATATAGATGACAGGTATCTTCTTGACAGGTATTGAGAGAGCCTGCTCACCTTGACAGCGCCTTCCCAGTGTCAAGTTGTTGCACCTGGAACAGTCTGCCTCCAAGGATATCAGCAATCTGTCTCGCCACGTAATGGATCGGTGCTTCTTTTATAAACTTTGCTAATGGTTTGTGGTAAACACTGGAGTTTTTTTTTTTGTACATTTCTCCCCTAGCAGTTAAACACACAGCTTAAGAGAGGAAAATCGACCCGATCTATATGGCCCAGAAACATTATTTTCCTACCGTCGAACTCATAGTCTTTGTCTCTTCAATGTATACTGAACAGTCGAAGAGCACAGCTTTGACTTCTAATGTAGCCTACTAATATTTTGTCAAAAACGTTTAAAAATCTGAAAGAAAACAAAACAAAAACAATAACATATGCTATTCTGGCTGGGACGATCGTCTTGAATTTTAAAACGGGTCCTCGGTATCTAACACACAATGCGGGTACAGGCCAGAAAATAAATGCGACCGCGACAGATCTCAATAAAGGTCAAAGAAAGCTGGAGCAGCCACTGGAATAAAACATGTGGGTTTTATGGCACGTCAGCTCTGTTTGCTGCCGACAAACACCAGTCAAACGGCGAATAAATACCGAGGTGAGAGGGTATAAAACAATAAAATATGCACAGGACAATACCAATACCCCCGACACCAAGCAAACCTTTTATGACTCCTTAAACAAGCGTTCTTTCCCCAAACACTCGGCCCATCATTTCATGAAAAACACTCTGAAATAAAGAACTTCTAATTCATTCTATGGAGTTTCTCTTTGTTTGGGATATGCACCGATCATTCCAGGATGTTTTTTAGCTATGCAGAAAAGGTAAGATTTCCTTAGCCTATTTAATTCTACCATAGAACGTAATATAGTGTGAAAGTGAAAAAAATAAATAAAACGTAAACGAAATACTATTTCGATACTACTATATGCTATTTAAAATCATCCACATTAGCTACCTGATTTATTAGAGCAGCAAGCAGTATGTCACTTCAATACAAACATTTCGTTTACACAGCGCAAAATTATTATTGTGGCCAACGAAATTCGCATTGTTCTACGTGCCTAAATATATAGTTAAAATCAACAAGAACCGAGACACAATTGCTAGTAATAATTTTCGTAATTACAGTTAAGCACTAAAAAATACCAAAAAGCTACCATATTTAAATATTTATTTGTCCTTTTCTTTTTATTTAATGATAGGTGCAATTAAAATTCAGCAAATGTCTATTTATCACATCTTAATCTGCAAATCTTAAATCTGCAGGGTTTATGGTCTTTGTTCTGCTGCGGCAAAAACATAGTAGGCCTATTAAATGATTATTAACTTGTTTCCAGAATATACACGAAATTATTGTTTTAGTAATTGTATCAAAATAATATCGAATAGTATCGAAATATTATAGAACGAAGTAAAACCTTTTTTCATTCACTGAGTAGTTAGTATGTGCATAAAAAAACTTGTTTCATATCAAAGAAATCTGTAGCACCCCTAGCGTTTGGCAGTCAAAGCTCTGGCAATTTTTCAAATGGGCCAATGTGCCATGTTCAGTTTTTTCTCAACTTGCCTGCCTCTTTTCTTCTCTCTCAGTTCATTTTGATTGCTGCTTGATATTAATCGTGCCGAACTTCTTGCACCGAAGCACATTAGCATCCATGTCCAGTTGAAATGAAGGCGCTAATAATTTAACCCTTAAATGACTCAGCTTTTACGCATTGAAACTATACAGCTTATTCCACATTTTAGCGATGAAAATTTATCGTAACAGCAAAGGAGAAAGTTCAGCCTTGGTGTCCACTCTAACCCTTTCACCCCCTGAAGTCCCCGACCTCGCCTTCACCCCCGTGAGCCATCTCCTTCTAAAAGCCATAGGGACCTCGAGCCATCTGCCTCATTATGGGGTTAATGTGTACACCGACAGGCATTCAAAGCCGCGGCTCAGAGACTATAGCCAAGGTAAATATTCACCATATAAAACCCACACACGCAACAGTGCAACTCCGTGGGGCTCGAATTCAAAGTCATAACTCCGTTATGATAGGAGGGGGGACCCGTACTCTCGCCACAGTGTGCGCGAGCACGTGGTCCGCCCAAACACCTGCAGAAGAGAGCACGGCGATATGCAAATTAAGCGCCTTTTTCTTTACTTACTTTTTTTACTCTAAGCGTCGCACCTCGCATTTCTGTAGTCTCTCGCCCATATCTCCTCTCCTTTGCGGTACGCGGTCTTTGCAGGGGATATTCGCAGCTCCAAATCCTTTCTTTCCGTTTCAACCGTTCCTGCGAGTCCCTCCGTCAAACCCCCCCTCACTCCTTTCTCCAAAGCCACAGGTTTAGCCCGTGACCTCGCCGTGATACCTTTGTGTGTCCAACTCCCTCTCATTTCCGTGGGTCCCCTCGAGCTCATCTTTAACATCACGCGACGATAACAGACAGGTAGATATTAAAACATCCAAGAAAATCTTCAACCGACTCAAGAGCTCAGAAAAGCAAAAATAAGAAAAAAACACCGAGCCACCAATTTCGAGTCGTATTTTCCGTTTTGACGCTTTATGTTGCTGGCAACAAGAAGGGGCTTTCCCATAGAACGCAGCCATCTCTGTCCTAAAACAACTAAAAATAAAATGCACGTTAGCCCCAAGCCGCTGTGAGCTCTACAATACCATTGGGCGATATAAGGCATTTTGTTGTGGACTCTCAAGTTTTCATATTAATCTCGCACTTTGGCAGTCTTTGTTAAACAGCGAGGCGTGTCACGAGTCCCAGTACATTTTAATATTTGTTAGACGCGCTGACCTCCGGTTCACCCCTTCTCTGGGTCTCTCCCACTCTAAAGTTCTATAGTAATGCATGCATAGTTTGCTCGCTCATATTGAATTGTGCCCAGGTCATTACTTTGAAGAAAAATGGCTTGAGAAAGGGGGTCATTCAAAAAGGCTTTATAACCCACAAATCAGTTCAACCATAGAGTGAGTCTTTATTTTCCTAGTTGTATTCACAACACTAAAAGAGACGGTCAACGTGAATCTAAAATTCCAAACTATATAAAACGAATCTTTATTGGACACTCTTAGAAGTTATGCAATTTGCAAAACGTTAAAAGTTCGTATTTTTTTCTGTTAAAACTATTTATTTGTGTGTGTGTGTGTGTGTGTGTGTGTGTGTGTGTGTGTGTGTGTGTGTGTGTGTGTGTGTGTGTGTGTGTGTGTGTGTGTGTGTGTGTGTGTGTGTGTGTGTGTGTGTGTGTGTGTGTGTGTGTGTGTGTGTGTGTGTGTGTGTGTTAGGCTAATCTACTCGAAGGGTATACGACAAATACCATCATGACAAAAACACACGATCCACATTTACAAATAAATTAATTATATAATTTTAATTATATCAAATAATTGTTAAGATATTATATAAAATAGTTGATAGGGTTGATAACATTTATTAATTAGGAGGAGCATAGGATATTAAAAAAAAACATATATATATATATATATATATATATATATATATATATATATATATATATATATATATATATATATATATATATATATTCTAGAAACGCCACGTGAACACAAATTATATATAATGCAGGGTACAACACTGCCCAGCAACGGCACATGTTAGGATGGAATGGAAATTAATTCGGTGAACTCCAGCTGAACTCCAAATGGGACGAGTTTTCTAATATAATTATTCACCACTTACGTACGTTGTTTCTCAGAATATCAAGTCGTTTAGCATCACATCATCCTGACTCACCACCATTAGTCTAAATGTTCGTGCCAATAAATTAATATTCATGGCCAAATTATCAGTTGCCCAGTTTCTCGGCGCTTTTAAAAAAAAAAAACTAACATACTCCAAACACGCCTTTAAAATCAACATTTAATTTATCACATAAAAATTAAAACCAAACTAGATATAATCCAAATTTCTAAATGAAGACATTTTAAATAGTTTTATGGCTTTTGTTATCGTGAATATTATTTATTTCGTTAATGTTATATATAGATCATTATTATGTATATGATGATTGTTTGGATATGATGAGTTGAGTTCCCTGAGGAAGGGAAATGTGCTTCTTAAGCAAATTCCCTTTGTTTATTCGAGTTGTGGATATAGGAACAGCAACGTGTCTACATTTTAAACATGTAAACAAAATACCGCAGGTGGTCTTCCGTTTCGAACGTGATGAATGTTATCAACAAACTAAAATGCGAAATACAATAGAGCCTAGCCTATATAAATTTAATGGGAATGGCGTTGCTTAACTAATTTATTTCTTTCACAATAATTTTAAGAAAATATTTTATTTGCGTATACGCATCCAGCGCAGGTAGTAGCCTAAGCTAGTTATTTCTCTTTTAAAAATTATTTAAAAGTATTATTATTATTATTATATTATATTATTATATTATAATGTATTTATTATAAATATATTTCTTATTCTGCAGTAATCACGTGATGATTATGATGAAGTAGATGCTAGTCATAAACCCTGCAAGCAAGCTTTATTTGTAGAGTTAAAATATCACGTTAGACAAACAATTTAAGGTTTACATAATTCACATAAATTGCTCTGAATTTACAACTAAATAATGTCATTTTACTGTAGAAAACAACGTCAAAAAATAACAGCAAAACCGTTGCATTTTTAACAGGTGGGCTAATTGTCGAACTGGTTGTCATTAGGCTATACTAATTTTTTCAGGAGTCACGTGTCTAAAGTTCACAAAAAATCAAAAGGCCTATTTGCGTTTGACTAGCCTTTCTTGTCTATAAACAAGCCGCCTCGTAACAAAATTCATTAAATGCAATAAAATGTATCACTGAATGAGATAAATTAGGAAAAGACTCGTAACATCGGGCCTTTTCGGTGATGCCCTAAACCTCACGATTCGATTGTCTTTTTTTTCCCCCCAACACACCCTTTAGCGGGAACGTGCTTTGTTGCAAAGCCGGTCTCCTTAGTTCTGCTCTTTCTATCATTTTTCTAATCTTTTCAAAAGAGACAGTCTGAAACCCCTCACTCCCCCTCTTTCTCCTTCTCCCACTTTGCCATTGACATCCAGCGATTGGTCAAGCGCAGCGAGTCGACAGCCAACGACCGAGTCACGCACTACGTAAACTTTTTACCCCTGAACTTTTTAACCCCGCCAAATCTCGCGCCATTTCTAACGAGATTACGTTCACCTTCACTCGCTCCTCTGGATTAACAGAGAGAGAAGGGACTACGAGCATCTCTTGTGCAGATAAGCCATAGCGTTATGCGTTCAGATTTAAGACAAAAGCATTGGACTGGGCTGGCTGGCTCACAATGTAACCTTCTACAGGCATAGCGCTGCATATGCTTAACGTATTCAGCGTAATAAGCACTATTAGTTGGCACTATTCCGATCACAAAAAAGCTTGGAAACCTAGTCGGTGGAATTTACGATAGTATTCTATGTTGATTATTTAATTCGCGTATATTCGCGAGACGTTTTCAAACCTTTAGTTGTTATAACGGGGCGACAAGTAGACACCAGCATCCTCAACCATCGTGATCTTGGTCTGAAGCGGGCTCTGCTGGAGACAAAGGAGAGCTACATCTGAGAACAATCTAACTCAAGCATAACGCAGGAGAAAATATATGTATTTTATTGATGAAAAGAATTGACACGTAAATATATATTCGCTATATATGATTATTTGAATAAAATAAATAATATAAATTATTTGCCTTATTTGCCCTAAATTTTGCCTTGCATTCTGTTAAGATTTAAGAAAAAGTTGTAGGCCTATTTATTTATGATTAAATGTTTAATCCAAAGTATTTTCCTATAGGCTACTTAAATTCAACATATTATAGATTAACATGTATAGCTTAGGCTATATTAAACAATATAGGCTATTTATAAATGTGTTGTTTAATTTATTATGTGAGTTGTATGAGTTAAGTATATGTACATATTTCCAAACATTTAAACAAAATAAGTTATTTTATCTTTAATCTTATCTCAAGAATTATTCATGTAAATTAAAGAATATGCCTGTTTATATTTACCTTAACACTTTATATAGGCGACTATATTATTAAACAGTCCAAATTTTATCAGAATTTATTTAATCATGAGTTTTTATCTAATTCAGGCCATTTTTAATCCGTCTTAAACCGGGTCATATGAATAATCCAATATAATCAAGCCGTGGTTTAGTGGTTAGCCTAAGCGTGCGGGCGACGCGAGTTCAAATCCTGCTTGCCAGTCCTGTTCACCCTTGTTCTTCCTGTTCTCTCTGTAAGAAAGTGCCAAACATCCCTATAACACATGCAGTCCCAATAACACCACACTTTAAATGTTTGTTTGTTGCATGCTCATCAGAGACTGAATAGTCTACAGCTGTTCAAATAAAAAGAAAACAGTGGCATAAAACATTCTCAATCAAGAACCTCTTTTTTAGAACAAGAATCGCATAATTTCGTTTTATGCACTCGTGGTATTGTTACGCGCTTGCGCCTTCGCAGCAGCGCCCGTCTGCTGACCCCTGGATGATCCCGTCCCTATGCATTATGGATGAGATATGCTCGCAGATTGCCCCTATCAATATGCAAAACACATTAGTCTTAAAATTACTATTTAAACGTTCGAAATTGCTGCGTCTACGTGGTAGAGGGCTTATAGAAATCATGGAAATTGATTTTTAGTACAAGATGCTCAATGGACAGAGAATGCTGGAAACTTCCTAGTGAAATGCCCTGTTAAATAATTTCTCGGAACCTCATGGCATCAATAAAAATATTGTAATACAAACAGTCGTATATGTCTTTGGGCTAACCTTCACATTCATAGACTGTATAGTCTTTGATCCCCTGAGTTTGTGTCAAAACGTATCACACACACCCTGCAAATATTTCTCTGACGCACAAACACACCTAGAATTAACGCCCAGTCGCCTTAGTGACTCGTCTCACATCACATATAAACACTCAAGGGATATTGCTATTCCTCTTTTTGCATTGTCTTGTATTTGCATTGTATGCTATAAGTATGGACTTTATGATTGTGGTTGACCTCGATTGTGGTTGTATAGACGCTTGTCTTTGTAAGTGACTTTCTAGAGGAATGCGCGTATTTTTGCTTGCAGGCCGGAGCCCTCCCCACTCATATCATTAAAAAGGAAGCTGATGAAAAATTAAACGGTAGCCCTCGACTTATGTTCACGACCACAATTTCGCCTTCCTGTTTACGGCCTGAAACTTCCTTGCTCGGACATACCCTCTCTCTCTCTCTCTCTCTCTCTCTCTCGCTCTGTCTCTCTCTCTCTCTCTCCCTCTCCTCGACTCTCTCTTGTGTGTGCGCTCTCTCCCTCCTTCTCTCTCTTTCTCACACACAGAAATGCCAAATGGAGGGCTATAAAATCTGTAACACTCATTGAAAGTAGGCTGTAAAACACCCTGAAAGCGTACCATTTATTATTTTGGAGGTTATTTTGATGTTTAATGCAGAGGAGCCGGAAAGAAGCAAATAAGTATTTGATAAGCAAAATTTGCTTTTTGTATAATTTAGAATGTGTTTTCTGATAAAGGTTGAGATCTGGCAAATAGCCAAAAGCTAGTGTGCAACATACGGTATTGCATTTAGCCTACATCATTTTTCAGTGCCGTTTGTAATAAAATAATATGCATTTTAAATGTTTATGGGTATTTTTAGTAATTAAAATATTGTTCGTGTTATTGTCCATTTAAGAATTTAAATGATTAAATAATATTAGGTAATTGTTGTCGGAGAATATGCGGAACACGTTCATAGTGTTAACTACTGAGTTTTGCGTTATCTTTATAATCCTATAAAAGTTGCACGCTCTGTAGTCACGGCAAACTTTAGTAGGATTTACAAGATATAACAATTAATAGCAGCAGCATAGTCTTGGTTTCTTTGTTTTTAGAGATAAAACATAGAAAAAGTTCATTCGCGCTGCCTTGGGTGTAATATAATGATATACAGACTCGAACTGTATACTTGAGTTGAACTCGAGCTGACCTGAGGCAACAAAAGTGCTCTGACAGAAAAATAAAAAATATTTATTCAGAAAGTATAATTATACTGTAGGACTCTCAATATTATCATAGCTATTTGTCTGTGATAAACATATAGTTAAATCATAGTCTAAGAAAATACTTTGCTCCAGCTGTACAACAACTATGTTCCTTACTCGCTTCCTCCCTGAAAAATACAGGGGCGGGGATGGAACAAAGCTTTACTTGTAGAACCTTAGGGAGGCATATTGTCATATTGTTGTGTGTGTGTGTGTGTGTGTGTGTGTGTGTGTGTGTGTGTGTGTGTGTGTGTGTGTGTGTGAGAGAGAGAGAGAGAGAGAGAGAGAGAGAGAGAGAGAGAGATCCAAGGAGCTGGTTTTCACCTATTTCATAATATGATTCGTCCTAATGTGCACTTACAAACCAAAATTCAAGACTTTTCGGGAAAAGAACAGGACAAGTAAAAATGTTAATTAAAACGTAAATCCACTATTTACATATACGTATGTGTATTCACACACACACACACACACACACACACACACACACACACACACACACACACACACACATATATATATATATATATATATATATATATATATATATATATATATATATATATATATATATATATATATATATATTCACACACATATTTTTTAAAATTAGAATTGCAATAGCAACCAAAGTTAATTATGCTAATTCTATTAGTAATGTACTGGTATATGATAACTAACGCATAACGCAGAACTCATATCTAGGACCTCTTCTTGCCGTCAGAGAAACAATGATTGACACTTATACTTGAGACGTACCCCTCCTTTCATTCCCTCATCTTCCTAGATTAAATCACCGGCCAATGCAACCTTAAATTGAACTTACTTTGAATGTGCACGGTCCACTATCCATATTTCCGCCTCCAAATGAGTAGATCCGGAGAGACATTGCACTGACTAGACACTGGCACTGTAGTGGCCTACTGGTACGCTCTTCCTCTCACAACTGACCCTTTAGAATCCCCTCGAAGCAGTTAAACCGTCACTTGCATTCTAGAATGTGAAATATATAGTACATTGTCAACTCCCCAAAACCATAAAACTAACTTTATGGACCCCACGTGACATTTGAGAGCCAGTAAGGGGTATCTGTCTGTGGCCTGGGCGATTTTTACGATCTAACTTCAAGATAAAACGCTCATCCGTTTGACATGTAAATGTCATAGCTACTTTTTGTATAGTTTGGGCAAAGGGAAAAGCAAAATTACAAAAGGCAAGTGGCCGTTGGTACACTGCGGGGACCTCCAGCCGGCTCTCTAAACTTAGAGGTAGAGAAGAGTTTGACACGCATGGTAAGTTTAAAGGCTCAGTGCTTGTTTACTAGGATGCAGAAATATAGGGGTAGCCTATATACACAGTAGAGCGTTTGCAAATGATAAAAATATTCTAGAAAATGTGTGTTTTATATGTAGCTGTACTATAGAAACGTGTTAACTTTTGTATACGCCATGCTTTGGTGAACATTTTCTCCTAATGTCTGTTTTCGCTTAATAATAAGTGCGGTTTAGCATTTTGCTATTAGGCTAGTATCCAAGTTGTGTGTGAACTGTCAATATACAGTTCACGGATATGCATTGTTGCGTAGCGAAACGTTTCTCAGTCATTTTAAGGACCGTACAGATTTTTGAGTTTCAGAGAATATTATGAGTGTGTAATCGATATACCTGTCAATCATTGACAATAATTAGTTGGTTTGATTGTGCGTAAATTGAACAAATTTCAAGATGAGTATTCGATTTGAATATGAGGAACTTTATTTTTTACTCCAAGTTAAACTACAAACAAATACAAAAAGCTTTTTGGCAAAATGCTAACAGGCAGATCAACATGACATTGCTTTTTTTTCGTTTTCCATACGTTTGCCGTTCATTCTGCCTTCTACAAATAGCCAACTGATCACAATAAAAATGTTCAATATGTACATCCTTTTTGGAACATAAACATGATCCAGTAATATACAATTACATATTTGGAATACAACTATACACACGTATGAACGGGTACAAGAATCTAGTGAGGACTATTTACACATTTCCTTTTTTTTTCTCTCAAAAATATTAGAAGAGTTTGAACACATGACAAATCGATTGTGATTATTTAGACAATGATTAAACAGAGGACCATGAAACATACAGAGGCTTCTGCTAAATTTACTGCAGTCACCACTAAACTAGAGCTTCACTTCATACAAGGGCAGATTCGTTTCTAAGCTGTAAACTCAAAAGGTATACACGTATAGGTAAATAAGTTATAACATTTAAGAGCTCACATGCTAACTCTCAAGAAAGCATTAACATAGCACTTTACACAAACAATATTCATAACAAGAACAACAGGCGGTATATTGAGAGCTTCTTTCCCCTTCAGTTTTATTTACTTGCCAAAATTAGTCACCATAGTATTAAAAAGAACAACATATGAACACTAATTTTCGCTTCATTATAGCAGTACCACAGTAGAATTTTAAAATGCCTAAAACATCCATAACATGCCAAAAGGTGCCGCGATGTACAGTACTTTGTAAGTAATGTTTTGAGACCTATTTTTCCATCTCGTTTTCCTCGTAATTTTCTTTTGCACACCACGTAGTAGAACTTGGGATACAACTATGGTTGGAAAGCGCTACCTGCGGTAGCCAGACTCATGCTCTTCAGTTTATTGTCCTTTTTCCATTTCATCCGCCGGTTTTGGAACCATATCTTAATTTGACGCTCTGAGAGGCACAGAGCGTGGGCTATCTCTATCCTCCTCCTTCGGGTGAGGTATCTATTGAAATGGAACTCTTTTTCCAGCTCTAGCGTCTGATAGCGGGTATATGCAGTTCGGGCCCTTTTGCCATCTGGTCCAGTCATATCTGAATAATGTGGACAAAACGCAAAGGGGAATAAAGATTAGCGAAAATGTACCTGCACATCATTTCAACAACAGATTCCAAAAACTTTTTGCTATAGATACACATGAGTGACACGATTTACAACTGATTGCGTACAGGGAAATCACCAAATGGTACAGTGAACAGCGCCTCACTTCTCATGGCGTTTGTTTTTGTTTCGTTTTACTAGCTACTTAAAACCTCAATATTTTATAGATCTAATACAGCCTCAGATATTCGCAGTTATTATATAATCACTTTTCCCCGCTGCTTGTTTATCCATCCCACTATAATCGCATTTTATCCTGTGTTATTTCTCTCCGTTTTATTAGCGGTTCTCCAACACTAAACTAATCACATTCCCACACACCATAAAGCTGAACTTTTCACAGAAACAACAACTTGTAAACCTTCCTGCCTCGCTGCCCTCTCTTACACCCCGCTCCCATTCTCTCCTCTACAGTTTGCGAGGCTCCACACTTGATAGATTTATGGCACTTTCACGGAAATCTAAAATAAAGATTGTTACTGACGCCACACTGAATTAAAATCAGAACTGAACACAATACGCATTTGCTAACAAACAAAGAGACGTAAACATAATACGTGTGTACCATGGCTAATATGTAGTTTCCTCATCCAAGGGAATATTTGGGGAGCTTGGCCATCGGACGTCGCCGAGGTAGTGGAGGTTGCCGTGCTCTCTTGCTTCTGTTGTGTCCGAGGTGCAGAGTTGTTCGCTCTGTGAGACGCCTCCTCGGTCTCAGAAGAAACGCTGGCTTCGTCGATTTCTGTGAAATGTGTGTTGTTGGTGAGATTATTACCCGCAGTGGTGGTGGTTTGGTCGGAAGGGGGCGAAGAGCCTTTGGGTCCAAGGCTTTCGCTGTTGGAACAAGGCAGCGGCTCCGGAGACGCGAGCGAGCAGCTTGACGGCTGCCGGAATCGCGTCTCCGGGGCTGGAGACTGGAAGACCCGGGAGTTGTCCCCAACCGCCCCAAAGTGGCCAGTGCTGGTTGAACGATTGACGCTTAGGTCCATTCCATTGTAGTTGTAGCCGTAAGAGCCTGAATGCATGGTGCCGGAGTCCCTGTACGAGGCGTTCATAGCGCTGCTGCTAGTTCCATAATTTAGTAACTGATAGTCAGGGCCATTTGGGTAGCGCCCTGAGAACGAGTTTACAAAGTAAGAGCTCATTTAGGTTGTTTTAGAGGGCTTGATTTGTAGATCTTGGTCGTTATAACGCTGTGCTTCACGATTTATGATGTATTAATGAATTATAGCAATGCACTGTACTTCGTTTTTGCTATGTATGCGGCCAAATATGGGGGTGGGGGTGCGTTTGAGAATCACGTGCTTTTGTTGACCAGTCGTAAATTCTCACTGATGACTTCAAGAGGTAATTCATGCTCTATGGTTACAAATGATGACGAGACGGGGAGTCGTTAGACTCGAGTCAACGTGTACCTCCCTTTGCAGGGATTTGCTGCATGTGAGCGGACAGCGTCACCTACTGGGAATGAAATATATTGCAGGCTGGGAAGATATTTTGAGATTTTGAGCGCTCAACGCTACTTATTTCTCGTTTAAATGGGAATAAAAGGGATTTTCGATGTAGCTTCTTGTGATATTAATAAAGTTTTGTGTAGTTATTGACCCTTTACCCATACAAAAATTGCCCAGAATCTATAATGCGTACTCGATATGCAAATACTAATGTAAAGGTTTATATTAAGGATAATATATACAAAATCATTCAAACAGCCTAACAATTTTGTATGTGTGTGTGTGTGTGTGTGTGTGTATATATATATATATATATATATATATATATATATATATATATATATATATATATATATATATATATATATATATGTGTGTATGTGTATGTGTATGTGTATGTGTGTGTGTGTGTGTGTGTGTGTTTAAAGAATAGCCTATAGATTTTAGTTGTATGGTGTAAAACCCTATGGCCACTCTGGTAGTGATTTAAATTATTATGATAATGGTTAACAAAATTAAGCACTGAACATTGATTACGAATATATAATATACAATAATGAATATACAAAAATTCAAACAAGTCGCTAAATTCCAGTGAATCATATCGTTGGTCTTACCGCAGATATATATATATATATATATATATATATATATATATATATATATATATATATATATATATATATATATATATACATATATATATATAAATTTAAGCCTAAGAAGCGATCTAACTTTTATTAGACGTATTCCAATGATGAGTTCCTGTTCGCACACTGTATGGACAACATAAGGAATGCGAGCTCGTGATTTATGTTCTAAGATGATATATGGTTTGTTGACAAAATGCCAATTGCTGCTTCATGTATGTACATGATGTGAAACTGTGCTAAACTTCCATAGTCGTTTGGTTATGTTAAAGCCGGAAAAGGACAGTTGAAATACCTCAGAACTCTTATATTTTAGCAATATTTAATTTCCGGAAAAGAGCAGAATTTAACAATGTGTAACAGATTTACAACATTCTAGCCTATAAGAAGCGTGAAGTTCAATCACTGCTCTGTGAACACATTCATGTATAGATGCATGTATACTCTAGTTTTTAGAAAACATTTGCATTATTTTTTTTATATTATCTAAAGTATGTGTTTGATTTGGGATTAATTTTGTTGACACAATTAGAAACCTCCACTTGAGAAATTTGGGTAATTGTCGCTTAGCCCTCCAGGCTGTAGAATCTCTCAGGGTGAGTGACCAGCGCCCACAGGTCAGCTTTCTCTTTTGGTTATCTATTAAAACTTGCTGAACCCTTTCACCTCTCACTTTGTAGGAAGTATTTTGGAACCAAGTGGGCAACGTTCGGCCTTAAAAAGCGAAACCAAATCCCTAACTAAAGAGTTTTTCGGCGTTGTACCTGTTTCGTGAAATCAGGAAAACACGTGACCGCTGTTTGTACTAAAATATCAAATGCACAATAATAAATGTAACATATATTTACATATATCCCCGCAGGTACTGAAATTTCATATTATTTACGCAGCAATATGCATGTTTATTGCGTTGCCCCATTACCCTATATAGACTAAAGTTTCGGTAAAGGCTGTATTTTTCTTTACGTCACCTATGGATTAACCGTGAATTTGTTTAAACTTGTTTTCCTGACAAAAATAAAAAGAATACAGGAAAAACATACAGGTGTTATACCGCTATGAAGATCCGTCATCGACTTCATATGATCGGCCGTCATCAGCTATAGCATGACAGGCGGAATTTCGTTTGTTTTATTCAATGACAAACAAAAAACACGTACAATTTTTGACTATTGTATACAGCTGTGTGTGTTCCTACTATATTCCTATATGTTTTTCTAGAATATCTAGCTGCTCCAGTCCTTTTTCACCCAGACTCAATAAATTATGTAATGTGTGTGAAAATGTACTTTACGAATAAATGAAAGATAGCAAAACGTTTTCCGTACAATGGGAATTTATTTTCATTTTTTTACACAGCTTAAATATAAACACGAATATGACACAAATTTCAAATAGCTTCGTTCAACATGGACATTTCAGTCATAAGAGCAAATCTAAATCGAGTAAGAGCGCACAAAACCACATGGGTTAAATGTCATGTAAAAAAAGGAAAGAAATCACAAAAGAAATTACATTGAGTTAACAGGAATGCTACAGTTGCTAACATGATGGAAAGTCTTCATTTGTGTTATCATGGTGTCTGGTGCCCTCTATGCAATAGGTTCTTTTGGTGGGGGGAAATTTATCGTTTAAAATTTCATTCTGTCCTCTTCTCCTCCTCCTCTTCGCCACTGGTTTGTGAACAGTTGATCAATTTGTTCTCTTTTTTCCATTTCATTCGCCGGTTTTGGAACCAAATCTTTATCTGACGTTCTGTCAGGCACAGTGCGTGCGCAATCTCAATGCGGCGTCTTCGGGTCAGATACCTGTTAAAGTGAAACTCTTTCTCCAATTCTAACGTCTGGTAGCGAGTGTACGTCTGACGACCCCTTCGACCAGCGTTACCGAAGGTCCCTGTCCATGGGATAAAAGAGAAAAGTCAAACATTAACACAGAGAGCGTGTTTTTACAATGATAAATGCGTCCGGAGAAAAACAGCTCGGTGGTGACATAATGACAAGAAACTCTCAAGTTAGTGCGATATGTATGTAGCCTACCTAAATTACAGTTGACAGCATATCACATTTTTGCTGTCTGGCTTTTTTAGTTATTTAATCCTCATTTAAACCTATGTGCAGACAAATTGTGAGGTCTAAAACTGTTTTATTGTGATGAGGGTGGAAGCTGAGGAGATGTGATTTTCGAGACAGACATAAACAAAATATACCGGTCTATTTGTGTGCTTTATATCTGACTTTATATCTGAACATGTATGCATTGCGTCCAGTAATAGTTCGAGCAATTGTCAAAGTTGCGTTTGTGACTGAAACGTGTACGTGTCCAAAGATGTCCGAAGATGTCTATGCTGCTGAACTTTAAACATGTAACTACTGTAAACGGACAGGGCTAGTAATAAGCAGCGAATAAATTCAAGTTACAGAAACTGCACAGAGTAACCTATTCAGCTTCTATTGTTCCTTGTAGTTTCTCTCTGTTTTAAGAACTATATTGAATAGCCCAATCATAATATATTTCGCGTTTTATAGCCTACTTTCATGCACTTGCCATTGTATGACAAGAAGGCTCAAACAGCAACAGATGTGTCAAAACAACAACAAGGATGATTTTGTAATTAGATGCGGTGATTCAGCAGCTCTTCTGTTTAGAATTACACGCTTCTCTAGTGATTTAAATTATATGAGCCTTGCGGCGAACACAGCATATTTCCAAATGTCCTCCCTCAAAAACTAGTACAGTACACATGAGAGATTTCACAGAACTTTACAGGAGTGGCTTTGCTTTCAGTATGATACTATGGTGGAGACGAGCGTATTTGCACTGTATTGAGCTTCCGGCATTGTACAGTGAAGCACGCTCTTGCTCCGTCTTTATTAGCGACTATAGGGGAAAAATGAAGGGTAAAAAAGACAACATGAACTCACCATTACACGAGTTCATCCGTTGCATCCAAGGATAAACCGGCGCTGACGGCTTCTGTTCGTCGGCCTCAGGGTAGATGCTTTTCCCCGTCGATCCCGTGCAGTCTGTCTTGCGATGATCCTGACTGAGCACGAACGAGTGTTCCTCTATGCTGGCGAGGGCGCAGGCAGGGTCCTTTTCCCTGTAGAAGCTTGCTGTCGCATAATCGCAGGGACCGGCGGCGGTTGCCCTGCCGTAGGCACCGTTCGCTTGTTGGTAAAAAGAGGATGGGTACGCCTTCTCTTGGACACTGGAACCTCCATAAGCAGCACCGGGATAGTGTCGTAAAGGGTCTGTGTATCCGGAGGAATATAACGGTATCTGTCCCAAGAACGACTCCTGTCCTCCAGGCAGAGTCACAGGGAAAGTTGAGTTTACAAAATAGGAACTCATTGGGAGGGTACGGCTCTTTTGCGTGGTTTATGATTTGTTGTGTTTTATAGTCCAAGTGGTTTAGCTATTAGTAGTTTATCGGAGATTGGGTTTTAGGTGGGGGGAGGGGGGGTGTTCTGGGTGGCTATGTGCCAGTGCGGGACAGAGGGAAACCGTACCATCTGACCAGCCACTGACCAATAGCGAGCGGACGTGCCTGCAAAATAGCACCCTTGAGGGGGGCTGTGATTGCACGCGCCGGGGGACCCCGGAGCAGAGAGCTAGCTTTTTTTAATCCCTTCTCCCTTTCCGTTCCTTCCAATGAGATTGCACAATACGAATCACATAGGCATTTTAAAACGCTAAATTGAATACATCGACACTTTGTGCCCCCACATACAGTCGGCTTTTGGTCATATCATACCACTGGAGAGTAAAGTGTCAACATACAAGCCCGGAGTAGCCGATTTTCCAAACCCACATTATTCCGTAGAACATTTGATAATTTTTCATCCTTCCTTCTATATTTCAGATAGGTAATTTACTAGGCCTTATCGCACAAGTAGGTCACAATAGATAAAATGACATATTGATAATCGCGGCTTCAACGCTTTTTTCATCGCTGTAATTTCATAGTGATTTATAAATGGTAAACGATGTGTTAAAGAAAACCCAAGCCTATATATAAACAGTGCAAAGTAAATGAGCCTGAACAAGTATTTAACAAAATCCAGTAGGTAACAGATATGTTGTTGTAGTCCTATATTAAACTGTTTAGTGATAAATATAAATAATAAATAGTATGTTGACACATGACAGCACAAATATGTACTATATATAAAATATATATATATATATATATATATATATATATATATATATATATATATATATATATATATATATATATATATATATATATATATATGTGTGTATATATATATATTTATGTATATATATATATATATATATATATATATATATATATATATATATATATATATATATATATATATATATATATATATATATATATATATATATATATATATATATATAGAGAGAGAGAGAGAGAGAGAGAGAGAGAGGTAAATGTATTTTTATGAGCATGCATTTTTTACAGCATTGCGCACGGGATGTTTCCTCTTTTGCTTAAATGAATTAATGGTTTGAGAATGCCAGCAAATAATTCAACAGTGTTTTAGCTTTTTGTCGATGTTGCGATGCACTGGTCGAGCGTGCGTGTGTTTTTCATTAACCAAAAGTACAGTTATGGTGGCCGGGTATCCTGTCGCTATACGACCAATAAACCATTTGCGGCACAACAAGTGGATATTTTTAAAGGTGGCGCACTGGGGGTTGCGTGCGTTATACTTTCATTTCAGTTTCCTTTGACTAGGATGCTGCGTTTCCTTTCGCATTGCATAGTTTTCTGCGAACGGAAAGCATCTATTGTGTTTCCATTTGTAGAAATGAGCAAGGGGGAACGTTTGTTAATTATTAATGAGCAATAACTGCCATTACACGTTCTATAAATTCTTAACCATTACATCTGGAGTTTGTGCTAGGCATTTAAGTGTAACTCAAAATACAAGCGTGAAGCGTCTTTCCTTAAAAAGCTCGCGCTTTATAGGTAACTTCATTATTCTTTTTCTCTTTTTACAGGTATTTCTTCCCCGTCTTCGAAGAACCACAGAAGCCGGCGAGACAACTTGATTGTAGTGGACTAACAGACAGTCAACTTTCTTGCGGAAGTCACTTATTTAGTGATAAGGAGTAAAAGTGAATAATTTCACACCCATTTGGGCATGGAGTGACCTGTTATGAACTTTTTGTCAAGTATGCTATAACGTTCTGTATTCCCCCGAGTGTGAAGCAAATGTGAGTATGTCAAATGTGCATTATTGAACATTAATAAACATTATTAATACACGTATCTAACTTTTTAGTCTGTTTATATAGGCTAATGCATTGCCTAGGCTATATGTCAAAACATTTATCAGATTTATTTTCATTATTTTCATACTTGTTTTTTTTGTGTGTTTTTTTTAAGTTAATCTATTGGTTTAAAACTCTGTAAAAAGTGCATCTTTATATAAAAAATGTATTTAAAAATAGCTCTGGAGTTCACTCTTTTGAATGCTAGTGTCAGAAATGTGTTATAGCCTAAGTTACAAATTCTTAAAACTGAACATTTAAAATGTACAGTCCTGCTCCAAATACCGTGTCTCATGTACAATAGGTGTTTTTGATTAAATTAATAAAAATGCTTTTGGGCTTCCTTTAAGCTTAGTGTAAGACTGGTTGCCGCATTTATATCATATGCTTATATCTTCACGCGCTTTACTTTAATTTCAGAGCATTATTTTCGCGATAATTGTGCTCACGGTTTCATTGTTTATCTTGTCGCCTAAATACCGGATAGCCTACTCAGTTAGACATATCTTTTATTTATATGCGTTGTTTGTATTTTGTTCGGATAATATTTAACAGCAATATATCTGGGGTAAATCAAGTTTCGTTTAACAAATGCGCATGTATTTTACTGTCATAAAGTCAGGGAGGGGGTTGATCCGCAAACTCTTGTCTTAAAGCCTGCTGTTAATTTATGAATGCTCTTCTACCACATGCTAAAGTCAAAGCAAAGCGCGATAACATGGCATTTAGATTTAAACCTGTGTTTTAAACTACATTTTAGACAACATACAAAACAAATTGAGATGTCAATGTATTTATAAATTAGTAAATCAAACACAATTGGCATAGGGAAAAACACCCCGTTCTTTATGTATTTCGTATCAGATTTCACTAACATCATAAACCTAAGGGATAAAAGCCTTATTGATTTTCAGAAGCTTTGTCAGCCACCCATAACAAGGGATTTCTGAGTTTGTGGATTGTAATGATGCCTACTGTTATCTGTTTTCAACAACAATAAATATGATTCTTTTTAGGTTGATCAAAGAATAAAACAGATTTTTATTTTATTTTAAGCTACTTTGAATTTATAAACGTTAACAATAATCCACAATCTGTAATTATCCATATTCCGAAATAGCATAAACCACTGAAATGATATGCCACAGCTATGCAAATAAAATGAGTGACTGTACTCTTTGATATTATGGAAACTCTTGTGACTGTAATTGCTTACAAATTATATTACTTAAGGTGCAAAACAGTAGATCCGTGAAATATACACAAAGCCTAAGAGACAACCCATATCACACATTAACTCTTTACGACATGAAACAGGAGTCATACAATCTCCAATCATTCCCTTCTCCCTCTCACTTTTCCTTCTCGCTTTCTCTCACTCTTTCCGGGTACTATGCCCACTACCAGTCCAAATAAACACTTATTGCTTGGAGTATGTACTTCATAAGAGAGAACGCCAAAGAAATAAAAAAGGTCAGCATGACTTTAAAAACTGGCGAAGGATGTAGGTTTTGGCGAGGGCACACACATTGCTCGGTTCGCACTTAGGCCTCGACGCACTTCATTCCCTGTACAATGGAATAACTTTGGAGTGGTCAAATGCTGATATTCTGGATAGATTACAAAAAGCAAGAAAACAGAGATGAAGGAATATTAGCCCTTCAGGCCACAGGTTTTTTTTTTCAGTGAGTGCATGTGTGCCACAAATCTCCCACAAACGCAGACACTTCAAAGAGCAGCAAGAACAGCTAGGAGAATTTACAGCCCCTACATTCTTTTACGTTTCACTGCCACCGGGCCGAGAACCCCTCCCTGTCTTTCCTGTTATCTGCGGCTGCAGTGTGTGTGCTTTGCTGCATACAACATTTAAGAGGTTTTATTAATATTTAAAAGCTAAAGCACACATCTGTTGGTGAGTGGGGAATGCTGGTGTGACTTGATAAAAGTGGAAGAAAAGATACTGCGTGCACACAGTCGCACAAGCACTCACACTGTAATAAAACGTGCTTTAGAAGAACACTAAAACACATTCTCACACTGCCATAAAACGTCACGTCACGCCCTGGAGTGCGCGCACACACACACACACACGCACGCAAGCACACACACAATACAGCAAACAAATGCGCACTGTAATAAATTCTCTCTCTCTCTCTCTCTCTCTCTCTCTCTCTCTCTCTCTCTCTCTCTCTCTCTCTCTCTCTCTTTCTCTCTCTCCCTCTCTCTCTCTCTCTCTCTCTCACACACACACGCTCACACAGACCTAGTGCAATAAACACGCCCTCTAAAGTAGCCTGTGTTGGCGAAATGCGAGAATGAACACTAGATGGCGCCAGATAGCGGGGAAATGACTTGTGTGCTTGGATTTGTGTCAGCAGCTCTCTCAACAACAGGCTGACCAGATTTATGCACCTCGGAAGATGAATTTAAGAACATAGGGAACAAGTTAATTTAATGCACACACACACACACACACACTCTGTCTATTGGATGGATATTCTTCCAGTCTGAGTAGGCTATAGGATAAATCGTTCTCAGGGATGTGGTATATTCAACCATTTTAGTAATTAGGCCTACGTACAAGTTATCTAAACAAAAACATATGTTGATTTGATAGATAGATAGAGAGAGAGAGAGAGAGAGAGAGATGGAGAGAGAGATGGAGAGATAGATACGTACAGTTAATAAATTGTATTTAATTTTACTCAGTAAAAATGTACTCAGTACTTAAATATATAATTACACTGTAACAATGATACCTTAAAATAAAGTGTAACCAAAATGAGCATCTGAACAAATGAACAACGAAACTAAAGGAATGTTACAAAATAGCTGGACGGGATGGAATGGATGAGGACCGAGAAAGGAAATATGTCAAACAGAGCCACGAGGAGTCATTACGTCCCTCTCACAGCAGCCGGTACAATAACCTGGAAGGTTTGTTCATCTGATCTGGAAGTGAAAGGCGTCCTATCCAGAACAAGAGGAGACCCTTGGGTATTTTGAACATATAATAGCTTACATGTTTTACATAACTTCAACGATGCAATAGAGGCCTTCAGGTATTATATATATTTGTCTGTCGGTTTATTTTTTTTCTGTGTGATTTAGGGCAGTATTAAAGCATTTTACCCCATCTATGTAACTTTTAATACCGCACTGAATAAAGCATTTCACGAAAATTATTTTAGTAGCCTGTATAAAGCTAAGATCCTATTGTCAAGACAACAGCTTCTTCCAACCTCGCCCTCTCGCCGCAGCCATGACTGCATGCGCTCCATATCATAAATACAGTAATGCAGAGGAAAACCCGAAACCAGTAGATCTGAATCTCTGTAAATGCACACCATGCATTAGGACGTAATACCTTAGCGCTGACCAGAAGAAAAAAACACATGGAAAGGCACCAAAACGCTTATTCCGCTCCACCCAAGATGGAAATGAATAATTGGATTTAGATAAGGTGTTTACTTATAAACTGATGTGCACGCGCGGCTTATTAGTAGAGTAGCCTACTTCCATCAGTGCGCATGATTAGGCTTGGTCGAGCTCTTACCTCAGAGAAACGAAGCGGTTGCGAGACAATGACATTACTTACCTTTGTTGATAATTCGTCACCCAGCACCAGGACAGAGAGGCGCAAACCTCTCGCCGTAGCTCGCGCTCGGTAAGTCCTGTTGCTCTTCTTGGTCCCGCCATTAGAGCGAAGCAGTGAAAATGACAGCGGCACCACAGCTTCCATCCGTTTCACCCGCTTTAGTCAACAGGAGTCAGACCCCCGTATGAAAAATTAGATGAGACCCTACTGCGTGTCCAGATCTCAATAAGACTCCATCGCAGTGGTTATCCCAATCACAGACGGCCACATTAGCATAGCAGAGGAGAGGAGGCTGTTCTCTCCCTGTTCCATTTGAGAACATCAGCCTGAACAATGCTCTCCGACTGTATGGATTTTCAGTGCTGGCCAAAATATACTATAAAAAAGAGCAAGAACCTTTAAGGAGCACAGTGAAGCTACATTAAGTGCCGCGGCCAAAAGAATGCTGCAATATAACCACTTGGGAAATCATAAAAAGTTCATGTTCACGGTTACTCGTCCACATGACCATCCTCGGCCAATCCCAGGACCCAGGCACTCATAAAGTTCTATCACAAAGTTGTAAATTTTCATAAAACAACAAGGAATTTATTGCATTTCTTCATGACTGTTTTAACAGCAGTAGCTCTGCCGTCGCCATCTTTTCCCTATACAATCGCAAGGAAAATCTCATATTTTACGTGCTTGTTTCCATGCACTGCTTTAAAAAAAAACTTATTAAAGCTTATTAGTCGAACGTGTAAGATAACAGGCTTGAACATGTTATTTGTGTTTTTGAAACCGAAATATACACCAACGCGGCTTGACATTTTTGCCATATAATTAAGGCAATTCGCACTGATGAGCTTTATCATCAAATTAAGACACCCAAAACAATGTCGCAAATGAAGGAAGATCAAAGTTACAGCAGTGATGTTATAGGTTTACGGTGCTATAAACTGGTTAGTGACTAGTGCTCTTTATTTTGTAATATGCCCTGCTAAGGATTACGTTAAAATCACAGGCATAATATCTTATAACTACAGTATTATGAAATTAGCAAATTAGAAATTAAGAAAGAAAGAAAGAAAGAAAGAAAGAAAGAAAGAAAGAAAGAAAGAAAGAAAGAAAGAAAGAAAGAAAGAAAGAAAGAAAGAAAGAAAGAAAGAAAACTTGATTCAAACAAAAAGACTTCTCGTTGGCATACCGTGATACATAAAGGCCTATTTGGTTATATTTAAATTAAAAAAAAAACACATTTCAGAACGAAAGATTTAGGGCAAAAACATGTCACGTTATGGCAATAGTACCTACACTGTATTAGCCTACAATATAGCCTACACTGCACTAAACTACATATACACGAACATTTCGCAATGCGACAAAAAGCAGATGGAATCCAAAAGTTTTTGGAGATTGCTTCAATCAAAATAAGCAAATAAAAATATGAATCACTTACAGTGTTAAAGTTTTGTCTAAATCGGAAAAGGTATTGTCACCAAAACATTAACTGCTGCTACCAGATCTGAAGCCAGAAAAGACCGGCCGCTTTCCTATTCTACAGATTTTTTGTCCCTTTTATGGCGTTTCCGGCTTTTTTATTGATGCACTAAACACATTAGTTTACAACCCCATAATATAAACGCCTTCTTTTGGTCTCACACGACACAGAACCTGTCACTTCTCTAAGCTACAAGAACTCGGCTTGACCTGAGGAAAAAAAATTAAGTCCCAATAAACAAAAACTGTTGAACTTATGTTCACGAGGCAACCACAATGGCGAATCAAAATAATATTGGGTATATTCTAGATTAAAACAAACAATACACTAGTCCTACACTTTAAACTGCTTTGTGAGACAACTGATCATTACGGAATCTGCTACATTAAATAATAATTGCTCATTTATAGATATTTAAAGATTTAAAACGCTTAATATATATATATATTATTTCAGTTATAGTATTTTGTCCACAATATAATAATTGTAATTCCCAAATCATCTAAAAGGATTAATAAAACCTCGCAATTTTTGCAATAATTAAAAAAAAAATATCGAAAATGTTTAACCTGGTAGTGAACAGACATTATTAACTAATAAAGAACCACCATAGAAATAGGCAGGCGAGGTTACTTCTGCTTCTGAGATTATTATCAATTTTATTATTATTATTATTATTATTATTAATTCTTTAGGGCACTGTTTTAAAAAAGCAGGGGTCTTTATAAAATATATAAATACATGCTCGTGGTATTATCACATTCATGGTGCTTTGGCACAACATTGGGACTTTAATCTGACAAGAAACGAAAAGCAAGCAAAGAATACAGAAAATAAAATTTAAACATCTGTAAATGTAAAAAAGTAAACACCTTGTAGTTCTACAGTTCGTTTATTTTCACACTTATGAACAGGGGGATATGTTGATACATACAAAAATGTAGCACATAGATAGGCTATGCCTATAACAGGGGTATATCAAAATTAGAAATAAAAAACAAATTTGCTCCCTTCTGTTTCACCCCGCAGTGTCACATATGATATAGTATTATTAACACTAATATTAAGCCTATATATATATATATATATATATATATATATATATATATATATATATATATATATATATATATATATATATATATATATATATATATATATATAATTTAGGCTACTATACAGTATGAGCATCACATATTAAAATGCGGTTTTTAAATTACGTCTAAGACATTAAAACACCTCTAACACAAGTTAGCTACTTAGGTAAACGACATTGATACTTTGCCCACAGTATTTTAAGTAGGATATTTTTTCAATCCTGAATTAGAGCAGGTCGAATCGTTAGTATATAGCATAGTCTATTTGTATGCCACTTGCGTTGCTACTCATCTTCCTCTTCCTCGTCGCCCCCGATTTGGTCAGCAGCAGGAGAGCTGCGGCCCGTTGATTTGTTCTCTTTTTTCCATTTCATCCTTCTGTTTTGAAACCAGATTTTAATCTGGCGTTCGGTCAAGCACAGGGCGTGTGCAATCTCTATACGCCGCCGTCTTGAAAGGTAGCGGTTGAAGTGGAATTCTTTCTCCAACTCTAATGTTTGATAGCGGGAATATGTCTGACGGCCTCTTTTCCGGTCCGCACCTGTGGGAACGGAAGGAGGGTCAGAAAGCACAACAAATATGAAAATATGCTTACCAAAAATCAATAAAAAGTGTTCAAATCTTTTTCGATGGTTAAAATGAAAAAAAAAAAAAAAGTATTTTTGCCTTTGTGAATCCGAATTGGTCTGAATGAAAACGAAAGATTTCAAGAACTAATAATTCATTAAATTCATTACTTATGATATAGTTATCGAAAAATCACCCAGATTTAAGCTAAAAAGGCACACAGCAGTGTGTGAATGTAAAACAACAGATTCGACATATTTTAGTATTTTCAGTATTAGCCTAGGCATGGAGAAAAAGAGGCTTCAGTACGCATGCTGCTTGATTCGAAGGTGTGTTATTATCTTACCATAACAAAGTGGCCGGTGATTATACATACACAGGTTCTGCTATTGAGATTAGTGATTGTAAATATTTAGATACGACTTATTACCTTTTTTTCTGCACAGTGCCTTGGTGAAAATAGTTATTAAATACTGAGAATTAAAAAGAAAGTGGTCATCAAACCCAAACGTGTCTTGAAGGCTTATCATTTATATTTTGGATGTTTATTCCTCACATCGATGTCACATAAACTAGCCTATAGTATAATAATAATAATAATAATAATAATAATAATAATAATAATAATAATAATAATAATAATAATAATAATAATAATAATAATAATAAACACATAGGCCTATGCAAATTAACCGTGCGTTTCAACTGTTACATGCATTAAGATTAAGACACACAACTTTGCATAATCGAAACATAACTTTGAAAGGTAAAAATGCATCTTAAATCTAAAAGTGGAATGTAATTCAAAAGCAAAATGAAAGTACACAAATACTGCTGCTGTATTCTCTGGCTTGCACACTCCCGTAACTATAATGGAAGCTTGCCGTTCAGACTTCCTTCTAAACATGATCAAAGTCAACAACATGATCTAGTTCCTTACACATATAAGCGCTGAAGTTTTCGTAGATCCATCTAGATAAATACGCCATCTACGTAAAGTATCAATTTTTTAGCTGCACGTTTAGAGAGAAGAAATCTAAATAGACTTTCACAACCTTGCCCATGCACGCTCAGTGACTTTTTTCTGTCCCCACGTTTCCGTTTCCAGCAGACTGTCGACAAATGGGTACTGCTTTGTGCTTTTTGAACTTTTTATTGCACTCTTCAGTCGTTTGCTATCTTACTTCCGTGTTGTCGGCAACGCCGTGACACTTCTTGTTGATACTATGTCTAGCACAAAATGTGCAAATGCATGAATAATTTGGGTGAAAAGCAGAAGAAATGAGAGTAATATAGAGAAGGATATATAAGTATTGTATTAAAATCCAAGAAAATTATACCGCTATTTCGTTCTTTAAGGGGTATAAACTACATAGGCTAAATTATGTCTGTCCTCGCAGAACGAAACGCTTTTACACGAGTTAAAACAAGGACGAGCATTGTGCTCGGTCACTGTTCAGGGTCCCTGACGTACACAGTCTCCCGAATGATAGACATGGAAATAGAATTTAATCTGCTCTGTGTGAATGTGTCTGTCTGTTAATAGTGAAAGAGAAATAAAGCGAGGGACAGAGACCATCTATGTGAAATATCAAACGAAAGCACGAAATCAACTGAAAAGGCAGCTGGTCCTAGTAAATAAAGTCATACAACCCTGTGGTTGGGGGTGCAAGGCCCGGCATTCATGTATGATATGTATTTATAATGTATACGAGCAAAATTATTACTTTATGTGTTCATGCACATGAATGTTTATTGTAGGGCCTGGTTTCTTTTCATGCAACCGTACACCAACGTTGGCGTATTAGATATGGGGCCTTTGCAGCAGACATAGTGGACTAATCTGATCTTTTTAAAAACAAAAAAATAAATGAATAAATAAATAACAATTTTTAAATAAAAACAGCTTCCATTTTTTGAAAGAGGCTTAATCATGTTTAACATCTAAATTCGATTTAAAAAAGTAAAATAGCTTATGGTATTATTACAATTATTAAAATTAAAATGATTTAGAATAACAAAAATAACTTAAAAGGTCCTGTCTCTCTGTACTTAGACAGTAATAGGTTAACTATAACCCATTCGTTTTTCATAAAATGACAATGGCATTTCACACTAAGAACGAAAATGTATGCACCATCGGCTGCAAGGACTATCTGCCAGTAAATGTCAACAACTTTGCTAATGAGGTATCTGTTTCAAAACTATTTATGTTGTTGTATTTTTACACAGGGAGCTAACAAGAGAAGAAGGGCCCTGGGTTGACAGTTGACTGATAGGAACGTCGGTGCTCGTGGGGAGTGTCTTGAGAGGCCGCAGAAAATCATTAAAAGAGAACTTGTCGACCTTCTTTTCAAATGTGTCAGCCGGGACGTGTGGTGGTGGCTTCGTGTGAAAAGTGCTATTACTACTAAACGCAGACGATTTGTTAAAAACCATTGTTCAGCGAATAGTGATGGAACTGGACGCAGATCTCGAGTAGTATGTTTTGTGAAACTTCCAACACATGCCGCACGCAGACAGGCACATACATGTACAACATATAGGCTACATAATACATATATACAACACACACACACACACACACACACACACACACACACACACACACACACACACACACACACACACACACACACACACACACACACACACACACACACACACACACACACACACACACACACACACACACACACACGGTTAAATTACTGACAGTAATTTAAAACAAAGGCCCACCCAGCAGTAGGCTAACATACCCTAGAAAAACAAGGCCCCGCCCTCTATTTAAAAATATAACGATTTTTAATACCTTTGATTGCGAACAAACATACTAACTTTACGGTGGATTCATCTTCCTAACTAACTTAAACATGGATGCAACCATGACGACACAAAATCTAAGCAGAATCTTAGATATTTGTTAAAGCTAATTCGTCCAAACCCCTCAAAACGTCCCCTCCCTTTTCAACAAAACGCGAAATACTACGTACTAGGATGTCTTGAATTATGGCGACTAATTAGTCATAAAAAAGATCTGAAGAAAAGAACACTTTTTGAAATGACTTGGTCGCTCCTTTAACATGTTTCCCTCCCCCTCAGACATACATAGATGCACACCCCTGTCCTCAAGAAACATTCAGTTTTCACAGACCTGTGCTCCTCATCCACGGATAGATTCGGAGATTGTTTTCGTTGTTTTGATGGTGGCCCCTCTGCTCTTCCTTACCACTGCTTTGCGCTTTACAGAGATCGCCAGCGCTCACCATGGGTAGATTCGGATGGTCAAACAGAGAGCTGTGCATGTTCAAAGAGACAGCTCCCAGCTCATACGCAGTGGGGTACATGCCTTGAGTCTGGCTGGAAAGACTAGCACCGTTAGTGTACATGCTCGACAGGGAGACAGAAGATGTGGAGGAGACCGGTGCACCGGTAGGAGCCGAGCCGTAGCCGCTGGCCCGTTGCGAACTGCACGAAAAGGCGCAAGAAGTTTGCTCGGGAAACACGCCACTAGAGAAGACTGAACTCGCCACTTGGTATTTGGAAAACAACGCGTTCGCGTAATACAATGAACTCATAATTTGAGAAGTGATTTATATGCCAAGAAGTTTTAGTGTCGGTTTTACGAGGTCCAATGATATATTACAGAATTACAGTCTAGATTTACACCAAAAATCACCCCTTTTTCCTCAGGGGCCACGTGATGGGCAGCACGTGATGAAATATCCTCCAATGGGTGTATGGCTTCCCAGAGCCCTGTCTAATGTGGAGAAGGACTGCGCAGCTGACCATCCACATAAATTTGTTAAATTATTCACTTACAGCCAACGATACCTACAGTCAACACAAACGCACAGGAGAACACACAAATCGATAGGCTATTGAGAAGGTTTCTGTAATCACCTAAATCCGTGCCAAGCAATAAATAATTGTGGGATGTACAAACTTATAAATGAGTTCAGGTTGTCCAGATGTAGGAACGTGCCTCCTGTTTAGAAGGGCATCACACAAATAACAAGAAACCATTTATTTCTGTATTGATTTTCAACACTATTTCCTCTCGTCACCGTTGCTGTGCCCCAATCTCATCACTGCATTTTTGCAATGTCTGTACAGTGTGTCCGTGTCAAGAGTATAATGACTCGGGCCCTTACTAGCTTCTGCTTCAAAGCATCCATATAGCCTAAACAGTCACCACCAACTAAACATTTCTATGGCGACGGACTGGTTCAGTGCATCCCAAATTGTTTCCCTGTACATGGTTATTGGTAATGCATGTTCACGCGAAAGCTCTGAATCTTGTCGTGGAACTTACACTCTCTGGATGTTTGAGAAGCCCACATACTCTTACGACAGTAATTCACCTGACATGATGCATGTGCTCCCATAACTCAGATACCCACATTTAACAGCACGAGTTCAGCACGATTAAATTTTGATGTAGATTCACGATAATACATAGTCTGTTTCTGTTTAGTGGCATATTATATCGTGTCGTGTTACAATGTTGGTCTGACAAAATAGTTATGAGGTGTTTTTTGTTGTGGTTTCTCATGCCGTCTCTCTTTAAGTTAAATTATCTTACTATAAATCAAGAATCAGACCACACTAGGTATTTTTTATGACATTTTTATCATTAACAATTTGTAGCTACTAATCCATGTTAGTGCTTATATAGATTCTTATATAGATTCCTAAAAGTTTTTGACTGAAGCGGACCTCGGAACCGCACGTTAACTTGAAATGATGTTGAGGACACATGGTGTCACGGATTCTCGCTTGTAAACTTTATTGTGTCCACTTTCTTCCGGTGCCTCCAGTTTTAGACATTAGAATACAGTTAAGAATGACAACAAAACATATATTCATATCATAAACTACTTCACCAGCAAACGTGAACGACAACAATTTGATTCATGGTAAACAATGGGTCACATGACATCATTTTTTTATTTCTTTTTTATTATGTTTATTCATTTTTATAATCCACTGTGCGCATGCTTACCCCAAGAAAGGAAGACAACAAAATACCATCGATTTAAGAAGAACCAAAGAAGTGTAAAAAGAGATTCTACGGCATAAATAGGCAGTTTCATGTTGTTGGAAGTCATTAATTTCTACGTCATCATCATCATAACATATAAGTGAGAACAGTTAAAAGTGCACCATTTAACTTAAAACTATACAGCTGCCAAGGTAATTGTTAATGACAATATCCTAACAATAGAAACATAAGTTTCACGATAATTATTTCACAAAGAAAGGAGACTAGCTTTAACACTATCATACTCTCTGAACAACAGGTAAAAAGTAGAAATGCTTCATGTCCTTCGTCTTCCTGAAGTTCTGTGGTCACCATATTAAGTTTACAGTAATTTGTCTAGTCCCAGTCATTTTTTTTCTGTTCCTTCCTCGAATTGAAAGATGTAACAACTCGGCTTGATTAAAATGTCTCTGTGAGACGTTGACAAACCTCCCATGCAAACACCGCTATTCTCTTCAACATTGTCTGTGTTTTATTTTCCCTATTTATTCTATGCCGTTTCGATTGACTGGCACATGTACACACACACACACACACACACACACACACACACACACACACACACACACACACACACACACACACACACACTCTCTCTCTCTCTCTCTCTCTCTCTCACACACACACACACACACATATGCATCCGCTCTACATTTGTTTTGCCTTGTCGCAGTCTTCGCCGGCCGACTGTGTCCCGGACGCCTGTTCTTTCTCCCGTTTCTCCTTTTCGATCTGCTCTTGTTCAGACTTGCTGCTTGGAAACTTGTCCTTGTTGTTTTCCTTTTTCCATTTCATGCGACGGTTTTGAAACCAGATTTTTACTTGTCGTTCTGTCAGTCCCAAAGCGTGTGATACCTCAATCCGTCTCTTGCGTGTTAGGTAGGGGTTGAAGAGAAACTCTTTCTCGAGTTCGAGCGTCTGATAGCGGCTGTAGGTCTGGCGGCCTCGCCTCCGTCCGGCAGCTACTGGCAATAAAGAAGTTTACATATGTTAGTCAGAGTTCAAAACACAAACCAAATCGTAATTTTAGAATCAAGTTTAAACATATTTGTGAACCAACAATTCACAAAGGCAACTTTACGCAAAATGAACATCTACAGTAGCCTACATCCTCACGTTACATTATTAGTTTATGGGTAAGCTTTTAGTGCACCATGGAGACCCCCCACAGTCTAACACAGTAATTAATGTAAAAAGCTCCGCCATTAAAAATATTAGTAGGCTACCACACCACTAACACACAATAATGGACGACGCTAACCCCACAGTAAAGTCGTCAAAAGCAGTATATATACTATTTCACATGTTCAAAGGATTAGGCACAGCCATAATGACATAATCATTGTGAAACGACCACTGTGTAGTGGAATAAACTCGAGGCTCACTGTAAGCCGTTAAAGGCTGCAGTAAAACTTTGACCTGGGTGAGAAGTGAGAGATCAGCTGTGGGGCAAAGTCTCACACATGGAAACTGCAAGAAGAGAATGGGCTTTTCTCTCGCCCTCTTCTTCCTCTCTCCCACACTCCTGTCTTTCTATGACGGGGTCATTAAACTGTAAAGTGATTCACAAGTTTTGAACACCATAAAACAATAAAACTAGCCATTGTCCCCCTCTTCTCGTGCACACAGGAAATGCAATTCTAAACCTAAACTGAGTTTTTTTTTTTCGTGAAGCAAACTCAGGTTTTATGTCACTTCCACAGACACACAACGCGAGCTGACCGGCATTTCTGTCTACAGAGGCTCACCTTGAGGTCGCATCCACGGGAACAGCTGTGTGGGCGACGGACTCTGTTCTGTGTTGTCCGTCTCGTCGCCGATGCCCCCCGTGGCGAGTTTGCAGTCGCTATACTGAACCAAGTCAGCGTCTTGAGCACCGAAAAGTGTTTGCCTCTGGAGAGCATCATAACCGTAGAAGTTTCCCGGCTCGCCGTGACAAGTCACCGCACAGGGACTCTGCTGGTAAGACGCTGCGGAGAGCGTGGATGCGCCGTGGTGGTAAAACTCCTGAATCTGAGGGGCATGCTGGAAAGTGGCCCCGGTGCCTGGACCGTACACGACGGTGGGTCTCGTCCCTAGGTCTTGAGCAAATCCGCACTCGTAATAGTTCGGCCGTAGAGTGTCTCCACTTTTGTATTTAGTGAAGAGAGAGTTGACGAAATATGAGCTCATCTTTTGATGTTGTCGTTGGTGCTGATTTTGTACAAGAGTTTGCGTTTGAATGTCTTTATATCAGCACTGTAGCTTCAGAGAGTTGTCAGTTTCACAGTTCCTGGTCTAACAAACAATGCAGTAGCAAAACGTTAGGTTCCAATATCTGAACGGTTTGCGTTTGTATGCCTTTGTTAAAACAACTTATCTAAAGCTTCCATAGGCACGTTCCCACTGTAGAGTTCCAGCATCACAATCCCGGTGAATTCCGGTGCCAGTTCCCAACCAGTTTTCTATGATTTACTCGGCTGCAAACGAGTAGTTTCATATTTTGCTGTGTGTTTTCAGGATCATTTGCATCTTCTATCGAATCCTCGTTCCATTGGCTTCTCGCATCCCCACACGGACAACGCTCAGTGCGATTCTGATATGAAGGGAGCGGGAGAATGAAAAAGAGAGAAAAAGAGAAAGCGAGTGAGAGAGAGCTGAGAGGGATAGAGCGCGAGGTAGCAGGAGAGAGAAGGGGGGCCAAGGGAGAGAGAGGAGGGGAGAATATGCACATTAATATGTTCAAGCGGGTAAGTTAATGAGAAATCTGCCTCTTTGCATCAGATCAAGTGCATAGCCTCTGCCCCTCCCCCCACTCAACTTCTCCACTCCAAACCCCTTTGAAAGATTGATTTTTTTTTGCATGTTCATCACAGACAACTTAAAGTGATGCAT
The DNA here is from genome assembly GCF_949357685.1 of Gobio gobio. Taxonomy (NCBI): domain Eukaryota; kingdom Metazoa; phylum Chordata; class Actinopteri; order Cypriniformes; family Gobionidae; genus Gobio; species Gobio gobio. Next base: position 42,594,974 of record NC_137097.1, read on the forward strand.
ATTTAATTTCCAAATCTCTAACGAGGTCGGGTCTCTTTTTTAATGTCAGGGTCGAGACGGACAATTTTAAAAAAGTATACGATTTAATTGGTATCAGTTTAAACATACCCTGTAAACCTTACAAGCACGCTTAATTTAGCAAAAACATCCTCTGCGGGATCGCGCGCATCGAAAACAAGTGAGATGGTCATATTTTATATTTTGATAATTGTATTTCCATAAATATATTTACAGAGATATGAGAATGTTAAAATGGAACTGCATGTCAGGTGTAATGGCAAATGTGGTTGTAAATGGTTTAACAAACTATAAAATGCAATAAACGCCCCTACTGTTTGTTGTTGACGTAGTGCATCAAAAAGCTGTTAGGTTTTTATGAGGTTCCGTGACCAGTGCTGTAAATGTTTCACTCCGAATTTTATCCATAGAGAAATAGTAATTGTCATTTTCGTTTTGTTTTCCGTACAGTTTGACATTATGTTTAGTAGGCTACAAGTTAATCTGATTAACATTATCTAGAAAATCCAAGGGGTGAAAAGTAGCGTGCATATAATTTTCTAATCGTAATAAAAGCAAATAGCTGCACATAAATAAACAAACAACCATATTCTACCCTACTCATATTCATACCATACATACCATGTAACAGTTTTAAATGTTTCTGAATTCGTTAATGTTTCGGGAAAAATTATAAAATTATAATTATAAAAGCATTATTATAAAATTATATATTTTTCGTATTTTCTAAAAAACATTTGCAAATATTAAAAGTATTCTTATTCCTTACTGAATAATCTTGCTCACCTATATAACGCACAAAAAAAGTTCTCTATTTTTCAAATCTATATGACATGCTGCTGCTTCTTGTCGTTGTACAACTTTATTTGCGTCTATAATAGCCTACATTCTTGTTGAATGTAATGAATTGTAATTAAGCTTTATTCTGAATATGAGGCGGAGTATTTAGATTTCAACACATTGGTTATGTACAATGTTAGTTTCTATATTACGGGTTAATCTTAATCATCTTGTTTGTACATTTTTAAACGTTTCTTCTCTTAAAAGGGACAAAGAGTTCATCAAGCGTGAACCTCCCCGTTTGACAAAACTCGATTCGGCTTTACTAAAACCTCCCTACAATTTCGCCATGCTAAATTCTGATGTAAAAGTCACAATATAATGCATCAAAGTATGACAGTAAATATTGAATCTAATAATGGTGTCACAGTATGTTGAACATTTTCTTGTTTTCTTGTAGGCTAATTTGTTGTCAATAAAACTTTTTCAAGCCCAAGATTTGTGTGGTGATATCTTATTTAAATCATATATTTGTATTATTTAAAACAATCACTGAAACATCATATCTCATCATTTTGGATCATATAAAAATGGAGCAGATAATAATGTGATATAATTTATTCCAACATTGCTCTAATAAATCTCAAAAAGCCCAGGTGATTTTTTTTATTTAAATTTTTGTTAAATTTTTTAATAATTAGGCATATATTGTTAGGGGTTTAAAGAAATACAAGAAAATATTCCATTAAAGTTTGTGTATCCTAAATTGTAAAGATACATTTGTTAGTATTCAAAGTGAAGATAAAAAGGAAAAGAGAGTCTACTTGTTTCTCTGGACCTTTATCACATAGATTAAAGAATCCTCTAAAGTTAGTGTTCTTCTTTTCTTTCAAAAGCTCCGCTGTGACAGAGGGAAATTGTGTGAACCTTACTTTAGTCAAGTGTAATACCGCACATGTCTGCAAATGTTTTGGCCCCAGTGTTTCCGGTTTGGGGGTGGAGGGTTGCTAGCCAGTCTTTTTTTGATGGAACAACATTGCCATCAAGTGGCAATTGTGTGTTACTCCATGAGGAAACTCCGCTGTAATGAGACGGAAGTTCAAAAGCTAATGGTTCTATAAACAACGGACATAAAAAACAGAATGAGCGAATTAACAGCTCAGTAAGTGCAAATTCAATGATGTAAAGTACTTATTTTAATTCTCTATAACAAGGAATCCATTTAAAACCGACCCCTAGGATCTAGTCTTGTGTGGTTTTTCAACATGAAAAGTAATTTACATTGGGTTAAAACACTAACACTAATCTTAAACCATAACAAAAACAGAATGAAAGAAAGTCTCGCTTCTTTCTCGCCAATATTTCGCTAATATGTTAACTGTATAAGATTTAGGATTTAGAAGGAGGCTCAAATGTAGCATGTATGATATTTGAGACTTTTTCTTTTCATTTTTCTTTTGGTTGCACTCGTCTTATTAATTTTTATTCGCCAGTGCTCATTCTACTTACAGGCTACTGCTGCTGCTGCTGCTGCTGCTACTACTAATACTACTACTAGCCTACTATTAATAATACTAATAATAATACTAATTATAGTAATACTAATAATAATGATAATAATAGTTATAATAATATGTTGATGCTGCTTTTTAGTTTTAATTACAAACACATTGTTAGCAATAAAAATGATTTAATTTGCATGCAATATAACATTTCCATGCATAAATCCTTACTTTTCCTTATTTAGGCGGCGCTCTTGTGCACTAATGTACCGGCATCATCACTAAAATACTTCAACTAGCTTACTATTAGTAATCATCATCATCATCATCATCATGTTGACTTTTGTTAGTTGTCAATACTGACAGGCTTATGCTTCCGAACACAGATATCAATTGTAGATATTAATTTTAGAAAGAAAAAATATTTGGATTTCTGGAAACTTAATTGTATTATTATTTACATAATTGATAATACACCCTACAACAAAACTACACATCACAAAATTACCAAAATGATTCACATATTATTTTTTATTTATAATTCAGAAAATATTATAAACACAATACACTTCTATAGAATACAGCTAGATAATGTAATGTAGCCTACTGGGCGGCTCTGTATTAGAGAGAATTAAACTTTTTTTTCTGTAGCAACCGGCCTTTGTTACCAAGACACAATCGGATGTGTGCCCACAAAATGGCGTGGTAGAGCACGTTCCCAAAGGTTGCAAACAAATTAACGTTGGTCATCCCAGACGTCTCGCCAGAAATCCTTTTTGTGACAGTTTATGGCCCGCTATAAGGACTGTAGTGCGTTCGGAAATGGAACAAAGGGTGTGCGTCGATTGAATTGGACTCGGGGCTCTCATGTGGAAGTCCAGATCTCACCCATCCCGACCCCCTACTCTGTAAGGAATCTGGACGGCTAAAGAACAAACGCTGTACACAATAAACGACAAATGCGAGAAAAGAGAAGAAAAAACAGACTCCCTCAACGGAGACACGGTGTTTACGCAAATTATTTTTGCCTTACAGTTATTAGAGGCTTTAAACGTTTTTCACATTTTCTTTCCTTTTTTTTCTCGCGTAGTGTTTGCTTTACAGCCATTTAGTTCTTAACCTTCAGAAATTTATACCCTATAAAGTTTTATTACAGTCATATTATTTTATTGCGGCACACCACATTGAATTTCTTTCTCTTTTTTTATGACAGTCGACTTCCCATTTCCTCCGAACATCGAGCGCACATCCTTTCTGCAGTTTGTTTCCTTTCAAAACACCAAAATAAAGGGCTCTAATGGTGTGTCACGACTCAAAATAACTCCTCACTCCTCAGAATCATCAGGACTTAATGCTGAATTAATATGTGACGAATAGGCATTCGTGAAAACATCTGTGAGCCAGGACAACTGGCAATGTCTTCAAAAATATTTAATTGTTACAATCTGTTGAATGCCGTCTCCTTTCATCTTCCAATTTGCAATTACGTCAGTTTGATAATAGGTAAGATCTTGGCTGTCTAAATCCAACTTCAAATCAGTTTACTTTTCATTTCACAACAAAATGCCCCACAAATAGGCTACTGTCAATTAAGACCACTGCATTTTACAGTGTTTCTCTTTTGTTTCTAACAGTGGGCCTTGGGTCTTAGTCTACATTATTGAGATTCTAGAATTTCAACCGATGAAACATATAGGCTAGACCTACCTTATCACTTTTAATTTGCATAATTGATTCGCCTCTGCCGGCAAAATATCCTTCTTGGTTCTTGATTCACAACTTGAATCTGGAGGATGCGGTATAGCCAAATAGCCCAATATAACAACTCATATCACAAGGGAATCAAATAACTCGTTAAGAAAGAGCCAAAGCAAAGATGAGTCATGGTTATTCTCAGTCATTCTTCTTTCCACATATGAGCTGCACGTTTTCTCATTTTGATTCAAGATGAATGCTCGAGCTCACGATAACATATTTACAACATATGATTCTCATTATAAAATGCAGTAAACATTAAAATGGAGCACTACAGCACGTCGCTAGCCTAGCACAAAAGGACGAGGTACAGTTTGGCCGGTTTTTCAATCAAAAGCATTGGAAAAGATACCAAAGATTGTACAATTTGTCACATGCTAGAATAATAAAAACAGATAATACTTTAATTTCACCTAAATGTATGTCCATGTGTCTGGCTAGTATCGATAACACATAGGCCTACACATTTAACGCGTAGACGCGTACATTTGTTTTAATTCAATTAAGGACTTTTAGGTTTGGAGAGAGTTCTTGTTGCAGTGATACAACAGATTGTGCACACATTTAGAAACAAAAACATGACATTATCATTCATAATGTATTTGGGTATCTTTCAATAACGTGCCTACTACTTGTGTCCATTGAAATGACAATACCTGTGTGGTCTATATGTAAACTTTTAATGAGTCCAGCATCAACAGTGCAATAGCACAGATTAACAACAAAACAAGAACACAAAAAGAGACGGAGCAGTCCTGAACAAAAACTATTTAGACGTTGTGTTGCGGGTTAAAGTAGGCCTTTGCCTGGTCTTCAAAATCTGGTGATGTTTCTATTTGTCTTTTAATAGATGCACAGAAGCCACAAAACAAACGTTAGAAAATAGCACAAAAATCATGTGTGTGTTCCTGACTAGACGTGCGTCATACAAAATGGGAAACAGTTAATGGCCACTAACAATTTAAGGAGTATTTGACATTTGGAGATACTCGCTCGATTTCAAAGTCAAATCACACAAAAAGAAAACAATTCTCTAAACCAATAAAGCAAAATGAAGGAACAAGCAAATACAGAAGAAAAAACATCACTGACAATGTACAACGTACATGATTCTGGACATACATGGAACGTGTAAACAAAATAGAAAAATTAAAAGGTTACGTATCAGCTCATTCAAGTATGAAGTATTTTTTGCAATTCTTTTTACAACATATAAAACATTCAATTTAAAAGAAAAAAACTATTAACCTATTTACAATAAATTAAAATGACAATCCCGCACATAAAACAACTTCGAATTAATACTAGCGTATCCATTAACACATACATAAGAAAACTACACAATACGAGGCATGCGCAAATTTATGTAAACAACTGCGACCGAATCTGTATTAAAGGTTGTTACACATTTAAGCACGAATTAATTCTATGGTTACTGGCACGCTACAAATACATATACTCGGAACCTTCAATCTAATTTTCAAAAGGGTTATTTTAGGAGATTGGAAAATAAGGTAAAACAACTACATTCATTTGTGTTTAATTACTTCTGTTTGATTCTTGTATTTTAACCCCAAAAAATACAAACACTATTGACGAAGCTAAGGGTCTGAGAGCAAATTTGGAAATTATTATTATTCTTCTTCAATTCTAATCAACCAACATGTGACGTTTTATTGTGTGCATCTTCCATACATCTTTGCACACATGTGTCAAGAGTCTATAATATAGTAAACTTCAAAGGTTTTTAAAAACCCGTTAGCATACGCAGACTTTAATAACTGTTTCACATGATATAGACACTAGGAAACGAGCAAAAGGCTGTTTTATTCCCCTCTTATAATTATAATAATAACAATAATAATAATGTAAAAGAGAGCTCACGTCGATTAGCAAACAAGTGAACATGCTCTATTGATAAGCAAAACTTCCCTTGTATATTGAATGAGGCTTATGTTTTAAATACATTATCAGCACACGTCCATGGCAAAAGGAATGATGAAAAATGCAGAATTATAGAGAACAACTTTATAAAAGCACAATTTTCAGCTGTCCTTAGCCTGTTGAAACCAGTTCCTTATCACCTGTTTATTTCCTGATGAAGTGTTCGTTTTTTTCACACGAGTCATAAAATGCAATAAAAATAGGGAGAGATGGCACGACGTTTCCCCCTCCTCTGCATCGTCTCACCTCTTTCTTTTACTCTATGCTTAACACTGTCCAGGCATACGGAAAATGGTGTGCGAGTGCGTTTTCATTTGATGCAGTAAAACACTCTTGCATCAGCTTCCAGATTTAAAAGACTCTTCGTAGAAGGCTTGAACGCCTGGCACCAGTCTGCGTTATCATTCTTTGGGCTGGTCCTTATTCATTTTCTTCATTTTCATCCTTCTGTTTTGGAACCATATTTTTACTTGTCGCTCTGTCAAGTTCAGCAAGCGAGCTACCTCGTGTCTCCGGTCTCGGGTGAGGTACATATTGAACAGAAATTCCTTCTCTAGCTCCAAGGTCTGATATTTCGTGTATGGACATCGCTTCTTCCGGGATGATCGAGCGTGTAACCAGTTGGCAGATGGGTCGTCTGCAAATGACAGTCAAAAACAAGAAGCGCAGATCATAATATTAGTACAGTATCCAATTTGAAACATTAAACATTTCACAATGCACTCAAAGTTCCAGCCTTCATGCAGACGATCAATATTATTAAAATAAAGTGCTCTGGGCGTCATCACTTATAAATGCATGAAATCAAACACATTGATTTATGAAAAGAATGAGGAAAGCAGTGCAGGTTCTAATTATTTACTTTAGATTGTCATAAAATGATTGTACTCCTAACTAAACTGTGCAGCCACCAGTAAGCAACAACTTTGTACAAAAGGCCATCTAAGTTCACCTGTGATAGTCTACATCATGCATCTTCCTGCAACGGAGAATGGCAAAGCGTTTAAAAATACCACCATGGGTTCATTTGATAAGCAAGTTTTCTGTTAAAGAAATAAGAAAACGACTTGCAGGGGAAAATATTGAATTTTGAGCTCCATAGGGAGTTTAAGCATACTGGAATGCACTGTAAAATGCGGCCACATGTGACATGAGATTATCTCCTTTTTAGGGAGAAATGTGGGATGAATTATGGAGGAAGAGCATCTCTAACGAGGCGTCTTCTGCCTCAGTGGTTTGGTCGGGAATGCAAATGGGAGGCTAAAAAAATTCCGTTGTGCTGACTTTTGTTAACATGCACACTTAGAAGCTGAACGTTACAGTGCCTCGAGATTCGCTATGATGACAAAAATGTAAGTCACCTGTGCATGTCTTCAGTACCTGTGGGTTCAGTGACGTCAAGGGAATATTTTCTGAAGCACATGCCTTCTTCTAAATGCTTGTGCCTCATCAGTGCACACTGCATGAAAAACCTTCAACTTTGGCACTTAACTCAATTTTTCAGGGGCTCAAACATTTTGAAGGCGTATACTAGCAGGTTAGAAAAAGCCACGCATCCCCTTTAAGCACTTGTAGATGTTTCCCATTTAATGCGCAGAAACTCCATCGCTTCTGCCTTAAGACATAGCCTACACGTCATATTCTAGGACAACTTTCTAGGATATCCTAAATCTTATGACGCAATTGTATTTTTATAATGATGGAATGAAATACACGCATCTAAAATGATTAATGTGCGTGTCATGTCAACTACAGGCCTCGCGGACACATCTGTCCGAGACATGATCCCTAACAATGAAAACACTAAGAGGGTCAGACTCTGATGTGAGTTTCCATTAAGAAAGATTAACCAAAATCCACCAATTACACAAAGTTTAGAGATTAATAGAATGCCTCTAGGCAATTTGATCGAAAACGTTTTCAAAGACAAGGGACCTCTGGCCTTATAGGGCCCTTAATAATGAATTTGCCCATGTTTGGATTGAATCGTATTTTACCTTAAGAATTTAACGCATCATTTCCCCAAAGAGCTCACGTACGATTGATGAGGTTGTTGTCTCCTCTTATAACTTAATAAACTTGAGGGCTATAACTTTCTCTTGTTCATAAGCCGCCATGAGCACAAAGCGGGGCATGTAACTCCCAACATCATTGCCTACAGTTTATTCTGGAATGCCGCCCGGGGTAGCACATTGGGGATTTCTAGCGCACAATTCCATTAGTTCACAGCCTATTTCATGGATTAAAATCAATGGGTCTTCTAATTAATCGCGCCAAAAAACGACCGTTTAACAAATCTCTAAAAATATAGCTGCATTTCTAAATAAATACTGAATACTTCCGCAATAAGCATGCCTACATGGTCATGAGCGAGAAATATTCTTTGGATTATTCTCTGCACCGGCTCAAACCCACTCTTGAGGGAACTCAAGAACAGGCAAACAGGTCAGGGGACTGCAATATGCAGTACTACAATTAATGTTGTGGTATTTTAAACTAAACCTGGACTTCAGAGATCAATATCCACATACACAGATTTAGGTAGAATTAATTAATTAAAGATTCTGATGAAATAGCCTATTTTTGCCAGCCAATAGCTACTAAACATAAAATAAACATTTGCACTATTTAGTATAACCAAGAGACACTTTGGCGAGTCACTGCACAAAAAGCTAGTTACAGCCGACCTAAAACTGCTTGGTGCACTAAAGTGCACTGACGCGCAAATAAGCGACTCAAACAGAGATAGAAAGCGAAGGAGGAATAACCTAAAAGTTAATATGAATGGAATAAACGCAACCAATAGGCAATGATTTGGAAACATGAAAGCTGATTTTAAAATTGTGTGAAATTTCTGTATGACTCCAAATGGGCAAAAATCGAAACAGTAGCCCAGACAGCGATGCTATACATGTATAGCATGGCTAAATCAGAGCCATGCTATAGCCCATATATCTGGGTAAAAACACAGATTCGATCTTAAAAAGAAACCCTACATGCTATCGAAAACTTGAAAATCCCACATGATCATACTTGGCTACGTGAGGTGTCTGTTGCTCTCCGTTGCTTTGTTCTAGTTTTATGACAGCATAAAACGCTTTACAGAGTGTTCACTTCCTAGGTTTATAACTTACTTTGATCCGGTCCCTCTTTGTCCTCGCTGCCTTCGCATATGTCCTTATTGTCTTCAAATCCGGCACTGTGACCAGAATTCATCTCCCGTGCTGTAGAGGACTCCAAGATAAACTCATGCTGCCCGACGAGTTTTGGTGGTTCCCCGAGATGTCCCAGGAGCGGCTCCATCTTGACCTGTCCTTGTCCGGGTAGCGGCTCTGCTCTCGGTGCACAGTCGAGCCATGTGCGGAGGTATCGAGTATCCGTTGAAGGCACGGGCTGCGTCGGTATGTAGGGATGGTAGACCGCGGGTAAGCCATTGGACGCGTGGGAACTGAATGGACTCCATGACGAACTGAACACTGGAGGCTTGGGCTGGAAGCTACAAGAGGGGAACTCGGGATGCTCGCCGGGTCCCGGTTGTCTAGCGCTGGAGTACTGTACATTGGAGAAGCGGGGCGCGTTCGGATCTTCTCCCTCATGACTTATGATAGAATCGACATAGTAGTTGCTTAGAGTTCCAGAAATGGACATTCTCGGACATTATATAACGTACTGTTCATTAAAGGGAAAACATGTACAATAGAAATGTGCTTTACTCCCCTCTTTACGGTACTCCTCTCTACTCGCTCGCCAACAAAGTAGAGCCGGGCTGCTATGGTGTGCGCTCCGAGCGAAGTGATTGGTCAGACTTTTTTCGCGAGCCTGATAAAGCGTCAATGGGGTGTAAATCAATCCGCCAAGAGGCTGTACGGAGCTCTCCTCCTCTTGCGCTCTGTATATTTCCCCTCTAAATAAATTGTCTTGTTTATGCAATATGCAAAATGGGAGTGTGTCCATATATCTCCAGATATCTACAAGCACTCGGTAAAATGTCAGCTTAAATTATGAAACGTTTTGACGTTATAAAAATGCATATGCGGGGCAATGGCCCACAATAATAAGTAAGAGAACATTTTCCCCAATGAATTGATGTGCTATTATAACGTGATCTACAGCATACGTGCTGAATGGGAGCTTTATCATATTTACGTATGACAACAATTATTTCATAAAGACAATTAATAGAAAATTATAGAAACAGGACTTCGACAAACATCACAAAAAATAAATAAATAAATAAGGCAGTGACGTCTGCTTATAAAGTTTACTCAGCCATTTTTTCCCCTAAAATATTGAATACCCCCGACGTGTTTAAACTTTTAAACCTCTAAGGAGGCAAACCTCTTCCTTCTTGAAGTAATAGGACTAGGTTGAGATAATGAACAGCTTTATTGGGAAATTAACAGTCATTTTTTTCTTAACGAGGGTATTAAACACCACCGTGCGACAATCCCCTTGTATTTATGGAAGAAACTACTTGAACTTTTTTGGTCGTTTAATACTATAATAAAATACTACATCAGGCAGCTTTGATTTTTATAGGCCTGATAAACTGCCTGTGGCGAGGACCGTGAACAACTCCGCTGTAGTATTCCATCCAGTCGCTCATTTCACACACTCAAAATAAAAAATAAAAACAATTCTATTGTATTTTATCACTATGCTGCTTTACTCAAATACACACACGTACATTCTACTCTCTCTGCAACATTTTGAGGCAGAAATATGAATTATAAGATAAAACGTTTGGAAAGGATTTCACTGTCTGTTGTGAATGTCTTGTGACCATCAATATAAAGCAGTGATTTCAGCACTTGCTGTGCATTTTGGCCGTGTCCAATAAATAGTTTCCCCTTTAAAAGTATGAATGATGGAGTCTATGGTGCTGTTGTGCATCAGCAAAAAGGACCAATAGCAATTTTTGTTTCTGATTTACAGAGCCATTACTGACACTGGTTTGAGTTAACTCAGGAAAAAAAGACAATTAAAGTAACTATTATCTTACCATCTTATTTCTTTGAGACTTTAGATGCTTTTGGCTTCGTGCTAATTTTATTAACCACACGGGTAACCATGCATAAACAGGGCAAGTTGCATAATGAGATACATTTGTGCAATAAGTTGCGCTATATAATGACCAAAACCACTAAAATGGTAATTACATCAGGAAAGGCTATATATACTTAAATCACAACCGAGCCGTTTTCAAAATGCATTTAACAACATCCTGTAAAAAAAAAAAAAACCGGTGGCGCATTGCTACACGTTATGAATTCAAGAAACTATGCCTTCTGTTGAAATTACATAGGGAAACACAATCTCAAAAATTGGCATTGAATGCTACACTTTAAGCCTACATCGATTTAGATAGTATTTCATTAGTAACTGTAGCCGGAATAATTGCATACTGTGAAACATAAAGCCTATATAGGCCTACTACCAAGCTTGTTAAAGTGTAGCCTATATGTCATGTCAAAATGACATGTACAATGTCTAATAAGTATTTATTTTAGTACTGAAAATTGTGTTTCGAGTAGAAGTATGCCTACTTATTGACCTATGTGACCACACCTGACTTGATTTTATTTAATTATTTATATTCCACATAATCCTATAAATAAATAAATAATTTGAGAAAATTATATATATATATATATATATATATATATATATATATATATATATATATATATATATATATATATATAATTCAGACAAATGTAAATATATGGAGAGGCCGAACACTGAGAACACAAATATGCAAATATATAACTATTAACAAGACTAACAAGTAAGGACTATTTTGATTATAGTAGAGGGTTACGGTCTTTTAGATCTTAAGCATGACTCAGTATCTTATCTACTTGTAATATGTTTGATATTTTGTCCTCAGATTTCTTAAAACAGGCCTACTCAACGCATCAGCAACAAAGAGATTAATATAAGCCTGCCCCGCTGTCAAAACCATGCCTTAATATGAACTCTGTTGCATAACTGTTTGTAAGGGCATGTCTCTTCGTTTATTCAATGTATACAATGTCACTCTATAGAGTGAACCTTAACTGGAAGGTCAAACTGCACGTCTCACCTTCAACCAATATGCCAACGCGTGGAGCTCCTATTGTAATCATTCGTTAAATAGGCTACATAATAAATACACACAAATTCCATCCATAGTTTTAACTTGTTTACCAGTGACCTCAGCAATGATAGTATTGACTAATTGTCAGAATATTGTTGTCCGCTATTTTTTTAGCCACCACAAGCAGGCACTCTGCAAACGTTACGACACAAACTGAAAACATTATTCAATGTAAATTTAAGAGGATTTGTATACAAGTTCTTCCCAACTGCTAATGCATTAATCAAAGTTATTAACGCCTATATATGACAAACGTTTAGTCATTAATTGCGGATTTCTTAACGCAACAAACAAAACGATAAAAAAATTGTGTTGTGTTCTGAACGTATGTATTATATATAATATTTATTAAGTATTTATAAACTTATATTAGCTACTAATTACAACATATTTCAATGTTTGCGTGTATTACGTCAAAATATTATTGTTTTAGCAAAATGATTGTTCTCTGTAAAACAATGATTGTTCTCATTTTTACCTATTAAAATTTTAACTTTAAAGTTATTTGTATTTTTAACGATCTGTTGGAAAATCACTTAGCAGGCTACAATACAGTAGGCCTAACGTGTACGATTAAAAGCTTTATGTGAAAACACACAAAACAAAACAAAATATATAACCAACTTTCTACACGGGTGATATCGAAAGGAAGAATGCTTATTGTTTAGATCAGGTGTTTGGAAAAATAGCCTATGATATATGAAATGTGTATGCGTGTCTCTTACATAACGCACAAAGGGTGTTTCTTCGGAATTTCACAGGTGATCACAATTAATTAACATTAAATGTTCTAAAATATTATAGAATAGTCTGATATATAATTATGACATTGTGTTGGAATTTCTAAAACTTAAAATGCGTTTTAGAATTGTACAGTAAGCTACTCAACTCGCCGCGCGGAGTAAAAAATAGGCCATTGTAAAAATGGCAACAAAAAAAAAAACCTATAGAAGAAATGCCGTGGGTGAACAGATTTATAAACTATTACTTGTAACAAACTACTTGTTCATCATTGAAAAATACATTTCAGTGATAGTTAGAAAGGAATGTTCTGTAAATATCAGCTATTTAGTGTGGAATATGTCAAAGAAAGAAACAAAACATGATGTCTTGGCTGCATTAGCATTAGCATGATCCGTAAGAATCACTCAGTTGCAAGTATTATTAAGTCAATATTTTCAGTGAAGGTGACATTGTATCCCCAGTCCATGTCGAACGGACAATGGTGCGTTTAACTGGAGCAATTCAGGCAGTTTCAGGTTCCTGTGAAATTAAACGTACAGCCCAACAACTTGAAACTACCTAAATCACAGACCAGCTTGGTCTTCTCCGTGTTCAAAGGCAAGACCCCGAAAGGCTGCCAGCAGTCTAGCGTCCAAAAGTACTGAACCAGATGAGCACTCATATTTCAGTGCTATGTCCTTTCACAGAGCACCGTTTAAATGAGGAACCGTATTAGAGGGCACTATAGTTAAAAATTCAAGAAATCAACTGGAACATTCTGACCCCACTGCTGAGAAAAGAGATAGGCCTACTGGAATAGCGAGAATTGTTTAAAGACGTTGTTTGAAAATAAAGTAATTTAAGTTCACAAGCATATCCGGTTCTCTCCAGACTGTCGGCAATAAAAAGGTCTATTGCCCCCTGTTGTAAAAAGAGGCCCCTGCCTGGCCAATGACGTTGGGGATTGTCCCATCTCAACATGGCGGTTCAGCAAAGCAAAGACTCGCTAAGACAAAAGAGGAGGAACTGTATCAAGTAAGGCAATATCAGCCTATGTTCAGGATTATTTCTTTCGCATATAAACTCTCGGACAGCATGGAACAAACGTAAAAAAAAAAGTGAAACATTTAATCTTTAATTAATTGAAAGCTACAAAAATACAACACATCTCATAACACAATACAAATTTAATAATACATATTCACAGTGAAAATTAACATAGCCTACCAAACGTTTCCAACATACCTATTGCTCACATTCTTTTCCATATATGTCCGGTTAAATCTTCTTATTATACATGCTCAAGAAAGCGCTCAGAATATTTTTCTCGGCCATTAAAATATAGAACTAACTATGCAAACCTGAAATATTTGAATCAGTGCAGATGAGAGCAGAACGTAAAATGAATCCAGATGCGTACATTTTTAAAGTTCACATAGCTCTATTTGAAATTGATCCCATGCAGAGACAATATAATTTTCATGTGATTCACTTACGTTATATATTTTTGTATCACTCATGTCGCTGGTTAAAAATTAAATAGCCTAATAAAATGGAGGGAAAAAAAACATTTTATTTTCTTTAAGAGTTAGTGTTAGGACGACTATCAATCTAATTACATTTCAAATAATTTTGTTCAAATTAACTCGAATGTCTTCTTGTCTAATATAATCTATTCATCGAAGACCATTAGTCAAAAAAGGTTTATACATATCTTAATAAAAGAATAACTAATATACATTCAGCTGATTAAAGTTTTTATTTTTATTTATTTTTTTACAATTGTCAAATGCCTTTACCTTTAATTGTAAGACTAAAGAAATCCAAATGCTAGGTTCTTCGTCTCTCCAAGCTAGGTTGTCATTAATAATTTCTTGAACTGTATAAAACAATATTAGAAAAATAAGTAGGCAAAATTTAAAGCATTCTATTTTATAGCCACAGAATTGTATCACTTTTTGTCTATCCCCCCCCCACAACTTCCTGACACATCAATAAATTAAAACACTGCCGATGTAATACATATTTAGTAATTCGAGTAATTTTTAAAGTTGCCACGGTCTTACAACGATTAAACGTTTTATGGTCACTTGGGGCAATATTTTATTTAAAATTCACTGCTTTTCAAAACACAGCAATTTTAAGTATCACAGTTTAAGTACATTCAACCATGCTCCAGAAGAACATTTGTGCCTTTTCATTCGAGCCAATATAACGACAACAAACAACATTACAAAAACAAAACAACAGTACCTGGGCTTGATGTAAATGCTCCTCTGACAATGGATTCCCTTTTAGAAATTTAGTTTACTCGGGAGTGTCCGCAAATATTCTTAGTTATTTAAGTTACATAGCCTGCTGTTTAAAGGAAAAACACAACCGCTATAACACTCATAACCTGTATTTTAAAAAAAAAACATAGCTTATCGAAAAATTCAACTTATTAGGTTGTTAAAAAGTAGGCCAGAACATAAACAACATCAATAAACAGTATCCGTAGGTCTATGTGAAGTTGCTTACACAGAATGGCCAAAGACGTGTTTCCTTATTTCGCTACACTTTTTTTTGTTCTTCGTGCGAGGTATTATATGTATCTCCCTTAAACTTGCCTTATAGATCACACATTGTTGTGAACCACCGTAGTAAGATTTGACTGATGGCTTCCTCCCGTTAATCCATCAGAAGTAGCAGTTGCATCATTCCACTTGCAACGAATGATAGCTGCAAAGATTTGTGCGCTCTTTTTAACTGTCTTGCATAACATATTAGACAGTAAAACTTGTGCCAGGGTCCCTTGTCCGGTACTCTCGAGTCATTTTTTTCATTTTCATCCTGCGATTCTGAAACCAGATCTTAACCTGGCGGTCGGTGAGATTTATGCTCCGGCTAATCTCCAGGCGGCGCTCGCGAGTCAGGTACATGTTGAAAAGGAATTCTTTTTCCAGCTCTAAGATTTGGTGTTTGCTGTAAGGACTTCGCTTCTTCCTCCCTGCTTTCGCCGACAGCCAGCCATTTGCAGCGTTTTCTAAAGTCACGTCTTCAGATAAAAAGAAAAAGAGAGACAAGGCTATTATTCAGTCGCCTTTCACAGTAAGCAAATAGCCACTGAGCTTGACGCTCGCGGCCATTACCTGGCTGTGTCCGACATTTTATGACAGGAAATAATGTCAGCACAGACTGTGTCTGTGTTGGTTAGTGAGAGGGGAGAAAGGGAAACGAAACAAATGAGGGGATAGGTAGAGAAAGATGCACACGATGAATAAACATTTTTTAGCGTTGAAACACCTCAGCTAAAGTTACTTAAATCCTTTATATTTTGCACAAAAAAATAAAATAAAATGGTTAATAAAATGGATGGATCCTAAGAAAAACAGATTTTTTTTAAAAAGTATCCTTCATATTCCAAAGCTGTAAAAGCAAACACTTTTCACCTTTAAAGTTTTCATATTTATAATGTAACTTTCAATAACATAGCATAGCATTTGTTGGACCCTATAGGTTTTTCCATCATAAAAAAAATGTGGAAATTAAACAAAAGATGTGGGCTTGGGCTAAACAAATAAAATGCATAATATGGGAATATTCAAGATAGCCATTGGGTAAAATCACAGAAGACAACTGTCAACACACACACACACACACACACACACACACACACGCACGCACGCACGCACGCACGCACGCACGCACGCACACAACACACACACACACACACACACACACACACACACACACACACACACACACACACACACACACACACACACACACACACACACACACACACACACACACACACACACACACACACCTTAGTGTACATTTAGGCCTCTGCCACGTTTTTAGCCCCTAAAACGCAGTAATGGCTGTATTGGTTAAAAAAAAAAGAAATAATAATAAGTCTGTTTTCAATCTACGTTGTTTTATCTTTAGATAACCTATATATTCTCTTTATACTCCCTAATTATGTAGGCTACTAAACTGCCAGTTATGAATCCAGAACTGACTTTCTTCTTTTCACTTCAATAAAAAAAATGTCCTAAAGCAATACCACACCTCATGGCCCAGAGTTTCCAGTTGACAATGGATCCTTCCGCTGTTTTGATGTTCTGAGAAACGACGTGCAATTTAGTCTGTCTAGGGTAATTCGGTGCAATAAATTCATTCGCAAACCCTGGTTCTCTTTGTGTCTTAATGGTTACACCCTTCAATTGCTTTCGGAAAGGAAAAAATAAAACTTGTTTTGGTCCTTGATGGGCTTGCCTTTGCCACCGCTATCTATTTTAACCTTGTTTACCCACCTTGCGTCTTCTCTTTGCGAGTTTTATCGCACTCGGTAAAGTCTGTATGGAGATTATTCGGTTCTATGTCGTCTCTATTTCTCTGACTGATGCGTAGTGTGGTGATGAGGCTCCTGCTGGTTCTGTTTTCACTCCACTGACTTGGGTATTTAGTGCTTTCCATCGCTAAATAATGCGAATCAGGCTTATTGTCAGTTTCTGAACAGGAAGGCACGGAGAAAGGCTGACAGTGCAACTGTTGAGAGTCTGAGTGGGAAGACTGCGTCGGAGACTCTGGATCCGTGTCGGTATTAAGCGATAAGAGTTTGTGTCCGGAGTAAAAAGACGGTTCTGGGCGATGGTTGTCCGTACCATTCAGAGAGCCCATATCTGTCACGAATCTGCTGAAGGAGGAGATGTCGAGAGGCTGCCTGGCTTGCCCTGTTGGGTCCAGAGTAAAATAGAATGGGTCCTCTTTTCGACCTGAAGCGGTGAAAGGGCACGCGCTGATATGAGGAACCTGGACGGGACTCAAGTGCTCTCCATCCCAGTTCACAGCTCCGTGGAGAAACTGGTGACGCGGCAGAGCCATGGCTTACAGAACCGGGGATGTCTGAATCTGCTTTACTGTCTGGAAGGCGATCGAACACACTGGGGTAGTCCCGCTATTTTGGACTTGGCAGTCCAGCTAGGACGCGAGCCTCCGTACGCCCCACGCAAAGGATCCTTTAGACCTGGGCTATCGAAAGATTTCCCTTCAGACAGTCTAACAATCACCGCAGAGAATGTCTTGGAGCATGACATTGCTGGAGCATATTTTGGGCCAAGGCAACAGTATCCCTTACAACTGGCTTTTCAACCATGGCGCACGTACGTTTCCTTCTGCTGCGAGCTCAATAGGGACTGACTGGGGTTCACGGGCAAGCTCCTCCCCTTGCAGAACTGCTTAATTCAAGTGCTTCGTCTAGCTAGCTTCCATCCAAAATCATTGTGATTTCACCTTTTTTAAAAACAATATTACCATGGGAAAATATAGGCAAAAGGGCCCATTAAGACAATCGTATTGAAGATATACCTTATATTCAAAGCGGACAAAATAGTACATTTTAGCACTGTTTGCAAATTAAGTTAACCATATATGTTACAAAAAAATACTGGTTTGAGGACTGGGGTTTGCGTGATATTGACATTTGATATTGATTTTCAACCAAATATATTACTTAATTTGCTGACATCAAAAGTAAAACTATAGGCCTATATTTCTTGGACAATATAGATAATGGAAAAAGGGAAAATGGGTCTAAAATAGTCTAAAAATGAGCAACACAAATACGTAAATGGACACTATTTTTTGTATTATTCACAGTAATACAAAAACAATTAACTATTAGCTGCCACTATTTAATAATATAATAATATCCTAAATATTAATAAGAATTAATGCATTCATGATACTATCATAATAATAATAATAATTATAACAATAACAATAATTCTGTCAATAATTAATTAATTTGGTTTGTAGCCTACTAAACTGCACCTTATATGCTTATTATATTTGTTATTATATTTATTTAATTTTCTTTAACTGACACATTTGTTTATATTATCCATAAGAGGAATAAAACGAATTATTTGCGTAAGTAAAATAACAACCTTTGTTGATAGGGTTTATTTTTGTTCAAATATTTTTCAGTAAACTGGTTTAGTTGAATCTAGCCTGTTGTGTTTCAGAAAACATGATACTGAGAGAGACCAACATATTATAGCAAACGTTAGATCTTCAAATTATTAAGTAACGAGTTTGTCCTAACAATCACATATCTGGATTCTGTAGATAAACAATTTTAAATCAATAATTTTATAGATAGGCCTATGACGAGATGTGAAGTCGTTTACCTTCACATATTTTACCGTAAATGGTAAAAAGAACGTTGATACACAACAAACAATAATTGAAATGCGTCGTGAATAAAAAAATAAAATCAAGCCACAAATCCATAAATGTTACATTTGCTAAAAACCTTTTTATAAATTATAGCCTACAATATTACCAAAATCTCGGCCAAATTTTTTTTTTATCAATACAAGCACGTGAACCTCAAGTCCAAACCATGTGCTTACTTAACTTTTGATTTTGTGACCAAATTAGTTATTTGCTTATGACACAATCCAGTATATATTAGACGAAAAAATAAACATTTAAATATAGTTTCTAGTTGAACGAAACCCGTGGATAACCGAGGCACGCGCGAAATATCGAATTTTTTAATATGTTGAAATAAAATACAACATAATTAACTTAATATTATCTAAAGCAAACACACTGGGTGTCATTTAGGTAATTTTGGCCTACATTCCAAATATTTAGCATTCGGTATTGCACGATATAGTGTAATTTGTAATTATTTCTGTGCAAGAAAAAAACTGTTTAACATACGTTGACGACGCATATGATACGATAAACATTTATCTCAAATATCTTACACCGACATATCGTCATCATTTGTCATTGCTAAATGCATGTTAAAAAGGTAAATATATCTGGACGTGTCCTTTACAGACGAGCAGGCTCACATTTATAATCATTGCTGGACAATTATAGACGATTATAGGCTACGATTGTACAAAATACAATAAACAGTGTACAAAACAGTTAATGTAAAAATGTGATATAACCTACACTTACATTGTTCTCAAGCCGACGGTCTTTCACAACTGGAAAAAAAATTGAAAAATGGAATAGGTTTTTATTAATACAAATCGCTTCGGCGCGAACAGGCCTTTGACTTTCCATGTCCCACTAATGATTGCTTGCAGTAAAGGTTTGACGTTGACATCACCTGTCTCGAGCAATTGTTTACGTTTTGTCTGACGTGCTGCACTAAAACTTTTCAACATTTTCTGACTGGCATTCCTTACGCGTTTTAAGAACATCCCAGATACTTTCTTCATCGACTCCTTTTCAATAAATAGCAAGAAAGAAAAAAGGGAACTTAGTCGAATTTTCTAACATTCTACACATTCCAGTTTTATAATCACAACCAGAATCGCTGGCTCCTTCCAAATGGTGAGACTGAGGATCTTCGGTCAAACTCGTATAACTGTAGCCATGACAACCAAGCCACTCCATTTGCTGTAAAGTTTTACTGCCAAGCCGTCTCTAAATAGCATGTGTCTGGTGCATGTGTGGGGAGTGAGTTAATTCTGTTTTTTTTTTTTTCCCTCTTAAAGTTCAAGATTGTGGTTGAATAAATAACCGTTTCTTTGGTCGGATCTGCAGAAATTGGTGTAACAAGAATGAAGAAAAATCAACTGGACTACATACAAAATGTTTTTTAACAAATGCACATGCTGCACTCTAAAAAATGCTGGGTTGTTGTGTGTGTGTGTGTGTGTGTGTGTGTGTGTGTGTGTGTGTGTGTGTGTGTGTGTGTGTGTGTGTGTGTGTGTGTGTGTGTGTGTGTGTGTGTGTACAGAAACTTTCAAATCTTAACTTAAGCTGCGCCACAGAGATTTGTTAATGTGAATCAGAAAATATTTCATAATTCCACTAACATCTGTGCAGAGGCTGATGGAGACAAAACGTTGACCAATAACGAATATATTGGCGGTGAGACAAACCTACAACTGTGCATTTATGAATGTCAGATGTAGCTACGTCCTGTTGTCTTCAGTGAAGTAGGCTATTTAAAACGTTTGGGGGGTTTTTTTCCGTTAAAAAATAAAAATAAAAAACCCTTCATGTGCTTGTAACATTTATATAAAAAAAAATATATAAAAAAGGATACGTTTTTTTTAACGCTTTAAACCCGTCGGAATTAGCGCAGAGACGATAAACTAAATCATGAGGGGGGAAATCAAGACAATTCAAAAAGGCTAGCCTTGAATATTATGGCAATTATTGCAAAAACAATAAAGTAGGCTAATTAAACAAATGCATAGGCTATAAGAGCACATATTACGACGTTTCCCATAACGTCTTACTATTAGTCTAAAAAGAAAATATTGTAATACAATAAAATAGTGAATAGTGCAATACAATTATAATCAAGCGTTGATCAAGTGTTATTTAGGAAAATCAAATGTTTAATTCTCGCACTGCAGAATGAGGTGTTCTCTAGGCTAAATGTGCTTCTCATAAATCATACCCCTTACACTGCTAATCTTTCTGACCTTTGGAAATAAGGAAAACAGTTACCTTACACTATTGGTTTATGACACTGTGTATTTCATTTCATCCTCCGATTGTACACACCTCCAAAGCGTACTTCTATTGGTTTTGACTTTCTTTCGCCAGTAGGAGGCAGCGTAATCACAAAGAAACGTCAAAATGGCGCTTGTGTTCAATGCTGCATTATGTTCCAAGCAATGTGAAACCCAGTCAAATTAAAACCAGATTCATTTGTGAAGATAATGTTGAGCTAAAACGACTGGAATCTTCCAATAAACACATAATCTGAATGTCTGAAGTAATCAAACCTGATTCTGTTTCTTTCTCTACTTTAAACAATAACATATTCATGCCACTCTGGGTTGTTGCCCAACTGAATGGTGCTAAAAGAGTTGTGGGAAACAAGCAATAAGCCAGTCACGACCCTCTATTGACACAAGTGGGAAAAATGCACTGGGTGCCTCCCTCTCTGCTGGATGTGAACATTTATGATTTAGGATGCTGCAGACCATATCCATATGTCAAAGAGAAACTAAACACTGCTCCATATTACCACCACCTGTGACCAATGCAGACATTCACTATCCTCATCACTCATGTGTTATGCTCTTAATCAGATAACTGGTCCTTTTTTTGGCTTAGTCTGCCTATGTCAGTTAGTTTTTGTATCCCTGTCAAAGATTAATAAGAAACCAGTTTTGCAATATAGCATGCGCTGCACCAAGATTTGTATATGAGGTACTGGTAGATGACCAAACATGATTATAATCTTCCGGTTAACTATACAACAAACACTACTGCATGCTGACATGCTAAAATGCATGCAAAGCAGATGTTAAACTTTTTAGTCTATGCAAATGTGTTTGCAATAATTTGAAAAATTATAATTATGCTATTGTAAAGTCATGCCATAAGTATGATAGGCTTTGTGCAGTGCTTCAATTTTTTTATATAAAAAAAATATGCCAACTGAAATGGTGTAACTATACGTGTTTTAATAATAAATATTTAAAAAACTGGCACATGCAGCAGCCATTGGAGTGGACCCGTCTAACAAGCTTATTTTATATACACTAACTCACTAGGGAAATGTAGGCCTAATAATGGAAGCTTCCAAAAAGACAAAAAGGAAACAAAATGAATGACTCTCTTGATAATGCACGACACAATCCGATAAATAGCAATATCGTAATGCATGATACAGTCCAAAAAAAAAACACGCTCAAAACGGTGGAGATGATAGTGGACTTCAGGAGGAACAGCCGAGCTCTCCCCCCACTCACCATCATGAACAGCACTGTGGAAGCAGTGGAGTCAATCAGGTTCCTGGGCACTACAATCACATTGACTCCATTGTGAAAAAGGCCCAGCAGAGACTGTACTTCCTTCGTCAGCTGAGGAAGTTCAACCTCCCACAGGAGCGGCTGATTCAGTTCTACTCGGCTGTCATTGAGTCTGTTTTATGCACTTCCATCACTGTCTGGTTTGGTTCAGCTAACAAATCTGACATCAGGAGACTACAACGCACAATCCGGACTGCAGGAAGGATTATTGATGCACCCCTGCCAACCCTCCAGGACCTGTACTCTTCCAGAGTGAGGAAGAGAGCAGGGAAAATCATCACAGACTCCGCTCACCCTGGTCAGCTCCTGTTTGAACTGTTACCATCAGGACAGTGACTCCGATCACGGGCCACTAGAACATCTAGGCATAGAAACAGTTTCTTCCCACAGGCCATTTCCCTCTTGAACAGTTAAATACCCATACCCCCCCTCTAAATTGCAATACTCAGACTGTTTAGTGCAATCTTCTAAACTTAGGAGATTATTTATTTTTATATATTCATACTACTCAAATACTGTAAATATGTTCATAATCTGTAAATGTTTATTCTGACTAAACGTAACTGTGACCTTATATTTTTCATACTATTTTCATATTTTTATTCTTAGAATTTGTATTACTATGTTCTTGTTGTGTTTGTGTTGTATATGTGCACTGGAAGCTTCAGCACCAAAAAAAATTCCTTGTGTGTGCATGCACACTTGGCAATAAAGTTCTTTCTGATTCTGATTCTGAAAACAGTTTTTATAATTACCACAAGGTGGCGCTATTGTACTATAGTTTCAGTTGTAAAGTTCCCTTTACGTTAGACTAAGGCAGAGAGAAACGGAAAAAGTGAACATTACCTGTCAGCATGTTTCTCAAACATTATAATGTCATCATCTGACTTCACTACATTTTATGTTCATCAACAAGCGGTTGGAGTGAACCCAACTTGTGCTGACAAGTGAACTTAATTTAATACGAGCTAGAAGATAATGTTATGAAGGCACTGATTATCGATATCGATATTATCTATATATCTATCTATCTATCTATCTATCTATCTATATATCTATATATATATATCTATATATATATATATATATATATATGTATGTATAGTCTTAAAAAGCAGAGTTGTGAAAATTAGCTCTTAAACTGGTCTAATCATAGCCTAAATTAATAATTGTAAAGTTAGTTTTTTTTTTTTAATTCATCTCTATAAAGCTTTGAATTTAATATTTAATTTATATGCGAACAGACAATCTCTATCAATGGACATTGGTGAAGTTTTTATTATTGTGTATTTCAGGGACGCTTTACAGCCGCCAATAGACAATTAAGTCAAAGAACACACGCCCAATGTCCTGGATGACTATCAGAGCGAGAACAATTCAATAAAGAGGCTTCCCGTAAACCCCGCAGTGGGTGTCGTCACCGAGAGACTAAGCGCCTTTTTCAGAATCGTAAAATTCCAAGTCGTGTTCAAATCAGAGGCTCCACAATTAAATCTGGTGTGACCTTGCTGGACTGTGAAGGGCAAACCTCCAAGAATTAATCACTTGACTGCTTTAGTGGTGCATTTCTCACCTGCTCTCTCTCTCTCTCTCTCTCTCTCTCTCTCTCTCTCTCTCTCTCCCTCTCTCTCCCTCTCTCCGTGTTCTCCAACAGAGGCATCATATAGTGTTAGACAAACGTTACTTCCAAAATTAAAATGAACTTACATTACATTCCACAACACAAAGCAAATCCGAGTGTTCATTAAAGCGGAATGGGACAACCTCTGAGTTGTAAGCAGTAACAATCTATCACCAGCAGATGCCAGCAATGTTCACGCAAATGCATCAACATTGCACATTTCACAACTTTACTACTCCTAAATTAAAGAGTAGCTAAGAGGCATACAGTTAAATGTCATCATCTTACGTTGGTACATACGACTTTCCCCCGAACCCACACGTATAGATCACGTGTTACAAAATAGAACATGAAATTTAAATTCTGACGTCAATTAGGCTACTCACATTCCAAATTAGGCATGTAATTCCAAACTTGTAAACTCTCAGAAATAAAGGTACATAAGCTGTCACTGGGGCGGTAGGCCTACCTTTTCAAAAGGTACACTTTTGTTCCTTATGGGTAGGCCTACTAATATGTACACTTTAGGTACTAATATGTAAATTTAAGATACCAATATGCACCATTTAGGTACAAAAGTGTAGGCTACCTTTTGAAAAGGTACCGCCCCAGTGACAGCTTTTGTACCTTTTTTTCTGAGAGTGTAGGTATATGCAAGATAAAGGCATGTTCATCCTGAAGCACAAAATCGGCACACTTGTACTGAAATACCCGACAAAAAATGCGATCGAGTTAATTTAGCCATGGGTTCTTACCTCGACACCTAACTGCAGATGGTACAGTCACATTGCCTATATGCGCGCGGATGGTCACATCTGGATCGCATCCATGGAATGCCAACGGGCTTAGCTGCCCATTACAGATCCCTGCACAAACAATCCGGGTGTTCTAACGTCTGAACTTCGAGCCGGGAGCAGTTATATAAAAATATGTGGATATGTGTGTGAATTAGCGTGATGAATTTATTGGACCTCAGGTCTGCAAACCTATAGCAAAAGCATAGCAGAAATAAAATTAGGCCACAAAAATGCACCACCTTTTCCTACTTAATGTGCACGTATGTTTGAGGAAGTGTTTTAAACCACACAAATCAACCCAAGCGTCTAAGAAAGGAAACTTCGCCTGTAGCAATGCCCCTAAAATAATTTTGCGCTACCAATACAGCTGGACATAATGATTTCAATGACAGAAAATAATGGAATAAATTAGAGCTCGCGGTATCAGAGAACTCGGTTTCTTCCAAAACTCCGATTTATAAGGTCAGCATAATTGTAGTGGCCTGTAAAATTTCACACATGAGTTGCATGTTGCATGCCAAAACATTTGGTTATTTTACTGCCATTCAGTAATGTTAATGCCTGTTAAGACGTGTTGGTTTTTCTCTCCACCAAGAAAAGAGCTATGATCAGACATCATGTGTTCAGTAGATTATCATCACTAAATCACTTTCTTTTAAGCCTTAAAATGAAGAATGGACTCCTAAACAATTGTTTTGGCAGTCATTTAATTCATTAATGACGCCGTGACTATGTGACTTCTCATGACACAGAAAATAAAAAAGGTGTGGTTGACACTTAAACAATTTGATTTGGAGAAGAATAAATAAAAAGAGAGATGGGCATCATAAGGGCATTGCCAGGACCCGCACTTCTATCCCATTCTTGATAAAAATAAAACCCGTGCGCCCTTTCTCACAGAACCTAAGCAAAAACTAAAATGTAAATATGTATTTTTTTTGTACATTTTATTTAATATATGACGGGTATTCGCTTTTGTATAGGCGTGATAGCATTTCGATTCTCGGAATTTTAATGCTTTAACGTTAATTGTTCTAAGTCATATCCAGCTTTGATAATGGAATGGAAAAGGAGGCTCGTAAATGGTTCTATTGTTGACATCACTTCAAGAAAATTAAGTCACGTATATTAAATGGAAATGTTGGCAACACTATATGCAAATGCAACATATTTCTTTTAGTTTTGCCAGATGGATCAATTTATTCAATTGAAAGAAAATTTCTGGGACTTTAAAACGTAATTTTAACTGCTTTCAACGGCATAATGAAAAACGGGAAAAAAATCAAATAGTTTGCTGATGGTTCAGCATTAGAAACGGCTCAGGCACTAGTTACAGCTTGACATTTACCCAAGTAGCCTATGTTTGTGCACTGGTTTCGTCATCTTAACTCTATCATTTGAAAATCCTTCTCTTGATGGATCAGAATCGTCAAAATCATCCAAATAATCCGGGCAAATAACGACCGGAATCCACTGAATTACAAATAAAATAATACGTATCTCTAGTAGATACAAGTGGTAGCCTATCATTTTAAAAAGTCTGGGTTAAAAATAAAATATAAGCAAAATAGGCTCCTCGCACTGCATTGCTTCATGTGAAAAGCATCTACGCCAATAAGGAAGCAAAATTCAATAAAATAAAATACGAAATAAACAATAAACACCAAGATTAATTTAGGAGAATTTTAGATTTTGTACTACACAAGCATGTACATGTACTCAACCTACATGCATAACCTCAATATTTAAATATTGTCTGTAGAGAGATTTGTTCGGAGTGAATATACGACAGTGAATTGCTTCCAGTGAATTAACACATACAAATCTTTATTCTTATTCCATGTTCTGTTTATTTTTATAAGTGATAAAAATGGTAAACCCTTTATAGACCCTGTAGTTCTTGCTCTCTTTAGATATACGTTTTTTAGATATTTGCCTTAAGACGTGTTTGCATGATTAAATACACGTAGGCCTGCCTACGCAGATTAAAAGCACCTATTCTGAAATGAAACTATAAAGATATCATCACCTTCCATTCAGATTGGGCTGTAATTCCTACAACGAAAGTATTGAAACAACCAATTCAAATATGTTATGTTCACCCTGAAAATATCAATATCAACTTGGTATAGGACATAAGAGAAGACTAGAGCAGAGCAAAGAAAAGAGAGTTTCCTTACAGTATTTACGACCTCTCTGAACACCAGTTTGTTAGGAAAACTTGTCAATAAGTTGTATTAATAAAAAAAAACATATAAATTAAATATAATTAAGTAATTGGGAGAGGCATTGAACTTGACCGTTAGTGCAAAGATGCTCGCCAGCGTTTGCGTTGACCAAATCTATCATGACAACACTGGCAATATATCAATCAACTTGAACCGTGAACATTTCTCCTTCTTTGGGGGCCTTTCGTGTGAAGTCGTTTTTTTCCTCTCCCCTTTTTCCGGAGGCCTCGCGTTACTCTACAGGTCTATTGACAACCTCTGGCCAGACAAGGTCCAGACTACTTATTGTTTACAAGATGTCTCAAGTTCAACTGTGAAGTCCGCCGCTTAACAAAAGCCTGTCCGAAATGCAGACGTGGGGGAAGAGTTGTTTTAGGGCTATAGAGGCGACAGATAACGTGGAGGAGGGGAGCTGGACGTGAACTTGAGGGAGATGAGTCTGAAATTTCTCATCAAAATAGGTCGCCTGGCAGCAACTGCAAAATCTCGTCGCTGTCTTGTCACATTTTTTGTTTGACAAATTGAATAATAATAATAATACAATTTTACACACAAACATATACATATACATATAGTCTATGTAGCCTATATGTCGCATGAGTTATAACGCATGAATCTTCACACAAAAACCACAGGCCTAAATCCATTTAGGCTACATGTTCACCTACATATGGTCTGTACATCGGTTTTATTACAGTATAAGTATGCAGTATGTTTATTACTTTTCTTAGACGTGACTATTTCATCGTAGACGGAATTTAGTCTCATGTATGGATTCTCGATCCACGTCGACCCCACAGAAAACAAATCTTATTTAGAACCACAAGAAACAAATAATTATAGTTCTCAACAAAAGTGGAGGTTTTATTGTTGAAATTGGGCGAGCTCTGCGCTTTGTGCGTTTTCAAAAGAGGAAAAAGGAGCCGCCATTAAATCACAATGTAAACTCAAAAGCAGACGCACCGTTTGTTTGAATGCTTTTGTCAAGTTCAATGTTAACTAGAAGTGGAAGGAAGGACTTGGGCTTTTGATGCCCCCCTGAGCTGTTTGAGGAAGGTACAAGTTACATTTATCAATTTGTGGGAAAAATAATAGAATTCCAGCAACATATTACTTTCTTTGGCTAAAACAGTTAGAAACGATCATGAAATAAATTTAGGCCTACCACTGCAGTCCAACAGAAGTGACAGTGTTTTATTGAATCAGAAAGGCAAAAATTGTTAGACTTGTGATTATTTGCTACACCTTAAAAAAAATCAGGTCTCCAATTGAAAATGTTCTAGTGACTGATCACATCAAATTTTTTTAGTTGGCCAAATTGAATTTCTGTGAATTAAATTTCAATTTGGCCAACTGAAAAAATGTAGATGTGATCAGTCACTAAAATATTTTCAATTGGAGACCTGAATTGTTTTACAGTGTATGCTCCGATTGAAGCATTGAATTTAAGTCGACACGAAATAACGCCAGGAGCTATACATTACCCCTGTACTACTATAGTTTGCAAGAAGCTTACATTTAGATTTATATAATCATGTCACCAGGATGTTAATGTTAAATCTTAATGCTCAAAACTTATTTTCAAAATGCAGACAAATGTGCATTTACTAATGCTTGGGTCAGATACGGAAATGATAAACTGTGCATTGCGCCGTGACCACGAGAACTGACCAACGCAGAACTTCCATCCATTCATTTTAGAATGTACTTTCTAAGTAACGTAAAGAAAGAAGGAAAAGCGCAACTTGAAAGTGGACTGAGCTTGCCGAGAGTGACAACGTGAAGCCGCTGAGTAACGACAGACCTTTTACACCCTTACTAATCTAGACCGACATTAAGTGCAGGTTGCAAAGGCAATAGGCTGCGGATCTGTTCACTGTCTGACAATTAAACTGTTCGGACTTGAGCAGAAACGTAAATTAGGCCTGCTGGAGACTATAAACTAGATAATCGTGCATAAATCTGAGAATGGTGAGGACAACTTTAAATTTCTGAGCGCATGAGTTAATGTATGCCTACTACTTAATATATAGAATAAGATGGCACCCAAAGTATGCTATGTTCATTAATGTATGCATGCAGCACCAGAATAAAATCCCTAGCGTTTCATTAGGCTTGAGGGAATTGACAGACAGTTGCGTTCAAACATGAAGAGCCCAGGCAAACTGTGAAGGGAATATGTTGCAGTTTGAATGGTATTCTTGGATATTCATGGTTTCAGGAAAGACAAAAGCTATTTCTTATCTTTAAGCATGTGACTTTCAAGGTCAAGGTCAAGGGCTGATTTAGTACCTACATCTTATGTAGTCGAGCGCCCCCTCCTTCTCTGCCAACATCAAAACACTCCCGCTTTAGCTCTGACCGTGAGGAAATCCCTTCTAGGCCTATTTAAGTTTTAAAACCAGTATTCATTCTTTATGAATTAGGATACATAAGTGCTTCAAATTTTTATAAACATTTTTGTTATAAACTTTACTTTTTTAAACTGTTTTTAATGCGCTCTGTTAGCTTGTAGCTATAGCCTACATGTTCAAATATATTGTAAAACAATAAAGGTCTTAAATTCACAAAGCCTCCAATAACGGGCGATATTTCTGCAGAATCGCCCAAATTTGATGTAATATGTCAAGAGATTAAGTCGATTTTTTAAACTGAAATAAAACAAATGTTGTCAACACACATCCGCCTAAAATCGATAACAAAATGCTAGTAAAGTGCTGCAAATAGTCTCGAAACTATTTCAGAAAAATGTCGGAAACTGTTTGTTTCATTCACATTGTGAGCAATGACATCAGTAATTTGACAACAGAGGACTGAAAAGAGTCATTACGCCTCGCTGATTAAAACATACACGTACTTTGTACGTTGCAGCCTATTAGAAAACACTGAATGGAAGTAACACATTTATTAAGGTTTGTGATATATATGTTGTTATGTTTTACAAGCGATATAAACATAGTATATAGGTACTGACAGGTATTGAGTAATAAGGTATAGGACAACAACAACAATAATTGACATACCAAACATTTAAATGCAAGCTAAAAGAAGCCTGAGACTTCAAACGAACACAGATACATATAGGCAGGCACGTGCGTTATGTACAAGCTTTATTGTCCTTTAATGTTTTCCATTTTATTAAGATTATTAATTTTTGAGTCTCATCCATTTTTTTGTGTGGTGTAAATGCGCTGGGAAAAGAAAACATCCAGCCCCCAGTCCAATAAACGTTCTTGCGACGACTTTTTTTGCTTCTCTTAATTTGAAGTCACCGTGAAAAACAAAAATTCAGCTTTGCTCTATGGCGCACTGTTCTTAACTTTGGCAATGAATTTCTTTTCCTTAACCCTCCTGTTTTGAAACCAAATCGTGATTTGACGCTCGGATAAGTTGGTTACCGCTGAAATCTTTCTTCTCTTGTCCTTTGTGATGAATTTGTTGGCTGCATATTCTTTCTCCAGTTCCTTGAGTTGTACTTTTGTGTACGGTATCCGCTTCTTTCTACCTCGACGGAATGAGCCCCCGTCATGTTGGTGGGCCACAACATCTGGAACGAATAACAAAGAGGTTTATTAAATAATGGGCTCATTCATTGTCTACCTAAACTACTTTTCAACAAATTTAGCATATTTACATTTTCGGATTTAATCCATTTAACAACATCGTTGTAGACGTTTCTTGATTAGTACATTTGTACCTTTATGTAAGCGTGCTGTATGTGTGTGCTTTAGAAAATAACACAATGGTAATTCTGAAATTTCACTTCTGTATCTAGAATAAAATCTGACTTCTGTCTGATCAGAAGAGTAATATCTGTATCCTTGGAAATTTCTGAGAGCTTTGGCTAAATCTTAACGCTTAAAAATATAAAAATATTATTTATTTTAAACACTCATTCAGTCTATAAAAAGTTTAAAACGAACCCGCCAAAGCAGACTTCCAGAGATGACCCGCCTGGCTCTGGTCCTTGGAGCAATACATCTGACTACCCCATCCGTTAGCCAGAGCCCAAGGTTGATAGCTGTCCATAGGCAGGAGACTATCGTGCCGTGGCTCTCCCGTTCCAAGCGTCTGTACCACTGACACGTCCAAATAACTGGCCATGGACTGGTAGGGACTTGGGTAGCTGTGGTAAAAGGCGAACTCTTTAGCCCTGCTAGGATATTCTTCAGATGTGACCGGGGTATCCATGTATTTTTCTGCACTGTAGCTGAGTGCACTCGGCTGCGTGCAGGACTTGAGGGAACCCCGCCCCATTCTGCAAGGATAATAGCTGTTGCCAAAGTAGCCGTACGGGATGGGACCGGTAGACGAGGCCTGTGGAACCGTTGGGCAGGGTGTGCACTGCTTGCCCGACTCAGCAGAACTTGAAGTCGACACGTCTACAGTGGAATAGCTGGAGCCGTGGACCAGGCTAGACGGGTGGCCACTCAAAGCCGAGTGGGCCATCAGATTCCTGCACTGGTTGGCCGCAAAATTGCCGCTTCCAACCAGACCCTCCATGTTCTTCAGCTCATCCAAGTTGTTTTCATACACAAACATAACCGTGTCCGCCCAGCGAGGATTCAGGACCAGGGAGGTGGTCATAGCACGCTCACCATTCGGACGGAAAATTATGTTGCAAAGACTCAAGTCCGAAGCAGGACACTCAGTTACATTGGTACAGCTGCATTGACGCAATGGACTACAGTCTGCATTGCAGTGCCTTCATTGGATAAGAGCTGTACCACGTGACGCATAAAATAAACCTTGACTGAAGAATGTCAAAGATCTTTTTTTTTCTTTTTTTTCTCGAGAACGAGTTAAATGTGTACAAATGATCTTCAAATGATTCCTTTTATTGCCTTTATGCATTCATTCCCTCACTTTTTGTTCTTTAACTCACTAAACAATAGCTACATTGCATCTTTGGTTTTGAGAAAAAAACTTATGTTCGTCTACTGCTATTTGTTATTTTAATGTTAACTCTTTGAAAGAAGATATATTTTAATTTAAATTATTTTGTTCAACAAATATGGCCATTTTGATAACATAGCCTATTAAAAGCGACTTTGTTTTTTATTTCTTATACATATTCATGTCATTTTACGCACTGAATATGCCTATATCCGTATTACTTTCTACATTAAATAATATAATTTACATAGATATATTCATGGCTGCTCCCTTGCTGATCATCAAATACTATAACTATTTCTCTCAACATTTCACTGCAAAAAGCAATAGAAATGTGTAAATGGGTCATACTTTTTATTCAGGATTTAATTACACATTGGCCAAGCACACGTTGAAATGCCTTTAAATCATTACAGACATTTTAAAGGCTCATGATCAGCCGTGCCAGATGTATAAATTATTTATCATTATCATAAAAAATGAAAAAATCATAACTTGTTTCATACATAAGATTGAACAACGCCTCCATTTTTATGAAATACTTGACACAATCCGCTGAAATAAAGAGGCAAAAAAATGGTTCCTTCACTTTTAAAATGGTTCCCTCGGTTATTATTCAGACTTCTCTATCGCTAATATAGAACGAAGCTTCCAGCTGTACAAATAACAAAATATAGAATTTATTATTACAGAGTTTGCAAGGTGTTTAAAAGTTTTTAGATAAACGAGTTGTGCGCCTATTTTTATTTCACATTCTCTCAGTGACTAGGCTATACGTTACCCCTTAAAACATTTTAATGCAAATTACTAAAACCGTAAACTCTTTTTCTTCAAACAAGACACTCAATCAGTATTCTACCTCGTGAAACTGTGATCCGGTGAAGAAGATAAAACAAACAAGAACAAAATTCGTGTGAATTTGCAACACGATCTCATGACAATGCGTATCAATAGTACGAGTGTGCAATCTCGTGAAATGTAACTACAACAACAATTTCCTTAAACGAGCAAATAAAGAAATATGACTGACAAAAATATATAATGAAAATGTAAAAAACACACATATTTTGCTGTTAGATATAATGTACATTTAATATGTATACATT
This sequence comes from Gobio gobio, assembly GCF_949357685.1. NCBI lineage: Eukaryota > Metazoa > Chordata > Actinopteri > Cypriniformes > Gobionidae > Gobio > Gobio gobio. The sequence goes on from NC_137097.1 coordinate 42,628,280, forward strand.
CTCCAGGTTATGTGTTGCTTGTTTTGTTTTTGTTTTTTTTGTTGGTATTTTCCCCCACAGAAATATATTTAGATATTATGCATTTATATATAATGATATTTTAAAATGTTTTTCAGAGGTTTAAAACGTAATGCATGTCATTGTGCATGGAAAATTCAGGGAACAACAAGATGCTTCCCCTTTAATCCTCCTCCCCACACACACACCTCCCCAGACATAAAGGTCAGGCAAGGCCCTCAAGGTCAAGGCCAAGTTTAAAGGGATGAGTACAGCCCTCCCTGAAGGGCCTGTTTAGGAGGCAATGATAGACGCAGTCCCTCCTTAGGCAAACTATCCAAGTTCAAGGTCTCTAAATCAAGCAGGAATAATAAAAAGGCCTACAGGCAAACAAAATTGCTCAGATTTCAAAGATATGAGTCAACCCATCATATTCAGAATGTATTGTAGCTTGCATTACTTGAAATTCAAAAGATCTGTCCTAAATCAGGGAAAAAAATGTCACTGTTGTGTTGTTTAAACACTGTGAATCATCAATGAATTTCTATTACCACTAAACAGCTGTTACTCTGTTTTTCGGTGTTTAGTCAGAGCTTTAAGCAGCCTCACAACACATGTTGTGCTAGCCTTGTGCGAGGCTGCTACTGTACCCAGGAAATGTCTTAATGGTTTAATTGTAAAACGCCCTGCCCACATGCAAGGGGTCTCACATGAAACTCTGTGTACAGTCCGTCCAGCATGATTTTACACCTTCAGAAGACAGGCGCATATGGACGGGTAAGTTTTATAATCAAATCTTATTAATACAACTTTTTTTTTTTAAATGTCAACGTAATGGAAGCAGTAACGTTCAAATGATAGATAGCTAAAGAATATATGCATTAAGAGAACTGACAGCGCAATACTCTAAGGTGAATGTAATAGCTATACTACGTTTTGCGTTGTGTTTCACGTGAACCAATGTAGGAGTTCATAATATCACAAACTAAATTTATTTTAAAAGAAAAACGCAAGGTAGCCTACCCTAAAAAATGAGGTGTTCCGCCCTTCTTTACCAAACGATTTACGTTTACACTGGAGACGACGCCTACATACCTAATGAGGTGGTTCATGCCACGAGAACTGCATAAGCTGTTGCACAATTACACACATACAAAAATATTACATTTCGGAGCAGATTTTCAAATGAAATGACAAGAAAAGTGCAAGTTAATTTATCTAAATCGCCCTTTTGATACATATCACACTATAATAGATGGTTTAAATATATATAACCATTATAATATAACACCAACACAATTACTTTTAACATTGTTTTACTCTTTCATTTTAAAATTAAAATCCTATTAGAAAACGTTTGAACGTTTTTCTGGATTTGTTTTCTTTCTTTTGTACACGAAGCAATTGTTTCAATAAAGCGACAATAGGCTACAACATGATTTGTGCAATTTGCCGTTCCGGCAACAAAGAACATATTTGGAATAAAGTTGGGGTCCAAAGGACATTGGACTCAACTGAGAAATGTAATCTGTCTCATAGAATGTTTAATATAAAATGTCATTGCCTGAGGATACGAAAGTAGCCTACTTTAGCAAAACGTTATTAGCACACAACCTGTACATCGACATGTTAAATGTTATCTAAGCATAAAAACTACGCGCAAATTAAGGAGCGCCCTCGACAACTCGATATTGCAAATCAAAAGGAACTTGGTAACACTTTACAATAATGTTTCATTAGTTAACTAATAATGAACTGCACTTCTACAGAATTTATTACTCTTTGTTAATGTTAATTTCAATATTTATTAAGGCATTATTAAAATCAAAAGTTTTATTTGTTAACATAAGTTAATACACTGTAAACTAACATGAACCAACAATGAACAGCTGTATTTTTATTAACTAACGTTAACAATTAACAAATACAGTAACAAATGTATTGCTCATTGTTAGTTCATATTATTTAGTACATTAACTAATGTTAACAAATGAGGCATTATTGTAAAGTGTTGCCAGGAACTTCATCATTACTTTGACAGTTTATCGGAGACAGAGACAAAGAAAGAGATATTAGATATTAATGAATTGTGATTATTGTCAAGGTACACAATATCTAAGATTTTCTTCATTGCAGTTAAAGTACAAATTTAATAATTTCACCTGAAACATTATCCTGCAATAGTGTAAACAAATAAGTGAGTGAGTGAGTGAGGGAAGATATGTAAATGAGCGTCTCTCACTCATCGTATTCCTCTATGGCATTACAATCTGCAGTAACCTATTCTGTTGCATGGCATTCACATATTGCATATGTTTTAATGGCAATCACAACAATACCGACAATGACCGCTCAAACCAGATCTAAGTCACTCTAGGCTATGCATGTATAACATATGGCGTTGTTCTACAGTGAGGATGCGGGTGTTGGTATAGCCTACGCATATACGGCAAGTAGGCTAATAACGCCACTATCCATAATAATAATAATAATAATAATAATGTCACATAGCATTTACAATTAGTTTCCGATATGGTCCGACATCATTAAATACACTACGTTAAAAGGGCTAAATGTAGCCTACATAACATATCCCCGTATAAACCAAATACTGTAATGACAATAAAATTGAAAATTGTCTCGTGAAAGCAGAGAATTTAATATCGACAATAATTTTTTTGGTATTTTGGAAAAACAATTAGCTAATGGCTAATAGACCCACATTTTAAAAAATAAACTCCCACGAAGAATTCCATCCAAATCAAATATTCCTACTCTGACCGCCGCATCCTTCAATCGTCAGGGCGCCCGTGAGCAAATATTTGGGGAAAAAACAATTACAAAAGTTTAAACCCCAAACACCTTACATTTTTAAACACTGATTTACAAAACAGTTGTCAGGGTGTTATTGTTATTCATTCCCTTTTACAGTTATAAAACAACTAAGATATATATGAATCTCTATCCCAAAGGCCAATTCGTGTAATGTAGGCCTACACATAGCCATACATTTCTTAGTCAGAATCCAGAAGTGGTAAAATCTGATCTAAAAGGTAAAAGCATGCAGTTTGGGAAAGAGTGATTATCTAGGAGACAAGGAAATATTGACTAATGTGAGGGCAATGTATGCATGTATGCAAATGTCATCCTAATTGGATCAGAATAGTTATGGAGTTTTTGACAATAACATATGAATTTCAGAACACCAGGTTATGTACAATGATAATGTGCTTGTATGACTAGTGGTATCTAAGGAAAAAACTGGCTTACAAAAAAATAAAATGGATAGTATTTCTGTATTTAGCATCACATAACAGTCTCACTAAAATATTAGCATAATAACAATTATTTAAATAAATAATATAAAACTATAATTTGTGGAAAGACCATTGTTGTACATTGCAGGGTTGGGATATGGGCTTCAAATTATACAAATTAAGTATATTGCAATAGGAAAAAATTGACAGTTTTGTGTCAGATTATCTGAATTTTAAGCCTTAAAGCTGTGCAGAATCTGCGCAGAATGCATCGTTTTCTATAAAAGGTACATCTTAGTGAAAATCTGACTGCTGCACTTGCATGGCTTTCAAAATGCCTATACATTATACAACATCATAAAATAACATACATCCAGACATTTTTTTTCCTAGAATAAAACTGTCACAGCATAATGACTGATCTTAATGGTAATTTGAGAGTAGGAACTTTATGCACATTTCCCAAAAATGTTCTTTACATGCACGAAATAGATGCTAAATGCTCTCTGTCAATTATGCATATTGACATGATACCTGATGAAACAGCACATCACTGTAACTGTGTAATATGTGGGTTACATTAACTTAAATCATCTTTATCAGTATGTGTATATTCTTTCATTACTAAAACAACTACAACAAAAATACATCAGCCTTACACTGTCAGAAAAAAAAATACCTTTAGGGATACAACTGCTTCACACTTGTCATAACTTAGTATGCATATTTAGTATCTTAGAATATATGAAACCTTTTAGAGGTGAATATGGTACAAAGATGTCCTTGACAACCTGTTTAAACGCCAAAGGTATACTCATTTTGCAATTTTTTTCTGAAAGTGTATAATGATTCATATGATGGTTTCTATCTATTTGTAATCATCAAATGTTTGATTGTATAATTAATTTAAATGCAGGACATATTAGGGCTGATATTTGCAGTATCACAAACATATGGATAATGCAGGAGGATAATGCATTTTTATTCCAACTAAAACAAAGATTTCATTAACCAAGTAAATGTCTTATTTTTGATATTCAATGTAAAAGATGTATGGCTTTCAATGAAGAAGTTGGAGAAGTCTAATAAGAGAAGTTTAAACTAAAGTTACAAGCATAATTAGTATAATAATGGATAATTGAGAAGTTCAAAAAAGACATTTTCGATCATTGTGCGAAAACTGCACTCAAATTATAATCTCAACTCAAATATAAAATGTACTAATGTTGTTGTTAGTAGTCGTTGGTAATTTTTTTATCTTCTGAAACAAGCATGAACCATCTGCAATCTGACGCTGTAGGTTACTATTAGGTACTCTCTCCTGCTCCATGTGTACACTTTACATTTCAGTTATTATCAGACACACCTGAACCAGCGCATCAGGACCTTTACTTGAACATTACAGCCAGGCGTGTTGGAGCAGGAAACTACAGTGCAGAATCAGATCAACAGAACTGAGTACCCTTAGGGTATACTTTCACGTAAATTTAAAGCCTTGTGGATCACTGTATATATGTATGCATTATAAATGAGAGTTCATATATAAGCGGTTAAGGAGGCAGGTGATGTTAGGAGTCCTGCTTTAATATGATAAATATGATACGAACGTGCTATAGTCTATACTACAACAATCCATAACTATGTGAAACTTACATAAAACCATTTTTAAGAACGTCTCGATCAAAGCAGATTATGCATTTTGGAAGTTCTGCATCAGAGCGATACAGATAAAAAATGTGCGCAACCAAGTTTGTGTTCAACGCTAATAGGTGCACCTGATCGGCCTCAATAAAATACAGCTTTATAATATTGTGGTTACATTGCTGCGCATAGGGAACAGATTTAAACCTTTAAAGGAAAAAGATGAAGACGATGGGGAGTGAAAGCAAGAGGACGTGCAGACAGCATGCAGAGCAACGGAACGCACCTAATATCATAATTTAAATATATTTTGTTTTTCTTATTCATATAATACTATGTTTTACATTTTTGCCCTTTATGGTAACAAAATAAACAAATTAAAATGCAACTGTTGTATTTAGAATGTATTTAGAATAAAATGAACTTAATTCAGCTTCCAAATATGCTTATTAAAAGCAGTTTCATATAACAAATGTATTTTATACAATGGGTTAGCATACAGATAAAATATATATTTTTTAAAAGAGTTTGAAGGGGGGAAAAACAATGCAGTGCCTGCAGACATTATATTCTTGCAGTTTTATAATAACCCAAACGGACACACCCACAAACAGTGCATACCGTGGTCATTGTGTACTGATCAGTAATGGGGACATCTTTATCAACAATTATCAATGCAGACAGTGTTGTTTCAGTACAGCCCAATCGAGTAGTTTAAAGTACAGACAACACACAGGTTTGTCTGTTCATGGAAGCGCAATTTCTGTCACCCCCACGCGACATCTGCGCCAGTCTCCAGATACAGGCTACAGCCTTAGTGGAGCCTTTCCCTTAACTGACAAGTGATCAAAGCACTGGTGTATAACAATACAACCATCGGTCAGTTTGATATCAGGCTAATCTGAAGCGCCACTGGAAGCATATGCCTGTATGAATACGATGTGCCAGTGCTCGAAGTGTGAAAAAAGTGCCGGTACTCCCAAGGGATGACATTTTTGTTTTCCACCTCGGTTGAAATCGCGTTCTGGGGGCGGGGCGGTCAGAGTACCGGTAACATGTGGCAAAAAAGTGAGGGTAGATTAAAATATAGACGTTCCGGTGCGTACTGGCCCACTTCGGTCGTGAGATGTAAAAAGAGGGCAGTTATTTTTGTTGTTAAATAAATACTGGGCAATGTAAAACAAAACAAAACGTGAAAGCCTCAAGTGCCTAATTTAATCATGGACCTTATTCTATCCACAATCCAAAACTGCTATTCTATAACAGGAACGGGAAAACACAGGAGCTAAATGCATGCTAAATAGCAAAAGATACTGTATCACTTAATGAAGATATAGCCCACTTTTGTATAAATATCACAAGAAATAGCCTTTAAAACTTTAAAAACAGATAATTGATACATAAATGTTACATTAGATCCGAGTGAGATATGACCTTAACTTAAGTTTAGTGTCCAACGTGTCCAAGCTCAACCATAGTGGTAACTGCAGAACGAAGCACTTAAAGCGACGATTAACCCAATATGAAAATTCTGTCATCATGTAGCCTACTTGCCCTCATATCGTGTTGGAGCTTCCTTCATCTGCAGAACACAAAAGAAGACATTGCGAAGAAATAACATTGAACTCCACTCACATTTAAAAAAAAAAAAATGTTTTTGTGCCACAGACGACAGAAATGCATTCAAATGGAACGACATGAAGATGGGTAAATTATGCCAGAACCATCATTTCTGGGTGAGCTATCCCTTAGAGGACCATGAAACAGGCACTACTTCAGCGTAAAATAAGGTAAGCATACGACGCTTATATTATTAAGCAATGCCAGCATGTTCTGCCTGGCAACCTTTATTGTTTATTATAAAATTAGTTCATTTTTAAATTCTCGGACAATTTTCCAATTGATTAAATTTTTATATAAATAAATACCGGCTCCTGAAACGCTTTCATCTCTATTATAAACTGTAGACCTCTGCAATTTGGGGACATAAGGATTCTAATGATTGACTTCCAAAAATACAAACATCAAACACCAAGGAACAATCAGGGTTGGTCTATCTCAACGGGGAAGCCACTGTGACAGTATGCAAAGGGAGGTCGATCTTAATTCTCCATAACAAAAAAGTACAAAGGCCGGTCGGAGACCAAAGACAATTTAACACCTCCCTCTGTCCGCGCGCCCCGGCGGCGCCTCAGCGGATAGAGCGCGTCTCTCATTAGTACACAAGATGGGACGACCTGAAAGATGCAGAGGTGAGGGAGGAGGGGGGGTAGACAGCGACTACAAAAACAACTCATCTTTCCCTTCATAAACGAACTTGGCTTGGAAGACAAGCGGTGACGATAGATAATTCCTTTTTTGGGGTAGGGCCTGGTCTGGGACTGTTTTGAGGACTATGAGAAGTTTGTGAAAATCCATTTGGGGAATATCTGGATCTCGGACGTGATATCAACGTTAAAATGCGTAAGTAGCCTACAAAATCCATATTTCAACAGCAAGCTGAGAGGAACGTAGCCTACACAGTTTTTCATGTCGTTTACATTACAGTCAAGTAGGCTATACAGGCCTGCTGTACAAAATAAAGATCTATGTAGCGAGTTCATTTAATTAGCCTAGAAAATTAACTTAACTTTAATGAAAATCCATTCTTTCTGATTGTAAATGTGATGTACGCATATTTAAACGAATGCCTAATGTGAAGTACACTTTCAGTAGCAGAGGGCAGGGAGTCGCCAGTGTCTACTGTTGCTCATGCTGACAGTGATCAAGGAGAGGAAGAGTGCCCTCGTATTTCACTTCTGAATGGAATAGACCAGAGTCGGCGGCACCGGACTGCTTTCACGAGGGAACAGCTGACCCGTCTTGAGCAAGAATACTGCAAAGAAAGTTACGTGTCTCGGCCCAGAAGATGCGAACTAGCGGCAGCACTTAACTTGCCCGAGACCACAATAAAGGTAATTCACAGAGCAGACCCTCTCATGCCACACTCAATCTCTGGCCCAACAGGCAGCATTTAAATAGCATTAAAAGTTTGCAATTAATAAGTGTTTATTTAAGAATTAAGTTTAGACTAACTTCTGCAATCCACGAAAGTCTACTGAAGACCATTTTTAATTTTGAGTTAATTTAAGAGAGGATTGTTTGTGAGACTGAGGGTTACAGACAAGCCAAGAAGCCATAAAATCAGACACCAGATCTCAATCCCTGCTGAAACCGAAAATTGTGTTACATCTACCATTACCTAATCCCACCAACATGCTGTGTCCTTCACTAAGACCCTTTATCACCCCATTTCATTATAGGTCTGGTTCCAGAACAGGAGGATGAAGGACAAGAGGCAGCGTCACAGTTTGCACTGGCCTAACCCACTGGACCCAAACCTGTGTGCCTTCATGGTGAGTCAGGCGGCTGCTGGACTCCCCTACCCACTGCTTCCCCGCTTACCCCTTCATCTATACTCACATCTTGGCATGGGTAGCCTCTCCAGTTTTTCAAACCCCTACAGCGCCACCACAAGGCCAGTGGACACTTTGCACCTCCCTCCCTCAACCTACCCCTGGCTAGGTGGTCTTCCACAGCCGGCTCTCTATTCCCCTGTCCAGACAATGCACCATCCCGCAGGATGCCACTGTCACCATTGCCTGCACTGGAGACCGGACCACCTGCTTAAACCTAGAGGGGGAGTCAGGACAGGCACGCAGCCCAAAACCTTCGGAAGTGCTTCAGGATAATAGGATAGAGGTGCATTTACCATGATAAATGGGATAGTTCATTGTTTACTCACTCTCGTGTTGATCTAAGTCTACATTCCTTTATTTCTACTGAGGGATACAAATGAATATATTTGGTGAAAAAATTGCCCATACAATGAAAGTTTAAGACTGTTTTGTATTTATGCATCTGTACAGTTATTCAGAATCTAGATAATGTCACTTGTCAAGAACAATTTTCTTGTTTGTTTATCTTACTGTAATATAGTTAAGTTTTGTTTATTTCTTAAAATAGTTGATCTTTCGAAGTTTGTTCAACATTTTTCATCTATTGATATTTTTGCACCTGAACATTGTGTACATATATGCTTTGCAAGAATATATATGACAAAAATGACTATTAAAAATATTTATGTAAACATTTTACTTTATGTATTTCTGCCTTTTTCTTAATAAAAAAATGTATAATAATTAAGTCTATGCACGAACAGAAAACAATTTTGCTCTACTCATTAGCATCCTCAAGCCTTCATAGCTGGAAACGGCTCTTGTAATTCACACCAATACTTTTGTCATGGTTTAACACCAACCTGTTGACCAAACAGCACTGTAATCTTAAAGACTACTTATCAACTTACAGACACAAAGCTCCTGTCATTATACTCCTTGCTAGACACAACCTGCTGAATTATGATCTTGAAAATCTAAAATCAAACGGCCTGTTACCAGACAAAACATCAACAGGTGGACAGGGGTGTCTGAGACTCCAGAGCCTCACAGATCTTGCTTTAATATATAATGTCTGCAAGTGTCTTAGTAAAAAGCCTGAATTAATGCATAAAATGACATACAGTGGCAGCAAAAATGGACTTAGGCCACACTGACTGTTTTGAATTTATGAATATACATAATTGTATACATAAAGTTCGGTGTCAGTAAGAATTATTTTTTGAAAGAAAAACTCAGCAAGGACGCATTAAATTGATCAAAGTGTCAATAAAGACATTTATATTGTTACAAAAGATTTATATATTTTTTAAATGCTGTTCTTATGAACGTTTTCATGAAAATCATGTTTCCAAAAAAATATTAAGCAGCACAACTGTTTTCATAAAAATAAGAAATGTATCTGGAACAGCAAATCATATTATAAGGATTTCTAAAGGATCATGCACTGAAGACTGGAGTAATGATGCTGAAAATTCAGCATTACCATCACAGGAATAAATTACATTTAAAAATATATACAAATATAAATTTTAAAATACAATATTTCATAATATTACTGTCTGTTTTTACTCTATTTTTGGTTAAATAAATGCAGCCTCAGCAAGCATATAAATCCCACCAACCCCAAAGTTTTGAACGGTAGTGTCTATAACACTGTAAAAAAAAATTCACATATGTTCCGGTTTACGAAACCTTTCGAGTCTCAAATACTAAGAAACTTTTTTGAACCTACATAAATGTGGGACCAAGAGAATTCCTCCAAATATTTTCCCAGTCAAACACAGTTGTCTGAACAAAGAATTTCATATTGCTGAAATGTTAAGGGTTTGTGAGTTCCCAGCATGCATTGGTGTGTTTACTGTTAAAGGATTATTATTTTGCTGTTTGCTGACTTCATTTATATTATATATATATATATATATATATATATATATATATATATATATATATATATATATATATATATATATATATATATATATATATATATATATATATATAGTTATTTGCTGTGATGTAAAGAGCTCATCTTTTTACATTTGATTGTCACCATTCTTGAGGTTTGTGTTTCAAGTGTTGAGGCCTGCAGTATGTTCAACTGTTTAAAATTATCTCCGGGATATATTTGCTTTATTAGATGATTATTCCTTTACAAACATGTGTCCTAAAAGTCTATATACAGCTACCAAAACAATATTTTAATTGAAAAAACAAAGTTACACAAAGTAGTGTTGGATTTCTGCCTGGGAAGTTCTCTCAAAAATGTGTTTACAGTGTATATATTAATTTACTGTTTAATACACTGCTACCATTGTCTATGAACTTATGGCACTAGTTGACTTTAAGAAAAAAAAGAAAAAAAAACATACACACAACCAAACACAGACAGACACCACAGCTTTCAACACACTCCACTAGAAATTAGGAATTAAGCAGTTAGAAGGTGAACATATCCATATCCAGGTGTGTTGGCTTATTTTACCACCACCTGCTACAGGTGAATTCTAGTTGAAAGGCTTTTCAATCTGTGCCTCAGTGTAAATTAACCTTGTCTGGCTTGTGTTATGATAACCCTTATAAGAACATGAGCTGCATCTATACATTCAAATTTATTTGTAGCTACCAAAACAATTTCTGTGAGGTAAAAATTACAGGGTTGTTGTTTTCATATGGATGAATTATTCAAATATTTTTTTATTTGCAAGGAAAATCAGAACATTATTTTAGACAGAATGCATTTAAAAGTATGGTATTTGTAAAATAATAATAATTTGCATACATAGTACAAATGTATCATTAATATGGGTGAACGTAACACATCTATGCATGTTTAGGGGTGTAAAAACCAACACTTTGGATGCTTATCATTAGAGACATTAGCAGTGCCTTGTCTGAGTCTGCCAATAACTCAATGGGTGACGTCTGCAGTAAAGCCCTGGCAATAGGTGAAATTACAGTAAAGGAAAAAAAACGTCTGCTCCTGTGAATTGTGAGGGATGTGGTAAATTGGGACAGACTGTAAAGAGATTCTGCTGGTGACTGTGGGAACACCGATTGAGCACACAGTAGCGGATCCTCTTTTGTCTGGAGAGCACTACCGTGTGATTTTTACAACTTCCTGCTCCTAATACTAGCTCGGCCCTGAGGGAGTTAGAGGTGGACAGGTTGACATGACTGCAAGTTCTCCCTAAACTTTCTCATTCTAATTAAAATATGCCTCTTCTTTTTTGAAATATTTTAAAGAACATTTTATATTTAATCAATGCAGCCATACACCAATATTTGTTTTAAACATTTTAATATAGTTTAAGCAAGTTGTTTCAAAATGCATCATAAGATCAATCAGTTTCTATTTTTGTTTTAAATATTGGGTAGTTCAGAAGCTACAGAAGTAGTTGCATTTGCAGCAATTTTACAGGATTGTATTTTTATTTCAAATAAATGATGTTTGTTTGAACTCTCTATTCATCAAAGAATCCTGGTTAAAAAAATATCACAGTTTGCATAAAAATATTTAGCAGCAACTGTTTTCAGAATTGATGATAATAATAAATCTTTCTTGAGCACCAAATCAGCATATTACAATGATTTCTGAAGGATCGTGCGACAGCTTTGCCATCAAAATAATACAATGAAATAGCAAACTTTTTTTAAATTTATTTTACAATATTACTGTTTTTACTAATTTTTTTCATCAAATAAGTTGTTGGATGTAATACATTACAAAGTAATTGTTTACTGTAATGTAATCACTTTTCCCTTGAAAAAGTAATGGATTACAAAATTTTTCTTACTTGTAATTACATCAAATACTGTAGTAGACTATGTGACCCTGGACCACAAAACCAGTCATAAATTGCACGGGTATATTTGTATAGGTCAAATTAGCAACTTTTCTTTTATGCCAAAAATCATTAAGATATTAAGCAAAGATCTAATCTAAGTAAATGTTCTACCGTATATAAAAAATGTAGTAGTAGTAATATGCATTGATAAGGACTTCATTTGGATAACTTCAAAGGTTTCCAGATTTTTTAAATAGTTGTATCTTTTTGTATCTTTATATCTTTTGTATAGTTGTATTTTTAAAAAAATTGACCATTTTGACTTTGTGGTCCAGGGTCACATAAAACAATTCTATATAAAACAATACATGAAAATTCAACCTCTAATGTTAAAATGTATGTTTTTAATGTAACTTTCTCCCTTTAAATACTTTGGTCAGCTCAAGAATAATTTATGCAATTTTATATTGTTTATTTGAAAGAATTAAAAGAGCAGTTTCATGTCGATCCTTGTATTGTTCGACTGGTTGCGAGAGTAATTAGAAATCTGATTACACAGTTGAAAAATTAATTAGTAGCTAATTAATTACTTTTTTTAGAGTAACGTACCCAACACTGTTTGTAGCCTTGGTGAAAATAAAATATTTCTTAAAAAAAAAATAATAATTTAAACAGTAGTGTATTTATACATTGTTCCATTTGCGCCTGTAAATGACTTCGCTTTTTCCAAGCATCTTCCAGTGCTGGACTTCCCACACTGTCACTGGCCACCCATCCTGATTTTGCTGCTTTTTGCCTGTATGAAAAAAAACTGAATGAGGACAAAAGTGTAGGGATGAATAGCATCAAACGGCACAGACACAAGCAACTAAACGTGCTGATCTTTGGCTTAAACAGGAACAAACATTCTTATCTAGGAGTTTAACACGGGAGACCAAGAATTGAATGCACCAAGCTTTACCTATCCACATATATTCACATTCTCGTTCCCTGAGCTCAGACAACATCAAGTCCAGACTACATTCAAGAGGCCAAAAGCAACAAGAAAGGGAGAGAAAGGAGTAACTGTAAAGAATACTTTACATTCTGATCACACACTTCATCACTAAATAGAGAAACATGATGAGGGAAAGCCACAATAAGTTAAAAAAGGAAATTAAGTTAATTATGAAGCGCTCAGAGACACATTAGCACTTCAGGAAAACCAGCAGTCTATCTTATACAGTGAAACAAATGTATCGTTAACAACTGTAAGAGCCAAAATGTCTAAGTGTAACATTTCCATGGGTATCATAAAATCAAGAATATGCACTGAGCTTCATTTATTGCTATAGCTGAAACTAAGTAACATGGGCGATTTAACGGTATGTAGGTGGGCAAAGAAAGCTTTGTCTGGAAGAGGAAGCCACACTGAAGCTGCTGTGTTTGCCAACAACCACAGCTGCATCGTCTCAAGGCTGAATGATCAGGTCCCGTAAAAGTACTTCCCTGCACAAAGAAAACCCCTAAAGCCCAATTTATACTCCTGCGTCGAGTATACGCTGTAGCTACGTCGTAGGCTGTGTTGCATGCGTACCCTACGACATACCCTGACGTGCACCTCTCCAAAAATGTAACAACGCGTCAATTCTACGTGGGCCGCAAGCGCTGTGATTGGTCTGCAAGAACCCTTCCCTCAGGTCAATAAATAAAATCTGCGATAGGAGTGTGTGTGTGTGTGTGTGTGTGTGTGTGTGTGTGTGTCCAGAAATGGGATGATAGTTTCATCCTTATATCTGCTATATAACACAATATTTTGTAGTGCAGAGATTATTTATGTTAGTGAATAAATGCATAGATCCGCTGTGTATAGTTTATTTATTTTCTCATTAAAACCAAAGATGTTAATCAGTGATTGTATATCAAGAACAGGGACACATGTGGGTGCATTTCGTTTTGTGATTTCAGCGGAATGAATAAAGTCTCCGCAACAGCAATCGATTGAAGCGCTAGTCTGTGCATGAGCCAACGATACTGAAAACAGCGGCCACGAGCACTCGGCATGATTCCAAAAACGCATTCCAGCGCCATATCGCCTCTTATGTAACTTTACTAATCAACTAGAGATGCTTAATTTGTATTACTCAAGCTGCAAGAAAAGCCGCTATCTGACACCATGACGGCTGCTGATACTCCGGGTGCGTCAGCTCCCTAGTTCAGTAGTCAGGGCACTGATCAGGGAGTCAGCCCATTTACTTATGTCCTGATCAGAGGGAGCTGATTGAGACGCACCCTCCGAAAATGTAAACAAGCTGCTTCTTCTTTGGCTTTTGCCTTGATACTGTGGGTTACCATCAACATGCCCGTGGACACCTCTGCCTCTAGCGGTCTGCATGTGGAATTGCACATTGACACAGACAACAACGCAGAAGTATAAAATGAAAACGTCTCAGGTTACTTGCGTAACCTATGTTCTCTGAGTAGGGAACGAGACGCTGCGTCACTTTATGACGTAATGGGACGCCCTCTGGGTGTGCCGATTGTCTGAAACCCTTATAGAATCACGCCAATTGATTGGCTGATGGCGCGCGTGCCGCCCCCTTTGACGTTGTCACTCTTATACGTTGCCATCTGCTCCTCAGATTTCTCTGCCGAAAAGGAAGGCCTGTCAGCAGCGCGAGGAGCTTGGCAGCGTACGCAGCGTCTCGTTCCCTACTCAGAGAACATAGATTACGCAAGAAACCTGAGACGTTCTCTTTCATAGGTTCACTCGACGCTGCGTCACTTTATGACGTAATGGGAACGATATACCAAACACGCCAAGCTAAAGCGCTGCCGTATCTGGCTCAAAGAACACCAGACAGGACATGCGAACCCAGAGCCATGTCGAGATCCAAACTATAGAATCTCACAAAAGTGTGCGGAGAGGACCAACCACACAAATATCTTCCAAAAGAGCCCCTCTAAAAAGTGCTTGAGAGGAACACCTCTGGTAGAATGCGCTATAATATCAAGAGGTGAAGGTAAACCACGCACCTCATAAGCCAGGGAAATAGCCTCTGTCACCCAATGGGAAAACCTTTGCTTCGATGCGGCGGCCAGTACCGAAGCACACCAAGAGCTGGTTAGATTTCCTCCAACCGTCAGAACGGTCCACATAACACTTCAACACTCAAACTGGGCAGAGCAAATGAAGTTTCTCGTCTTCCTCCGAGTCAAAAGGAGGGGGGGTGAAAGGAGTGAAGAATGATAACCTGAGAGCGAAAAGATTTTTCGGGAACAAAACTTTGGGCACATAACCCGGCCTAGGTCTTAAGGTAACCTTTACTAGGCCAGGTTACCTTAAGACCAATGAAGCTGGGGAACTCAGAGAGAACCAGAGTAGGCACTGGGACGACTCCTTCGAGGCAAAAAGGTCCACCTCTGCTTTTCCGAACACCTCCCAAATCTGAGATACAGTTTGAGGGTTCAGCATCCATTCTCCCGACCTGAGCTTCTGCCTCGACAGGTAAACCGCTGCGAGGTTCAAGACTCCGGGTACATGGACTGCTCTCAGGGACAGAAGTTTGTCCTGAGACCACAGGAGGAGACGGCGCGCATGCCTGTCCAGGGTCCGTGACCGTGATCCCCCATGGCGATTCACATGAGACACCACCGCCATGTTGTCCATCCTGACAATGACATGATGTCCCATGAGGGAGGGGAGAAAGAAGGGCCAGGGACACAGCTCTCATCTCTAGGCAGTTTATGTGCCAAGAGAGAGCTTCCCCTTTCCAGACCCCGCATGCCGGTCTGCCCTTGAATACCGCACCCCAGCCGGTTAGAGAGGTGTCCGTCGTGACCATTTGGCAACGGAAAACAGCCCCCATACTGACCCTCTTCCGAAGAAAGATAGGGTCCCGCCATACTGATAGGGCACGGAAGCAGCCGCGTGACACCTTCAATAGGCGAAGGGCCGATCCTGTTGACCGAGCCCTTGAGCGTTTCATCCACCAAAGGAAGGGTCTCATGTGGAGCAGTCCCAGGGGAGCACCGGCGAAGCTGCGGCCATGAGATTCAGGAGCCTGCAATATGTACTCACAGAAAACATGATGGCCGAGCCTGAAGCGGGCCAAACATGTTATAATACTGAAAAACCGAGCAGGGGCCAAGCGGGCCTGCATCGGAACGGAATCCAGATGAACTCCTAAGAAGGTGGTCTGCTGAGTTGGGGTGAGAACACTCCTGTCGGTGTTCACTCTCAAACCAAGAGACTGAACGTGCCGAAGAACGACATCTCTGTGGTGAGTCACCAACTTCCTGGAGTGGGCCAGAATGAGCCAATCATTCAGGTAATTGAGAATATGGATGCCCTGGAGCCTCAGCGGGGCCAGAGCAGCATCCATACACTTTGTGAATATCCTCGGTGCCAGGGCGAGGCCGAAGGGAAGGACTTTGTATTGCTAAGCCCTCCCCTCGAAGGCAAATCTGAGAAACTTCCTCTGTCGTCTGACGACCTGAATATGGAAGTATGCATCTTTCAGGTCTATCGTAATGAACCAGTCCTCCGCATGTATCTGTGACAAAATAGCCTTGAGTGTTAGCATCTTGAACTTCCCTCTGTAGAGGGCGAAGTTCAGACGACGAAGGTCCAAAATGGGACGCAATCTGCCGTCCTTCTTTGGAACCAGGAAATAGCAGCTGAAGAAGCCACATTTCTCTTCTGCTAATGTAACCTCCTCTATCGCCCCCTTGAGGAGAAATAAGTTCTTGTTGTAGCACAGAAGCCTCTGAGGCGCTGTTTACTAAAGTTTGAATGACCCCGTCGAAGTGAGGGGGGTTGCGACAAAACTGGGGTGTGTAATTGTACTGAATTGTGCGGAGGACCCAGGATGATATCCCTGGCAGAAGCTTCCACTCATGGGAGAAATGTGACACAGGGAGTGGGGTGTTGAGGTGTGGTGGACATACCTGAGATAGGGTGTCGAGCTAAACCTCTAAGGAAGGCGTGGCCATCCGCGAAGGGGAGCACGTGTCGTCCTGGCGCGGAGTGGGAGATGTCACAGCCAGAGTGGGAAGACTGGGTCGCTCTGTTTCCCGGAGAAGACTGAATGTGTCTCCGTCTGAACGAGTGGCGGATGGTGAGCCAATCAAAGTGAGGGGAGAAAGCAAAAGGCGTCTCCTTCCTTCAGCGCCGGAAAAAGGCGAGGGTCGGGCCAGTTCTGTACTTCGAAGCGCGCTGGCGGCGAAAGTAACAGAGCCGGATAAGGAGAGCTGGTGAGAGGCGGGCAGAGACGCTTGCGCGGTCTGACCCAGCTTCGGACGTGTGCTGAAGCTCTCCTTTTTCTGACCGGAGGGTCAGGAGCGACTCTAAGTGGCCGGAGCAGAAAGTTTGCTGGGCCACTTTGGGTTGATGCGTCTGTGAGGACGTTGGCGGGGAAATGGACGACCACAAGCTCCCCAGACCATGGTGGGTGGGGGATGGCTTTGGTCAGTCCTCCTACTGGTAAACTCCCTTCTATAAGAAGGGCGTTCTCTGAGAGGGGGAGGGGCTAGGAGAATCATTCGCTCTCCTAGGCATTTCTTAAAAAGCAGCAGATTGAGATTTAGGTTTTTTTTTTTTTTTTTTTTTTTTTTACTTCTCAACCACAGTGTTGACCGCCTCCCCAAACAACCCAGACTGCGAAATCAGAGAGTCCAGTAGGAAAACCTTTTCCTATCACGGATTTCCGTGAGGTTGAGCCACAGGTGGCGCTCTGCCGCCACCATGCCCGCCATTGAACGTCCTATGGCGCGAGCTGTGCTTCGTGGCTCATAAAGCCAAATCCGCGGCTTAGCGCAGCTCCTTAACTGCTTCCGGTGTCAAACCGTAGTGCGCGAAATTACGTCGACGAGCTCCGCGCATGTTGCTGAACGCCGCGCTTCCTGGCCGCTAGGCGGAAGAGCGTCGTCATTACAGGAAGGCCCGAAATCCTCAGAGTCGGACGCTGCGGTAAACACGACATCATCATCCAGTCAGAAGGAAACCGCGTCGCGTGCCTCCGGGTTGGGACACAAATAGTCGTGTGAAAAACTCGACGGGCGGAGTCCCGCGCACGTGCTCGGGGGAGAGAGGGAGAGAAAGGGCGAGGCCCGTCTGCTGGCACTCCATTCCTCGAGCTCTATATCCGAACCCCAGGTCGCGGATCCAAGAGAGGCCTGCGCGGCCTCGGGAGCGCGACGGGGAAAAACGGATGACTCTTTCACAAAAACCGCGAGCCTCGAGCGGAGGGTTTTGAGAAGGAGATTAACACAACATTTGCATTTTGAAAACCCCTCAGCCGCCTCGCGCGCGTGTGAAAACCCCAAACATTTAACACTTGCTGTGGGGGGTCATTGTTCGCGAAGAAGCGAGTGCACGGCAGCAGGCAACGACGAAAATCCATGGTACTTCACCGCAAGGAGAACAATGTTCCACTATCCGCAGACGCTGAAGTGCTGGTGATAAAGTCGAATGAAATCCAAGATATTTGGGCCAGAAAAACCGAAACCGAAGGGCATGAAATGGCCGCTTCGTGAAGGCAGAGAAATCTGAGGAGCAGATGGCGCGCGCACGCGCGCAGTATAAGAGTGATAACGTCAAAGGGGGCGGCACGCGCGCCATCAGCCAATCAATTGGCGTGATTCTATAAGGGCTTCAGACAATCGGCACACCCAGAGAGCGTCCCATTACGTCATAAAGTGACGCAGCGTCAAGTGAACCTATGAAAGAGAACCAATATGGCGTAGGTCCGACGCAGAAGTATAAATCAGCCAACGTCAACGCGGACAAGGACGCAGAAGTATACATTAAATTAATTTCACAATAATATTGTTAAATATTTTTTATTTTACATTTAGCTATTTCATTTTAGCAAAAGCATCTTACATGATTGCAAGAACAGTCACAGACATTCTTACAGAGGACCTATTATGCCCTTTTACAAAGCCTTGGTTTTGTTTTGGGCTCTACTAGAATAGGTTTTCATGCTTGAAATGTTCAAAAACATTCCTTATTTTTCCATATATTTTACACCTATCTTCCCAGTCTGTTTAGTTCCTGTCTCTCTAAAGCCCCTCCTTCCGAAAAGCATAATGTGCTCTGATTTGTCGGCTGGATCGGTGTGTTGTGATTGGTCAACCAATCGCATACTTCCCTACTATGTAGTATGCACTGAAAAAAATGGTTCTGTGTTGAAGTAAATCTACTACAGAAAAACAAATGTAATTTCTACATGAAAAAGTAGGTTCAGACAAAAAACAATTTTTAAACGAAGCAAATTCTATTTTAGTACTCAATTTAAGCTTGTAGAAAATAAAGCGTAAATATCAACGTTATAAAACTATGTAAAACACTTTTCTGATACTGGTGTTCATATCATGCACTGGGGCTTGAATAATAAATTAGGTTGATTTTTCACTGTTTTCCTGCTTTTGTTGTTAGATTTACTAACTTTTTGTCAACCATTTGACCAAATGCTAACCATTTTGTGACATTTGGAGTTAATTTTCTACTCAAAATGACACATTCATACTCTCAAACGATCCATCGAATATTACCGTCACTGTATATTGTGTACCAAATTTGAGGTCTTCAGGACAGGTGCCACGTTACTATTTCGTAGATATGGTGTCTTGTCTATTGTGTTATTTACTTTGATGTTTCTAAGTAAAACATACACTTTAAAAACATGGCTTAATTTAATGTTATATTGTTTGAGTAAAAAGTAACAAAGTAAACTTCAACTAAGTATAAATTACCTTTTACTGACATATTTTACTTAAGGTAAAATGACTTAAGTAAACTTATTTTCTTTGTTAATTTTACTTAACTTAGTTAATTCCATATGTGAAATGAACGTAAAAAAATATGCGTGCAAAAAACCTAACAATAAAATTAAGTAAATTTTACTACTTGTTTTTTTTTTCAGTGAAAAACAGTATGCAAAAAAAGTAGTATGTCAGAATTCACAGTACTCATAAAGTAGGCAAAAAAATCCCAGGATGACCTACTACTTCAGGAAAGATTCTGAAGTGTGCATGCGATGGACACGTTACTATCCAATGAGGCCAGAGGAGAAGATTTATGAATGGCAGTGGAGGTCACATGATAATGACAGCATGGCGGATGTAGTACGTCCAGATTACATTCATACTACACACATTCATGCTATATAGAACATACTTTCTTAGCGGCCGTGAAGTAATTACTTCAAAGTATCAATTTCGGACGCAGCCATATCTTTTGGACATGGCGATAACACAGTACTAACACAAGTTAAACAAGGCATCGCCGCCTTTATTTTGCGTGTGCCTTGGTGGGAATTATTTAAAATTATGAATATTGTGGCGTGTACATTGCAGACAGAACATTTGAATCAAGGCATTTCAGGGAATTCAGCATAACTTTGTGCTTTGCAGAGCTTTTTCATGTTTAAACAGCAACATTAAACACTAAAGAATGTTAAAAGAAAGTAAAAGAAAATGTAAAAGACAAAAAAAACTTTAAAAAAACATACACTCACACTTGTTTCAACCCATGTTTTGGTCAAATATGGAGAAATCGTCTCAGGTTATGACTATAACCATAGTTCCCTGAGAAGGGAACGAAACACTGCGTCCACTAGGGACAGCTCTGGGAACGCCCACAGCGTGATAGCGTCTGATGCACGTATGTCAACTCAGCCAATGGCGAGAGTGAGCGTCACGGGCGGGTGACGTCACGTCCAGGAAAGGATAAATATACATCCGGTCCGATCGCACTTCAGCTAAACTGCCGAAGCAAGGGATCACAGGGATGCAGGGAGTATGGCAAAGGGACGCAGTGTTTCGTTCCCTTCTCAAGGAACTATGGTTATAGCCATAACCTGAGACGTTCCCTTTCGAGGGAACTTCACACTGCGTCCACTAGGGACAGCTCTGGGAACGAAATACCAAAATGCCATAATACCAAATGCCTGTCGTGTGAAACTGTGGCACATTCAAAACAGGAGCACATTCCAGGTCAAGATCATAGTATCTCACAAACGTAAGAGGAGAGGACCAACCGGCCGCATCGCAGACTTCTTTGAGGGAAACCCCCGATACCAAGGCCTTAGAGGCCGCCATACTCCTAGTAGAGTGGGCTTTGACAGCTAAGGGACACTGCTGACCAGAAGACCCATAAGCCAGTGAGATAGCCTCGACTATCCACTTGCTCATTGTATGTTTGGACACAGGGAGACCCCTGTTCTGAGGTCCAAAACAAACAAACAATTGATCCGCTTTCCTCCACAGGGTAGCTCTGTGGACATAAGCATCCAGTGCTCGCACTGGACATACAAGGTTCAATCTTTCCTGGTCTGGATTAACAAATGGAGGAGGACAGAGAGCTTGCAGCACAATAGGCCGTGGAACATTGGTTAACACCATCGGAACATACCCTAATCTAGGGTAAAGGAAAGCTTTAACCATCCCTGGTGCAAACTCCAAGCACGAAGGGGATATTGATAAGGCCTGAAGGTCTCCTACTCTTTTAATAGAAGAGATGGCAAAAAGGAAGATGGTTTTCAGAGTCAGAAACTTTTCTGAGATGATGTCAAGTGGCTCGAACGGAGCCGCAGATAAACCTTCCAACACTATAGCCAAATCCCAAGTAGGAACTCTAGTGCGCACCGCAGGCCTCAGCCTCCTAGTGCCACGAAGGAAACGAGTTACCAACGGGTTCCTCCCCACAGTAATACCATCCACATGGGCATGGTAAGCTGAGACAGATGACACATACACCTTTAGTGTAGCAGGGGACAACCCAGAAGAGAAACGCTCTTGTAGAGAATCTAGCACTGAACCAACAGGGCAGTTGACTGGATCTAATTGTCGAGCTTGACACCAAGAAGTGAACAACCTCCACTTCAGGGCATATAGTCTCCTCGTGGACGAAGCTCTGGAGCTAAGAATGGTCTCCACTACCTCGGTAGAGAGACCAGACTCTATGAGCTCGGCCCCCTCAGCGGCCAAACCCACAGGTTCCACACTTCTGGGCGGGGGTGAAATATTGAGCCCTCCGCCTGAGATAGAAGATCCCTCCTGATCGGAATCTTCCAGGGTGAGCCATCGAGCAGTGCTACGAGGTTCGAGAACCAAATCCGGCTCGGCCAGTAAGGAGCTACTAGCAGTAGACTTATCCCCTCCCGGCGAACTTTCTCCAGAACTCCCTGGAGCAGAACAACTGGGGGAAATGCGTACAGACGCCTTCTCGTCACGTCTGTACCATGGCATCCAGTCCCAGAGGAGCTGGATGTGTCAACGAGAACCAGAGTGGACAGTGCGTCGTATTCTGAGACGCAAACAGATCCACTTCCGCCTGGCCGTAAATCTCCCAAATGAGCTTCACCACCTCGGGGTGAAGTCTCCATTCCCCTGGCCTCAGCCCCTGTCTTGACAGGATGTCAGCTCCTATATTCTGGGCCCCCGGAATAAAGATTGCTCTCAAGGAGAGTAACTTCCCCAGAGACCACAGGAGGATCTGGTGCGCTAGCTTGCACAATGGGCACGAACGCAGACCCCCCTGGCGATTTATATAGGAGACCACAGATATGTTGTCCGTACGGACCAACACATGATGGCCCCTCAGGTCCGGGAGGAAAAATTTCAATGCTTTGAAAACTGCCATCATCTCCAGGCAGTTGATGTGCCATGAAAGATGATGGTCCCCCCACAGACCCTGAGCTGAGCGGCCTTCCATTACCGCTCCCCAGCCCGTGAGAGAGGCATCTGTCGTCAGGGTGACTCGACGACATTGTACCCCCAACACAGGACCTAGGCTTTCTTCCATATGACCAAGGCGCGGAGACACCGCCACGTGATCTTGATTATACGAAAAGGGTTCCCCCTCGGGGAAAACCCTCTGGTCCTGAGCCACCACTGTAAGGGTCTCATGTACAGCAGGCCAAAAGGAATCACGTTGGACGCCGCTGCCATTAACCCCAGCAACTTTTGAAACTGCTTCACAGTGAATGACTGGCCTATTTTCACTCTCTTTACAGCTGACAGAATCGCAGCAATGCGCGTGGGTGAAAGCACTGCCCGCATTGCTACGGAATCCCAAACTACGCCTAGAAAAGTGGTCCTCTGTACTGGAGAAAGCACACTCTTCTTCGCGTTCAGCCTCAACCCCAACTTTTGAATATGAGCGAGCACGACATCTCGATGCCGAACCGTCATCTCCTGCGACTGTGCCAGGATCAGCCAGTCGTCTATGTAGTTCAGAATGCGTATGCCCTGCAGCCTGAGCGGGGCCAGAGCTGCATCTACACATTGAGTGAACGTGCGGGGTGAAAGAGCTAGACCAAATGGAAGAACCCGATACTGGTACGCTTTGCCCCCAAAAGCGAACCTCAGGAACTTCCTGTGTTGTGGAAGGATGGAGACATGGAAGTATGCGTCCTTCAGATCTATTGTGACAAACCAATCCTCGGATCTGATTTGGGTCACAATCTGACTTAGCGTCAGCATCTTGAATTTTTGTTTTCTGACTGTACAATTCAGACGACGAAGATCTAATATAGGGCGCAACCCTCCATCCTTTTTTGGAACTAAGAAGTACCGGCTGTAAAAACCAGACTCTCTGTTCTGCACAGGGACCTGTTCTATAGCCTCCTTTTTTAACAAGGTTTCCACTTCCTGTTCCATTATCAGAGCCTGCTCTGGATGTACTGATGTTAACAGCACTCCGTTGAATTTTTTACCTTCCCTTTTCTACCGTCTGCAGGACCCATAGTTATATATTTGGTAGACGTTTCCATTCTGCCAGAAAATCTACTAAGGGAACCAGCCTCTCGAGGCTGGTCTCTGATATTTCCACTGCAACCATCTCGGTGGCCTG
Source organism: Gobio gobio (assembly GCF_949357685.1). Classification (NCBI taxonomy): domain Eukaryota; kingdom Metazoa; phylum Chordata; class Actinopteri; order Cypriniformes; family Gobionidae; genus Gobio; species Gobio gobio. Next base: position 42,652,239 of record NC_137097.1, read on the forward strand.
AAGCATACTGGCAGCACCTAACCGATCTGGCTGCGTTTCTAACCTCCTTGGAGGCTGCGAGTGTGTAAACTGCCTAAGATGTTCCCCAAACAAATACCAGAAAACACAGTTTATATACATCATCACTGAATCATCCTCTGTCACCACCATGTCCTTGAACAAATAAAAATCTGACCTTGTCTCTCCTTAAATAATACTGCAGGATTGCCTCTGTATTGTTCTCAGATCTGTAATCTCATACCATTTGCTGATAGCATAATTAGTCATGTGCAAGCTGACTTACTTCTAAGATAGAAAAAGCAAAGGAAAGCAAGTAAGAGAATTATGAGTATGTATGATGTATCTATATTGTTGCTAGGACAAAGCTTTATTGCAGCAGTAAAATCTACAGGCTTGGCCTGTGTCAACTGAAGCTATTTAAATACTGTAAAACTCAGATATAAAGATGGAGTGATGAAATCTGTCTGTGTCAAATTGTGTGTCTTTTTTAATAGTCTTTCAGAGTGAGTAAAAAATGAAATAGTGAAGATCATTCAGTCAGAACATTTCTGTCTTCTCAAAGAAGCTTTTGAAGACTCATGACCTCAAAGTTTAAAGTTGGCAAGAAACTGACTTTTTTTCTTCCCCATTGTGACGTATATCTGAGTGAAGCGGCTTCTTGAACATGGATGAACATGCATGGATAAATCTTTCACAATAAATAATCCAATATTACATAAAATAAATAAGAATAGTCAATTTTGATTTCATGATAACCAGGTAAAAGGGCAACACATAAGCCCATAAAGTTATTGACTGAAAGACACTGTATTTTATGTAAGAGGTGCACAAACAACATTGCATGTATATGTCAATACAGGAGCAAAAATAATCATACATTTTACATTATTTGTCTACTGTAAACAGTCATGCAAGTAGATTTGAAAAGCAAGACCATGTCAAAACTGAATTCAAAAGTATAATAAAGATGTGAATTTGAGAAGGCAAAAGGGCCGCTGAAAAAAAGTTTTTAATTATTAAAACTATTATTGTAAAATAAAAAAATAAAATAAAATAAGGTTCCCTAATGCTCAAAATAATGAATTGGTTTGAATAGGGTAAACTTTAATTAAATAAATGATTTCAATCAAATTCACCTTTATGAGTATATTGAACTTTCTTTTTCTTTTGATGTTCACAAAACTGACACATTTTAAGTAATCTGAATTTTTTGAGTTTTATGAAAAGTTTTGAGTTTTATGAACTTGTTTCGTTAGACAAACTTAAATTTAACTGAAACTGGGCTGGGATTTCTATTTCCCAGCATGCTTTGACACCCGAAAAGGAGAGTAAATGCTACAATTACACAATTAGCTAGTTAAATCTAGCCAAGTTTCCACTACTAAAAATATTTAAGTAGACATTACATGACAACTATAAGTTAAATATATGAATTAGCTTAATCAAATATTTAAAGTTAAGTGCAATTAAAGTGTATGAGTACAAAATAATATGCCAGTTCCACTTAAACGTTGAATTTCTTAACTCAACATTTTTGATGTAACTGATTAACTCAAGTTTTGCCAACTTTCAAGTGTTACTTTGTCTACAGTTTTATATGTTATGATTGACAGAACAATCAAACACCAAGTCAAGTTTTTGAAGCCTCATTACAGATATCAGATATTTAAACAGCCTACAGCATCACATTAGACTCCATCCACTACTTTTGACCCATTTTATTCCCTCAGAATATTAGGGTCCTCAAAGTCCTGACATCTGCTTCAAAGGGAAAGACTGAACTGTTGCACAGGTAATAACAACCTTATTTTGCGCTACTGTATCAGAACAAAATCACAAATAGCCATTTTAATAAATACAATTTTTACACTCAACTGCACAAAGCACAAATCACTTTCTCTGCAATCTGCAATGATGTCTGCAGACCTGCACAGCTACAAAATGCCATGCTATTGCAAATCTCCACAAGTCTAAGGTAAGATACACTATATTGCCAAAAGTTTTGGGACGTCATGAACTTTAATGACATCCCATTCTTAATCTGTAGGGTTTAAATTGGAGTTGGCCCACCCTTTGCAGCTATAACAGCTTCAACTCTTGAAGCCTTTCCACAAAGTTTAGGAGTGTGTTTATGGGAATTTTTGACCATTCTTCTAGAAGCGCATTTGTGAGGTCAGGCATTGATGTTGGACGAGAGGGCCTGGCTCGCAGTCTTCGCTCTAATTCATCCCAAAGGTGTTCTATCGGGTTAAGATCAGGACTCTGTGCAGGCCAGTCAAGTTCCTCCACACCAAACTTGCTCATCCATGTCATTTTGGACATTACTTTGTGCACTGGTGCGCAGTCATGTTGGAACAGGAAGGGAGCATGAAAATTGTCCAAAATGTCTTGGTATGCTGAAGCATTAAGCATGAAGCCCAAGCCCTGAAAAACAACCCCACACCATAATCCCCCCTCCACCAAGCTTTACACTTGGCACAATGCAGTCAGGCAAGTACCGTTCTCCTGGCAACTGCCAAACCCAGACTCATCCATCAGATTGCCAGACAGAGAAGCATGATTGATACGTCTCTACTACATAGAGTCCAGTGCTCTACACCATAGTGCATCCAACGCTTTGCATTGCACCATCCACTTTGTTATGATACCATTATACCATATTGCACAGGTGGCAACCTATCACGGTACCACACTTGAATTCAATGAGCTCCTGAGAGCAACCCATTCTTTTTTGCAAATATTTGTAGAAGCAGTCTGCATGCCAAGGTGTTTGATTTATGCATCTGTGGCCATGGAAGTGATTGGAACACCTGAATTCAATAATTTGGAGGGGTGTCCCGATACTTTTGGCAATATAGTGTATCTAAACTAAACTGAAAAGGAGGGGAATACTAGAATATTATATTTTGCACAAAAGCTTAAAATGTATTGCACACACACACTTCCAACGAAAACTCTCCATCTTTGTGGTAGAAACTATAGCCAACTTGTTTGGGAAACCTGCCAACATAATGTCTTCAGAATGTCTTTTCTAGACTTGTTAGAAAAATGCAAAGGTCATGGCAGCTAGATTACTATAAAACCGCATCAAAACTCATATTAATGACATATTTGAGTTAGATTCCGCACAATATTTTTTTATAAAGATACAGTGCTTTCAAACATGAACTCATTGAGACTCATAACATGGTGAATTTTGGCAATGCTACAAATAGTTTTATATGGTGAAACTGCTTTCTTCTGCTACGTCAGAAGAAAAAGACAAACATGTGGAGAGAAAACAATAAACTTGCAAATACGCATACCAGGTCTTGGGGACAATATAATATTCTTTAGGGAAATATTCATTCATTTAAATGTTCTGGACCAGCAACATATGTCAGTCATTACAAGGAAATGGGTAATCTTCAATAGGGGCGGGCACAACATCAACACAACCTCAGACACCAGTTCATTTAAAATGTTCTGCTAGAGGGAGAATAAAACAGGTTGTAACAATTGCAAATAAGGGGAGGATTTTATTTGATCAGCTTTCAGGGCAATATTAAAACAAAGATGTAAACAATCAAATAAAAACAATCTGTGTATCCCTACAGCCTGTTTAAATCAGTGAGCTGATAAAATTCACAGCTGCATTGCATAGCTTTAGGGAAATGTACCAGCATCCCTAACAAGTTGACTAACCTGATAGCTGTGAACGTTAATCTGGTACTCTAGAGTCAGGACAGACTGGTCCTGAATCATTTTCAATGGTCCAGTTATTTCCATCTAGTGCCTCCTTCAGGCCATACTGTATTTTTGCAACCAACAACACACTTTTAATAGAAAACAGAATGGTCATGTTCATGCATGCAAATTAAAGAGGTCTTATTGTCCCAGTTTTTCAGAGCAGAGAATGGTGAATGGTTTCTACTAGATCAGACCTATTTTTATGGTTGTCATGTTTTCCACAACATAAGGTGAAATAAGAGGTTTGAAGGATGCATTTTGATCATTGCTTTGAAAAGTGTCAATCATGACTGGGTCAAAATGAAAACAATTTACCTTTTAGTTTAAACAGAATTAACTATTTGAAAAATGTGTATTAATCAAAGTGACTCTTTAACCTTCTAAAGCCTGCTGTATGAAATAATAGTGAGGAAATTAAAAGTTTTGGAAATGGAAAAAAGTTTATTTGAACCTTTAGACAAAATATTCCGGTGTGTATGCATGTGTGCATCATAGGCTTTTATGGCTCACATATGATGGTGAACATGAATTCACTAAATAGAACATGTTTCTATAAACATCTTTATTTATCAACACTCCAATCAAGCAATCAGATTTGACATATTAATGTCAAGTTTAGACTATAACAAAATTGTTTAGGAGCTTCTACCATTCTTATCCACATTTTCCTCTGATTTTAGGGATAAAATATATGGTTAGGACTATGTTTAAGTGTCTTAATTGGGAAAATTACAGCAACACGTATATGATATAGGATAACATCGAGCTACTCAAAGAGGAAAAAAACATTTCAGTTTTATTCAGAGGCCCAAAAATCACTTTCTTTATTGAGGGGGCAAAACATATAATGCAATGCAATACAATGATGATTGAGGGATAAACAAATAAATTATCCTCAAAAGCTTTTCAAGCATGTTAAATAAACAAAATTTCTGAAACGTGTCTGCTTCAAATGTTTGATTTTGTAAAAAAAAAGAATACAAAATAATATCTTTGTTGCATTAGTATGCCAACAATGACTGTTCAAAAATGGGAAAAAGCATTTTTTGCCCCAAGTTTGCATGCCTGTAACTCAAGAAGTATTAAAGATATCTTAATATCTTTTTAAATTTTGGTTCTTAACAACCATTTCTTTTGGTATTATCATTTTTTTTTAAAGGTCCCATATGGTACAATGCCAGAGATATGGAGATCTTAATGCGGCTCATTTTCATTTTCAGTGGCCAAAAACCAAATGTGGGTCACTTTGCATACACAGAAAAGAGAAATACAAAATAATGTTAAAACTACATCCATCCATCCATCATCTTCCGCTTATCCGGGGCCGGGGCCGGGGCCGGGTCGCGGGGGCAACAGTCTTAGCAGAGACGCCCAGACTTCCCTCTCCCTAGTCACTTCCTCCAGCTCTTCCGGGGGAACCCCGAGGCGTTCCCAGGCCAGCCGGGAAACATAATCCCTCCAGGGTGTCCTAGGTCTTCCCCGGGGCCTGCTCCCGGTGGGACGTGCCCAGGACACCTCCCTTGGAAGGCATCCAGGAGGCATCCGAAATAGATGCCCGAGCCACCTCTCGATGTGGAGGAGCAACGGCTCTACTCTGAGCTCCTCCCGAGTGACCGAGCTTCTCACCCCATCTCTAAGGGAGCGCCCAGCCACCCTAGAAAGAGAAAGCTCATTTCGGCCGCCTGTATTCGGGATCTTGTCCTTTCGGTCATGAGCCACAGCTCATGACCATAGGTGAGAGTAGGAACGTAGATCGACCGGTAAATTCGAGAGCTTTGCCTTACAGCTCAGCTCCTTCTTTACCCACGACAGACCGGTACATCAACTGCATTACTGCAGAAGCTGCACCGATCCATCTGTCAATCTCCCGTTCCATCCTTCCCTCACTCGTGAACAAGACCCCAAGATACCTGAACTCCTCCACTTGAGGCAGGAACTCTCCACCAACCTGAAGTGGGCAATCCACCCTTTTCCGACTGAGAACCAAGGCCTTGGACTTGGAGGTGCTGATTCTCATCCCAGCCGCTTCACACTTGGCTGCAAACCGCCCCAGTGCACGCTGAAGGTCCTGATCTGAGGAGGCCAACACGACAACATCATCCGCAAAAAGCAGCGACGAAATCGCATGGTCCCCAAACCGGACTCTCTCCGGCCCTTGGCTGCTCCTAGAAATTCTGTCCATAAAAATTATGAACAGAATCGGTGACAAAGGGCAGCCCTGCCTGAGTCCAACATGCACCGGGAAAAGGTCTGCCTTACTGCCGGCAATGCGAACCAAGCTCTTGCTCCGGTGGTACAGGGACCGAACAGCCCTAAGCAGGGGGTCGCCAACCCCATACTCCCAGAGCACCCTCCACAGGATGCCACGAGGAACACAGTCCAATGCCTTCTCCTAATCCACAAAACACATGTGGACTGGTTGGGCAAACTCCCATGAACCCTCCAGCACCCTGGAAAGGGTATAGAGCTGGTCTAGTGTTCCACGACTAGGACAAAAACCACACTGTTCCTCCTGAATCCGAGGTTCCACTATCGGCCGAATTCTCCTCTCCAGTACCCTGGCATAGACTTTCCCGGGGAGGCTGAGAAGTGTGATCCCCCTGTAGTTGGAACACACTCTCCGGTCCCCCTTCTTGCAAAGACGGACCACCACCCTGGTCTGCCAGTCCGCAGGTACTGTCCCCAACTGCCATGCGATGTTGCAGAGGCATGTCAGCCAAGACAGCCCCAGAACATCCAGAGACTTGAGGTACTCAGGGCGGATCTCATTCACCCCTAGTGCCTTGCCACCGAGGAGATTTTTAACTACCTCGATGACTTCAGCCCGGGTGATGGACGAGTCCACCTCCGAGTCCTCAGCCACTGCTTCCTCAATGGAAGACATGTCGGTGGGATTGAGGAGATCCTCAAAGTATTCCTTCCACCGCCCGACGATATCCCCAGTTGAGGTCAACAGGTGCCCATCTCCACTGTAAACAGTGTTGGTAGGGCACTGTTTCCCCCTCCTGAGGCGTCGAACGGTTTGCCAGAATCTCTTCGAGGCCAACTTTTGAGGAGATTCAACCAATCAGTGGCAAACTTATTGGTGACGTCAAAAGGACGCTAGGTGGCGAGCTAGAAACTTCCCGAATAGTCAGCAAGCCGAGTTAAGAGAAGAACATGCATCACGTTTTCCTGTATCCTTCAAGTTTACCTTCTGTGTGTGCGTTCATGATAAAATGTAAGTCTATTTACTTAAATGTGTTCTTTAGTATAGTTATCTGCCGTGTAACAGCTTTAATTAATGTAAGTTGTCGAATTGTTTCCCTCCTTAGTGGCCTTGGCATTCACGTTGTACTGACTGCCATAAATATAACAGATACAAAGTTGTTTAAGTTACCTACGTTTATTATTTACTCTATATCATCCTTTTGATTACTTAGTGCAATGTTAATACCTCTAATGAGTGTCACATAAATATTATTGGGCATATTTTCCGTAATCCTGCTGATATATGATGATGACTAAAGCTTGAAATATACTCTGCAAGATCAAAGAATTTGTTCGTTTTCTCGAGGTGGCAAGAACAAAGTTTGTTCTGGCCAGGACATTCCATACTTCACGAGAAAAGCAGGTGCCGAACATCTCTGTTTCTCCGCACTAACCCCGCTCACTTTCTGACCAAATTCTGACCAATCACACAATAGTTCTCGGACACCCACAAGAAAAAAGTTCTGCTCAGACGATGTGTCGAGAACGAGCTGCGAGAACTCCCAAACCAGGGCTGAAAATTACGTCATTTTGTTCTCGCAGCCCTGGGAGCGAGAACTTTTTTCTCTGTTCTTGCGGAGTATGTTGCAGCCTTAAGCATTACCTCAGATACACGGAGAATCCGCGATCCTTGTTATATGCGCTTCATGTGCAATCTAGCAGTTAATATAGGTAGTGCAGTCCAAACCATGATAATTGTATTGATTGTAGAATGACATGTATATCACTATTATGTATGTATATTGCAATTATTTATTGTAATATGTTATTCATTTGTTTATTTCAGACCACACTCATACTAGAACAAAGTAAAGTGAATAATCTGAATCCTGTGATGTGTTTTGATTGACACCCTGGGGCGAGCACAATCTCCTGATCAGCTTAGTAGTACGAACACCTTTACACCAACCGATAGTCTCTCCATAGCCTCACCAAACTCCTCCCAGGCCCGATTTTTTGCCTCCACGACTACCCGGGCTGCAGTCCGCTTGGCCTGCCTGTACCTGGCAGCTGCCTCCGGAGTCCCACAAGCCAGCCAGGCCCGATAGGACTCCTTCTTCAGCTTGACGGCATCCCTTACTTCCGGTGTCCACCACCGGGTTCGGGGATTGCCGCCTCGACAGGCACCAGAGACCTTACGGCCACAGCTCCGAGCGGCAATGGAGGTGGAGAACATGGTCCACTCGGACTCAATATCTCCAGACTCCCTCGGGATCCGGTCGAAGCTCCGCCGGAGGTGGTAGTTGAAGATCTCTCTGACAGGGGGCTCGGCCAAACGTTCTTAACAGACCCTCACAGTACGTTTGGGTCTGCCGAGTCTGTCCAGCTTCCTCCCCCGCCATCGGATCCAACTCACCACCAGGGGGTGATCAGTTGACAGCTCCGCCCCTCTCTTCAGCCGAGTGTCCAAGACATATGGCCGAAGGTCTGATGAGATGACCACAAAGTCGATCATCGACCTCCGGTCTAGGGTGTCCTGGTGCAACGTGCACTGATGGACACCCTTATGCTTTAACATGGTGTTCGTTATGGACAAACCATGGCTAGCACAGAAATCCAATAACAGAACACCGCTCGGGTTCAGATCAGGGGGGCTGTTCCTCCCAATCACGCCCCTCCAGGTGTCACTGTCACTGCCCACGTGGGCGTTGAAGTCCCCCAGTAGAACGACGGAGTCTCCAGTTGGAGCACTTTCCAGCACCCCTCCCAGAGACTCCAAGAGGGCCGGGTACTCCGCACTGCCGTTCGGCCCATTGGCACACACGACAGTGAGAGACCTATCCCCGACTCGAAGGCGCAGGGAAGCGACCCTCTCATTCACCGGGGTGAACTCCAACACATGGCGGCTGAGCTGGGGGGCTATAACCAAACCCACTCCAGCTCTCCGCCTCTCACCATGGGCAACTCCAGAGTGGTAGAGAGTCCAGCCTCTCTCAAGAAGTGTGGTTCCAGAGCCCAAGCTGTGCGTGGAGGTGAGCCTGACTATCTTTAGTCGGTACCTCTCGACCTCCCGCACAAGCTCAGGCTCCTTCTCCGCCAACGAGGTGACATTCCACGTCCCTAAAGCCAGATTCCGTGTCCAGAGATCGGGTCGTCGGGGGCCTCGCCTTCGACTGTCGCCCGATCCACTATATACCGGCCCCTTACACTCCCTCCTACAAGCGGTGAGCCCACAGGAGGGCGGCCCCATGTCACTCCTTCGGGATGAGCCCGGCCGGGCCGGGCCCCATGGAGGGAGGCCCGGCCCCCAGGCGCTCGCATACAAGCCCCAACCCCGGGCCTGGCTCCAGGGTGGGGCCCCGGTTGCGCCATGCCGGGCGACATCTCGGTCCTTGTTGAAATTGTCATAAAGGGTTTGTGAACTGCAAAAACTAAAAATGTATCTAATTGTTTTTCACAATGGCATAGTGTCACAGTTATGTTCTGTTTTGTTCCATAGACCTCCTGTTCTCATTTGTCACATGATTCTTTTTTTTCTGTTTCCCGCCACTCATCTGTATCCATAGTAACCATCATCATTAGCTAATTCTGTGTCAGCTGTGTCTTGTCAATTATCTTGGTGTTCCCTATTTAGTTCTCCCTTTTCTCCCAGTCAGTGTCTGATTGCCGTTGTGTATAGTCTGTTGTAGTGTGTTGCTACCTGCTTTATTGCTCACCTGAGAACATTCGTCATTAAATTCTCCTTTGATGTTGTATCTGCCTTCGTCTTCGTCTTCCTGCCTGCCTGCAACACCCGTGACAAAAGATCAGACCGCCCGAAGATGGACAATCGGTTAAAAATTATCATCCTGGCTCAGGAGAGCCAAAACCTTTCTTCTTTTATTCCACGTTTTATTTCTGTTGCCATCACCAGTGAGCTTGAGGACGAGATGTTGAACACTCTGTTCAGGATCCGGGCCTCTATTCATCACCCTGTGGACCTCCCAGACACCACGGGCCTAAGCTGGAGAGAGACGGTAATCCAGTGTCTGGAGAGCGTCGCGCCCAGGTCATAGACACACCCGGTCTCCATCAAGAGCCCTGTGAATTCCCCCGTTTTCTCCCAGAGCCCTGTGACGTCCCCAGTCTCTTCCCAAAGCCCGGTGAGAACCCCTTTGTCCGATGAAAGCCTCAAAGAGGGTCAAAGTGAGGCTCCAGCCTGCGACGAAAGTCTAGAGTGGACTTCTTCCGTGCCTCAGAGTCGACTCCCACCTCCTGTCTCCAGTTCAGAGTGGACACCAGCACTGCCAGAGTGTCCTGAACTCCCTCTCCACCCTCCCTCTCCACTCTCCCTCTCCACCCTCCCTCTCCACCCTCCCTCTCCACCCTCCCTCTCCACCCTCCCTCTCCACCCTCCCTCTCCACCCTCCCTCTCCACACCTCATCCCAGTTTGCTGCTGCCTGTCAGACCCGACCCGCCCTCGCCTCTGGACTACACTCCTCTGGCTTTGCCTCGTCCCTTTGTCCCTCTGGCTCCTCTCTCCCACCATCTCCACTTAGTGCCTCTGTCACTCCGGCTCCACCGCAGCCTTCGCGATCCCCGCAGGCGTCTTGGTCACCAGAGCCTGTGGCATCTCCATGGCCGCCGGATCCTCAGCATCGCCCTGGCTCATCGGCATTCCGGCAGCGCCTGGGTCACCTGCTCCACCCCCATCGCTCGGTGCCATGGAGCCGTCCGCCTTACCTCCACCATGGCTCCTCGCTCCATCGGCTCCGCTCGGGTTCCTCCTGTACTGTCTGGCCACCCTTCACCTACTCCTCATCCTCCACCTGAGCCCCCTCCCTCCCTCCCTCCACAGTTGATCCATTTACGGCATGAGGCCGTGCCTTCTGGGGAGGGCCGTAAAGTCACAGTTAATGTTCTGTTCCATGTACTTCCTGTTCTCATTTGTCACGTGATTCTTTGTTCTGTTTCCCATCACTCATCTGTAGGGTTGGGTACCGAAACCCGGTGCTGATATGGTACCGGTACCTATATAACCGGTATGTAACCAGATATAATTAGAAGGCAGATTTTGGTGCATCATTTCGGTGCCACTTAAATTAAAACATGCTCTCGCGCTTTGGCTCGCGCTGAGACAGAGACAGACGCACTCAGCGCTCATCACATATATCACAACCATTCAGTGTTTTCAACCACATCATGTTTATTTTAGGTTTCAGACATTTAAATGCTCATAAGTACAAGCAAAAACTACACCCTGATGTCTATGAAAGTGGCATTAACAATCCGTTCAGTTATAATTTGATTACGTGTTTTATTCATATCAAATACACAGTATATAGTAACTATATAGTTTACTCTAATCTTCTCCCAGTTCACCGGTCACTTAGTTTCATGTATTTTGTGGGACGAGGATGAATTTACGTGATGTAAATCTGATTCTCTGAGACGCAAACTAACATGGCGGCACCCATCGCACATTATAGATCAACTAACACACATCCACTCACATATATTTGAAAATCAGAATATCATATAGTTTGTGACATAGTTAACAAGTTTGTGAATATTTTTAATAAAAAAGAAAAAAATGACACACAGCAGCCGCGATAGCGCTGTATCAGTTTTATTTCATGTAAGAAGCATGACGCGTCGCCATGGAAGGCGATGCAGAGAATATGGTCATATTTCAAAATAAAAGCTGAACCTTGAAGTTGGTTTGTAGCAGACCAAGAATACAGACTTTGCTGTTATTACTGTAACTGTTATTTACTATAATAATAATAATAATAATAATAATAATAATAATTTGTTACATTTATATAGCGCTTTTCTAGGCACTCAAAGCGCTTTACATATAGAATGGGGGGATCTCCTCAACCACCACCAATGTGCAGCATCCACCTGGATGATGCGACGGCAGCCATATTGCGCCAGAACGCCCACCACACACCAGCTGATTGGTGGAGAGGAGACAGAGTGATGAAGCCAATCTGTGTATGGGGATGATTAGGAGGCCCTGATGGAGAGGGGCCAATGGGCAAATTTGGCCAGGATGCCGGGGTTACATGCCGGGATTTTTAATGACCACAGAGAGTCAAGACCTCGGTTTAACGTCTCATCCGAAGGACGGTGCTTTTTACAGTATAGTGTCCCAATCACTATACTGACGTGTTATGACCCCGCGTGAGCACCCCCTGCTGGTCTCACTAACACCTCTACCAGCAGCTACCTGGTTTTCCCAGTTGGTCTCCCATCCAGGTACTAACCAGGCTCAGCCCTGCTTAGCTTCAGTGGGAAACCAGTCTTGGGCTGCAGGGTGATATGGCTGCTGGCGACTGTTAAATTAAGCCTGTTGTAGTTAGGTTAAGTGGTTTTACTGTGAATTTGTGAATTAAAGTAAATTGTGTTTTGTATGTATTTATTTATATTGTATGTATATGTCTTTTTTTGTTTTTGTTTTTTGAATTTAGTATTTTTTTCATGGCATTACATTGTTTAGAGCATAAGAAACAAATGTTATGACAAGTTATGATATGTCCTCTGTAGTTGACACCAGGACTCAGTTGTTTAAAAAATAAAATGACATGAAACTGCATGAATAGGCAAAAACAATTGGATTTATTTTTAATTTACCAATAAATTTTTAGGTTTCAGACCTAAAAGGTTTCAAACTTTGTTTAAAGATGATTCTGAACTATGTTATGAAAGATATAACTAAATGCATTGATATACCATTTTACTTTTTGCAATATGTGGGTAAAATACTTGGATTTTCCCATTTAATACAATGTATCTATACACTGCATCTAATTTGCATATGAATGTGTTCTTGGTGCAACATGTAATGAAAAAGAAGTGTAATAATTGGCAACATTTTCATAATAATGTCTAATATTTCATTGGAATATTGATACGTAATTTCTTTCCCTATTCACTTATGTCTCCAAAATGCCTGATAAACATGATTTTAAGTCATGAACCCCATAACATTTTCCTGAGATGTTGATTTATAACAAACAATTTGAAAATTAATCTGATTTAAATTATAATTAAAAATATTATCATATTTCCATTAGAGTTCTAAACATTAATGTCAGCCATTTTTAAAGACCAAGAAGTTGTTGTCCTGATGAAACCTCCAAACATTTGGTATCTCAAAGCCCCTAATGTGCTCTTTACAGGACATCCAGACTTAAAAACTGTGACATGTATGATGTCAGAGAGAAATTCACTAAAATGTAATGTCCACTACAGTGGACAAAAGTCTATTTGTGGGTCCCAGGAGGTTAAGAATACTTTAAACTTTTAATAAATTGTTCCATTTAAAGAATCAAAAAAAAAATTTCAATAAAAAGCCATTCTTTAATGTCATCCACCGTCGGTTTGAGCTTTTTTTTAAGTATTGGTTCAGGCACCGGTACCGTTTTAAAAGTATCAGTTTGGCACCGGTATCATAAAAAACCAATACAATACCTAACCCTACTCATCTGTATAAGAATCAGAATCAGAAAGAGCTTTATTGCCAAGTGTGCTTGCACACACAAGGAATTTTTCTTGGTGCTGTATCTATAGTAACCATCATCATTACTTCATTCTGTGTCAGCTGTGTCTTGTCAATTATGTCGTTGGTGTTCCCTATTTAATTCTCCCTTTTCTCCCAGTCTGTGTCTGATCTCTGTTGTGTATGGTCCGTTGTAGTGTGTGTTGCTACCTGCTTTATTGCTCACTTGAAAAAGTGTCATCATTAAATTCTCCTTTGATATTGTATCTGCCTGTCTTCGTCTTCCTGACTGCAACACCCGTGACAAATAGAATATACCGATCTGAGTACCATAAATATTCTTTCCAAAGATTGCGTGCATGTCACTCAGTGTATCAAAAGTATTGATATCTCAATATGATTTTAGATACTGGTTCTTAAACTTTAATTTTGAAATCTTAATGTTCAAGGCCCTATATGGTTCAATCCCATCTCAATGTGGCTCCATTTTCAATGGTCAAAAACCAAATGTGGTTCACTTTGCACATAGCTGATACTTATTACATTTAAAGGGGAATGTCTAAAGAATAAATAATGTTGAAAATAGAAATGTATCTTGTTTCCCTCTATCAAAACAATTGTATACAACATGCACTATATTGCCAAAAGTTTTGGGACGTCTGCCTTTACATGCACATATTTATGCATTTTGAATATTTATGCATTTGGCAGACGCTTTTATCCAAAGCGACTTATAGTGCCCTTATTACAGGGGATGGAACCAGCAACCTTCTACGTATCAGTTCCATGGTTTAACCCACTAGACCTAGCCTGGTTTTACCAGACTCTCGTACATTTCATTTGTACATAGAGTCTGGCCACTCTCCATTGACAAGCGTTTACTTCCTTGAAGGCGGGCACTCTGTTGAAGTTTAAAACTATTGGATCTGCCAAGAGTCACTCTGGATCTGCCTAACCAATCACTAACGTTTGGTCGTGACGTATGTCACGCGCCGTTCGCCTTTGATTCTCACATTAACTGTGCACACCACCTCAGTGTCAGTAATAAAATTCGGATTGTTATTTATTCATGGTGGAGAGGAGAGTTTTGTGATCGGAACGCGCTGCTCTCGTTGTGCATATCTCGTGCAATCATAACATGATTGTATGCTGTCAATAAAATGTCATATGCTTGGTATGATAAGAATAAATACTGCCGTGAATAACAGCCCAATTCAAATGTTTACGTGCTTTTCTTCTTTTATTTTTTGAGCAGTGATGAAATATTTTGCTCTTGTAAACACTTGCCAGTATTTAAAGAAATACAAGTCTAGAAATGCAAATTACAGCTCACGCAACCGTACAGTGCTCTGAAAGGGTCTATAAAGGATATAAACAGTGAGTTTTGAAGTGATATATTCTTGAAAACTCAGAGATGTGGATTCGGACAGCAATCACATTACCACACGACCTTGGTGTTTGTCAAAAGCAGTCGATAATTCAGCCTGGGTTTTTCTCGCGGGTGGTGGGAGACGGACGGCTTCAGCAACTCCTTCACCACTAACGGAGTGAGCTGGAAAATACTTTTCCCGGACCACAACATCAGCAGTACAGCAGTGATTGTTCTTGTAATGGGAGTTTGTTTGTTCAGGGAAGAAGGAGGCGGGAACCGGCGAACGTTTAAGAACTTTTAATCAAATAATAAACACAAAATGAAAGTAAAAGCGGCAGCCCCTCACGGACGACTGCCACGCACAAACATAACAAAACGCATCTTAAAATCCAGGCCTGGTCCTCTCTCGTCCTTCACCGGTGTCGCTCGTCCTTATATGCCTCCGTGCTCCCTCATGAGAGGACTCGAGACCGGTGTGTCTCAATTGCGCACACCGATCTCGCTCGCTCGTCCACCTCGCCACACTCCGGTTTTAACTTCTGGACATTCGTCAGCGCTGCCACACACTCGCATCTTTCACCGCCGCCATTACTGAACTACAACTCAAACTAGCGCACGACATCAACGTCATCGCTCTCAGCCACTCCCTCTGTTCGCTGATTGGACCGGTAAAAAATTGTTCGGGGGAAAACCTAAGCATACACCGCAGTCCCAGATGTAGTACTGAAGGAAAATGAAAATTGAGCGGAAGTACGTAGGAGGGCGGAGCCAGGCTACACTAGACCACCATCTCACATGAATTTTAATGACATCCCATTCTTAATCCGTAGGGTTTAATATGGAGTTTGCAGCTATAACAGCTTCAACTCTTCTGGGTAGGCTTTCCACAAAGTTTAGGAGTGTGTTTATGGGAATTTTTACCATTCTTCAGCGTTTGTGAGGTCAGGGACTGATGTTGGACGAGAAGGCCTGGCTCGCAGTCTCCACTCGAATTCATCCCAAAGGTGTTCTATCGGGTTGAGGTAAGGACTGTGCAGGCCAGTCAAGTTCCTCCACACCAAACTCGCTCATCCATGTCATTATGGACCTTACAGTCATGTTGGAACAGGAAGGAGCATCCCCAAAGTTGGGAGCATGAAAATTGTCCAAAATGTCTTGGTATGCTGAAGCATTAAGCATGAAGCCCAACCCAGCCCTACTAAGACACTGTTATTAAGAGACCAAACTCAGGAAACATAACAAAAATACTGTTCGATAGAACTGCTTGTGCTTGGTTTGTTAGCACAGTTATCTGCGTGCTTCCTCTGCGATGAAGTTCCACATTTGCGGCTATCTTTTCTTCAACTCCTCATGATCCATCTCGACGACTGCAGTGCAGGCAGATTGCGTGCGCGCACGGTTGTGATTCTTCTGGGAGGGCACGCACGCGCGTCACGCGGCCACAAATAAACTGATATGGATTTGAAATTATTTTATCAACTTGAAATACAGGCAAGGCATATTTTTGTACAACCCCAAATCAGAAAAAGTTGGGACAGTATGGAAAACGCAAATAAATAAAAAAAGAAGTGATTTCTAAATTTACTGACTTGTATTTCATTGCAGACAATATGAACACAAAATATTTCATGTTTTGTCTGGTCAACTTCATGTCATTTGTAAATATGCATCCTTTCCTGTCATTCAGACCTGCAACACATTTCAAAAAAAGTTGTGACAGGAGCATTTTAGGGCTAGTAATGAGGTAAAATGGTTAAATAATGATGTGATTTGAAACAGGTGATGTCAACAGGTGATTGTAATTATGATTTGGTACAAAACCAGCTTCCAAGAAAGGTCTAATTCTTTAGGAGCAAAGATGGGCCGAGGATCAGTACCTATTTCTCAAATACGTGAGAAAATTATTGAAATGTTTAAAAAAAGTGTTCCTCAAAGAAAGATAGGAAGAGATTTGGATATTTCACATTCAACAGTGCATAACATAATTAAAAGATTCAAGGAATCTGGAGGAATTTCAGTGCGTAAAGGACAAGGGCGCAAGCCTAAGCTGAACAACCGTGATCTCCGATCCCTCAGGTGGCACTGCATCAAGAATCGTCATTCATCTATAAGCGATATCACCACATGGGCTCAAGACTACTTTGGCAAACCTTTGTCAAGTACCACAATACGTAGTTACATCCACAAATGCCAGTTAAAACTGTACTGTGCCAAAAGGAAGCCCTATGTTAACAGTGTCCAGAAGCGCCGTCGACTTCTCTGGGCTCGGAGGCATCTGGGATGGACCATCACACAGTGGAAACGTGTACTGTGGTCAGATGAATCAGTATTTGAGGTATTTTTTGGGAGGAATGGACGCCGTGTGCTCCGGACCAAAGAAGAAAAGGATCATCCAGACTGTTACCAGCAACAAGTCCAAAAGCCAGTGTCTGTCATGGTATGGGGTTGTGTCAGTGCCCTTGGCAAAGGTAACTTGCACTTCTGTGAAGGCACCATTAATGCTGAAAAGTACATAGAGATTTTGGAGCATAATATGCTGCCTTCAAGAAGACATATTTTCCAGGGACATCCATGCATATTTCAACAAGACAATGCAAAACCACACTCTGCACACATTACAAAGTCCTGGCTGCGGAGGAAGAGGGTACGGGTACTTGACTGGCCTGCCTGCAGTCCCTACCTGTCTCCAATAGAGAATGTGTGGCGCATTTTGAAGCGCAAAACCCTAAACCTTGGAGGTCCCTAAACGTCTTTTAAGTGTTGTGAAAAGGAATGGCAACATTACAAAGTGGTAAATGCTTTACTGTCCCAACTTTTTTTGAAATGTGTTGCAGGTCTGAATGACAGGAAAGGATGCATATTTACAAATGACATGAAGTTGACCAGACAAAACATGAAATATTTTGTGTTCATATTGTCTGCAATGAAATACAAGTCAAAGTAAATTTTGAAATCACTTCTTTTTTTTTCTTTTTTTTTTGCGTTTTCCATACTGTCCCAACTTTTTCTGATTTGGGGTTGTAGATGTGTTCCTAAAAATATGCATATATTTTTTAGGAGCACATCTACAATATACATGCATATATTTTTGTACATATATATTCATTTGCACGTGACTGTTTAAAACCCGTGTTTAGACCTGTGTTTCTCCCTTGTCCGACCCGACCCGCACCCGTATCCGACACAGTAGGATGTTTTTCACCCCTTTCAGCAATATCCGCGGGTCACCCGTCGGGTACCCGCACCCGTGCAGGACTCTGCCCCAAACCATCACTGACTGTGGAAACTTTACACTGGACCTCAATCAACGTGGATTGTGTGCCTCTCCTCTCTTTCTTCAGACTCTGGGACTCCTGATTCCCAAAGAAAATGCAAAATGTACTTTCATCAGAGAACAGTCCTTTTTGTCTTTAGTCCAGGCGAGACGCTTCTGACACTGTCTGTTGTTCAAGAGTGGCTTGACACAAGGAATGCGACAGCTGAAACCCATGTCTTGCATACGTCTGTGCGTAGTGGTTCTTGAAGCACTGACTCCAGCTGCAGTCCACTCTTTGTGAATCTCCCCCACATTTTTGAATGGGTTTTGTTTCACAATCCTCTCCAGGGTGCGGTTATTCCTATTGCTTGTACACTTTTTTCTACGACATCTTTTCCTTCCCTTCACCTCTCTATTAATGTGCTTGGACACAGAGCTCTGTGAACAGCCAGCCTCTTTTGCAATGACCTTTTGTGTCTAGCCCTCCTTGTGCAAGGTGTCAGTGGTCGTCTTTTGGACAACTGTCAAGTCAGCAGTCTTCCCCATGATTGTGTAGCCTACAGAACTAGACTGAGAGACCGTTTAAAGGCCTTTGCAGGTGTTTTGAATTAATTAGCTGATTAGAGTGTGGCACCAGGTGTCTTCAATATTGAACCTTTTCACAATATTCTAATTTTCTGAGATACTGAATTTGGGATTTTCCTTAGTTGTCAGTTATTATCATCAAAATTAAAAGAAATAAACATTTGAAATATATCAGTCTGTGTGTAATGAATGAATATAATATACACTCACCTAAAGGATTATTAGGAACACCATGTTCAATTTCTCATTAATGCAATTATCTAATCAACCAATCACATGGCAGTTGCTTCAATGCATTTAGGGGTGTGGTTCTGGTCAAGACAATCCCCTGAACTCCAAACTGAATGTCAGAATGGGAAAGAAAGGTGATTTAAAGAGCACCTATCATGGCATTTAAAATGTTCCAATTATTGTTTTAGAAGTCCCCAACAACAGTTTTGCATGCATGCAATGACAAAAAAGACTTTAGTTTTCTTATAATATGCATTTATTTTTACCTGTTTTGACAGCGATTCTCAAATGATTCCTTTAGTGATTCACTTTTCAAAACCCCGCCTTTACGTGACGCTAATCTGCGGTGATTGGTCCGATGACCCAGTCAGTTGTGATTGGTTTAGTCTGTGCAGATATTTTCGGAAACGGAACGCCCATCAAAGTCTTATAGTGACAGTAATTTGTTAATATGTGTCAGGAGTTATGAATATGAAAACCGCGTCGGTACCGTTTGATTGTAATATGAGCCTCAGCTGATCTCATTCATAAAAAAACTCCTCTATTCTCCTCACGAAGACTCGCGACAAATCAACATCCCTCAGGGCTTTTAGTTCAAAAGTGTGCAGATGAGGAGACATATTGATAGATTCCCATATGTCTGTGTCAAATTTCTAAACAGAGGAGTATTTTTTATTCAATACTTCCTCAAAATGGGCAGTTATAGCCTAATCATGAGCGATTGAGTCTCTTGTTTTCAATTCATACTGGCAGCCGGAGGGCGCTCTGTGCACATGTAGTCCATGTATGGTACAGACAGACGAAGAAGAACCATGTGCCATAATAGAAGTCCATAATAAAAGCTTCCTGAGATCGCGAAACATACATTTGACGACTAATAAACACACAATCGCGACGATGTATGGTTTGTCTTCAAGCCACTTAGTCTTCAAATGCTCATCCTTGGGCAGATGAAAGAAGTTTGCTTTTGAGTCGCACTTCAGAACACAGCGTCTCGTGGCCATGATGTTTTCTAGTTTTCACTGGCGTCTTGGAGCGCAATAAGTGGGCGTATCGTATTCAAATAACTTGACAAGTTGACGTCATCTAGTCAGAGAAAAAGCTTCGGTCTTCTAACGATTCTTAAAAATGACTCCGAGTCGACTCTTACTTTTGAAAGAAAATAACTATATATACGGTGCACTGTCATATTTCAAGCTATCACAGGATGTTTTTGTTCACTTAGATCTATGTTACACACTACATGAAAGGTAAATTTCAAAATTCCATGATAGGTGCTCTTTAAGCAATTTTGAGCGTGGCATGGTTGTTGGTGCATAACGGGCCGGTCTGAGTATTTCACAATCTGCTCAGTTACTGGGATTTTCACGCACAACCATTTCTAGGGTTTACAAAGAATGGTGTGAAAAGGGAAAAACATCCAGTATGCGGCAGTCCTGTGGGCGAAAATGCCTTGTTGATGCTAGAGGTCAGAGGAGAATGGGCCGACTGATTCAAGCTGATAGAAGAGCAACTTTGACTGAAATAACCACTCGTTACAACCGAGGTATGCAGCAAAGCATTTGTGAAGCCACAACACGCACAACCTTGAGGCGGATGGGCTACAACAGCAGAAGACCCCACCGGGTACCACTCATCTCCACTACAAATAGGAAAAAGAGGCTACAATTTGCACAAGCTCACCAAAATTGGACAGTTGAAGACTGGAAAAATGTTGCCTGGTCTGATGAGTCTCGATTTCTGTTGAGACATTCAGATGGTAGAGTCAGAATTTGGCGTAAAAAGGATGAGAACATGGATCCATCATGCCTTGTTACCACTGTGCAGGCTGGTGGTGGTGGTGTAATGGTGTGGGGGATGTTTTCTTGGCACACTTTAGGCCCCTTAGTGCCAATTGGGCATTGTTTAAATGCCACGGCCTACCTGAGCATTGTTTCTGACTATGTCCATCCCTTTATGACCACCATGTACCCATCCTCTGATGGCTACTTCCAGCAGGATAATGCACCATGTCACAAAGCTTGAATCATTTCAAATTGGTTTCTTGAACATGACAATGAGTTCACTGTACTAAAATGGCCCCTACAGTCACCAGATCTCAACCAAATTGAGCATCTTTGGGATGTGGTGGAACGGGAGCTTCTTGCCCTGGATGTGCATCCCACAAATCTCCATCAACTGCAAGATGCTATCCTATCAATATGGGCCAACATTTCTAAAGAATGCTTTCAGCACCTTGTTGAATCAATGCCACGTAGAATTAAGGCAGTTCTGAAGGCGAAAGGGGGTCAAACACAGTATTAGTATGGTGTTCCTAATAATCCTTTAGGTGAGTGTATAGCGTAACATAACTATATTTCATGTCAAATAATGATCTTTTTTTTTTAAAAATGCTAATATTTATGGCACAACTTTTCAATTAGGTTGATGTAATCCCTCTATATTTGATGTCAAATAATGATCTTTAAAAAAAAAAAATGCTAATATTTATGGCATAACTTTTCAATTAGGTTGATGTAATCCCTCTATATTTGTGACAATAGGAATTGACCATGCTTGAGTGAGTCACAAACAGACTTCACCATTCAGCATCCAAAACACAACAATGGTAACATGGATTTTTTTATTTTATGTTTTTATTTTTATTATTAATAAGACCTTTACCATTTTATTTGCTGTCGTTATTGGGGTTATACTGACAAAAGACAAATAATAAAATAAAGCCAAAACTACTCAAATGAAGCAATTAATTTATGCATGCCGCAATGCACTCTGGGAGTACACTTCCTCAGATCACATATAGAATTAAGTTAACAAAACTTAAACGGTTTAGAACAACTTAATGCAATTAAGTAATGGCAACGAGTTTGCACAGTTGAATTAAGTAAACTGAAGAAATTTGTTTTACAGTGTATTCAGAACAGTGGATTACTCAGTAAATATACATCCATGACATTTAATATTTTGTCTTTCTTCATGTATGTATTTCTTTACCCAGACAAAAAATTATCAACCTCAACATTTTTTGCTGGGGACCTCTGGTTGAGTTGACACGGAATGACCCCTTTGATACTCACATTTTAACATAATTTTTCTTAAAATCATGGCTATATAATCAAATAAAGAAGTAAATAAAGTTACTTCAGTCCAGTAAGAGTTCATCTGGAAATATTACTAACAATATAAAAGTTATTCTTAGGTTTGCTTTACAGAATCATTAAAGATTTCACACCCTTAATCGCCCCTCAAGTAGGGTTTACGTTTGAGTCCCTTGGGGTCAGATAGACCCCAAACTTTTACAGAGCGATTGCATAAGGAAATATAATTTTTTTACATGGAAAACTATATATCATTTTTTTTATTTACTTCTCAACTATACATTTATGCTGTGTTTTTGTGGGTATTTGGTAGTTTTTTACCTATTTACTGCACAAATACTTAACTATGTCATAAATTGGCTCATTAAAAATAATTTTTTTATGAAAAAATCACTTGAATGATGATCTTAAATAAATATAAATAGTTTTTGGACATTGCTCTGTGTTAGGGATAGAATACCGCCATCTGTAGGTTTGTGGAAAAACTTTAGGAATTATAGTTAAAGAGAAAGAGAGTGCAATGACCACATTATCCAATAGAGGTCCATAGGGAAGTTATGCAAAAGTTAAGCTGCCTTTCATCTTTCTTTTATTTGCCCTTTTCCCTCTCTTTCTCATGATTGTTCCATGTTGCATTTGTGCTCTAGTATTTGTCCTTCATTTATGTATGGAATTTTTTCAGATTTATGCCAGTTTTGTTGATTTTATTTGCCAGTTTCTATAAAAATGCTCTCTGTTGCAGTCACACACATGTGTGTGTTTGTGTGTGTGTGTGTGTGCGTGTGTGTATGAGACAGAAAGTTCGTTCCACTTTGTGTTTATGCTCTAGGACCAGATCTTGATATAAATGTGGACATTTTCAGATTTATACTGGATTTAGTTGATTTTTTTTTTTACAAACAAAGTGAGAAAAAAAGCATTTTTTACATTTTCCCATTCATTGCCAAAATCCAAAAAAATGCTCCAGACACCTGTGTTTGTGTTTGTGTGTGTGTGCGTGTGAGTGAACATGCTTGTTCCATATTGCATTTGTGCTCTAGTATTAGTACTTCATTTATGTATGAAAATCTTTCAGATTTATGCCAGTTTTGTTGATTTTATTTGCCAGTTTCTATAAAAATGCTCTCTGTTGCAGTCACACACGTGTGTGTTTGTGTGTGTGTGTGTGTGTGTGTGTGTGTGTGTGTGTGTGCGTGTGTGTATGAGACAGAAAGTTCGTTCTACTTTGTGTTTATGCTCTAGGACCAGACCTTGATATAAATGTGGAAATTTTCAGATCTATACTGGATTTAGTAAAAAAAAATTGACAAAAAAAATGAAAAAAATGTATTTTTTACACTTTCCCATTCATTTTCAATGTGGGGTCAATCTGACCCCGAGGGACTTAAACGGTAAATTTTTTTTTACACACCTTTAGAACAACCAAATCAAGCCCAGATTTTTTGTGCATGTTTAGATAGATTATGTAGGAAAAGTCACCGAGTCTCATGGCCCTGAGATGAAGGGAACACTTTTAAAAAATGGAGGAAAAGTCCAGTGGGGTCAGCTGGACCCCAAGGGACGATTAAGGGTTAAAAACATTGTTGTTGATCAAAGTTGAAACTATGACGAAAACGTGTTGTGTTTGGGGTTGCGCCGCCAGATATACAGCAAAAGGTGTAGGATTTTATCGATTTCCTTCAGAAAAAAGTAAATATATCCAGCGGAACCTGTGGGTGAGGAGGTTAATGCGAGTGGATGTCGTCAAAATCATAGCAGAGCATAATTATCTTCAGCTGGGGAAATTCAAGACTAATATTAATGAACTTAAGGTCTCTTTTGAAAATCAAACTCATTGCCAGTCACTGCCTGAACTAATTTATTATACAAGGAAGAGACAGAACTTCTAGTGTCATGTAGGCTACTGATCAAATGTCAATGGAAGAAATAGGAAAAGCAAAATATAATTGTAGGCTGATGGATGGTTGATGCGTGTATCACATTGGTTTCATCATCGCGAGTTATGTTTGAGTGAATGCCTAGTCTACGCTAGTAGTAGCGCTATACAGAGTGCTATCCTTTTCACCGTCAAAAGCTCACGTCTGTGCCATCCGATCCGAGCAACAGAAAACGATCATAGCCTTTTTAGTTAGATAACAGGGAAATAGACCATCTCCCATAGCCTATAACATATTGTAAGTCAAACAGCAACAGTCACTAAAATAACTACTCAATGGTAGGCTGAGGCTCATGTAAAAATTATGGTAGTAGAGTAGCGCTACATCTACTAGACCAAGGTTAGGCATTTCATGTATTGCTATCTCCAGAATAATCAGTCCCTCAATGGACTGTTAATCATGTTAATTATGTCTGAATTTCCACCACATCTGTTTTTGAATCAACTTACCAGTTGAAATGTAGATTAGGCTACTGCCGAGTGCCGATGGTGGGTCTCCCTTCCAAGCAATTTACTAGCGTTGCTATAGGAATGCTTCGGCTTTTATCACCCGGAAGAATGTATATTAGTGTTGTGACGTCACACTGTAAACCCGAATGTTCATGTTAATTAACCCATTTAATCCCACCGGTCACAATAGTGACCGTAAAAAAATGTTTCATTTCTAAGGCTATAAAAATGTTACTGAATGATCTATCAATGCATTTCCAGCAGATATTGAAATTATAAAGGGTCTCAATGAAATATGTGCAGTGTTGCATGTTTACTGTAAATTGTCACATGACCAGAGCTGTTTACTTCCTGTTTGCGTCAAGAGAAGAGGATGGCAGCAAGAAAGCTCCCAAAGAAAAGATTAGTAAAGTATCTTAACATAAGGATGGAACATAGATTTTTGGTACACATCATGTTTAAGGTGTCTAGTATTGATATATGCATTTGCAATTACTCAACTTTGTTTAATGTGGTCATAGAACTCACAAACATGTCACCGGCAACAATAGTGACCGGTGGGATAACCCATTGTATCTACATGCTAATACACATAGGCTAACTGTTCTACCTTACTTTCTGCTGCTATCTAACTTTCTACCTAATTTTACACAGACACACACACAGAAACACACACACACACATACACACACACCACACACACGCACATGGACCCAAGGAAGACTAGCTAGCTAGCTAATTCTGATAGCTAATTCTGCTGCCACCTAACTTCCTACCTACTGCAACTGTCCACCACACACGCACGCACACACACACACACACACACACACACACACACACACACACACACACACACACACACACACACACACACACACACACACACACACACACACACACACACACACACACACACACACAAGACTAGCTAGCTAACTAATTCTACTTAACTTTCCACACACACACACGCAATTACAGGTAGGCACACACACGCACACCACACACACACACACACACGCACACACACACACACGCAATTACAGGTAGGCACACACACGCACACCACACACACGCAATTACAGGTAGGCACACACACGCACACCACACACACACACACACATGCACACACACGGACCCCAGGAAGACTAGCTAGCTAACACGATGCACCGGTTCCAGAGATGTCGCCATTGTGAGAAACGCACTACCTATGCATGTGAGAAATGTAAAGTACCACTGCACATTGAGTGCTTCAAGCTCTACCATGGAGTGTAGAAAAGGAAAAGAGAAAGACAGGAGAATGCAGTCGGACATAGAGTTTACAAGCATGCACACACACGCAATGGTTTTTATACCGTACATACCGTATATTCTATCCCCCTACACTGCCCCTGCCCCTAAACCTACCCATCACACACACACACACACACACACACACACACACACACACACACACACACACACACACACACACACACACACACACACACACTGCCCCTGACCCTAAACCTACCCATCACACACACACACACATGTTGGGTTTCATGTTTTATGGGGACTTTCCATAGGCACAATGGTTTTTATACCGTACATACTGTATATTCTATCCCCCTACACTGCCCCTGCCCCTAAACCTACCCATCACACACACACACACACACACACACACACACACACACACACTGCCCCTGCCCCTAAACCTACCCATCACACACACACACACACACGTTGGGTTTCATGTTTTATGGGGACTTTCCATAGGCGCAATGGTTTTTATACCGTACATACTGTATATACATTTTGTCCCCATTACGTAGGGATTACCAGTCCACACACACACACACACACACACACACACACACACACACACACACACAAACACACTGCACAGGTCAAATAGACCTATTCAGTCTGTCCAATGGTTGATACAACACAGTATCCCACCGGTCACAATTGTGACCGATCATAAAACACACTTTTTCACACACTTTTCCATGAAAATTTAAAAAAATTATGATTGATTGTTTCAAAGGGATACTAATGACACATGATTTGGATATATTTGTGTCTGGGAAAAATTTGGGTTTAAATGGGTTAAATAGATTAAGTAGTGTATACTCAAAGTTTTAGAAAAAGTTCTACTAACTTAATTATTTCAAGTTGGTGTAACATGGTCTTCCTTTTGAGTAATTTCAACTAACATTTTTTTATTAAATGGAACTTTTTTGTGAATAAGTAAACATAACTTAAAAACATAAATTAAGTACAACTTAATATAATTAAGTAATTACATGCTAAGAATGATGAAGTCCTGTTATTTCTGTTGTTTCAAATAGAGATGATTTAAAAATAAACTTAATTTATATAGCACATGCTAAAATACAATAAAATCTCAAAGTGCTTAACCAAATAAGTAAATCATAACAAATAAATTACAACCATAGCCTATTAAAACAATTTAATTGGGGCAAACTGAAATGCGTTAGTGGAAGACAACATTTATTTATTTATAGTATTTTTATTGTCATCAGTTTAATGTAGCCTATAAACTAAACGATTTTTAAAACGTGTACGTAAGTTTTGTTCTCCGGTTTAACACATCACACAATAAGCACTTCTAACTCCTGCGAGACTTACTCACACACATACATCAAGAATCAGCCTATGAATCTCAACAATGGTGACATGATTCATGCCGCAATGCATTCTGGTTGCATCATGCGAAACTCATCCATGGCTCCCATAATGCATTGCGGCATGAAGCGTGTCACCATGGTTGAGATTCATAGGCTGATTCTTGATGTCTGTGTGTGAGTAAATCTCACAGGAGGTCAAAGTACTTAACATACAATCTATTTTATAACTTATTTAGCTTTTCTGATTAAAACCGTGCTGGATATCAATTGCCTCAAAATTTTAAGTTTGAGTCACATGTTTTTAAGTAAACAAACTCAACATATTTGACTACCGTGTACTTAAAGCAATGACAACACAAAGCAATAAAAATTGAGTTTTGTTAACATAAAATGGTGTGGTTGTGTACTTATTTTTTAAAGTTCTGTGAAAACTCAAAACTTTGTTATAATAACTGAAAATAATTGAGTTGCCTTAACAGAAAACTGTAAGTCATATTAACTGCAAATATTCGGGTTGAGCTAAATGAGCACTTTAATTTAACTGTTATCAAAAGGTACAAGTAGCAGGTAATCCAACCTTTTAAGTTCTGGAAAATTGTGACTTAAGTTATCCAACTTAAAAAAATTTGAGGCAATCGATTGCCTCAATTTTTTGAGTTCTGGGAACTTATTCGGGTTTACAGTGTGATTTGTCGTATATAGGGTTAATGTACAGTAGGAAGTATGTTATTAACAATAAGTCCCAAATGTTTGTTTATATGCGTCTAGTTTCGTGCTGAGCTGATTAATGGTTGGGTTGGGAAACAGTTTAAAATACTGCTTGCATCCTTTTACAATAAATCTGTGGGTTAATGTATATACAGAGTTGTGGTTGTGTCCTGTGGTTGACAGCATATGCCTCAAAGCTACGTCGAATTTCTATCAACCTGTTAAGTGCAGCCGCAACCTTATCTGTGTCTGTTAAAATGTCCATGATCGCATATAAACTGCAAGATATGCATGTCAGTGGGAATTTTTGCAGTCTGGAATGCTATAGGCCAACTGATGTGGTTGTATTTTGTTGATGTGTGTTAAAAAGCAATGGTTTCTGTGTTATCAGTGTGTGCTATGAACTGGTAAGCTGGAATCACACACCAGTAACAGAGCAGCCTGCTGGTACACTGAGCCTGCCAATGAGACATGCACATGCCACAATTTTATGGGTCTTCACAGAACATGAGGATCTCCCAGGGTCCTAGAGTCTGAAGCTATGCACAATCTTCTGTTTGTTGCTGGGGAAAAATACATTATTGCTGTGCTTATGATGTAAGTTATAATAACATTGCCTGTAATAACTAGTACTACATTTAAGAAAACTTAATACAATACTTTTGGATAAACTCATTTTAATTATTTCTCCAACTGTCCACACTTTAGCTCTTTTTCTGTGTTTTAACATTTAAGGAGTATTTCTCGACCATCGGCTTCTTTAAAAAGATAATTTGACTCTTATTCTGGATGCCTTTCAATGACTTTTACTAAGCCGATTGTTGAGTTGACTGCATGGTCATGATCTGATATGCTCATCATTTAAGGATTCTTGTTTTGTTGACTATAGTGATACAGTGAAGAACAGTGGAAAAATTAAGCAAAAACAAAAATCAAGTCTCACAAACCAGAAATCAGATAAAATAGTGTGACACCTGCAGCAAGAACACCAGCATAAGAAAAAACATTCAATAACATTTCAATGAAATTATGGTGTGTAACCATAAGAAAACTATAACGATGAAAGCACCGATGTCCCCTTGATCATTCAGATCAAACTCACATTTTGGTATACAGAAACATGAGATAATCATACACTTAAAATAACCTAAACATAAACTAAGCATTGCTGTAGCTTTTGGTTGTGTTTGTTTAAAGCAAATTTACTATATATATAGTAAATTTGGTTTAAACAAACAACCAAAAGCTACAGCAATGCTTAGTTTATCTAACCAAAAAAGGGATATAAACATAAAAAATTTACATTTTACAATTCAAACAACAAGGCTTTTAGCCAACACTAAAAATACAAAATAATGTAACAAAAAAGGATAACAGAACATGTGGATTCTATCTAACATTCAATCTGGTTGCTTAAAATTAGGGGGGAAACGACCATACTATAAATAAATAAAGAATACTGACTATAAATATGATACACTGATGTTGGTCAGGCACATGACGCTTCTAAAAAGGTCAAGTTGACTGTCAACGGTGAATTCTATTGAAAATGATCACCAATATGCGCCACTCGCTTTGGAGGGCAGAACACTTGAAGTGAGTAAACTGAATAGAACAGGGAACTATAGTGACCGTTTGGTAGCCTACACTGTAAAATAATATTTTACAACATTCAAATATTAAAATTCTATAAATAAAACAAAGATGTTTCAGGTTTTCCACTTCAGAATTTCACGTTTAATTCAATTAGAGAAATTGATAGCCAATTTCTGGGTGATTTTTTTCTTCTTCTTTTCAGTGTTGCTCTACGAATACATAGGTTACTGTCAAATTGTTTCGAATTTTACATATTTGCATAACTCCTTTGATTCAAAGGTTAACTTTCAACTCATGTGTTTATGTCTTCGCATGGGGTTTGGTAAGACAAACACATATGAATTCCTGTTAACTTTAAATCTCACCATATCAAATAAAGTGTTCTGTTGCTTTGCTTTCTTTTGTCCGGATAGGTTGCGCCTTGTCGCGGCGCCATTGAAAGGCACAAAAATGCCGGTTTGGAACACGCCGTGAAAGCATAATGTTGATATGTTCGCAATGCTTCGTGGGGCAAGAATATTCCTAACAGTATAATTTCTCTATATATTCAAATATTTGTAAAAATGTTGGAATTTAATCTTGGAGTTGGTTTGTTCAAGACATTGAACACTTTATTGAAGAATGTCCAGCAATATCTGGAGAAAATTAATGGGATAATTAAAATACTTCCGGAATCCAGGTATGGCGATCACGTTTGTTGCAGCGATTTCCCTTTTCTATAGGCTATAGCCGATATTTC
The DNA here is from genome assembly GCF_949357685.1 of Gobio gobio. Taxonomy (NCBI): domain Eukaryota; kingdom Metazoa; phylum Chordata; class Actinopteri; order Cypriniformes; family Gobionidae; genus Gobio; species Gobio gobio. The sequence continues at coordinate 42,682,249 of NC_137097.1, forward strand.
TGCTATTTTCAGGGATTCGAAAATAACACTTTTTCTTCATTACGATAAAATTACTCTGATTTATGACTTCTACAGAGGAAGTCATAATTAGCCTAGGTTTTTAAATATTCTGTTCAACTTCGGGGAAAACACATGCACTAGTGATCTTGCCTACACGTTTGAGAGTGCAGGTATAGAATTAAATTTGTAAAGCAGATTTAAAACATTCATTTGATCACATATTTGAATTATATATTATAATTCATTATGAAAACTCCTATTAAAAAAACAGTCTTACATTGTCCAAGTGGTTGCCAATACTGTTAAATTATATAATAGGCTACAGTATAATGAAATAGACTTTCAGCAAGGACATAAAGACAATAAATATTAAATTGCTGTGACAAATGCATGACTGTCCTCCACCGGAGACACCTGCATTTGATTTCTGACCGTTTCGGAAACTGTGGAAAGAGGTTTTAGACTTTTTTGTGAGATATTTGTCTTCTGTTTATTACAGAGAAGGAGAAAGTGCACGGATATAACTGTTACCATATTCACCCAGATCATATCTGATAAGAAATTAATAAATACATTCACGTAGATTTTTACTTTCATTTTTCAAATAGTCCAAAATAGGTTAATTTGGTTGATTCTGGTTTGGTTTATTAAGCAGTGCTGGATGTGTGTTAATGGAATCTACCTGTTTTTAGCCCTGCATTCTTTTGTTGATGATGTTCTTTGAACTTTTAGCAACAGTTATGATAGTATTAAATAATAATACTATACAATGTGATGGAAATGTGGCAGAAATTCCTAATATCATAGAAAGCTCTGCATTTACTAGATCAAAGTGGATTTTTAAACAGTTTTTAAAACAATATACTCTGCTTCCTAAAACTCATTTCGCATACAGTAAAATTATGTAAATCACTGAATTGATGTATGATTCTGCTTTAAAAACCAGAAAACCCAGAAGCCCTGTCCATGCACGCTGTCTCTCATGCCATCTACTGGTCAACAGCACACATGGAATCAGATTCTGCTGTGCAAGCATATTTAAATGATTGACACCATTATCAAAATATATTGTCATTATTATCATACAGTATGTTTGCTGAGACTGGAACACTGATATCTTTGGTTTAATTTGGTTTCTTTTGGTATCTTAGAAATTGTAACAATCAATACAGCACAATCAATGCCTATAGGGCTGGATATTAAGAACTGTTTCTAAATATGAACTCCATAAAAAAAAAACGACTACAACAAGACATTCAGTTCTATTAACGGTTCTTGCACATCAACATTCTTTCACCAACGGAACTAGTAAATACTGTTGCTCCTATGACATCAGACTATAAAAACCTTTTGGTTCTAAACGGGACCTTTACTTTTTTAAAAGTGTTAAAATTATCTTTTAAATAGATAGTTCACAACTTTCTTCTGAGGAATATAAAAGTAGATAATTTGAGAAATGTCTCTGTGTATTTTTATTTTTTGAGCATATAAAGGAAGTCAATCCTAACCTAAACTGTTTGGTTGCCGATGTTCATCAAAATATATTTTGTGTTCCACAGATGAAAGAGTCATACAGGTATGGAAAGACATGAGGGTGAGTATAATTACAGAATTTTTGGGAGCACTATCCTTCTAATGTTTATGTATTGTATAATTTCTTTATTCTTCATTTCACTTCTGTTTTTGATTGTGTACCAATAGCTTGTACTTGGGACTTGTTTTGTGTGCTCCAAATATTGTTGGCTTTGATGACAAATCCTGATGTTCCTGAACGTTGCTTTGGATAAAAAAAGACTGCAACATTGCAAAATAATACAAAGACAATGCAACATATATGTGTTGTCCTCACTGGTGAAGATCTTTATAAATAAATTAATAAATTCAAAACACCAACAAACTAAGTAAATAAACAAATAATCCTGCTATGCTTTCCTAAAACTGTCAAAATAAAAGAGGCAGGATTAAATTGAATTGTGATTGGCCTGCCCATAAAAATCATACACCCTGATAGTAATTAAGCAAGAGGGCGATCTGACTTTTTGCGGTTGAGGAAGAGTCTTAAAAAAGGCTCAGCTCTTGTAAACAGCATCAGAGGGGGCTCATTCAGACCAACCTGCATCATTCACATGCCACTTATTACTCGTTCCCCAACCGTTAAGCGTTCTCTCTGTGTTGTAAAAAAAGGTGTGCACCAGCATGCAGTAAAGAAATCTGCAATAAACCGCCTTCACTGGAACTACACAAGAGCCCGATCTTTAACTCCACTGGCTCTGAGTCCTTCAGCAGCCTCTTGAATGTCATGGGGAATGTGAGATATTTTAACTGGGCTTGAGCTGGTGCACTGGGTACAAAGGGACGATCTTAACCCTTAGGGAGACAAACATGCATCAGATTAGCCTGCAGCTTCTGTTAAAGAACTGCTTATACTATAATTGATGGCTGTACAGGATGATAACATTAGACATCATTTCTGAAAGGAAGATTATATTCATATAATTCACTTCTAATAACTGAACTACTGACCAGGCCTTGAACATCAAATAGACAAATACAGAAAAACAGTGATATAGTAATGGTGAGTGATATGTTTAAAGGGCCCTCCCGTGAGTTAAAGTATCTCTCTGCAAATTTCCATGCACCACCCAGGCGCAACTCACCCGTATTTGGGTGCAAGCGCCCCTTAACCAGGCGCAGACATCAAACGAGGGCTCATAAACAGGCTGGGTTTGTAGAGGCTGCAACCCAAGACATGGCTTTCATCGTTGGTACTATTCGGGGGGAACCCTGGGGGGTCTGGAAGGAGAGGGATGCTGGACACGGGAGTGGTTTTTATAGACAGGTACTGTAACTAGAGAGCACTGCTCCTGCCTGCCTCAGCGTCACCCGCTTTATTTACAGACAGGCAGCTGGCCATAACCAGTGCCTGCCCCTGGGCATCACATCCCGCCACCCTCTGCTCACAACCTCCCTCGTTCACACACTCACTCTCCCTCGGCTTGGAAAAAGCAGGAATAGATGGTGATTTTGACCACCAGACCGATGCAATGTAAATCTGGATAAGCTTGCATCAAATTTGAGGTAATCAGTTACATCAAAAACCTTTAATCAAAAGTTTAAATGAGCAGAACTGTCAGATTTTTATTTTGTACTCATACATATTAATTGCTCTTAACGTGAAATATTTGAGTAAGCTAAAGGCACCCACACACTGCAAGATAATGAGATGATTTTGGGTCCAATTCTCCCCTTCTGGCAATCCTATGTAAAGTCTCAATTATCTTGATGGTTATGCAGATTATTTTAGATTTTCCTGTGGTGTGAGGTGTGTTAAGAGTGACTGAATCTGTTCAGGGCTGCACCGATCTCATGTAAAACGTAAATATCCAACATGTTAAATATTTACGGAAAATCAGAAATCCTGTTGTGTGGGTGGATCTCCAAGGACAAACACGCACAAACTCTATAGATTGTCACGTGGAATGAAACGATACCCAATCAAAAAGCAAGCTGACGGAAAACCGAAGCATAACACGTCATCCAAACCCTTTTCTTTTCAGTGATTTATCTGTAAAAAGCAGTCCAAACACTATTATTGGCATTTATTCTTGCCTCTCGTCTGCCACGTTTACTATAAAGTCTCTTTTGACCACAAGATATATTACGAGATTTCCGGTGTTCACAGTTGGGACTGTGGTTGTTCGTGAATGGGATCTGTAAGTGTGTGATGTTTGGTCACATCGCGGCACTCTACACACTATAGGAATAAAAATGGCAAGTTCTGTCATGAAACTATAGATGGCACAGGCTGATGGGTCCTTAATGCGAACTGATGATATTCACAGCGTTAACTACTTAGCTGATTACTACAAGCTGATTGATTCATGCTAAAAATCTTCAGAGAGCCGTCATGAAAGAACTGTTAAATCTATGATTTTTTAAATTTATCATCATCATGTTTGTGGTCATTTTGAAAATCTTGAAGATAAATCTTAAAATTATCATGTAATTTCAAGTTCTCAACTCTAAAATTTTTAGTTAATACATAAAATACTTACCTAACTAGCTGTTACTTCCTACTTCAGTAAATGCTAACTAGCTAATTGGCAGCACAATACTTTGATTACCATAGTAATTGCTGAATGAGTAAGGCATTGTTTAACATATACCTGTTCTCAAGCTATAAGCTCATACTCCAGTTGTCACCATTATGTTTTTTTTTTCTCACTTTATGCTCACCAATGCTGCATTTATTTGATCAAATATTTTATTATTTTTATTATTATTATTATCACTGTTGAAAATGGTTGTGCTGCTTAATACTTTTGTGGAAACCACGATACATTTTTCAGCATTTATTTGAAATTTAAAAAAAGTTTTAACACTTTATTTTACAGTGTCATTGTTACACATGTTACATGTAGTTAGTTACTGTAGTGATAACTATAAATTACGCATAAGTACATACAACTAACCCTAAACCAATCCAAACCCTAATCCTACCACCCTAGAAAGTACAAGTTAATAAATATCACTCAGTACTTAAATGTGTAATTACAAAGACACCTTAAAATAAAGTGTAACCCAATACAATTATAAATGTCTGTATTTAAATTTTCAATCAATTGAATGCTTCCTTGATGAATAAAAAGTATTAATTTTCTTTCATTAAAAAAAAACTTTGAACGGTAATGTGTTATTATTTTCTTTTATTTTTTTATGCCTTTCTTGGGACCTTAGATGAAAATTAACGGTGCTATAACGGTGTCTTTTCTTAGTGTTTATACTGTCTCTACAAAAATAAACTCACAATAATAATAATAATGAGAATAATAAAACATACACAATTTCACATACATGTTTTTTTAAATAAAGCAGTCACACCTTTTGCGTGGTAATGAATTGTGATTAACCTAAAAAGAGGTTTTGTTGTTGGTTTATTTAGGAGGCAATGCTGTCTCTCATTTTAAAAACTGAGAAATGGAAAGAAGCAAAGCCTTAAACACACTTACAATAATATATTTATAACATCTACTGTACATCTATAAAAAAGGATCGGTTTGATGTTTGTTGATTTTCAGGACCTAAATGGAACATTCTTATCTCTAAAAGAACAGGATGAATAGGCAGATCCTACTTGGCAATCAGCTGAGCAAACATTAGACACATCTAATAACAAAAGCTGGTGCCACTGTAGTTTATTCTTTAACTTGCCTCATCACATTGTAAGCAGACAGCTAGATGGCAATATAGATTCACTCATATTCGCTGGGCAAACATTAAGTAAGTAGATGTAAATGTTATCAGCAGAACAAAACCTCTATTCGTCGGCAAGAGATTTTTTTTGCAGTTGTGTTTTCCAGATGAACAACAACAAAACAATTTGTTTTTGTATAGCCTATTGTCATTCAACTGAAACTATTGGGAAAATTAATTACATAATTTATATGAAGAGAACAAAGCCCATTTTGATCAATCTTGTACAAATTATTAAGTTAATTAGTTCTAAAAGTTCTAATTAATTATATTAAAATGTATTCCCTTGATTCCTATATTATTAGAAAAAAAGTTTTCTATAAACCATATTTATTTATTTATTTACTTATTTATTATAAATATTTTATATTATTTAAATGTTGTATCTCTTTACTTATTTATATTATTCAATGTAAAGGTAATGCAATTAAGACATTAAATGAATGAGATATAGAGGTAGTGATAACTATCAGTGGCCAACATATGAGACTCGTAGTAACACATAGACACCAAAAGGGGCGTATTGAGTAACGAACAAAAAAAATTCAAAACGGTCTCTTGTGTTTTCAAATGGTACATCTGGTCAGCATTGGCCTCAGTGTGCAAATGTGACTGCAAATGACAAGAACTGTAAAGGGAGGAAGATAATAAGAATAAAGAGAAAATTATGTTTTATGAGCAGTATTTAAGTGGACCATCCCAAAAGTGATTATTTCCAAGCAGTATGTTTTTAGTTGAAATACTGCCTTTGAAACTACATCCTGTGGCGCTGGATGAGTTTACTAACAGTACTAGACCAATGATTGTTGATTGTCAGCCAACCTGAAACCACCTCATCATGTCTCCAGGAGAAAGGTGGCCATTTTCTCTTCCTCTTCTTCTTCTGAGTGAGACCTATAAATCAATACACACACGCACCTTCCCTCCTCCCTCCCAGTGCTTTCAATTAATCCAAATGATTTCTACAGGAAATCCGAAGGGCCAATCAATTCACCTGCACATTTCAATACTCTGCCCAATCCGTCCGTGGCTCGCACACGCCTCCATTGCTCTTGTAAAAACATTATTAATTGCTGCTCCAGCGAGCCATCCATCTTCCACGACCTCAGCAAGGGGGCCAAGCAGGCAGTGCACAGCCCAGGAGTGTAATAATACTTTGAATGACTGCTCAGGCTCTTCACATCCCTCTCAGCCCATTAAAAAAACAGCAGCAGCTCCTCGGGAAAGCACTTGCTCACTGCGCTGACAGGGATGAAGCTGATGTCTGTGAGGAAAGGTTTGTGGGGGATGGTTGTGAAAAGAATAGGAGGCATTAGTTCTATTGATTATGTGGCTTTTCTGTATTATTATTGTGCTATCATGGAGTGGCTAAATACTTCCTGAACACAGCAGTTGGGAGGTTTTAAGCTGTTGGATCCCCAACAAACCTGTCACTTGAGTCCAACATTAGATATGCGTTCATGTAAGTGAGTGTAACTGTTCAGATGTCTGTGTGTGCTTGTGTGTGTGTGTGTGTGTGTGTGTGTGTGTGTGTGTGTGTGTGTGTGTGTGTGTGTGCGCGTGTGTGTGTGTGCGTGTGTGTGTGTGCGTGTGAGAGAGAATGTGTAACATCAAAAGGATGGGATGAGCCTTATTTACAAGAAGCTGTAACCTAGTGTCTCCCTCCCCCATCTGTCTCTTTTTCACTCTCCCTCTTGAGCCAAAAATGAGCAGCTGGTCTGTGGACTCAAAAGGTTTTCTTTTTTTAAGGCCAAAAAACAAAACACATAGACACACGCACACGCACACGCACACACACACATCTTTGTGGGGACTCTCCATAGACGTAATGGGGTTTTTTTATACTGTACAAACTGTATATTATATCCCTAAACCCATCACACAAAACTTTCAGCATTTACAAAAAAAAAACTAATTCTGTATGATTTATGAGCTTGTTTCTCATGGGGACCACAATTTAGGTCCCCACGGTGACATGAGTCCCCATGAGTCTGTGTGCATTCAGGTTGAAGTCCCCACTGGGATAGAAAAACATGAACACACACACACACACACACACACACACACACACACACACACACACACACACACACACACACACACACACACACACACACACACACACACTCAGAGCTAGTCATTGTCTGCACTGGTATCCATAAGGAGAGGTACAACAACAGAACTTATATGTACAAATATATTACTAGTACAAGACCTAATGTATCCCACATCTGTATGGAAGTACAACACTTTTATTGTTCCCCCAAGAATATAAAGCCCTCTTCATTTATAATCTGGGAAATTTAAGTGCACTATTTTGATATCGCAAAGTGCAGATACCTGAGATGAAAGAGGCTGGCTCAGTGTACACTATTCTTAATTTAATTGAGAATGCCTTTAAAATTCTAATGTTTGCGTAGATATTTGGTGCCATTGATACAAGATGCAGAATTTAAATTTGAATGCATAAGGAAGTAGAAATTCATGTAATTTTTTTTAGAACAGCACAGACAGATTCCAATTCAACTTCCTGTGGAGATTCAAATTCACACTCATTAAATAAAAAGGTGACCACTTCTAAATGTTGCACAAGCCTGCTATTTGATAACATTATATGGATAGTGATTCAAATGAAATCTGCTCTTTCATTTACTTTTGATATCATTTATGAATATAAGTTATATGTTGCACAATATGCAGGTAAATTAAGTCAGGGAACTTAAATGACTGGTGTTTTTTTTTCATGAAACCTTAGCAAACTTTACATAGACCCTATCCGCTCAGTCCTTTGTCATGCAGCATGTTCGGGTAACAGTAAAAGATTCACGTGACTAGCTGAGACTTGTACTAAAATTAGCCTGTGCATCTCTCCGTCACCAACTACTCTGTCATAATGATCTGCCTCCCATATACTATCTTCAGTATCGACAGTTTGTCCCATGAAGATGATTCATGGACATGATTTTATGTGCTAAGAGCTGGCTCAGTGCAGCAGATGTAGTGATCAACCCTACATACTCACAGGCCGTGTTAAAGAATGGTTTGCACGTAGTATCACATAGAGAACATTGTGAAGGCTGTGCCAATCAATTAGCACACTGCCTCGTTTGTCAAGGTTGAGGCCAGGAAATAAGCCTAGCTGGCCTGTTAAGAGCCTATTGATTTTACACTGCCTATACAGTCAGAGGATACTGGGAATAGCAGTTGTAAGAGCAGAATGTACAGTGTTGAGCGAAGTAGCATTTGCGACCAGTTTTGTGATTTATGTGACAAACAATTGAGTGTAAAAGTACTAAGTAGTGCTGGTCATAGATTAGCACAAAATTGAAACTTGTGAAAATTCTAATAACTGTTATAGCCAATGATAATGGAAAAAATGCTTTTATTTCTATGGTAATTACATTAATAAAGTTTCTTAATAAAACTATTAAGAAGTATTTCTTGTAGTGAAACAGGCTACATTTTGTAAATATTCTAATCTATATAAATATATTTAAATGTATATATTCACAATATAGATCTTTACTATGGAAATATTTGTTTTTATATGAGCCATGCTGTATTTGTTTTGCTCATTTGCAAATAATTCTCAAACGGGTGATTCAGTCTTGCTATTCAGCATGGGAGAAGTTTTATAATTATGTGACAAAGTTAAGTACTCAATAAAAATAAGAATATCCTTTGTATGGTATGCATTTCATGCATGCATGCATGCAGCTCAGTTGCTCTTCTACAAAAGTGTTCAGCAAGAGCCACTTTAGTTCCATATTATGAATTTCTGTCAGGGTGGACTGAAGGGAACCGAACACCTGTTGACCAAGCTGGTACACCTTTTGTTGTACCGGAATGTCCTATTTGTGTCAGCTGTCAGTCATTCATAAACAGATCCACAAGAATGTAGTTGTATGCAAACTCATTAACATGCTGTGTGCATATTATAGTTAATTAGTGAAGCTTTTTGATGAAGATTGATAAAGCAGGGATTGACTACCTTATCCAAGGACAAAATGGTGATATAGGGTCTCTGATCTCAGTAACTCGCCCTTCAGACATAATTTCTGCAATATTTGTGTTCAGCGCCTATTCAAATTCAAGTTTTTTATACCCACATTGTTCTATAAATATGTGTGGAAAACAGTCTATGAAATACCATCCAAAAATGTTCAGACCTCCAAGCTGCTATCCTTTAATTGCTAGGACACATTTATCAATATTTAGGTCACTTTTTTAAAAACTCTTCACACAGTTCTCCTAACCAACTTTCAACTTGGCACAGCAGTTCATTTCACTTTCAAAATGCACTAAATCTTAAAAACGTTTTCTTTTGTAAAATGTATTTACAAAACAAGAATGACGCTCTATAGTATACTGCTTATAATTCACTGCAGCATATGCTACATGTCAATGTTTGCATTCCAGTACAAAATATTTTTTTCCCTTGATGGTAATGAAATTGGAAGACCAACCACTTGTGTCGTTGTTGAGTTCTAATTGCTTTGTATATGATTTATAAGATTCAGAATATATTTAATTATTGTAGAAATGGTGCAAATTTCTCTTATTCAGTTTTGCATTGTAGGTTTTGAACTTTTTACAGTTTTGAAAAGAGCATGTAAACGAAAGATGTCATTGAATGCATTTTATGCCAAGGCAATGATAAACGATCCAGTTTAGCCCACATAGACTGATGTTGAAATCACTGTGTGAAGAGTTTTGAAAAAGTGACCTAAGTAGTCAACAATCATATGCTATTACAGAGGCGCCTCTTACTGGCAGAAGTAGGGAACTGATCAAGGATTCTAGTGCCACTGTTGGTTTCCAGCCTGCTGAACCCCACATTATGGTTAGAGAGAGAGAGAAAAATTTAAAATGTGAAAACATTTGAAAATACTTTAGATGTGCATTCCCTGAAAAAGAAAAAAACGCACACCTTAGAACTATGGAAACCAATTCGAATCAAGCATATAACAGCCTGCATAAATGAGCAATATCACACGAGTAGGAGTGCCATGTGTCTCCCTCAGCTAGACTTGGAGCTCACATCTCCGAACACGTCTAAACAAATGTTCAAATAGGCACTATTTATACACAATCTAAATAAAGATGGTTATTTAGAGGTTCTTTACACTTAACAGTTTAGAACCGTGTTGTCCTGAAGAACCCTTTATATGCTGAAATGGTGCTTTCTTTGTGTTTACGGTTCTTTATTCCCGCCTTTTTGTTATTCAAATCTGTAACTGTCAAAGCCGACTCATTACTGATTTTCTGGAGCTCAACCATTCAATTACACAGACTGTCAACACACTCTCAACAGGTAAATGATTTCCTTCTTAAAATATCTATACATTTTAACTTTCCAATTGTAACTGGTTTCCTACCAATTATGTCTTTTTCTCTTTTTAGTTTAACAGAACATGTAAGTGCGACCAGCTCTGTTCAGTTAAGGATATTGAATTTATGATCCATATTGTTCCTTTTTTTTAACTATCACTTTATGCATGAACATACCCAGTAACAAAAAATATTAAAGCTATCCCATGACTTTATATCACTTTGTCCTTTTAACATTGTAAAAGGCTCACATACTGTCCATTTTGGCTAATGTCGGCCTTCATAAACATAATTGTTTTTACATCAACAAATGGAAGAGATACACTAACTCTAAACTCAATTCAGTCTTCAGAGAGAAACTGCCACTCTGAATACATGATGGACATAAAGACACGGCTTCATTACATCTATATCATGTTCAATGTATATTGTAATATATGATGTATTCAGCTAATAATGTTATTAGAGACCAGACATTTTTGCTACAATGTGCCATGTCAATAAAAAATAAAAATACCTAATTGACACAACATGCTGTTTTGTTGTTGTTTTTTCATGTAAAACCCAAATAGAGGCTACATGATATTTTAAGACCAGTCAGAGAGGAGTAAAAAAAAATTAATAATGTAAAAAATAATATTAATAATACTAATATGAATGAAAATAAACTATTATTAAAAAGGCTATTCTGCTCTCTAAAAACTGGACAAAATCATGAGATTAATCACAAGAGCCTGGGTTGTTTCAACCCATGTTTGGGTCAAATATGGATAAATCCAACCGGTGTTTTGGGTTTTTCCATATTTGACCCAAACATGGGTTGAAACCTCCCAGCATTTTTTAGAGTGTAGTATTTACCAGTACAAAATAACTGGGAAATAACTGTTTGTTTGTTTTTTAGCCGTTTATTTATTTATTTTTATCAATATTACATAATAAGTTACAATATTTTTTTCGTTGAGCAAGTATTTTAGCCTATAGGCAAATTAGTATACAGCACAGATCCTATTCACATAGTGCGATTTATTTATTTTTTTCATTTTTAAAATGTGTATATGTATTGTATTGCTTGTTGATAAAGCACTTGACATATGTGAAGTGTGTAATTACAATCACTATGGATATCATTCTGAATGTGCCCAGTCGCAGATCTCAAACATAACTCCATGCCTGTGCCTCATGCAGTTGCGGCTCTTTGTGAAAACCTCGCCAGCTTTAGCTTGTAAAGTTCTGTAATTTATTCCCCCTGTCATCTGTAAAACTTATCAAATCTACCTCCTGCTGAGAGAGAGTGGCTAGTCTCTTAGAAAGGGTCTGTTTGGAATATTCTATTAGAGTTCTTCTTTCATGAAGAACTTTTATATTTTTTCCTTAACAAAAAATAAATAAATTTGAGAAAAAAATATAATTATATTATATATATATATATATATATATATATATATATATATATATATATATATATATATATATATATATATATATATATATATATATATATATATATATATATATATATATATATATATATATATATATATATTCAATTGTATAGACTCATATTCTCAATTTAAATTCCAACAGGAAAAAAGGTCTACTCATTTACAACATTAAAGGAGTTTCAGTGCAAATTCTATGTGCACAGAAAATGTAGAGTTTTTATAAAATAACCCTTTCTGTTTAAATCCTCAGAGGAAATCCTTTTAGAGTTGTATCTCACACTGTACACCTTTGATGATTTGTGAACTGTATCGAATGTCTTCAAAGTATGCCAAAAATCTGTGGAAGCTTTTGATGAATTATTGTGCAGTGAAACACATATACTTGAGGGATGTGTTCTGCTTCATTTTCTGTTTAATCAATGACACAAGGGCTACTTTGTGACTGGCTATTTTGGTTATTAACATAGGCACATAATGGAAATCAGCTAAATTTGATATAATTTGTCAGCTATAACTAAACCTGAAATGAATGACAGCAGTAAAGCAAAAATAATTTTTTTTATATGCATGAACATCTATGCATTAAAGATTTAGATATCAAATAGGCTAATAAACCGCATATTCATTTTCATCGGCCATTCATTCATCATCATAAATCAGTTCTAAATCATGTTATTGTGTGCCATAAATATGTTTCTGAAGGCAGGTTTCCAAGAAATTCACAATTCAGCCTTTAGAGCTCCGTACAGTGTTTTCATACGGAGATACAGAGACCAGGTGAAAAATGTTAGGAGAATATTTTTTGTTTTCTTTTCCAAATTTGAGATGGGGTTTAAGGGTAGAGAGGAACGATTTTGATTTATCATGCCCATAATCCATAAAAGGTCTTGTTCAGACAGGCAGTTAAAATGATATAGACGCACAGGTAGAGTATAAAGGAAAGTTATATAGAGAAAGGTGAAGTTCACACCAGACAAAGGTATGCAAGTCTCAACCACTAAAAGAAGCTGTCAGATATCACATGAATGGAGAAAGACTCAAGCATGGGGCATGGCCAGGTTATATTTTCTCCAGTGAATTGTACCATAATAGAATACATTCTTGTAACAGGCGTGAATTTGGCAATATAAATTAAATGTATACAAAAATATATATATTATTTAATTTATAATTTGAGTCCTACTAAGTTATTAAGTAGATCTTGACTATATTGCTAAATGCAAATATTGTTGGTATTTTAAAATGTTTTAAAATCGTCACAAGATTAAATACATTTTAAGCATCTCTCTTTCAAAACTTAAATATGATTTTTGGACCCAATGTAGTACTGATATCACAACAACAAAAAATCTGCATAATTGTTCCTACCTGAACAAATGTAACAGCTTCCTTTAGGCCAGTGACAATGTGGATCCTGTGCATGTTCTAGCAGAAACTGCAGAAACACAGACCATAAATAAGCCAATCAAATCAACTTATAATTAATATTTACCTTGATTGACATTTACATTTATGAATACAAAAGAAATAGCAGATTTTATAGATACTACTCGTTATGATAAGACATGTCAGGAGACATACCAAAATGAACATATTCAAAACACAGTTATTGATAAAATAACAGAAATCTGACCAAAAACAAGCTGAATAAACTACAACAACTACAAAAATAAAGTAACTTATGTTTCTGCATGTAAACCACAAAATGTACAAAATATATTAATATCAAAAGTAAATCTGTTTACAAGATAGCATTTGCTAGGGTAATATTTATAAACGAGTTTATATTACATTTCTTTGATTTTATTTGTGATTAAATATTTATGAGGAAATTTCCTCATTAAAAAAGTTCAAATTTTACTCCACAAAAGACCACAGACACAACCATTCCAAAATGATACAACAGCAGGACTGGAGACTATATCACTTTGAAACCAAGTCTGAACACAGCGATTATTATTCCTAATGGGGAAAAGAGAGAAACAGTTTGAACCAACTAGTATCAGCAGGATCAGTACGAATGTAGAGAGAGATGAGGACAGGCATTTTTAATAAGCGTTTTTACACCAGAGGGGGCAGCATCTATAACCACAGCCTCTGTAGGAGTGACTGGAATATTATATTTTAGAGAGAAATTCAGAATAAGTCAACATAAATCCTGCATGGTTAAAAAGATGGCTTACCAAAACTATATCATAACGACACCATTTCTGAAGAAATAAAAACTTAGATTCATAAAAAAATATTCTTGTTATTCCAGATCAAACACCTGTTTGTTAGTAGTTGTGTTTATAGATTAAATTCCAAGAAGAAGCATCTGTTTGTGAAAATTAGATAGTTTGGTAAGTCACCGAGCAAAAGGAACTGAAGACCACCAACCTGTGAAAAGATAAAGTGAGGTAACTTAGGCCTATAATATTCCAGATAGATGTTGTTGTTTAAGAAATGCAGTTAACTTTGAAGGTGTGATTACGGGTGGTAAAATCTAAGAAGTTCAGTCCTCCATTTTCAGTTGAGTTTCTTATGTAATGGGCAAAGTTATCCCTGCCATGCCCTGCTACTTAATCGCATTTCACTCAGGAAAGAAAGTACAGGTCGCCCTCTAGAGATATTCAACAGCTATTGAAAATCAATTCTCCTTCTTCTTCCAGGGTTTATTGCCAAACAACAAACTTGTGCATTACCGCCACCAACTGGTATGGAGAGTGAACCAGAATGTCAACTTTTTTTTTCTTTTTTTTATCCGTAACGTTATCCTCTCACTTAAATGTCTCTAAGATATTGCAACAATACATTATAACACTTATCTTTTGACAATTTAAATTATTAAATCAAAATGTATTTTCCTCTCTCCTCATTTTTGGATCAAATGTCTTCTTTCTCTTTCATATTTCTGACAATACATCACAACATGTTCTACTGTCTCTTCCTGCCTACAGAAATCACATTTCCTGTGTTATGTTTACCTGTTTTGAACAGTGTTACATTTATATGAAATTGAATTGCAGTCACCATGGCAGTCACCCCGTCCTCTAAAATCTAGAAGGCGGGATTTCCACCCAAACCATCCAATAGAAACAGGGGACACGGGATGCGATTCCTGGCTTTCCCGGCGTTCTTCCTTAAATCGTTTAAACCAATCAAAGAGAGGCCGCCTTCTTGGCAACGCACATCATTGGGTATGTTTTATGTATTGGCATACCTCATAGCCAATCAGAGGACGAAAGCGTGACCCTCTGTCCAATCACAAACGAGGACGTAGTTCCGAAGATTATAAATGACAAGGTGACAGTTTCCACGGTGTACTCATTGCCTTTAGCTGCAAGCTTGTCCCTGTAACCCCGGGTCCTTGTGTGCTGGATCTTATAGGTGAGTCATGTTCTCTCTACATTCATCTAAAGACACATAGTGGGGAGATTCGCTTTTAAAAGCTATGAAAATGTGATTAAGTTTCTGATCCGGCTAACATAATTGCGCCTTTCGGCTGCCATTCAGAGAAGCGCGTTGCTAAAGCTCCGCTAGCATCTTGTCAAAGTCATTTCAAATGAATGAATGGGTCAGTCTGCGATCACGTCTGAAGACCTTAACCCGAAGAGCAACTGGTAAATGACGCCAACGTTCATTAGTTTAATTTGTTATTGCATTTAAATGCAACGGACGTTTTATTCTCTTATTGCTCGTGACACTTGCAAAATGTCTGACTCGCGCTGGGCCCGTGTCAGCCTGAAAGCTCGTGCTGCGCCTATGCCTTTTAAAGTGCAAGTTTTAATACTATTATGGCGTTCAATTAAAGTTTGTCTGTTGTCATGTTATAAGGCAGTTTATATACGCTTGTTTCAAGTAAGTACCATTCAAAGCTGTTGGTGACCTTCACTCTCCAGCCCGTCCGCGAGAGAGCTTGTTGCGGCTATATTAAACCCCAAGCCTAGGACTCGAATTAACATTGGAACCAATTATTTGTCGGTTTGTGCTTTATGTATTTTGAGGCAAGAAGCATTATGCTCAGGCTGTTCAAAAGGTGACCTGAATTGAGTGAAGTCAACCAAAGGAACTATGAATATTTATAATTTAGCAAACGTGCATCAAATTTTACTTGGCTGACATAATCACTACGTTACATTTTTACACCCATTATATTAAATGCACTACATTGCAGGGGTTTTTTATGCACTTCGTTGCTGTTGTCACCATGTGAACTGTTTTGACAGGCTCTAGTAACCTCAGATTTAATGGCTGACTCTATCCCTTAAGTCTCTGTATTTTGAGTGGGTAAAAGCTTGTGTTGTTCAGTAGTACATAATGACCTTTATGCTGCCATGTGTTTGACCACTGACCTTAAGTTAAGGGTACGTGCTCTCGGCCTAAGGAAGTTTTGCATCCTCTGCATCCTGTCCCTTATATGTATACAGACCATCTGCCACTTGGTTTGCGTCCTACAGAAATGGAACAATTATTTTATTTTTTATTAATATTCGCTTTCTCTGATCCTGTTTGTGGGGTGTTGGAAATGTACTGATGGCTTGACTTAATTGAAGTCCCTTCAGTTCAGTTGCAAGTGATTTTGTAATATTTTATCACTCAAGTCTGCACAAATCTCTGCATGTTTTTGTTGCCTGTGGTGCTTCTCTATTCTTATGGACTTTAATTTTAGGGAACATGATGCACAGCATTGCATAATCCTATGTTGATGACACTGTTGCTCTTTTCACCTGTCTTTATCTTCTCCACAGGCTTCAAACATGTACGCATGTGCTAAGTTTGTCACCTCACCTGCTGTGGTATGTATTCAAGCTCAAATACGGTCTCATTCCATTGACAGTTTCAGAAAATGACCTTAATGCCATTCTTTTTTTTTTTTTACAGTGTCTTGTATTCTTTTTTCCATAGAAATGATAGTCTATTTATTTTAGTTCAACCATGTTTATAATGCATTTAAATGCTTCTATCAAATTTACACTTATGCTTTTAGCAGACTTGTATCCAAAATAACTTGGAACAGAGGACCAGAAGCAATTCATCACACAGAGCCAACAATATTTATAGGATGTGATGCCCGGGTTATTTGAAAGCTAGAGCAGAGGAAGATTGGAGATTAATTTGAATGAATAAAATTGTACACTGGGTCCTTGCACTCATAAAATATTTGAATCAGAAATATTGTTTCTGTTAAGGTTTGGTAATAGAAAGAATATGCATCATATAGATGTTCATTTAGTTTTCATTCTGAAAGTTTGTTCTCTTTTTCTTCAGGTCCGTGGAGGATCCAGGGTTTTGGCCCGGCCCATTTCAGTCGTGTTCAACAGACCTGAAGCAAGAACTGAACAGGTAAAAAATAGTGACTTCTATGTGAATTCTCTGAAGTACTCCTGCTGTTTCTCTTGCATGTGCTTACATTTTTGGCCTTCCCTTCAGGCAGCTCTGTTGCCAGTCAGCGAAGCAACCCTCCTTAATGTAACCCGGGGCTTCCAGACCAGCGCTGTATCCAGAGATATCGACACAGCGGCCAAGTTTATTGGTGCTGGTGCTGCCACAGTAGGTGTGGCTGGATCCGGAGCTGGAATCGGGACAGTGTTCGGCAGCCTTATTATTGGCTATGCCAGGTAATCAAGCTCTGAAATTAGGCTCTTAAACTTGGTTTATTTGTTATACATGTAGCTTGTGCCTAATCTCTTTCTTCATTTGCAGGAATCCCTCCCTGAAACAGCAGCTCTTTTCCTACGCCATTTTGGGCTTTGCTTTGTCTGAGGCCATGGGTCTGTTCTGTCTGATGGTGGCATTCCTCATCCTGTTTGCCATGTAACGTGGATGTCTTGTCTTCGAAGCAGTTCGATTCCCTTGATCTGGAGATTTGAACTGACACGCAGCTTAGGCCGTGGCATCGCCATTCCAAAAAAAACACAAGAAACTCTCCCCTTTTTATGTTCCCCTGTACCGTTTTTCTCTATCTGAAAGTTATGTAAAGAACTCACTTCACATTAGACCATCTGAATAAATGGTTGAAATCTGTTTGCTGTTGTGTTTTTTTTCCTTTTTTTTTTTCGCTTTACGAGTGTAGAGTGTTTAAGGAAGAGACTAGTCATGTGTTTTTGAAAACTATATTGGTTTGACCTGGCTAACTTGTATTCAAAACCTCCATGCTGTCTCTAATAGGTGGCCCAAAAGGCACTCCATCTATGTTCTATGACTTGTAGAGTTTTGCATTGCACTCTAACAACTATTTAAATATACCCCTTTTAAATTTGTTTCTCCCTTTATGCCCCTATCATTTACTAGCTTACTATGAACCTGCTGATTGTACAATATTGAGACCCATAGGCAAGTATTTAACAATGTGGAGAAATGGGACTTTCTATTGGTGTGCACATTATTGGTAACTGGTTCTTAGTTTGTGGTGCACTTAAAGCCTTAATATCTATTCTCATGTGTTTAATAAAATGGTTCTGATTTGCAGTTGTAATACAAAATTGTGACTAACTTTGCGTATAGACATTTTGATGTTTTTGAAAGAATTGAGGTAGTACAGAAGTAAGTAGGACTAAAGTTCATGTAAGGTGCATTCATTGTTAATCTTGCAAAACATTACATTACACATTCTCTTTCCTTCAGCTCCGCTGACTGCTGGGGGGAAAATAATGGCTTAAAGCAGCCTCTTTTGGGTGGTTTTGAACTTTTTCAGAACCACTGACTGGCCAGTAAACAGGTGGTTTAACTAGGAGGCCAGCAGTTGCTCCCTGCAGAGCCATGGGTGAAATCCAGCTCCCCGTCTCTGGATAAAATTTGGTTGTGATGGGTAGAGCTTGAAGGTCCAGCCACACCTTAACCCTATCATAACTATTCCTCCACCCATTAAAAAAATTAAGCATGGCTTTATTCCAGTAAAAGTGTAGTAACCCGGTTTTACTAGATACTATGGTTAGTATAGCAAAACCATGGTTCATTTGTGGTTACAGCGGTTTAACTATGTTTTTTGTAGTAAAACCAATTTATATTTTCTTAATGGTAAATCTACAGAGGTGGAGCTGGACTAAGTCAAGCTCAATCCATGACGTCCAGAGAGAGGGGTGCGGGACGTCATTTGGCTCTGCAGTGAGCACCACATGGAGAAGTCCGACTTCAGAGCAGGGTTGCCAGATGCCAGCAGGGTTTTCCAGACCAAAAACCGCCAAAAAAAACTTTGGCTTGTTTCTCGTTTAAATACAAATCATTAACAAGCTTTAAAATTACCAATTTATCGACTAGCCTATATAAACCCTAGAAATTAAATTGAGCTTATTTACACATTTAAAAAAATAAGAAGTTATAAATCGTTTATATTATTTTTTATAAAAATAATAAGGTATTAGGAAAATTACCTTGTATCTGCTAATTCTTTTAATCAGTGTTAAAACAAAAAAAAAGAAGAGAAGAAACCGCGTTTCCATATTTCATTTCTGGTTTAAAAAAGGAAAATGGAATGGACGCAAAAGCGTCCTCCTCAGTCTGACCATTATACTATTAAACTATAAGCTTATGTTACGGAAAATAATGCGATCAACTTAGGCGATCATTGAGTCTGTTTATTGTCAATAAAACAAAAGCAGGAACAAAAGCAGCCTAACATGAAAACATTGAGTGGATATATGGACATACAAAATAACCCACTTTAACATTTCAATTATTTCAAATATGAAACATGCATATTCATGAATAACATTAGGCTACATGAAAATCGCGTTGAACATATTATGTAGGCTATAGAACATGTGTCAGTGCGCTCTTTGCAGAAGCAGAACGTTGGCGCATGGCGGGCCATCTCTACACAAAAACATATTTTCATCCGCTAAATATAATAGCAAACTTGAGTTTAACACCTGTGATTTTGAACAATTGGGCCTAATATCATAAAGCTATAGCCTATATTCCACGAACCGATATGAGCTGAAGGTAGTGGAAGCTCGTCTGTCCAAAACCAGCCCAATTTTTATCCAACCGCCCAAACCCATTTTTGCCCGCAAAATAGATTGCGAAACCGCCCAATTGGGCGAGAAACCGCCCAATATGACAACCCTGATTCTGAGTCTGACCGAATATTGACTCTTATGAGTCGGTTCTTTTTTTTGTGAATCAAAAACATGCAGCGTGATCTGCGTGACCATAGACCGACTCCCAAACGAATGACTCTTATCAACCGATTCATTTTTAATGAATCAAAAACATACAAGTACGACCAAAATGTCAGATTACCAGTTCTACGACTCGCTAACTGAACACATTTTGGATTTTGTTATAACCGGACTATGTAATATGAATTGCAATAAATGTACTAAAATAATCTTACATTGAACCAGAATCGTTTAAATTCCTTCCAACTGCCCAGTGGCGGTTCTAGACCACGGTAACTATGGGGGCCAGGCAGGGGCCACTTGTGCTTTTAGGGGGCACACGTTAACATTTATCTTAACCAGTAGATAATTAGGTTCACCTAAAAATTCTATCACCATTTCCTCACCCCCATGTCGTTCCAAATAGGACTTTCTTATGTTGAACACAATATTAACTTATTTATTTTATTAAACTGTTGTATAAGATCAGTAGGCCTGCCTATCGCATTTGCACTCATGCTATTCTGGGTAGAAAAACAGAACTCGTGTAATATTGCACTCGTTACTCATGTTATATTGCTTATACTGTAGTCTATATCATAATGTAAATGTGAGGGCGTTTTCACACTGGCATTTTTGTTAGAATAATTGGTAATGTGAAAGTTGTCATGCGGACCCGGGTGAGCTGAGCTCAGGGGAACTGAATTCGAGACTGCCTGAAGGAGGTGGTCTGAGCTCGGTTGCGCAAATTGCGCTCGAGCTGTGCTGCGATTCATGGGAATGTGAAAGCAATAAGCTAACATACGACTAGCGGGCCAGTGGCGGACCACTGGAGGCAAAGTTGGTGGCCCGCTGGCATTTTGCTCATCGTTTTCCTAGCGGACCACCGGCAGCAGCCACCACTTTTCCGACAGTGCTCCGCTACCGAGCCGCTGGTTTATAATAAATGTTTTCTGGCCACCCACGGACGATCCACTGGTCATATATGATTCACAACTGGGTAATTATAGTTAGATCCAATATAATATTATTTTATGCAATAATGAATCAAAAACAAAGTACACAACTGCTAATAACCATTGTATATGTATTTTTTTGGATAGGCAACACAAATGCGTAGCTAAACAAATGGAAATAAACATAAAATAACTATAAACATTATGATAGCCTATTCAAAATATTTACTTTTGTTAATATATATATATATATATATATATATATATATATATATATATATATATATATATATATATATATATATATATATATATATATATATATATATATAAATAAAAACAGGATACATAAAATTGTATTATATATTATAAGATTAAGACTCGGGTGCGCAAGAAAAGTAACCTGCGCATGCATTTTATCAGATGACGACGTATTTAGTTCAATACAACACATGTGTAAGGGATGATAGTGTTGATTATTTACCTTGGATACGAGCGAGAGGGAGCCTGCGGTGTAGAACGCGCTCTGACGCGGACCACAACAAACGTGCCCAGTGTAAAAACGCTCTGAGACTAAAACTCAAACGGGCATTTCTGCCGCATATCTTAATTATGGACATTCTAACTAAGAAGCACTGACATGGTTTGGTTAACGACATTCTAACTAATACAGGTTTTGGAACAACACGAGGGTGAGTTACATTAGGTGTTTTTATTTTCTTTTTGGGGGAACTAACCCTTTAATTTATTCCCAGATTATTGAAAGTATTTTATTTGGCCATGTACCTGTATCACTCTGTCTGCAGTCTCTACACGTGAAGTAAAATCATTTCAAGTTCATTATTTATTTGAAAAGTAATGTATCTGTAATATGATCATGCATGCTCAATTTATAAAAGTAAAACTAAACCATTTATTTTACATGTTTTGTAGCCTACCTGCTCTGTTAGCAGACTCTTCGCAAAGTTAGCAGGCATAAAAACAAACATCTAATAGCCTACTCTATAAGCAACACTGGACAATTGGATAAATAATATTATTTCTCGCTATATGTGAACAAGACTGAAATTACATTATTTTCTGTATCTTTTCTCGGGTAGGCTATGCCTATCTGTATGCCTAATATCTGCCTGTCATATTCGCACATGAACGGTTCTTTCATTGCGTTGGTCATAATTTATCTATGGCTGCATCTTCCTAATTCGGAATATGATCAAAGATTACATATAATATTAATATAATTTTTATATAGATTAATATATTTTAACTAGCCATCCAGTAAATGAACGAAATGACTGAATGGAATTCAAAGTCGTCAAGTCAGTAAAATTAATCTCCAGTAGCTATCACTGCTGCGTATGGGTGAAGTTACACACAACACAACGTGTATAAAGAGAGCTTTTATCTATAATCAAGTGCGTAGCAACCGCTATAGCCCGCGTTTTACAACTATTTGAGCGAATGCAGACTGAGTGACGAATCATTCATAAACAGACATCACTTGCGCGCCACAGCGCGCAGCCTCCTCATTGCTTCTCTGGTTATTATACGACACAATAAAGTGCTCTTTTCATCACACACCGCCACAGCAAAAACCGCACATTGCAACCAGTTTCAGAAAATTGTTTGGTGCGATGTGATTCCAAATTTACGGGGGCCAGAGGGGGGGCCAAGCTTGTTGACACGGGGGCACCGGCCCCCCTGGCCACCCCCCTAGAACCGCCACTGCAACTGCCATTTAGCTTGAATCCCCACCAGGAGTGCACCGTTAGATGGCACTATTTCCTTCTAAATGAGGAGGAAGTGGAGAGAAATGAAACAACATTGATAAACAGGCCAGGCCGGACGAGGAGGAGATACTACGTTTACGTGCGTTTAGACCTTAAACTCAGTTACTCGTTGATGTGAATGTTAAATGCTCAGCTAATTCGGAAAATACATTAAAATCAGCGCTGTTCTCGACATAGGGTGTTATAGTTGAGGTCGGAAGAGGGGAAAGGAAGAATATGTAGGAGTCATTTCTCTCTTCCTGCCCTCCTCCACTTGCCTCCGAGCGAGGAGAAACAGAAACTGCAGAAGAAACTGATTGATCTGACAGCTGGTCAAACAGTTCGCGGATTCTTAGGTCTCTTCGACGATGGCGGATAGCGTTGGGGAGGAGGCCAACGGCTCGGTGGGGACGGCGCAGGGCCATGGAGCGCAGTTCTCAGCGAGTTTGGGTAATTCTATACCGGGACATTCATCAGCCTCCCCGCCTCCGTCACAGACCGGCCTGTCTGTGGTCGCTCCCGGAATCGCGCATGCCATCACTCCGGCCGTGGAGAGCGGACTCGGTGTGCTGACCCATGCGCTCGACTCCACGCTCCCCGTGACCCTTCCTCCATCCCTGCCGCCCGGTATCGGATCAGGAGTCCCGGCCGGAGCGGGCCTCCTGTCCCAAATTCATGCCACCTCCTGGGATCCCACATTAAGCACCGACTGGGACAACGAGAAGGCGTCTCAGCAGTGTATTCTCCGGATAAAAAGGTAATGTTGAACTATCATATAGGGTCTGTATTTGTTTTGGGAAGTGCAAGACAACTTTTAAAGAAGTTACCCTGCGTGTTATTCCTTCCCATTTGCATATTTCCAATCCAAACATATGGGGAAATGAAGTGTCAGAATGCTGCATGAACTTC
Organism: Gobio gobio; assembly: GCF_949357685.1. Classification (NCBI taxonomy): domain Eukaryota; kingdom Metazoa; phylum Chordata; class Actinopteri; order Cypriniformes; family Gobionidae; genus Gobio; species Gobio gobio. The sequence goes on from NC_137097.1 coordinate 42,705,990, forward strand.
CGATTTATATTTAACTGGTATTTGTTGTTTTTAATACAATAATAAATATCAACTATACTACAAAAATATAATTTTTAAATTAATAGTTTATTACAATAATGCAAAGGTGTTGTTATTTTTTATTTTAATCTCATGTATTTTTTTTGCTTGAGAATTAAAGGAACAGTTTACCCTGCCAATTCTGTCATCATTTACTCTCCCTCAAGTTGTTCTAACCCTGTTATGAGTTTCTATGTTCTGCTGAACACAAGAGAAGATGTTTAGAATAATTTTGGTTTCTGGTCCTCATTGACTTCCATAATTTATTCCACCTACTATGGATGTCGATGGGGACCAGCAACTGTTTGGTTACCCATAGTCTTCAAAATATCTTATTTTGTGTTCAACTGAACAAAAAAACTCATAAAGGGTTAGAACTTGAGGGTGAGTAAATTATGACAAATATGTAATTTTTGGGTGTACCATCCCTTTAAGCATACAAAGTTGTGCAATTTATGTTAACAATATCCACTTACTTTACTCACCTGTGAGCATCATTGTTTTCTGATGAATGCAGACATGAATGCAGAATGAATAGACATCCACCAAATTATAGCATTTATCAGTAGAACTGAGAACTTTCAAGTAGTTATTGAATATTGGTAAAAAATTATATATTGCCCAAAGTAATGACCTGTTAATCTCTACTAGCCTGGCATTCAGACACATTTTCCAGCCAAATGTTACAAGTGTGCATTTATAAGTCACAATGTTGACACTAGGGAATTATGACTTGGCACGGCAGTGACTTTGGCCTTGGCATAATTTGATTAGACGTCCCCAGAGGACTAATAATGGAAATGTGGACACAAAAATGAAAGCACTCGGTTACAATGAGTCGGTTATATTTGTGTAGTTTGGCTCAGGCATTCAGTGATCTGATGGTTTTCTTGGCAGGGTGTGTATGTGGCTTCTGCTTCCTCCTCGTGCTTTGACAAAAATGCTGCACACTGCCACTGATATTTCTTCATGTGAGTGATGCCTCTTTGTTTTTAATAATTCGTTGCATATATTTCTTCCATTCAGAGACATCATGTCCATCTACAAAGAGCCTCCTCCGGGTATGTTTGTGGTTCCTGATCCTCATGACATGACCAAGGTAAGCATCAGCAGACTTTTCCCTCACAATTATGGTCATATTTCAGCAAATCACTCTCTCTTCTGTGTTCCCTCCCTCCATCCTTCCTTCTATTGTTATATTCTTACTAAACAACGACGGCTTTGATTGCACGTGCACAGTTAATGCATTAGGTTTCATGAACTAACAATGAACAATACTTTTACAGCATCTATTATTCTAGGTTATTGTTCATTTTTACATTTACACTAGTTTTCAGATGTTTGTTTGTTTTTTAATACTGGATGCATTAAATTGACAATAAATACTGTTTCATTTTTACAAAAAAAGAAATGCTGTTCTTTTTTTACTTTATATTCATCAAAGAATCTTGAAAAAGATGCATGACCGTTTCTGCAAAAACATTTAAGCAGCTGTTTTCAACAGTGATAATAATAATAATAAGAGATGTTTCTTGAAATTCAAATCAGCATGTTAGAATATTTTCAGAAGGATCATGTGACTCCGAAGACAGGAGTAATGATGAGAAAAATTCTGCTTTGCATCACATGAATAAATTTAAAATGTTTAATTATTTAAATAGTAATAATGTTTATAAATATTGCTGTATTTTGATCAAATAAATGAAACATTTTTAAAAAGACTTGCAGACCTCATACTTTTAAACTGTAGTGTAATATGTATAGGCATTGTTGAAGCATTATGTACAAGCATGAATTTACAATAAACAATAGTATATTTATAGTAAATTAATAAATGCTGTAAAAGTATTGTAAAAAATATATATATATATATTGGAAATTGCTGTACTGAATGTACCCTCTTCCTCCTCCTGTCTCCACAGATTCACGCCCTCATCACCGGCCCCTTCGACACACCATATGAGGGTGGCTTCTTTCTCTTCCTGTTTCGCTGTCCCCCTGACTATCCCATCCACCCTCCACGCGTCAAACTAATCACTACAGGGCACAACACCGTTCGTTTCAACCCCAACTTCTACCGCAACGGCAAAGTTTGCCTAAGCATCCTTGGGTAAGAGTAATTTCTTGTTTAGGTTTTGATTAGATTCTCACAGATATTTTACTTGGCCACTTTTAGTTCCAGAGTTAAGACCCGTTCACAGCAAGGACGATAACTATAACAATAACTAAAGTTATTGAGAACTTCGAGAATAGGAAAGTCCACACCACAACTATAACAATAATGACGCTGAAAGTCAATCTAATGATATCGATCCTCTGAGTTATTTATTTCACCTGATAAATGATAAAAACATTAACAGCCAATCAGAATCCACTGGACTTGATAGCGCTGAAGCATTTAAAGCGGTGGACGGCAGTGTGGTGTGGATACTAAATATAGTTATTGTTGGAATCAATTTCAGAGGAATATCTTTCCAGCTGATGAAAAATGATGTATAGTATAAATCGGGCATTTCATCACAATATGATCTGATATTGATTCTCTTGACCAGCTATACGATATTTGCAGATAAACAAAAAAAATTCTGCAATAGGATTACAATTTGGTTAGATTCAAGGGTATGTGGATCTATATTATGTGCCTATTTTACACCAGTTACCCAATTGGGACTACCACAACAAAAACATAATCATATAATGGGGTAAGAAATGAACATGTCCCACATGAGCTCAATAATCTGATGACAGTTTATGAAAGTATTTCAGGCTACAATGTGCAATGTCTAAAATCTAGTGCAAATCCTTATTGGGAAACAACAAAAAATAGGTACTTAAATTTTAGAAAAATAAATATTAAAACAAATAAATTACAAAAATAAAGCTGTTAGGGCTGTCGCTAATGGATATTTTGGTAATCGCATAATAGGTCGATTATTTTGATGATTAATTGAGTAATCAGATTTTTTTTTTGTGGCCATTAAAATGGCTTAAATACTGGCAATAACAATTGGTTTAGATAAAGTATCAAAAGCAAGTATCAACATATGGTTTTATTAAAACAACACTGTTAAACTACATAATGTAATATAAATAATATAAACAATATATACATTTTGTATTATAACACATGCCTGCAGAGGGCACCAACAGCCTGGTGATTGGTGGCGTTATCACATACAGCATGATCAAATCCTTGTTTAATATTGGCCAAACAGCATTTAATTAAAATGTCCACTTAATTTTTAATATTTAGACCACTACTTTATGATAGAAATGCTACAGCCACTGTCATTTTCTTGAACATGTGGAGATCAAAGCATGCAAACTTTAATTTTGAAATCATGATGAACAACAATTTGCTTCTTTAGAAACATACTGATGTATTCTCCTGTGTTGGCCTAGGTTTATAAATTATTTATGTTACAAGTCTGGTGAAATGGCATATCTTGCGTTCCCGGATGAACGTTATAAGCGAACCCAAAATTTAACAACACACGCAGAGACTGAGTTTGTTTTCAGCGTTTAATGCATTAGTACTGATTTGTTTTTTAAAATAAATATATATTATATATAGTGGCAAGAAAAAGTATATGAACCCCTTGCAGAATCTGTGAAAACATTTTTTTATTTAGTACTGTCCTGAATAAAAGATTTTACATAAAAGATTTTTACATATATTCCAAAATAAATGGCTGAATTGATAAAAATGACCCTGTTCAAAAGTTTATGAACCACTGATTCTCAATACTGTATGTTGTTACCTGGATGATCCACGGCTGTTTTCTTGTTTTGTGATGTTGTTCTTGAGTCCCTTGTTTGTCCTGAGCAGTTAAACTGCCCAATGTTCTTCAGAAAAATCCTCCAGGTCCTGCAAATTATTCAGTTTTCCAGCATCTTTTTTTGCTTCAAATTTCAAAATTTGGTTCAAATTTTGCATATTTGAAACCTTTCCAGCAGTGACTGTATGATTTTGAGATCCATCTTTTCACACCGAGAAAAATTGAGGGACTCAAACACAACTATTAAAAAAGGTTCAATCATTCACTAATGCTCCAGAAGGAAACACGATGCTATATATATATAATATACACACACACACACACGGTTAGTCATTTATTCAATATTGATTCATATCAATGTGTTGTTACCCTTAGCAGACGCTAATATAGTTGGCTTTACAGGGAGTGCAGAATTATTAGGCACGTTGATTTTCTGATCATATTTTTTTTCCAGGCACATTTGACCAATTCCAAACCACAGTAATCCTAATAACTACTATTGATTTAGTATTTAATAATGTATAAGTGATATATAATTGTTCATGAAGGCTGGAAATGAAAATCACCTTATATTCAGGTGTGCAGAATTATTAGGCATGTTTTCTTTTACAGATAAATTGAGCCAAAAAAGAGATTTAACTATGAGTGTATTAAATGCCCATGAGAAGGATGCAATACTAATGCAAGACTAGACATTGCAGTTAAGGCATGACCATTGGACAGTGAAATGCTCGTTGGGTCAGCAGGATCTGACAAAAACAGGTGGTGAAGAAAAGACACCTGTTAACTGCAAAAGAATTAAGGTGAAGAATTAAGGGTGAAACCATCAGGAACCCTTTAGTCTCCAGCGCCACCATTTTCCAAAGCTGCAACCTACCTGGAGTCTCCAGAAGTGCAAGGTGTCAGGTTCTCAGAGACTTCAGTTAGGTAAAGAATCCTAAAAAATGACCCCCACTAGATAAGAATCACAAGCTGAAGTGTTGTAAAATACATGAAGAAGGTTTTTTTATAGGCTTTATGGACAGATAGGTTGAGAGTGACTCTTGAAGGACCAGCACCACATCCTCTAGTACCACTGTTTGAAGAATTCATCTTCCAGAATCTGGCAGTACATTTTGGGAGTTCATTTTTAGTCCATCTCTGCAAAACGGACTTCAGGATGGACTAAAATGAACTCCCAAAACGTACTGCCAGATTCTGGAAGATGAATTCTTCAAACAGTGGTACTAGAGGATGTGGTGCTGGTCCTTCAAGAGTCATTCTCAACCTATAAAACCTATAAAGCCTATAAAAAAGCAGGCTTCATGTATTTTACAACACTTCAGCTTGTGATTCTTATCTAGTGGGGGTCATTTTTTAGGATTCTTTACCTAACTGAAGTCTCTGAGATCCTGACACCTTGCACTTCTGGAGACTCCAGGTAGGTTGCAGCTTTGGAAAATGGTGGCGCTGGAGACTAAAGGGTTCCTGATGGTTTCACCCTTAATTCTTCACCTTAATTCTTAATTCTTTTGCAGTTAACAGGTGTCTTTTCTTCACCACCTGTTTTTGTCAGATCCTGCTGACCCAACGAGCATTTCACTGTCCAATGGTCATGCCTTAACTGCAATGTCTAGTATTGCATTAGTATTGCATCCTTCTCATTGGCATTTAAAACTTTTGACTTTTCAGTCTGAGTTAAATCTCTTTTTTGGCTCAATTTATCTGTAAAAGAAAACATGCCTAATAATTCTGCACACCTGAATATAAGGTGATTTTCATTTCCAGCCTTCATGAACAATTATATATCACTTATACATTATTAAATACTAAATCAATAGTAGTTATTAGGATTACTGTGGTTTGGAATTGGTCAAATGTGCCTGGAAAAAAAATATGATCAGAAAATCAACGTGCCTAATAATTCTGCACTCCCTGTATAGTAAGTGTTCTTGATATGAGCGGGCTTTTACTCAGATCCTAGCTGTTTCTTTCTACAGCACTTGGACTGGCCCAGCATGGAGTCCCGCCCAGAGCATCTCCTCTGTTCTCATATCTATACAGTCCTTAATGACAGAGAACCCTTACCACAATGAGCCAGGCTTTGAGCAGGTACTACTACTCCCACATTCTTGGTTTAGAAGGTCCCTGTGGGGTCTTCCTGTAAGTTGTGTTTGGTTCACAGTGAATGCTATAGTTTATTCATCTGTTTGCTAGGAAAGACACCCAGGTGACAGCAAAAACTACAACGAGTGTATCCGCCACGAGACCATGAGAGTTGCTGTGTGCGATATGCTAGAGGGTAAAGTGCCGTGTCCCGAGGCCTTGTGGTGAGTGATGATCCCTCAGCCATTTTCATAATCATGGGCCTTTTTAAAAGGCTTGTAGGCCGTACTGAACTATTAATAATAGTATTGCCATTTAATAAATGGTTTAAGTTTTCTTAGGAAATTATATTACACATCAAAAACAAAAATGTTTTAATAAGCAATTATTTTACAGTTGTTTAAAACAATATTTTAAACTTGTATTGTTTTTTTATTGCTCTTTTTATAACTTTTGCTATGAAAATATCCAAGGAAGCTTGCATGGTGTTAAAAACTATTTATTTTGTGATTTTTATTTTATTTTTATTTTTTTGTAAGTAAAGCATTTTGAATTACCATTGTGTTTGAAATTTGCTATAGATATAAATTTGCCTTGCCTATTAAACACCCTTTTAAGAGCATTGTTTTTCTGTTCCTAGGAGCGTGATGGAGAAATCCTTCCTGGAATACTATGATTTCTATGAGGGGGTCTGCAAAGAACGTCTGCATCTCCAAGGGCAGAACATGCAGGTAAAAACTGTTTGCAAATGTGCTTTGCTACATTTTTACGTTATGCTTGGTGATTTTGTCATTTCGATTGTCATCATAACATTAGAAATACAACCTTGTGCCAACGTTTAGCATTGTGATATTACAAATGTCCCTGTTAGCTGTGAGCCATTCATGTCAGCATTTACAGAAGACCAGCAAGAACAAAGAATCTGACGTACTACCACACCTTCTAGTAAAGAGTACTTGAGGTTAGCTGAATCGCTGAGTACAGCCTCCAATCACCTACAGCCGTTTCTGTGGGATTTCCAGAGTTGTTATTGTCCTCAAGTCCCGCTATGAATCAGTATTCAGGCATTTTGTAGTCGTCTCACGCATGGTTAAGGGAACTGTTGTTCAGACTGTGGTTGAATTGTATCATCTTTGTTTGATTTGTGTTCACTTTTTCTATAGTGCTATGATTTTGTCATTACATAAATGAACTATAGTGCAGGACTTTATTTTTAAACAAATTATATCTGATGTCTGAATAATTTTTGGTTTGACATGTATATATTATTTGACATGTATAATAATTAGTTGTTGGGGTAACAGTTTAGGACCCAGGACCAGTAGTGAAAAATGAAGACCAAGAGTCAGGAGTTAGATTAATTAAAGAAAAATGTACTGAAGAATAGTTTGCAGTTTCATCAGCAGAAGCCAGCTTCAAGTCTCTCAAGGAGTTCGTTGGACGCGCTCCCTCTAACAGTCTCCCCGCCTCCACCTATCGTACATACAACTTCTGAACAGTTATACTGTTTTCAAGGTCTAACCACGTCATTATTGTCATGTGGAATGATTCTGATTGGCTCAGAGAAGATGGACAGTCTTGGTAAATTTCCACACATTGTCAGTTAATCAGATTTCACGTGTACAGATATCACTTGTTGACGCTTTCACCCCAGAATTAGGCACGTCATGACCTTCCAGATTCTGGAGCAGGCGCCAGCTTGTCCAAAACAACAAGCCCCTCATCTTTTAGGATGCCCACAATCCACCTCCAATACTGATCTGTAACACCGAATACTGCGCACATACACAGATACAGTCTTTCCAAGTTTGGAGTTGGTGAGATCTGGGGCCTCATTTATAAAACTTTGCGTAGGATTTGCGTCAGAAGTGGCGTGTGGATGAAACATAGGATGTGCGTACGCACAGAAATATTCGGATTTATAAAGCCGTGCGCACGCACATCCTACGCAGTTTTCCCTTAATAAATCACAATCAATTCTAAATGTAGCGCAGCTTTTGCGGCTTCATGTCACGCCCATAGTTGCCCATAAATAGTCCGTGAAACGAAATCATGGCAAATACAGAGAGGAAATCAAAAAAACTTAACTTCACTCAATGTGAAGTAGAAGTTATCGTTGGCGAGGTGGAAAAGAGGAGAAAAATATTTTTTGGAGGGCACAGTGTGGGCATTACTAATGCCAAAAAGGCACTTGAGTGACAAAAGGTTGCAGACGCGTAAATGCTGTAGCCTCACAACCTCGGACCGTGGCCGAAAAAAAAAGAAATGGTCGGACATCAAAGTCGAGGCAAAAAAGCGTCTAGCGCTCCATCGCCAGCGTGTGTCTGCCACGGGTGGGGAGAGGGGACACCGGAGCTGACCCCTCTTGATGAGAGACTGGCGGCAATTATTGGGGAATCCCTATTAATCCCTATCCCTATTATCTACGTGGAAATGGGAAATAGTTCAGTGCAAATGTAATTTCTTGCAGCTCTCTGAATGGTTGAGACAAACATCATATGTTATTTTATCGACAAACTAAAGGCATTTGCATGAATACCATGATTCCGTAGCTGATGAAGAATTTTTTACTATGAAAACAACTTTCCCCAGTGGACAATTAATACATCTATTTATCTGTATATCTCCCTAATTATCTATCTATCTGTCTATCTAATTGCATCTATATCTGCTCCGCCAGACGGACACATTGATGAGAATATCAGTTTTGTACATTATTTCGTTCTGTTTACCATATTATTTATGAGGATGAATTGCATAACATGCCAATATTGTTGTAGAACATATCACTTTTTTTTTTTTTTTTTGCATTTCTGTTGTAATTTTCGTTTGCTTTTGTTTGTTTTACACTGCAGATCGATCAAACGGGTGTTCGTGTAGGCTGTTAATTGTAATACTTGCTTTGTGAAGTCCTCAAGTTATTTATGAGGCAGTATTGCCATTTCTTTTACACAATGGGCAGTTTCACACACTTTCACGTGTTTCTTCCATCTGCCGACGGTGTCGCCATTTCTCATTTCACCCGTTTTTGTGCGTACGCCTGGGTCAGAGCTTGCGTGAAGGACCGCACATTTTAACGTCAAGTTTGCTTTTTATAAATACCAATTATTGCATAGAGAGTGGCGTACGCCGCCTTTTGTGCGTACGCAACGTTTATAAATGAGGCCCCTGGTCCCAACCAGAGAAAGTTTTCCAAAACATATTGATAACATGTGCTTTTCTCTCAGGGAGAGATACAGACAATAGCACAGACCATATTCATCTTTATTCTTTAGAGTTTCAGTAAAAGGAAATATAAAATTAAATTAAATTAAATAAAGAAATAACATGAAAGACAAATCCATATTTCATCTCTGGAAGCTGGGCTAAATGAGCAATCACTGTTACTGCATTCCTGTCGAGTTGGAGGTGTGTGATGCCTCTAAAATCCAAACACACGACGACATGCTGAAATCAAGTTTTTTAGTGAAACATCACACACAACCAGGACAGATCCTCAGTCACCACTATATATATAGGACCAACTATAGAGGACCAAATACAAACTTTAGAAATTATAAAGGAAGAAACAATCATGGGTCCTATTGATATAAGCAAACTCGTAACTGGAAAGTATCATTAAAATCATGATTATATAGGAGGATGAATATTGATTGAGGCTTTGATTATAAATTTTAGTAGGATATATACAATTATATTGAAGCGGTAGTGGATTTCAGAATCCATCTTTCATAGTGTTGTCAATGTCAACTCGATTAATCGCATCCAAAATAAGTTTGTGTTTGCATAATGTGTTTGTACTGAGTATAAGTATTATTCATATATAAAAACACACACATGCATGTATATATTTAAGATTTTTTTTTTATATTTATATATAAAATATTTATATAATATAAATATATATACAGTGTATATACATTTATATTACTATATTTCTTAAATGTAATATTTCATAAAAATAATACTTATACACAGTATAAACACATATGTAAACACAAACTTTTATTTTGGATGCGATTAATCGAGTTGACAGCACTAATATATATCCAGTCTCCAGTGTCACAAGATTCTTCAGAAATCATTCTAATATGATAATTTGATTCTCAAGAAACTTTTATTATTATTATTATCACCATGCTTAATATTTTTGTGTAAACCATGATTTTTTTTTTTAGGATTCTTTGAATAGAAAGTAAAAAAAATTTTTTAAAAAACATTTATTTGAACTAGAAAATATTTGTAAAATGTCTTTACTGTCACTTTTGATCACTTTAATTCATTCTTGATAAATAAAAGTATTCATTTATTTACCAAAAATAAGAGTATTGACCCCAAACTTTTGAATTATAGTATGTATATAGTTTTACATAAATCATTTGGTTAAAAATCAAGTCACTGTTTTGTCTTAGCAAAAACCTTTTTTTGCTGTATTACAACTTTACAGTTTGTACCTTAGTATAGATTAATTAATATCCTAATCGTTTTGATCATTTTTTTCCCCCCGTCGATTGTATGCATTTCTTGCAGGATCCTTTTGGGGAGAAGAGAGGTCGTTTTGACTACCAGGGTCTATTGACTCGCCTCAGAGCCATCCAGAGGCGATTGCGGGAAAAGTGCCCGCCAGAGGACAACGACGGCGACTCTGACTCGGACACCAGCTCGTCCGGCACCGATCCAGACAGTCAGGGCAGCTCACAGCCTTAGATTGCCCTCTATGGGTGCAAAGCGAGAAAGGTTAGATAATTTCCCTTTACCTGCAGCTCCGGACTCCTCAAGCGAGCACAGATGCAAGAAAAACCTGGAGAATCTGCTCTCGGGGAACAGAGTTTGTCTCTTCTGATTGGTTAATATTTTTGCTCTTGCTCTTTGTGTGCTGGCCAATGACTGCCTTTTGTTTTGCTGTTTATTTTTTCCCTGATGGAGAAGAGGTTCAGGCAGGAGGGGGAATGAGGGCCTTTCATATAGATGTATGTGTGCGTGTGTACATTTGTAAGTGAGAGAGATGTATACGCTGGCTCCTCAGCAGGTCAACACAGCCTTTTGAGTCCATATTTCTCTGTCTCTTGCTGCATCCATTGTAGAGCTAAACCGGAAAAAAAAGAAGGCATATGAAGTCAAATAATTCATAATGATAATAAAATAACTCTTAAAACAAACCGGTTTACTTGCAAATGCACACATTTCTTTTTGTTCCACTGTTTCCTTATAGTCTAATCAAATGTTTGTTTTTCACTATTGAGATAATTTTAAAAAATGAATATGGTCATAAATTGAGATACAAATTCATAATGAATTGAAAACCATACTATAAGAACAAGAGAAACGGATGCAACTTTAAAGAAATGTACATATAATTATATAGAGAAGTTTTATTTTAATGTTCTTAAAATGCTATTGAACTGGTGAAAGTATCGGCAGCCTGCCAAGCACTAGTGGGAAAGGTTGCCTTTTGAGTGTCAGTTTCGTTTGGTGAACTTAAGTCTGTCTCCTAATTGTGAAGCTGTTGAGTGTCAAAAGAGACATCTGCTCTGTAATTGTTCTGGGAATAATCCTGAATTTTCAACAAGACAGAAACATACTTTTTGTTGTAATTTCACTCACAATGGTTAGACAGCAGTTCCACACCAGCCTCTGCTCAAAGTGTCCCTCGATACTGTTACAAATGTCCTTCTCTTTACCGGGGATACTGTGGTCACTGGCGTCCTCATATGCAACAGGATGAAGCTGCCTAGTACAGATTTGGAGAAGAGGAATGGGATAATATTGAACCATTTTTGACACCACGGTTCTATCTATGCTCAGATTAGTTTTCATGAGTGCAACAATCTATTGAAATCCATCCCTTTAAATATATATATGTAGTTTCCCACCGCATGCTAAACAACCAAACTGGCAGCCTTTACTATTCTGTATACATGTACATTAATAATGCATTTTATCCATGGAAAAGCAGATTACACTTAGATCCCCCACCCCCACAAAAAAAATTACTCCTTTAGCAAAGTTTTACTTTCTCAGATGGGCCCAAGTAAAGTTCTGAGGTTTTTGCATGTGCTATCATTTTGATGCAGTTGATTTCTCTTAAGTGAGAGAGAATATATTCTGGTCTAGGCCATCATATTTTTGATAAGACAGCACTGTTAGGTTGCTTGATTAGGTTTTTTGACTTTAAGTCTATGTGTCTCTTCTAGAACGCCCTGCAACAGGAAACAGTTCCTTAACTGTGAGTTTGACTTTGTGATGTACTAATGCTTTTCCCTTGTTAGCGAAAATGAGAATGAATTATGTAAATAATTAATGTATCAATTGCAACTATAAGGAAAAAATATATATAAAACTGATTCTGATTACATGCCTCTCTTTGATTGCATTTGTTTCTTTGATGTTCTATTTTAAGTGTAGTGTTACATGACAGAGGGAGTGTATATTATATTTCACACATGATATTTCATTTTTAATTCTCTTAATTTCACATTATTTTTCAGAGGTTTTTTTAATGCCCCTAGTTAAATTTGTAACAGCTTCTTAAGTTGTATTACATTCTATGTTTAAACTGATCCACTGGGACTGTAGTAATTTTAAACTAAAAACTGCCCACTTTGTAATTATAGTACATTTAAATCGCTATGAATTTAACATTAAATAAAATTAGATTCACTACCATTCAAAAGTTTGGGGTCACTAAAAAAATTATGTATCACGGTTTCCACAAAAATATTAAGCAACATTGCTGTTTTCAACATTGAAAATAATGAGAAATGTTTTGAGCAGCAAATCATCACATTAGAATGATTTCGGAAGGATCATGTGACACTGAATACTGGAGTAATGATGCTGAAAATTCAGCTTTGACGTCACAATAATAAAATGCATTTCAAAATATATTAAAATAGAAAATGGTTAATTGTAATAATATTTAATATGTTTTAATGTATTTCTGGTTAAATAGATGCAGCCTTGGTGAGCACAATATTTATTTATTTATTTAATCTTAAATGGCCCAAACTTTTGAAAGGTATTGTATAGAAGTGATGCTTAATATAACAGTAATATAATCCTGAGTTTATCTGTTTAGTGCACATCAGATCAACAAAAAAATTTCAGGGCACAAAAATATTCCTCGTGTTATTTTAAAATCTCACTGATACGCAATTAATTAAATATATATATACATTTAACCCTTAAATGAGCACTTTTGATAATGTTAGTCCAATCGCTGTCTGTATAATTGTATGTCTTAGGTCCACTGGTGAAGAATTGTCATTAGGGGGCAGTGGTGCGTAGTTTTATCACCACAGAGCATGAGCCAACTGTCTCGTTTTGAAAAACCTGTTGGTGATGTGTGAAAGATTGGGATTAAACTGCCAAAATTCTGAACTCATGATGTTTGGCTAAATTGTTAGGTGTGCTTTTATAGAGGCAACTTTATATGAATCCTGAAGTTAATTCAAAAAGTTATATCTCTGTTTGTAAACCTTATAGAATATATATATGCAATGGTAATGTAGTGCAGTAAAATATTGTTTCAAAAATAATTGAGAAAGACTGTTGTGGTTTTAAATGTCTGCATGCTGTTTTTATATCCTCTGCCTTATACACAAGAGAAGACATTAAACACTTGACTATAAGAGCAGCCTCAGATTAGACAAATTGTATGACATTATTGAAATTGTCTTGGAGGCAATGTTCAGCTCTTAAACATCTTAATGTAACTTAATGTAACATCTGCTATAGGCATAGCCTACTTAGAAACTCTTAAAAATAACAGTGACCACACAATTACTAACAAATTCACTGGTAAGCACCACAGAACATGGTATGAAATTTGTCACAGATACACTTTTTAATTTACTTAACCTATCCTTTTTAAATAATTTTCTGTACCTCCCTAGGTTAAATCTCTTCTAGTCTGAGAAACTGTGAAAGCGCATAATTTCCTCAAGCATGAATCTTGAAAGTTTGAATGCACATAACTGAACACATTTTTTGTGTAGTAAATGTGATATAGAAAATCATTAAAGAATATAGCTCTTCTTTTGAAGAACTACCATAATTGGTTTCAATTACTACTCAAGCATATCTTTTGCTAAATATTTGTGATTATTAGTTCTCAAAATATCTTTGTAAACAGAAACACGTTGTCTGTACAAGATTCGCTTGTCAGACAACATGGATGAATTCCTGCGGGTTTAAATTCGTTTCCCTTCAAAAGTACAGCCACATATATGTTTTCGTAATGACGTCACTCATATTAGCTAATTCTATATGATATCTTTCACTTATAGGCTACATCATAATTGTATATGTATCATCTGTGTTTTTGCCACATTGCTGCCTCATGAACTTGTGCAGGATTCCCCCCATCACAAACATTATGACAACATTCGAACTCCAGGGGAGGGGCAATGAAAGGTAACGTTTCATGACGTCACTTACTCGGTCCTGTGTAGTTTTTTAAGCAATCAGAAATTCTAGTCAAACTAATCAATAGGCTACAACAACAAAACCATGCAATGCACCAACACAAAAGTTAAACTGACAACAAAAGTCCTCGCGATGGGCGGAAAATCACGCTTTTATGACACAGCTAAATAACAAACAGTTCCGTTTAAAAAGGAAGTTATCAGAGGAAGTCATGAAGTTAGATATTGGGGGTGTCTTTATGGTTTTTATGCTTCGTATATTAAAATAATTAGGGCATTTAATTGTTTGTGCGATAAGAATTGTGTTATCTAGCTAACCACATTTTTTTTATTGCTCTCAAAACGACCTAACGTGAACAGTTTGAGTTTCACACTTTAGTCATTCATGAAAATGATTTACTTTCTAAGAACAATTAGCTACCCACTTTAGAACATCAGATTCTATTTATCTTTAGTCTTTCGTTATAGCAAACTGTTTATTGAATTCGTAAAATTATTATAAAGAGGTAAACGTCTTGATTGTTGTAACAGATCCTCCAAAACATTTGGATAACTCGTTAAATACGCAGAACACAATTAAACAATTTAATTGGTATTGTTTACGGTCTTGGTTAAAATAATCCCGTGTAACTTTTATTTAACTCACAAAGTATAATTAAGTGTGCCATATTAATCTCTTTATTTGGTCTTATATTTGTTTTCTTTAAACATGTGCTTCGAGTAAATAACACACTTAGCAATGGTGAAAAGATTCAGAATCTAATCTGTAGCATTGCTGGGAAATTATATAAGAATTAATCACACAACAGTAACACAATATTTCGTTTTATTTCGGTAGTGCAGTTATTGTTCTGTTTTCTCGCGTTGAAAGTCTCGTTACAGAACCTTTTTAAATCGCAATGTCTTTTGTCAATTAGCATTTGTACACATGACCAAATAAATAAAATCAATAGGCTACAGCCTACACAAACGTTGAGCATCGGTTTTGTGTAACTCTGGTGCAACACAACTGTCGTATCCAAATTACATATTATGAATGAAATGTCTGGTAAACAACACAGTTTTTTATATTGCATGTGACATCAGTCTGGCAAAAGTTTGCAAGTTAACGAAATTCATTATGATTCGTAACCAAAGACGTATACAATAGCCTTTTTATCAGCCGTTTGGGATTTGCTCCCATAAAGTAGCTGAAGAAAATGGCACTGTTTTCGCTGGAATTCTGATTACATTAATTGTCTCATGATAAATTAATTAAGTTAATGGAGCTGCATGTAGTAGATCTAAATAACTGCAAGGAATACATGATAATGAGTGCTTTAAATTAATTTATAGTGAGCAAATGTATAGTGAGACTGAGTCTCTGTGAGATTGCATTATCTCAAAATGCCCACTTGGTGGAAGCAGCCACGTGCAAGTCATTGCTCTAGTGGGCATGATATAGGCTACTTCAAAACTGTGAAAAGCTATCGGTCTCTTCACAGTTTTGGGTGTTTAACATAGCCTAACTTAGTTTTTTTTTTGAAGATTTGAATCGGTCGATACGCCAGCTATCGCATTAGACATATGAGAGCAAACCAAAGCTTGTTTTGCAACGCTCGCTCGCTTTCTCCTCTCTCGCGCGCGCGCTACGCGTAAACCAGTCTCATTTGACATGTATTAAAGGGACAAAATTGCTCATTGTGTTCATATGCTCAGTACGGTATAATTTCTTCAAATTTGTGGAGAAAAACATACTTTGATAAACGTGAACTGAAACATAGGCTATGTTATACGGACAAGGGAAATTCAACAAATGGTGTTGAGGAGCCTATAATTGTTCATAGTATTTGTACGCGCAGGGGTGTGTTATGTACGTCACCAGCTTAGAGACGAAACACTGTTCTGATTGGACACACCTCCCTCTCCATTTTGTGGGAAATCGCATATTAGCTTCAAGTTGCTGATCATTAAAATAGTTTAGTTTTTTTGTCGTTGCAAAACGGATATCGAATATTTAATGTATTATCTTCGAGAAGTCATACGCAATAGAGGAACTGATGATATGAATCAGTCAGGTACTTCAACAGCAGCGTGTGCATTGAGCCTGATGATCCTTCCCTTTCTTTCTTTCTTTCTTTCTTTTTTTTCTTTCTTTCTTTCTTTCTTTCTTTCTTTATGATTGCAAGTCAAATTCACTCTGCTTTTAAATCTGTTAACAAAACTATTTATCAAACAAACTTTGCATGATTAAAGCTTGCAGTGGTATTTTTAATTGTGCTACATTTTTATTTTTAAAAGTGCTTGTATTGTGCATGTTAATTGCATATTTAATTTTTCTTGTATGTTGTGCTATAAATTACTTTGTTAGTTCTTCCTATAGGCTTCAAATATGTTGTTGCACTCTTAACTTGTACACAATGCAGTTGTAAGAGAAATATATATCTTATTTGATCAATCTTTAGTGACTTATTTTATTGTGAGATTAGATTATACTTAAACTTATATTAAATTAAAATAAACTCAACTTTATTGGGAGGGGCTGATTGTAGGCTATCAAAGATACTTAGTTTTTAACATTAAAATTGCATGTAAAAATGAAACTGCTTGTAATGTAAATTAATTGTATTTATTTGAACACAGCTTTTTCAATCAAACATATTGAAACTTTTTAAGGATGGATAGCCTATGTTTTGCTTACTTTGTTATCTAGTTTAGATGGGCTAGAAATGGGAAAATTTTTAGATATGTCTTTTTACATATTTTAGAAATAAAAGTGAAGACCGTTTTAAACATATATTTCTAAATTCACAATGTATAGATATGAAACAAAACTGTTTCAGGAGTTGGAAACAACACCTAAACATACTGCTGGGGATTTCTTCATTGTGCCTTACTGCTTAGATTAATAAGACTGGATTTAAAGGGTTTTTACAAATCCAGATTATATTGTGTTATTGCCAAGACAGCAGAGAGGGTCTCACATCATTTGAGTGGCATCATGAAAAATGACAGAGAACTGCCAATCATTCTCAGCTTACTCCAAGAGGGCAGAAATTACATCACTCTTATTAAATGTTTAAATAGTCCAATCTGTTTTCTAACAAGTTCTTAAAATATAAAAAAGTATTTGTATCATTCCAAAGTTTTCAAAGAGAAAACCAAAATTAAGACTTTGTATCAAACCTTTTTTTAAAGACTTTGAATCAGATTTGATGCTGTTTTTTATTTTTGTGCTGTCATGGCTGCTTAAACTAAGACTGATATCAACATGTTTTAATTATTTTTGTAACATTTTTGTTCATATTTGTACAGCATGCATGAATTTTAACTAAAATGTCATATTTAAAAGGAATAAAATGAATGCTTAATTTAAGTATTAATTAAATATCACACATTGATAAATATTTATCTACTTGTGTTTTTTTGTTTTGTTGTTTCTATCCATTTAGGCTACAATTTACAAATGCCATGACAACTATAAAATGATTTATGTTAAGCAACTATAGCTATATTTCTTCCATCAATTTATTACTACATTTAATCCATTTCATAATTGATAAAAAGTCTGATAAGTTAAAGATCTATTAGTGTTTTCTTCCATGAGGAGAACTCCATAGATGCAAGCATGGATTACAAAAGAAGCAAGCTAGTAGTTTTCAGGGAAACCATGCATGAAGCAATGAAGTCTTAACTTCTTACACTGTTAGACCTTCTGCAAAAGTCTTCAGGTGATCATGCGAGTTGGACAAATATTAGAAATCTGCCCTTCCTGTGATAGAAAAAAAGTACTTTTGGTTGTATAAAAAACTTTTAGACTAAATAAAATGAAGGTCAATTACATGCAAAAATGTGTTTCTGTCCCTAAACTGCATTTTCACAATGACAAGGTCTTGCATTGGTTAGTTATTATGAAACATTTTTTACATTTTTTCTTTCTGTAAAAGGCTTACATTTCCACTGATAACATAAATCATAATGAACTGTCTAGGATTTTCAGCTACAGTCTTAATTTCCATGTTTAAGACTGATATTGCCTCTGGTCTCTATGCAAATGTTGCTTTCCAAATATGAACTGTTTGAAAATGTCCTAACTTGCCTTACAAAGGCATGTAAGCCAATCAGACAGCTATGGAGTAATATGTAGACAAATACTAAAGAATTTTTTCTTGCATTGAGCTTTATTTATCTGTGTATATAATTTCTGTACTTTCTCCTAAAAGTAACAAAGTTACTGAAATCAGTTAAATTACAAGTAAATGGTAAATAAACATATTCAAACTATTCCTATAGTCATTCTTGCTTCTTTTCAGAACTTCAATCCCACCATGCTTTGTTGTTCCTCAGAGCAAGAACCAGAGCCTTTTTATGAGCAACATGATGCAAGTGAAAACAAAGTACTTGATCATAACATATCTAAAACAGCCGTAATAAATACAATTATTTTGTACAATAAACAGCTTTTTGTGAAGAATATCAAGGGACAGTTTTCATGTATGCACCATCAAACTCTAAAGTACTTGTTGTCCTGGATGAGCTCCATGCCTGTGGTCCCCCTCACCCAGAAAAGAGATGCCCTACCCCCACAACAGCCATTCCTCACCCCCCTCACAGTGTGTGGTCAGGTCACAATCTCAAATCTCAGAGTCCCCTTTAAACTCACAGGGGGTTGTATTGACATGCCAATTCCTTCGCATGACCACAAAATGCCCCCTTTGCAACAGTTTCTTCACAGAGTGTAACTAGACTGTGAAAAGAAATTCATATGCAATGCCATATATGACAACTCTCTTGTCTGTAGTATTGCTCAGCTATTGTTTCATATAATAGAATATGGCCTACACATGGATTTGACCTAGTAACTTTAAAGCTGACTCTGTACAACCACAAAAATTACAGCTTCTAGCTGAGTTTAGACAGTGGCCATCAATACATTGAACCCTTTAGTTAGTAGTTCTACCTTGCATGTCGGATGGTGTTGCAACAGAGACATCCGCATGTCGGTGATGTGCAGCTGAATGCATGGTCTGATGGCCAAAATTCACATCCGTCTGATAGACTGAAATGTGGCCCTGAGTCACGACAAAGCGTGTACGTTTATTAATTGTTGTGAATGTACGTATAAAAATAGGGAGTATAATAAGCTGGAACAATGTGCACGACGCTCCCTTTATAGGGTATATATGGCAGGAAACCTTGCGCGAGAGAACCTCGAGATGCGTGCGCGCATCAGAGCATAGGCTAGCCTACTTTATATTTATCCAGACATTTAAAAAAACGGCGATTAATCACTACAGGCGTGTTACACAGTTCAGATATGCATACAACTACGCCCTTTTCCCTCAACTCGTCGTAATCATCATTGCGCCCAAGTTTCTGAATGACTACGCCATTAGTGATTTAAACATGTGCGAAGCTCGGGGAACAGAAGAAATGGGTTTAAGCGGAATCTGCTCCTTACATCCTTTGGCATGTTGGTCAAAATACTCTGCATTGTGCAGCAGTTCTGGACCATTGTAGAGTGCCAGCGATACGTGAATCATCCCTCATTCTTAATGGAAGGGAAGCCATTTTCTCACAGTGAGCCGGTACTGCCGCCACGTGTACAATTTCAGAGACACGTAACAAAAGTAACCGCTTGAAATTCACATCTGATTTGTGTTTAACTCATTTCAATGGGGATTTGAGGCCGGATTTTTCAGACCTGAGTATATAGCTGAAAAAAAAAGCCTCGCAATGAAACATCATACACAGGGTGTACAGACAATAGGCAATGCAACAGTTGCTCACTTCCTGTTGGTAGGCGGTATCCTCGACACTAGGCCCTGCTGTCTCAACACCCCCCATTTTGAATTAGTTGTTGGACCTTCTCATGTCTCGGTTTGGCACAACATGGAGGTGGGCACGAGAACTTTCGAGATCTCCGTGGAAATGTGTCTCTCTAGTTTCGGAGCTGACCTGTTTAAGTAAAACTGGATTCTGCGTTACCCGCACGGCCAAGTTCCCAGGAGCCGAATTAAAAAGGATACAGTGTTTCAATAAAACCATGCATTGAATATGTGTGTTACTGCTTAGTATTTACTCCACCTCAAAAATGTTTGCCATAAACTTTGGTTGTAAAACTACTCTAAGTAAATATTTTGCTTCACCGCCCTGGTCGTGACCCATAGCTAACAATGTCATGTACATAAAGACTATTGGTTTTAGTATTGGAAATACGTGTTTCATGATCAACTTCTGTCACTTGCGTAAGACTACACACTAACGAGTATGAAAAGGGTAGCCTAACTACCAGAGGCAGCCGAGCAACATCACATAGGGGTTTTATTTGCACATATATTCTCACAAAATGTAAAATTACACTAAGTGGCCTTTTGTCTTGTAAATTGAGTCTCAGTGGAATCCGAAAAAAACATGTGGATGTTGAAACAAAACGTTAAAATAACGTAAAGCACATGAGTACAACTGGAGCAGGTGTGGGCTAGGTATGAATGTGTGCATGTCTGTATGCAATGCATGCAGAGCATATACGGTGCAATGTACAGAGAATGTGCCTGTCTTTCCAAGCACAGCCAGCTTGAGAGAGAGGGAGCGCGCACGCACGAGAGAGCGGAGGACCGGCCCCTTCTCTAGCTACTCTGAGACCACGTGGTTTCTTCTTTGCAAACAAAAAAAATTAGTAAATTCGACTCGGTTTAGAGGCGGTGCCATCGCCAAGCGGTAGGATCTGTGTGACAGTGCAGGGTACAGCTTTAGGTTGAGGGGCAGCGAGAGGAAAGAAATTCCGATCCCGCTATATACTCGTACCACTATTCCATCGTAACAAACATCAGCTTAATTCAAACTGTTATTTCTACAACGCGCTGGGAATTTGCGAAGGTTGCTACAGTGAAGAATATTTACCACTCGCCTGCAGGACTTAATCAGACTACAACGTTACTGTTAGTCGAACTTTCCCCTTTTTTATTTTGGATTGTCTTGCAGTTTGATTTTTTTCCTCCACGTTTTTAATTCCAACCGGTTGACCTTTACATGTATTCCTAATCTGTGGGTGTCTTAGTCCTTTTTCAAAATTAAGAGCGTTTTGACGGAAAGTTTTATTTTCATTTCTATTTTTTTGGGGGAGCGTTACAGTTTTTCACGATGAACAAGCTATACATTGGAAATCTCAATGAAAACGTGACCGCAGAAGACTTGGTTAAAACCTTTGAAGATAACAAGATCCCATACTCTGGACAGTTTCTCATGAAAACTGGCTATGCGTTTGTTGATTGCCCGGACGACCAATGGGCAATGAAAGCGATTGAAACATTTTCTGGTGAGTAAATTGATTTTAATGGGCCTTTCACCGGTTTGCTCTTTCGCCGTTTTTCTTTAATGACTAAAGCGTTTTGGTTGTTTATCATTCAAATTCTACTGTTAGACTATACTAACGATTTTGATATTATTGTGAAAGTGAATCAATGCTTCTACCTTTTTGGCCATTTAAGTTCGGGCAATGTAAGGCTCTATAATGCAAAGGTGCCTGAGATAGTGAACTTTTTAAGTGCAGAGACACTGAAAGCATTCATGCACACATCAACCACGACTTACTTTCTTTGCTCTGACAGGATTAAAACGTGCTTCGTGTACTACTTTGATAAACAACTGTACATTTAGCGTCATTGTGATTGCAAGCTGTAGGACGTAGTTCTCCTAAATTCAGTCTTTAGGTTTAGTTCAACCTACCCGGCACAGCTATAGAATCAGGTTTTACCCCTCCCCCTTTTGGCTAATAGACCAGTGGAGCTAAAATGAAACATGTTTTGTGAAGCCCCTATTGAGTTAACAGGCACAATACTGAGGGTTACCTTCGAGTCTTTAATATATCCGACCATATAGCATTCTTTCATGCTGCCTTCAACCATGCAATTTCACTGCATCTGTCCTACTGACCACAAAATATGTCTCTCCTTGGTTCTCCACATATGTAGCATGTGACGTGTGCTCTATATAGCACGAAGGTCGCCATGCTGATAAGGATCCAGTTAAAACTATCAACCACGTGAAGTCACGGTCAAGATTAATTCATCTTCAGCTGTTCTTTTCATCGCTATATACCCCTTAGGTCTTAACTTGACCAAAAATAAACTACACATATGGATTCTGTCATACAGTTAACGCAAATAGTTCGTGTAGCCCGAGCAGTGAACCTTGAAAGCGTCCTAAGAATTCTGTCATTTAACTAGTGCCAACAAAACATATTTGTTTAATTACTTTTTAACAACACACAGGCCTACCCTTTGCAACCCCCACACCTCGAAAGCTCGTTTAGGCCCTTCGCAAAGCAAGTTATACAGAAGAAAAAAAACATAGTTTCTCTTAACACGGGAAAGTAGCTATATACAATCTTGGGCACACATTTAATCTGTAAATGAAATGTAATTTTTAAAGTTGACGTTGATCGAAGGCCATTTAAGTAAGATGGTGGCATCATTTGTTAGTTGGTGTTACAAATTGCAAAAAAAAAAAATAATGTGTTTCCTTTTTCCAGGTAAAGTGGAACTTCACGGCAAACGAATTGAGGTCGAACATTCTGTCCCTAAAAAGCAGAGGTATTTGCTTTCTCGTGAATCATTCAACAATTGTTTGCGTACTGTATGTAAGCTGAATGTATGTCGTGGCGGTGGCAAAACTGCAACTATGGCACCAGGATCTCGCTGTGTGTTTAAATTGTGGATCTGTTTGGTTGAAACAGTTAAGTTGTTGTTACTTTTTAGGAGTCTAGCTCTCTATATAGGAATATTCTTTGTTTCTCTTCACGTGATGGATGTTATAGTGCTTGGATGTTCAAGTGTGGCATATGCTCTTAGCTTTATACCACGTGCAATGTTACTACAGCGCTATATAGCACTCGTCTCCTACGTTAGGTATGCGTGTATATTTGTCAAACATTTAACATCGCTGGTTTCCGTGTCATTTCAATCACTTGTTCCCTGTTGATAAGGCTTTGGCCTACTGCAAGGCCTAGGCCTCGGTGCTTGATTCGTTTAAACGGTTCATGCTACACATAGTTTTCTAGCCCGCTGTGGTTTAAAATTACTTTGGAACTCCATCGTTATTAGTACTTTTGTACGGATATTTAAAGGATAGACTTAGTAGGGAACGCCGCTTCAGGTCAGTGCAGGAGAAACAAAGCGTATGTTTCGTAAACAGTACCGTTTTAAAGAATTGTTTAATAAATGATCATTTCTCCGCGTTTCTGCCAATGGTTATGAGTAAATCTGAATACCAGAGCATAACTTCTGTTGTTTGGGGGGAAAAATATAGTCAGAAATGTATTTGTGCTCTGGGAGCTTGCATGGGGCGCAAGGACTCACTGTTTATGTGGAACAAAAAGGTCTTCGTCCCCACCCAACTCAGCTCCCCTTCTTACCTCTTTACACCCCAAACGCATTTTTCTTTATCGTCCAAACTACACCTGTTATAACCTATCTGGCGTATAATTCGAGGTATAGTGTTTTAAAATCACGTGAAGACAATAATTTGTGCTAAATAATATAAACAATTTGCAGTTAATGTTTAATTCGTTGTCTCATGTATGTTTGGATAATTTTGTACAGTTTATACATTTTCGTTGTTTTGATGGGCCGCTTTTTGAACAGTTGAACCAGCGCTTTGTTTGTGTTCCCCTGGTTTACGCATCTTAGCTATAAATCAGGCGTGTTGTGAGAGAACGTATGCTTTGCATATTACACTATGTATAGCTATTTTTTGTATTTGTGATGCAGACGCATAATGTGTCTCCAAGCGTATATGCTGATAAAGTGGGCTTTAAAAAAATATATTATTAATTATTGTGCAACGGATATAGGCTATGTTTTAAATATTGCCTACCCTAATGGCATACGTTGTGATTAGTGTTGGGAGGCCAACGTTACACTGATAGTATGACACGTGGTCGCCATTAGAGTAACCAACGTCAGCAATTGAGAAAATGGCGTACAATGTAACCCTCTGTCGAAGGCTCCGTTTGAAAGCACTGGGGTATTCATATGAATGGGTGTAAACGCATATATACGTTTTCATGTGTTAGCGCCATGTAAAACAGTTTACTAAATGGGCTGATGGAATTGCTAGGTGGTATATTTTAGTTAAAACACGTTTTACTCATAAACTCGCATATTTTGCCATTTACGTTTATTGAGGGACTTTTTTCTCCCTGTGTGCGTGTGATAATTTTAGAATTCGTATAGTCTGCTCTGGTGAGACGCTGTGTGGTTCTTTTGATTTTTGAAAATTCCAAGTAACCAGAACACACACGCACACAAAACAACCAGAGTTGTGGAAAATGAATTAGAAATGTTAATTAGAGTGGAACTGTTTCTCGTCGCCATTTTGATAAAGGTCTTTGTGGGACTGGCCTCTGAGGTGCGGGACTTTAAAAAGCAATGCACACCCCCAATTCAGCATGTATGTCTCTTTGACCCTTTGTTATGGTGTATGCTAAGCTTATGTGCTGGTGAAATTTTTACCCTGACCAAATTGTTTTTCTTTTTTTGTTTTGCTTTGCTTGCACATTTGTGCATTCACACGTTTTCAACTTCTATACGTTTCATTTGTTGGTTTAGATAAGTGTGAATGCATGATAAGTAACAAGATTTGGGGAGGGGTGAGGGTCAGAGCAGCTCCTTGCCTATTGTGCACACCCCCTTTGCATTTGGTAACATGGGGTCTGTCTTATGTAAGTGCTCATACATAAAATTAGAAATGTATTTTGTTGAAGAGATCTTATTGTTGCAAATAAACAAATAATACTTGTCAAAACATCATTGCCACCAATAGCTGGCAATAAGAGCATTTTTATATGGTTGTTTAAAGTAAGATGCAGGCACGGTAGTTGTTGGTAAAACTGAAGTTAAATGTGAGCAAAGAATACAGTGAAGAAGACCATTGAGGGTGTAGTGAGTAAGCCATAATGTTTTGTGCATAGAGCTGTGTGGGCGGCTCCATGTCTCACGCCTTGAGTTTCTCCCTGCTTTATGTAATGTTGCATTGGTGTGACGGGGCCATTTGCAATGGCTTGATGGGCCACTTTTGAAGTTCTTAGGCAGGAGAGATTTAGAGACAAGGGGAAGAGCCACACCTTCATGACAATACCGGCCTGGTGTTAAAAGTGTAACAATTGCCCTTCCCCCTTCTTCCAAATGCAACTCTGCATGCTCCCTTCTCCTTGTAAGCACCTATATATCAAGATCCAGCAACGTGGGTTTTGCTGCCTTTAAAAAATTGACAAATTTTGGCAATGGCAAATTCTTTGTGTGCTAAACAATGCAGAGAAGTATGGTGCAGTTTCATAAATCGTTGACATAGATCTGTATTTTAAATATACTAATAACTGAAAAAGTGATTTTATTTTTTCCAAAATGGCAGTATGAAACGATGTAGCTGCTCTTCTGATTTTATGTGTGCATTCGTGAGTAGTAGGGAAAAGAATTGCGTTTTCACTGACGTGAAGCTTGTAGAACTGGAACTTAGGTTTATTGATAAATAGTGATGGGAAAGACCTGTTGAAGTGTATATGTAGCATTGGTAGGTTCTCCCTTTTGCAAGGTTTTGTCTCATGATATTCTGTATTTTAATCATTCAGTAAAACAGATTTTTCTTGTATCTAAGCTTGAGAATCACGTTTACCATGGCCCATGTTTGCTGTCACACCTACTTTGATTAAATTAGTACAAAATATCTTTTTAAAGAACAAAAAATGGATTGTTTGCTGTCTTGCAGTTAGGTAGTGCTGTAAATAGCCTGTTTTATGTGGTTGTTTTTTCTTTAAATAATAAGTAATGCTCCCAGTATCTAACAAATGCTTTGGTTGATTTAACTAGAGGAAAAAAACTGCAGGCTTACAGGAGGGTATATTCTCTGAAATAGTAGCAGTTTTGTAAAAGAAACTCCTAAATAAGGATTTTTGCATTTAAAGAAGCCACGTCTCACTACACCTTTGCAAAGTGGATTCAGCGAGAAAGGGGGGGGAAAGAAAGCTTCGGATTAGAATCGAATCAAAGCGTTTCGCTGGGTAAATAAACGAGCGTGTTGCAATTGCATGCTCAGGCAGTCTGAAGCCACACTTGCCTGCTCTGTCTTCTCTTTCCCTCACTCGTTCTCTCACTGGCTCCCTCCCTCCTTTTCTCTCTGTCCTTTTCTCTCCATCTCCGCTTGTGATCGTAGTACTACAGAAGGCAGGGGGAGGGGTTTTTACGGAGAAGGAGGTGCGACCAATCGGGGGCCAGGAACACCTGTGTGCAGTTTCTCAGAAGCTGTTGACGGTGCTGCACGCGAGGCAACCTCGTTCTCATTCTTCCTTGCTCTCTCTCCCAGCAGCGTGCTTGCTTGCGTGCTGTTTTTTCCCCTTTTCTTTTCCTGGCTTGCACTTATGCTCTGTCTGTCTCTTTCTTTTGCTCTTTCCCTCCCTTTGTCCCTCTGTATTGCATGTGCTGTCTTTCTTTCTGTTGCAAGACATGCATTTTTGATCGATTCCCACATTTGCAGGGCTGCAGAACGTGCAGGCATGTCAGTTTGGTCATATGACGTCCTACTCGCAGGGCTTGCCTGAGCAGGAAGAGGGAGGAGAGGAGGAAAGAAGAGAGGAGATAAGAGGAGAAGAGGGGGTGGGGATTGAGGAGGGAATGCACAGCAGCACTTCCTTGTGGGCTTCCCTTTTTCTGCCGTTACAGAGAGTGATTCTTCTCTCAAAACGGCTGATGTTTTGAACAGAGAAAAGAAAAATGGGAGAGAATGAGGGACAAAGGAAAAAACGCTCATGGCACGTAGACATACTAAAAATGTGAAGGTTAAGTGTGTGTTGTGCCTTTAAGAGCACCCCTCCCATTTTAACCCCTTACCACTTCTCTCCCCCTTTCTCAGTTTTGAACCATCTGTGCTGTGTTATTTGAAAAGGATCGAAGTCCCTTTACCTCAGCTTTGGACTATTCATTCAGTAGCACAAGCACGCCCAAGGGCTTTTAGTCAGAAATTAGATAATTTTGTGTAAAGGGGTTAAAATAGGCAATTAAATTGAGTGTTTGTATTGAGAGATTTCTCCCAATAAGCATTTTTTGATAAGTGTAGTGCCTGTGTTGAGTAAGGATTTGGATAAATTGAGTTGGTAAGAGCTGGTTCTTGTTTACTTGAAGGTCAAGGAACTAGTAATGGAGCATAAGAAAATGTTCTCCCTTACTGTCCATTTGACAACATTTGTGACTCAGACTTCAGAAACCCTGTCTCAGAGATGCATGTATTAACCGCAGAGTCTTGCTGTCACAAGGCAGCGTGAACAGGTGGATGGGACTTGGCTTGAAGTTCAAATCATTGGTTGGCGCCATTTTGCAGCATGGCTGCCCAAGTTGCTGTGGGGTGGGTTTCAGGGTCATGCCTGATTCATATTATGTAGTTTTTTTACAGAATTTTTAAAATGTAATTAATTATTTTATATTTGGAACAGAATTTGGGCATTTACATATTTATTTAAATGGTAAACGTTGAATAAGTTTGACTTCAATAGGAGCAAATAAAAGTAGTTCACTTTGTGTTTGAACTGTTGACATTTCTCCAAAAAATTTACTATTTGTGCTTCTTGGATATGCTTGATGTTCTGGATAAGAATTACTTGTCAAATTACTTTTAAAACGCAACCTTTTTTGTTTGACTTGTTTTTAATTTTTAGTTAGCATTGTGGGTATTTCTACAGAACGGTGCAGTGTGGCATTAAAGAGCAGTCTAGATATGCATGTGGCTCTGTATTTTTGTTTTTGGTGCGTGTGTGGGAGAGATGTGAGACTAGGGGTGTTTCCCAAAGGGAAAAAAACTTCATGGTGGTTTAGCCCTCTGAAGTATGGGCCCCCTGTTCGCCTCAACCCCCCCTCAAATGACTCTTTATTTCTCTGTTGAACTGGCTGTTACGAAGGCGTCGCCATCATAAACACTGGTGAAGCGGGGGTGCCCCTTGAACCTAAAATTCTTTACATTTTTCCAACTACACCCCCCCACCCCCGCCCCCAAACGGACCAATGAACGTGCATTGACTGCCTTGGTTCATAGTATATGATGTTGACAGAATGTTGACACAAGCGACATGAACTTATTAATATTCATTCAAGTTCTCATTGCATATTTAAATTAATGCTCTGCTTGTTTAAGAGCGAAATAAATGAAGTGTGTTCCAAATTGGTTTTGTTGCACTGTAAACAATGAAGCTATTTTGCACATTGTTCTTCTGCAGGATGTGTGTTAAAATGCTGCTGGCTTAAATTCCTGCGCTATTTGTGCTCCTGATCCTGCTTTGGTGAAACAAACTCATGCACAAGCATGCACAGCAATTCAAATTATTGTTTTTCTGCATATTATTACGACAATATTTTTATATTTAACCTGTCTATATGTTTAAATGATTAGTGTGAAAACTTAAATGAAATTAAGATACTGGCTAGCTAGTTGTTGGTTTTCCACTCACTTTGTGTGCTTTTAAAATGTTAGTTTAACAGCACATTCAAGAATTGTCTTCATATCTCTTTAAAATGACATCTCTCTCCTTATTGACTGATTCATGTGCTTTTTTGCTATTATATTGAGACATCACCCAGAAAAATATTTTTTTTTTCTTAGTATTTCTTTTCCTGTTACTGTCATACATTTATAGTAGCATTTAATATATGTAAGCTGGTCACCATTGAAAACTTATCTTGTGACATTTCTATGTGGCTTCTAATGATTTCTTAAGATGTTATCTTCCAGCACTAGACAAAAACAACAACTTTCTATCATGCATGCTCCTAATATTAGCGTTACTTTTAATTGTTAAAAATTAAATTGTTTAAATAATTGTTTTTTGTACCTATAAATAATTATAAACTAAATTAATATCCTTTAAGGTTCCAATTGTTTTTGTACAATGCAATGTAATGGCAACAAAAAATTATTTAAAAGCCCTTTCTCTCTCCATTTCATTAATAATTTAAAATGAGAAAAATCCCAGAAAATTAAAAAATGAGGAGATGAGTCAAGTCCTACAGAATCACATTACTTCTGTATTAATCATCACAAGAGAGCACATATTAAAACTGGGAAAATGTAGCTTATTTTCTCTTTAGTGACCATCTTCCCTCTGTCTTTGCACATATAAATAATGTATGTGTTTACATAATGAATGTATGCCATGTATATAATGTATGTTCTAAAGAGCTGTGTGCCAGTAAAACTATATTAATTTGATGCTGACCTGCCATTGCTGGCTGTTCACACCTGATGAACCGGACATTCTGTAATCTGAATTCTACTCTTGATAATTTGCTATTTAGTAATGCATGTTATTAATATTATTGTGAATGAGTCATCCATGCTTGTTTCATGTTTTCATAATTTTAACAACTGGACTTTCCAGTGAAATGACACCATTCTCTCTGGTGATGGATGCTGAACTTCTCCAATCATGTGGTATGCTTGAACCCTGTAGTTTGGAGTGCAACCCCACATCTCAAAATCCAATCAACATCCCCGTCCAAGGTTTTTTTTTTTTTTTTTTTGCGATGAAACCATTACACTCATATGTACATCACAATGTGTAAGAAAAGATCTATCGCTACTTAAATGTTTGTTTGCTTTTAAACGAAATTAGCCAAAACTCTAGTTTTTGATGTTAATAGTTATTTTCACAGTCCATATTGTTCAATCGAATGGTTACTGTCTGTGCAGTTATTAGTGAGGTCCATATGGAAGTGCTATTGTATAGCTAGCAGTCAAATGTTAATCTAAATGAACAGAAGTTTGCATATTTTTCATTTTGCTGTTTGCTGTTCACCCTTTTCCCTTCCATGAGGCCATAGAAATCATTCAACACTGTTCTTCTCTTCTCTTTTTTAATGCTATTTTCTCTCTTTCTCTCTATATCCCTCTTCCTCCCCCTCCCTTTCTTCCTCCACATTGCAATTCCCTCCTTAGTCCAAATCACTTAAAATGGAGCCTCTAGATCACATGGCCTCATAACAGGCATGTGCTGGTATGGTCATGCTATCCCCCCCTTTACACACGCATGCATTTTAAAAGCGGAGAGAGGGGGAGGGGCTGCCAATACCCCCTCAGACCTACATGGAGTCATACCTTACCCTTAATACAGAAACATGCAATGAAGAGTGTATTCTTCTCAGGTGGAGAATATAATATTTGTGTGTGTGTGTGTGTGTGTGTGTGTGTGTGTATGTGACTAATATTTTCAGATAAGCTGGCTGATAGTGCTTCTCATTTGGACATTGATGTGATAGTATTCAGAGCAACCTTTCAGTGGACTTTATGAAAATTGATAACTCAACGCAGTGAAACTGATAATTTTAGTGCAATCAAGCTATCCATTTAGACATAATAAATAGGGTGTTGTGAAATAGAGCTGATCAGGAATTGATTTCAAATTTAAAGAAAATCTCTTGCAAAAAAAATGGTGTTTGCTTTGTTGTGTTTTGTAGATTTGATGGTATGTATGCCATGCTATCTGTACAGATAGTAAAAAAAAAATTGCTGTTCTTTTTTTTCTAGATTTATCTAATACTGTTTAATATATTAGTATAGTGTTTAGGAAATAATTTGTGGTCAAATGTGGAATTTGTTACTTTTTGTTAGCTTATCATTTGGGCTTGTTTTCTTATGGCAACTCTGTTTTGATTCCCCCCAGTATTTAAATTTTTTTTGTTTTGTTTTTTTCAACAAAAAAAGTCTTAAATAAATGGCAATTTCTAATGATTGATGATTTAGTAAATGGAAGAAGGGAGAGAGGAAAGCTAGTGAAGACACAGGTAAGAGGATAATGTTATAGTTGCACCAGAGGTTTACTTAAAGAGTTAGGTGAATTTTAAAAAGTCAGAGGCTGACATCATTCTTTACATTTTTTTTTAACAAAAGAAGAAACTGGCTTTGAAATAAATACTTTGTTTTAATTCACATTTGCTAATTTTCTTGAAATGGTGAAGGAAGCCAATGTGTTTCATAGTTGTGAATTTTTTTTTTTATATATTTAAATATATATATATATATACACACTCTAAAATCTATATGGCACAAAAAATGGTTCTTGGCTCGTAATCATAGGGGAACCTTTTTTAAGTGCTATATGGCACCAATTTTGGTTCTTCAGAGGTTCTTTGACTAAGGTGCTATATAGCACATCTGAAGAACCACTGAAGCACCAAAATTGGTGATTATATAGCACTAAAAAAGGTTCCCCTATGATTATGAGCCAAGAACCATTTTTGGTGCCATATAGAACATTATATAACTACTAGTAGTAGTTATATGTTACTACTGTGTAAAGGTCCTGAAAAAAAATAAGTGTCAGAGAAAATGGGATTTATAATTCTCAGATTTATGTATTTAAACTGCATTAATAAAATAAACTTTAAGACAACATTTCAGAGTCCTTCATTTCTTTTTTATTAAACTTGGTTTATTGCTATTTAATTTTACTTAAGTTTAATTATTTGTTTGTTTTAATTTAACAAATCTGTGAAATTAATTTAAATTAAAAGCAAAACTGTTGCTACAATGCATTGCAGTACAAAGTTTGAAGTGCATTCTTGTATTGTTTATAACTTGTCTGCTTGTTTATTATGAGCAATACATATTTTGTGAATTAAAATATTTAATTTGTTGGACAATTTTAGATTTATTATAAATTAGAACATTCTGATAATGCTAAGTTATGCTATGTTTATAATTCAGAGACTTTGAAATTAACTTAAATTTGCAAACAGTATCACTATAAACAGAACAAACAAACCCTTCATTATTACGAAGATGACGTGGGAAATGTTTTTTTTTTTTGCATGCGAAGATTCAGTTTTAGCCCCCCAAAAAGTTATTGTTTTATATGAAATTTTCGTTCATTTTTATAATAGATTATCAAATGTGGATCAAGAAAAACTTCTAGAGATGTGACAACACATGTTGATGCGTGTTTGACTGACTTGACGAAATAAATGACTAAATATGTAAACGATGCTTTATGCGGGTCGAAAATGAGTAAGGCCTTGGAAAATATAGGCTATAGAATGGATATAAGATAATAGGCTATCACCCTTTTCCATAATCATGGCATTTTCATTCACATTTGCAATATTTAAGATGTGTAGACTTTGTTTCTCCAGTGAGTTAAATTGTGACTTTTCCAAAGAATGTGTAATATAGCCTATGGCCGGTCACTAGGCTACTTCGATTATGAAATAATAAATAGTTTACAGTCGTAGCCTAGATAAAAAAAAACATTCATGATCATTTCATATTATAACGAAATCGTTTATTTAAAATTATTGCCATGCATGTTATTGCGCGTTTTATGACCAGAACACTATTCATTTGCGAATCTTTATAGTAGAGCACGGTAAATCCATAGGCTCATTTAATAACAAGCTGTGTTCTTAAAGAGGACAGCACTGGAAGCAATGCCAATCGTGACAAAATCGTTATTAAACCGTGCTGAGTCAGGTGCACTGCATTGTGACACTTATAGCGTGGATGTTCGGTTCTGTAAGAGACAGTTTCTGTTCCGTTACACACACCCCATTTCCTCGTCAACGTGCAGCTCTGCTCTCCTCTTCTCGACCCACCCCCTCCGTTCCTCCGGGGTGGGCGGTACAGTGACTGTGCGCACCGCCTCTTTCACGACGCTGTAGTACTCTCGAGTAGCCCGGTGACTTTATGAATGAAGGCAGGTCTCCCCCTCACTGCCTGCGAGAAGCTGAAGCCACAGCGCGGCGTGCGTAAAGGGGAGTGATCCAGAAGCGCGAGCGTTTGCTTCTGCTGCACTGCAGGCAGGCAAACCCTCACATTCGATATCATTATTTCGACATGGCCAACATAAATGCGCTGGTTAATGCCGTTTAACGCGGAATACAGTACAGTTATTGTTGCATGAGCAAGTAGCTATAATGTAATTCATATGCACGTTGATCTCTCACTGCATTTACATAACAGCGCGCACTACAACGGTACATTATAGTTTCAAATGGGAGGATGGCATGATTTCATCAAATACAATAGCAACTTTACAGCTAGCCTTTTTATGGTTCTAGGTCATTCGTAGAACTATTTGCAATAACATGCTTGCGACACACCACATTTTGCTCTGTGCTGACATGGATGCGTATCCGGCTCCTATATGTTACCTATAGTTTTCTAGCACATTCTGCGCCTGCCCATGTGACTGAGATTCATTGTGGTAATTGGGCGTTGTCAGTGGAAAGATGGCTGAACGTACACATGGTCGAGATGTATCCAGGCCCACGTTACTCTCAACTAGAATTTCCGGCTGGTTTTGTAGCCTGGTGTGATAAGAGAATCAAATTAGCCTATGTGTGTTGCTTCATTTCAACATCCTGACACAGCCTATACCTGTGCGCATTTGGGTTTATGTATTAGAAATAGAGTAGTTAAATCTGCTTAACCATACAACAAAAGACCTTGTCTTGTTAAAAGGCGGGTACGTTTTAGTGTAGGCTATTATTACGTGCTTCGTGATTTGTGTTCATTATAGAGATAAATATTTTGTCATGACTTCTAATTTTTGTCTTGCTTGAGCAGTTTAAAAAAAAATGTATTGAAGCCATATCTGGTTAAAAAAATGTTTGCCTGTTGGGTATGATTTTTTTTTTAAACACGCTCTTGCAAAATAGGCTACGTGACCAATAACCATAGGCCTATATCAACTAAAATAAACCGCTGTTACCCTTGATAGTGTTGTTTTCGTAAAGTCGTAGTTGTCTTGTAGCCTAAAACATTTTTGAAAATGTTACCACTTTAGAATGTAAATCACATATTGTATAATTAAATATGAAAATAAGAGCCATTTAAATATAGACTGAGAGAACTGCTTTATAAACTTTAGAACTGCTTTTTTAAGTTTAATTTTCCGCCACTGCGCGCAAGTGCCGGTAAATGAAACAGCATGATAGCCTACATAGAAACGTACACAATCAGTTAACACATGTGATTATGTGATTAAAATTAAATATGTGCATTTTCTAAAAGCAGCTCAAATGTGACTTTGAGGCTGAACAAGCGTGTTTTGAAGTGCTATAGACTACCTGCCATTTCATGTCTTCCTGTAGCCTACACTCTCATGAAATGGCGAACATGAGACAAAGAGAGGGAGGCATAATTTAATACAGATTTTTAGGTAAACAATATTTGACACTGTAATGCCAGGCAAATTTATTTCGTTAATTATCTTACGAAATCGTTTAAGGTACAGAAGTCCTTCGGACATTTATTTACCTGTTGTGATGTTTGCATCGTTAGTTCAGCGTCATCTTAATTTATTCTTATAGTGTGATTGTTCTTTAAAAAATAACTTTCTGTGTGAATCTAATAATAATACAGATGTAGGCCTATGCCTATTTGCTCATAATGAGCTCAATGCATGTCTCTTCATTCAGTTTAGTCAGTTGTACTGTCCCGTGTTCTACTCCTGAATCACAAAATGGAGGCGCACAAACGCTTCCATCTTCTCCACGCTGAGTAGGGGACAGCAGAGCAAAGCGTGAACTTTGACCAAACTAAGGGCATATTGCCTTTGTAAACTAAATGGATCCCGGAGTTATTACTCTCTACAGTTGTTTCTCACATAGGCTACCACCCACCGAACCAACCCCAACATGGGGGGAAATGCCTTTACATTTGCATATGCATTTTTAAAAGGACGCAAACACGCTTGCTTGGGCGGCTTTTGAACAGCCTAGATATGCTACGCTGTTTACGTAAATATCGTAAGTTGAGTAACGGATTAGTTGCAACAATTGTGTTCGTGTGTTCAACTAATAAAACATTTAGACGATGCCTTCTGTTATTGCTGTTGATTTATGATTCAGACAACGCCCCCTTTTCATCAAGCATCTTTACTTGCCTGAGGGCCCTTTCTGTGCTATTTATATAGCCTAGCCTATATATATTTTATATATATATTTTTTAATATTTCCAAGTTTGTCAATTTCAAAAGTTACATTTTTGCTGTTTTATGTCCTATAATCCCTTTCCCCCTTTTAAAATAGCTGCCATACCTCTGCATAATCTGCAGCCTCTTTGAAAAGTTCAATTGTTTGCTAGTAACCCCATTCCCTTGCCCTGCCCTATGGCTCTTTTTAAAGTCCTGACCAAAGCTTTCCCCATCCACATTGAGGTCAAAGGTTGAGATGCAAGGTTGAGAACTACTTGCAGACAAAACTCTTTGTCGATGAGATGAAATCTCTCTCTGTCTCTCTCTCTCTCTCCCTTCCCCATGGCTTCTTGTCTCACTCAAATGGCCAGAGAGAGAGAGAGAGAGAGAGAGAGAGAGAGAGAGAGAGAGAGAGAGAGAGAGAGAGAGAGAGAGGATGACTGATGAGAGGGAGGGGTGTTTCACATGATAATGTGCAGGAAAGGACCTCAGGTTCTCTTCGCTTCACCCCCACCGACTGCCGTTTCAGAGGCATTGCATTCCTCAGCTGAGCATGTCGCTCCCAGCATACTTTGACATGCTTTAAAATTATTTCTTACTTGCATGGGTCTAACAGGATAGATTTTAGTATAGGGAAACCACTCTGCTGTCTACTGCACATTTTTGTTTTAAATTCTAAATACATTTTCAAATCATTTCAAATTACTTTCATAAATTTATTTGCCTAATCATTTGGAACTTTGTATATTTTTTTAATCATTGTTCAACAGTTTGGTATGTCAAGATAATTTGCACAAAAATAATGTGAAGATGGTATTGTAAATCATTTATTTTTAGCCGATTTGAACTTAGTAGAACATGTCCCATAAACTGAATCTTCTGCTTAATTTCATTATAGAGGCCTTTAAGCTTTAGACCAAACTTTGTTTAAGTATTATACTGTTCATGTGTCATCACATTTAGTTTCTCTCTCTCTCTTTTTAATCAATGTGTGACTGCACCAGTGTTGCCACAGTTACTTGGAAAAAGTAACTTAGTTACTTTTAAAATCAAGTAATCTGTAAAGTAACTAAGTTAGCAACACCCCTGCCGCCTCAACATAAAAATGAAAACCGTTTTTGCCAACACTTTATTGGAAATGCATTTTTAACAGTAACGTCAATGTATCTCCTGAAATTGTATCTCCAAAAAAATCTTTTGACTAATTTTATCAAATCTAAACATGTTAATGAAAAGGTACAAATTACATTGTGTTCTTATTAAATACATTTATGAAAAACAATTAATATTTAATTTTTTATTTATATATGAATGTAAATAATTAGATGGGCCTACACAAATAATATAAAATTACAAGATTTATAGTTTATTGTAAACGTAATGTGCAGCTCTGTAAAGGAACAACAACGTGAGAACAATATATTTTTTAATAATCTTTAAGTGCACAAAACTATGAAAATATATGAAACGCTTCAAAACAGAGCGGCAACAAAGCGCTTATGCGCATCCCGGGTGCAGAATGATGCGCTTAAAGCAACATGGAATCAGAGCGCGAGTGCACATTGAAAAGTTCACGGCATAAAGAGAAGATGAGCGTTGAGCGCACAAATCCTAGTCTACTCTGTATATCGGTCCAAACGTTCACTGATTATTTGTTTCTTCACAGTTTTAAATTCCGGTTATTGTGAGTGTGATGCTAATTAATAGTCCTTTTGTGTTGTCACCCGGGTAGCGAGCACACATCTTTCAGAAACCGCTAGATAAACTCCAGGAAGATAAATTATTTTATCTTCATATCAAGTATTATAACGGGAATATATCATCTTGGAGTGAGCTGCAACCGAGCGCGACGCGCAGTTTGAATGCCTCACGCCCGTTTCACACATACTCCGTCTGCAGTGCGTATGCGGTGCGTGTTGCGGTGTGTGTGCGGTGCAGGAGCAGCACGTGCTGTTGTGCTTTCATATATGCTGCGTTTGCAGCACGCAACTGATCCGCGGTTGTATACCACAGCATTTATTCTTTATTTTTTATTTCAAATCCAAAAGTTGTTACTGAACATTGTCAGAATTGCAATTCTCTTTGTTTACACTTTCATAGATGTCACGTTTTAACGTAGTTGTAGGCTGCTTTTAAACGTTTTATTCAATTAATTATTTATATTTATAGCCTATAGATTTAGCTCACACAAGTGTCAAAACATTTAAATATAACTTATAGCCTATAAACATTTTAAATTAGAAACGTACAATAGGCTATATACAAAAACTGCCGACTTTCGTCTTTTCTTTCGTTTTTAAACCCTTTTAAAAGCAGGTCATAAAGACCTTTGTTTTTCCCCCTCCAGGAACGTATGTACTCTCAATTATTAACATTATTTTTTTTTAACCTAAATGCCAGGTAAGGTGTCGTTTCCTTGCTTTAACCGAGAAAAAAGAACATGTGTTGACTTTGAAACAGAGTATATTTTAAATTATATGCATCTGTGGTAAAATTACTAGATTTTCGCGTCAGAACATGTTTATTTTAAAGCGAACAATGTCCTGTCACTTTAATTCCGCAGTGCAGCACAGCAAAAAATAGACTCGGTACGGAAACGATCGCCGGACTGCTGCAGACGCAACGCACCTGGAACGGACTGACGGACAGCATCCGCGTGCAGTGTGAAAGCTGTAATCCGTTAACATGGGTACGGAAAAAAATACGCACCGCATACGCACTGCAAACGGAGTATGTGTGAAACGGGCGTAACGGAGAATGATTGACAGCTACAGCGGAGGAAAGGCATTCAGCTATGGAATGGCTTTAGATGACTTTGTAGGCTACTAGCAAATCATAATATTCTAATAATGATTGCTGAAGGATAATGTGACAATATATATTTCTGATGATTATTTAATTATCACGACATGCCTAATCTGGGCAAGTGACTGCCTGTCTTGAGTTTTGTCGACAGACGGAGGCGGCAAGAAATTTGGCCGCCTCGTAATTCTCTATGCAGGAAAAACCCTGCTGAGACTCAACAAGAAAGCAAAAATATATATATTTTTACTAAGGAAAATGACAAAAATAGTAACTCACAGTGACTTGGATAAGTTACTTTAATCTGATTACTGGTTTGGAAATAGTAACGCGTTAGATTAGAGTAACGCGTTACTAAGTAACGCATTACTGGCATCACTGGACTGCGCCTTTAGAGTAATACAGTCTGGTATATGTGGAGAATGACAATCTTGTGATGAAAACAGTTCCTTTTTGTTGTCTTGCTTTTTCCTCCATTGCTTGAATTCTATTTGTATAATCCTGATTAATTGTATGTATCTAATAGCGAAACATTTGGCTGCTCTCTTACATCATTGTAACTGTTTGTGTTTGTCAAAAATACACTTTTTACAGTCACTGGTCACTTTTTCATGGACTATGAAATATTTATGTATGTGTACTGTATATATGTATGTCTGTATATATAATGTCTGTGTGTGTGTGTGTGTATATATATATATATATATATATATATATATATATATATATATATATATATATATATATATATATATATATATATATATATATATATATATATATATATATATATATATAATGTGTGTATGTAAACGTACTTATTAAGCTCACCAAAATCTACATTGAGACATTTTTGTGCTCAGGGTATTGGTTTCAGTAATGTTATGTTAAAATAAAACAAAAGCATTTAAATTAAGATAAACATCATTAAATGCAAAAAGTCTGGCTTTGCTTAATGGGTGCATGTTTGTACCCTTTAAGCACACCCATGTTGCCATTAAGCTCACATCATGTTTTTTTGGGGGAAAATTCTTGTTTATTTTAAACAACATTTTTAAAGAATAATTTTATAAAGATTAACTTGAAGTGACAACCATGAGTTAATACTCACTTAAAAATGTTGGGTTAAAAATAACCCAACAAGTAACCCAACTGTGGGTTGGTATAGCACCTTCCCAACTGTGGGTTATTTTAACCCAATGCATTGGGTTAAAAAACAGTTGGGTTAAAAGTAACCCAACAGTTGAGTTAACTTTTTATTTTTATTCATGTCATTATTTTAATAAATAAAATACACATTTTCAAATACAGATTGTTTATTTGTAAGAAACAATACATACATTTTAAAATATACATTTTAAATGTCAAACTGAATATTGGGGAGTCTAGCATTTAATGTAAATATACATAAATGTGTACATATTAAATTCAAAATACACAGCACAAATACATTTAAAACAACACAAAAGTGTACAGAAATATTACATTCAAAACCTATACAACAGAATACACAAATTCATAATATTAAATCCTTCCAGAAATAAACTACTTTATTAAAAAAATGCACTGTACACTGCATTGATGTGTTGTAAACATACCTTAAGTAGCAAAACTAATACAAATGATGATGATCAAAGTTCTTAATGAGGCAGCAATGTGTTGAAGGAACTCCTCTGGATATATTCAAGTTTGCATGCTGCAAAAACTCCCAAATGGGGGCAGAGGTCTTTGGATAGTTTGTCATAGATGTATAAAGAAATCTGAAACATACATCCAGTGCTTGAAATAAGGTCTTCTGTTCAACTGCCTCCACACTGAAAATGAAAAAACCTGCGAGTTCTCTTTGTCCCCAAGAATTGTTCTGTGGATCCTGGCTTGTCTCACTGTTCAGCTAATGCACCACGTTAGTTCCAACCTTAAAAGAATAAATAAAGTTCAGTTGGCATGCAGTGACAACATCAGCAGTGTTACATTACATAAAAGTTACAATGAAGTAGTGCTGTACTGAATTAAAAAATTGTCACTATAATTAGTCATTACACCTGCTGTTAAAAAGATAGTTTACACAAAAATAAAAATTCTGTCATAATTTACTCACCCTCATGCTTTTTCAAACCCGTAAGACTTCTGTTCATCTTCGGAACACAGAAAGGCAGTAAAGACATTAAAGTAATCCATTTAACTCCAGTAGTTCAACCTCAATTTTATGAAGTGACGTGAGTATATTCTATCCCTTAACCATAATTTACCACTTTATTTACAAAATATTAATCTCAATGCATGTTCACGAGAGCACCTTGACGCATGTGTTTTGTGTTGATGAGAGAGCAGATGTTGTGTGATGTTTTTTTGTTGTTGCACAAAGCACTCGTGTTGCTTCATAAAATTGAGGCTAAACCACTTGAGTCACATGGATTACTTTAATGATGTCTGTTCTGGGCCTTGAAAGTGGTAGTTGCATAGGCCGTCAATGGAGGAACAGAAAGCTCACAGAACTTAATTTGTGTTCCGAAGAACAACGAAAGTCTTACAGTTTTGGAACGACATGAGGGTAATTAATGGGATAGGGTCATTTTCATTTTTGGGTGAACTATGATTTACTCACCCTTAAGTCATCCTAGGTGTATATGGCATTCTTCAGACGAACACAATCAGTTATATTAAAAAATGTCCTGGCTCTTCCAAGCTTTATAATGGCAGTGAATGACAAAATGTGAATGCAAAAAAGTGCATCCATCCATTATAAAAGTGATCCACACGGCTCCCGGGGTTAATAAGAACCCAATGAAGTGAATCAATGGGTTTGTGTAAGACAAATATATTATATTTAACACGTTATAAAGTAAAATGTCTAGCTTCCAGTGGACCGCCTTCCGTATTCAACTTCCGAAAAAAACGTAACAGGCGTGACGATGACTTTGGGCGTAGAACAAGCGTTTTGAACTGCGAGAGGCGTTACACTTTCTTTGTAAGTTGAATACGAAAGGCTGTCTGCCGGAAGTTAGTTATTTTAGTCTACAAATTTTAAAATATAGATATTTTTCTATTAAAAAACACCTAGGATGACTTGAGAGTGAGTAAATTATGGGATAATTATTTGGGTGAACTAACCCACAAGCAGAATCACTAAAGGACAGAATAAATGGATGCATATGAGCCACAGAGCGGTGCACTTTATCAAAGCTAATTTGATATGTCATTTAAGCTTCTCTTCATTTCAGCATATGTTGGACACACCATTGTTTCCACTTGTGAGGTATGGCGATGATGGCAGGAAGGGTTTTAAAGGGAATTTCTCCATGATCACCTTTTGAAAGAGTTTACAGAAAAAGAAAAAAAAGTTTTCACCTATACCACATGTATGGACCTAATTTCATAATCACTTAGACGCAACCAAAACAATTTTTCCAAAATAAGACAGGCCTTCCTTATAATGAACATCATTAAACTCACCATTCCAGGATAATCGTGAAGTCTGGGATGTTCTCTACTCATATCTTCAATAGTTTTTGTTCCAGATGATCAGATCCATGCACAGATTGTTGAGGTGTTGTACGTCTCAATGAACTCCTCGACTTGGCAGTGAGGGCTTCTTAAGTTCTTTTGCCATTAAATCAGTCAGTCATCAGACAACTCATACTCTATTGAAATGAAAACATACCGTATGAAAAAGAGGGAAGACAGCTGAAAAAATAAACAAACAAAAATACATAAGTAATAAACAGGTTGTTTCCCAAACAGCCTGGTTCTGTAGTAGCCCCAGCACTGCACATTTGGCCTATCTAATCGTATTCAACTTACCAGCTTGTTAGTAGAGAGACTCCAAAACCGGAAATGTGTGTCAGATAAGGGATACGTCCAAATTGTGTACTATTGGGGATCCTCCAGGACTAGAGTCAAGAACCACTGTCATCAAGCAGCGTAAACCTTTCATCCACTCCTTCCTCTGCATTAGAATGAAGCAGGAAAAAAGAAACATTTTCAGAAAAGAAGACTAGTCTTTAAAAATAATTGTATACAACTTCCCAATTCAATAGCTTACTCACCTTTAATTAAATGGCAGAGGTGCATTTGATGTAGTCTTTGCCTCACAAATGAATCCATTATGTCTAAAACACATTTAGTACAACACATTTAAAATAAAGGCAAAAACTGTAATAGCTATGTAAGAAAAAATACTATAATTGGATGCTTTAACTACTCTTGTAATACATTTAATAGTAACATGCATGACTATATGCATATGACGACATTCATTATGAATATACAACACATTTCTGCCAAAATACCAGTTGCAGTTTGCGTTACTACAGTAAAACTAGGTAATTTGTGGGTTGGAAAACATTCTAACTGTCGTGAAGTAGCCTAATTGTTCATTGGTGTTGGGGAATATCTGCACTCATTCATCTCACAGCAGATATTTCGGCGAATTCAAACGCGTCTCCCTGGATCTCACAGCGCTGTTGTGCTGTCGAGTGACCGGGTCTGAGCTCGCGCGCACCGGCCGAGCTGATAATGCTCCGCGGGGCATTATATAGCGATTTCAGACTAGGCCTAACGTTACTTACTTTATCACCATAGTAAGTTTCTAAACAGTTTCGCTAGAATAATGTTTTAATTACTTTATTG
Organism: Gobio gobio; assembly: GCF_949357685.1. Lineage (NCBI taxonomy): Eukaryota > Metazoa > Chordata > Actinopteri > Cypriniformes > Gobionidae > Gobio > Gobio gobio. The sequence continues at coordinate 42,748,679 of NC_137097.1, forward strand.
CTGCCAGGCGCTAACTGGGATAGCTAGGGTTTATTTGCTATCGAGAGCATTAAAACTGATGAGCATTAAAAGTGAACTTTAATAAATATAAAATAAAATTCAGTTTTATACTATATTCAACGTTTCAGTACACAATACATAATGTTATAAAAGTTGTATACATAAAAAACGATAGGACTTACCTTTCAAATCATAATCAGGCTGCAGCAGCTTCTTCTGTTGACTGTCACTGGGCATTTCGCCGTTAAAATTTGAACCATCGCTGCTGAAACCGTAACCCAATGGCCGGGTTATTACTAAAAATAACCCAACGATGTTAAAATGACCCAACATTTTTGTAAAATAACCCAACATATTGACCCAATATGTGTAACCCAACGGTTGGGTTAAAAAAATAACCCAACGTTTTTTACTGTGTAGTTAAAGTCTGTTTATGAAGTATTTACATGGAAGTTTAATGTGGATGAGTTTAAAGGGAGCACACTGAGTTTTATTGGAACAGTTGACCTTTTTTTAATTAATAAATATTATTAAATTAAATTTAAAAGGACAATTTTGCTAAATAAATAATCTAGGTAATGTATTGAGTTCATACATATTTTAATATGAACAGCTATTATTGAAAATATCTATGAAATGTATTTATTTATTCTTCTGATATCACACTGAAGCTGTGATCTTTTTTTTATTTATCGTAGTGCACTCTTTAAGCTCACCTTACAATAATATGAAGTCTTTAAAAATGACAGCAGTGTAAAACCACAGAACATCAATAAACTGTAAATTTATAATATAATGGATTTTAAAGTACAAGCCAGTAATGCCTGTGCAGTAATATGTTAGTGTAGCACACAATCGTATACAGCTAGTAAGCTAACAGTGTTCCGTTGCACCCGCGCTATATGTTGCTAAAATGATCTAACTAATTATTTCCCACATCCAGGTTCCAGGTTATAATAGGCAAAAGTCGAAACATTAAACTCTTAATTTTGCTGTAAGAAGTTGTACGTATTGAAAATAAAGGCTTAAACATCTAAAAACAAAAACAAATGCACATTTAAGGGGCTACTCTTTTGGGGAAAGTTTTCAGACAGCTTTCAAAATGGCCACCAGACAGTGTGAACACATGAATACCCATACCTCAGTGTGCAATGGACTGATTAGCTTAAAATTACAGGAGGTATATAGTAACTAAGACATCAAGTATGGTGATAATTATTTTTTTCTTTTTATAATCTGAGCTCAAAGATAGTAGTGTGCTTAATGGGTACTTGAGCTTAGGTACGTTTACCCTATATATGTGTGTGTATATCATATATTTAACATATATTCTGATTTACTCTTACTGCTCAGTTGCAGTCTAAAATTTGTCTTATCAATTTAACACAATGCCAACATCCTCTTCTCTCCTGTTAAATTTGAATGATTTGAATGGCAACAGATACTTTTCTATTCTTAGTAAATGTATCACCAAATTGTAGTGTTGACATTGTTTTCAGAGTGTATCTATTTGCATTTATTTATTTAAGAATTTATCTATTTATAATGTGATGCATTTGTAGTTGAATACATTAATACACTTCCCCCTACAGTTGTTCATGATGTTCAGTTGCTTTTACTGGCTTCATATTCTGATTGTAATTTCCTGATTTAAAAAAACAAAACTTTTAGGGGACATTTTTTATTCTTTTTGAGTAGTTATTTAATTGAGGAGAGGATATTTTTTTTAATACATTTTCACAAAAACGCTCAAGTCTCAAGTTTTGATGGCTTAAGACAGACTGTGTCCACCACTGCCTTGCTATTGGCCATCACCAATGTTCAATGGCAAGAGGCACCTTTTGGAGGCGGGAGATTTATTTTTATTGCTTTCATTGTTATACGACTGTATTGCTGGGGCCGGCAGTAAGCAATATATCGCCCCCCTCACTCTCTTTTTCTGGTATGTTAGGGGTTGCATCAGCATGTGTTGATTGCTAAGCTTGGGGAGTGACCTTTCACCTCTCGGAGGAATAGGGCAAGGGAAAAAAAGCATTGCGGCGAGGGGGTTGGAAGGCCTATCAGGTAATGCAGAGCAGAAAGCTCCACAGGGAGGAGTGTAGAAAGGGGGAATGAGAAACAGAGTGAGAAGAAAGCAGGAAAAAGGGGGGATGGGATGTCTGTTATTTCTGGTAAAGTTGTCTCACCATCACTGCTACTCTCTACACCACTTTGATTTATGACTTAACCCTTGCTGTTCCATTCAGCGCCTTGAAACACCGCATCTGGTCCCCCCGGGCAAGAGGGTATCTCCAATGGTGTCTTGTACCTATAGCTCTGCAGCCAACAAACTGAACTCTGATCCTTGTCCTTAACTTGGTTAGGAGGATGTTTTCATTGACTTGAGGAACCTCCTCGTCCATCTAGACCTTAAGCAGCTAACAACGTCCCTCCGTGGACTCGTTGTTACGCAAAGAGCGGGAAAGGGAGGTGTGTGAAACTTAGGAACCGCCCCTTCCCCTCCTACACTTACCCGCCATTTTCAGTGTTGGCTGCAGAGGCCTTGCTCTACGAGGCTCCTCTGGCAGTTTACTGACTGAAGTTCTGTTTCATGTCGTATCTCTGTAAAACCACAGTGTGCCATGTTTAAAAGAAGGTTTAGCATTGTATAATTTCAGTTTTGGCTGTACATATTTTTATTTTATTTGACATGCAATTTCATTATCTTAATGGCTGACTTCAGCACAATAGTATATTATTTTGTACTGTCCGGAGAATGCAGGTTAGATTTTTAAATGTAACATTAGTACAATACAATTATGTAATGTAAAATTAGATTTGCTTATTGAAAGAAAAAAAGACTTGCTTTTAGCTGAAAAAGAAACATTTTGTGCTGATTTTAATAATTTTTTCAATTTTTAAAGCAAATTTTTTTTTGCAAAATGTAAAACATTGTTGTACTAAGTACAATCCCTGCTTCTTTTCTTAGATGATTTATGTTGAAGAAATATATTTTGTTTCTTTTTAATATTATTTGAATATAGAAAGAGTATATAAAAAATACATTTTATCATAGATTTTATAATTTTTGTTTGAAAATGATTAAAACATTTGACCCTCTGAAATGCTTTTACTCTATTCAAAATTTAAGAATATATACAATTCAGTGTAGCGAGACCTTGTTTTTTGACAGTCTTTTGTTGATATTTTGCTATTTGAATATGTGGACAATTTAGCAGGTAAGTTAAGTTGATTTACTGGTTAACAATGTACATTTTTTTCCCCCCAGGTGTGTTGCAAAGCTCCAAAAAACTTGGCTAGAAGACTTTTTAGTTTAACTGGCATTATATTTCGTAAACATATAATTTAGGTATCAATAATCAGCTGCTTTGTGTGTGTGGTAAATGAATGAATGATGGAACGATGGAGGAGGGGTTAAGGATGTAAGGGATTGTAAATGTCTGTGTGTCTCTCTCTCTCTCTCTCTCTCTCTCTCTCTCTCTCTCTCTCTCTCTCTGTGTGCTTTTTTCCCCTGTTTTTTTCATCAACTTCATGTCTGATTGGCTGAGGTGGAAATGGCTGAATGCAAGACAGGAAGTTGCTCAATGAGGGTTTTGACTTCAATAGGGTGATTTTTGACTTCCTGTGTGCTTGGTTTCCTGTTGGTCCTCTCACACGTTAGGCCTCGAATTGGTTAATTAATTACTGTTAGATCACTACATTAAATGTCAATTATGAAATATTGAAATGGAGACATTGGCTTAAATGTGCACCTTTGCAAACTACAAATCACATTAATCTTATGTTTTTGTCTCTATTGTTATCTCCGAAATTGTTAGTTTCAAAAAATTGTAGTTTCCTGTATTTAGTCCAAACTCTCTTGCATATCTTCAATGATTTCTTCATTTCTCCCAGCTCCTTCCTCCAACTAGTGTTTAAAAAAATTCCCACACACAGTTGACAGAAAAGGATTCCCAGTGTCTAAAGATTAAGATGATTGCACGGTAAAGCTTGTAGGGCAGACACAATTCAGTTTTTTAATACAATGTATCCGTTGAGACTGAATGGAGTGCAATGTTTTGGGAAGCACGTTTATTATCTTCGACAACTTACATTTGTCTTCCAGATTTGTGTCTTTTCTTCTTTTTTGACAGGCCTACGCTCATCAAAAGTGGTTTGGTGGATTTTAGCTCTTTTATACAGACCCAGGTTTGCACCTGTGCAGTGCTGACGGTGTAGGAGTCTGCCTGTGTGTTTAATGTCAGTGTGACACATTTGTTTTCTGCGCTGTGGTGTTGTTTGTTTAAAATGTTGAGTATTGTGACTGTGAGTGTGTTTTGTATTATGTGCACAGGAGGAGCAGATTTGCTTATCACTTGATAATTTGTATAATTCTTTAAAAAAAACATTTCGATACCACTGTAAAATATATTATACATGTTGTTGATTATCCCATAAGACAAACTATATATAAATATATATATATGTGTCTCTATCTGATGAAGCGAGTCCTGCTGACTTCCTCCAAGCCAGCTGAGACTGGCCCATCATGCATCTGGATATGCTGGAGGTCTTGCTAATGTTTAGCAAAGAGAGTGGTGGAGGTGCACCTGCTTTATATGTGTTTATGGTTTTACTTGGCTATAGTTATCTAAAAAAATCTGCATCTAGGCAAAAGTTAAAAAATAAAATGTGCATTTATTGATGAGAAAATTACACTAAACTTTAATATTTTTTAAATGAGTAATGATGGAATCACATTTATTAAATGTAAATTATATAGCCTATATTTAACAAAATATACAGCTGTAATATATATATATATATATATATATATATATATATATATATATATATATATATATATATATATATATATATATATATATATATTCATAAATATGATCAAATCAAAAATTATTTTTAATATTATTTGCTTAATATTTTTATGGAAACTGTTCAATTCAATTCAATTCAAATTTATTTGTATAGCGCTTTTCACAATACACATTGTTTCAAAGCAGCTTCACAGAAAGTGCATTTCATAAATGTACATTGAAAAATGTTAGAAAAGAGAATGTTAAAGAAAAAATGTTAGGATAAGTTAATCAATCATGTATTATTTTAGGCCATAACAACGCTGGCGTTGAGTCGTCTCTTCACAGGCGTCGATGTGATGCATTTTTTCATGATTCTTTGAATAGAACGTTCAAGAGTATCTTTTATTTTAAATAAATCTTTTGTAACATCATACATTTCTTTACTATCACTTTTTATCAATTTAATGCATCCTTGGTGAATAAAATTAATTAATTAATTGATTTCTTAAACTAAAATAAAAATATCTTAATGATCCCAAATATGGTATGGCCTCATTTAGATAGGGAATTAAGCGTGTTTGTGTGTTTAAGCTTGCGTGGTGTGGAGGAACTGAATGTGCTTAACTGTGTCAAGACGTATAGGTCTTTCCACTTAATGTTTTTTTTATTTTATTTTTTTTATCATGTGATGCTGTGTGTGGAACGGATAGAGTTTTGCTAGATGCTCCAGCCAGTATGAATTTCAGATCTTTTTTTACTAAAAGACCAAACAATTGTAGATTATTTTATATGATTATTATAATAATATATAATTATTTATTGATTAAACGCACTGCTATACATCATTGCAAACTCCTGCTATAGAATCTTATCTCAGGAAAAGCCAGGAACTCACCTCACCTTAAAAGATGTCCAAATGAGGTGCGTATGTACCAAAAACTCCAATTATGGAAACACTTCAAAAAAGGCTGCACTTTAACAATAAAGGGAAACCACCAATTGCAAGAGAAAACCACTGCTTTAATAAAAAAGTGGCAAACGTTTTGGTCACATGACTGACATGTTTGCCACTTGTTTTTGTTTTTTTCATTCAATTGGAAAAAATCGTATCAAGTCTTATCTCAAGCCATATAGTCATATCTATACTTTTTCTTTCATGTTTATAAATTCAAGATATGAGTAAACTTCAGTAATGCACTGCTGATGCTCTCCTATAGGACAATACCACATACCAACCCTCACCCGTCCCTAACACACACACACACACACACACACACACACACACCCTCCCCTAATGCTATTCGCTTGCCTATTGGGCCCTCACCTTTGACCTTTGTAGGGGGTGAATCTCTCCTTTTTTTTCTTTTCAATCTTTTCTTTTCTGTTCTTGTTATTTGGTCTTTTTATACGCATTTCTATCATCTTTGTATAGTGCTGTGTGATTGAACTTTCTAAGTTTCAATGTGTGTTGAGATTCCCATTTTAACTAAAGCCAAATCTAAATATAGATTTTATTTGCCCTGCCATAAAATACAGAGAGCTTCCATGCAACTCTTTCTGGAGAATTTGAGCATGTTAACAGATTTGTGGTTAGTATCCCATCATCCACTGCTCCGTGGCTGGACGTAAGGCCTGCTGCACTACAGGTCAATTCAGAAATGCAAAGTTTAAGCATGTTTTCGTCTCTAAACAATAGAAAAGGAGTTTGAAAGGGGGTGTCAGTCCTCTTCGCCTCTTTCATGTGGCTGTGATTTCCATGCCGTTGACCAATCAGAGTGGTCAGAGACTTGGTGGGATGTGACATGATGGGTTTAAATGGATTCAAAGGTGCCAAACAAGAGGGATGTTTTTCAGCGGTGGGGGTGGGGATGAAAAACTGTTGCGGGTGAGTGTGGGTGGGATGCGGAAGCGTCAGGTGGGGGATGGGTTCGGGAACTAGTTGATTGATCAGTGGGAGAGCGAACAGATTGGTGGTGTTTGTGTGGCCTTTGCCTTTTGTTAACATTTGGTGTACCTGTGTGTGCTTTCTGCTCTTAATTTACTTGAAACTCACTGTAAGATATGTTGCTTTCATTCTGAACAGTGAATTATCTTTGAAATCAACAAAAGAAGAAAGTACATACTCTTATATCTTAAGCAAATGCTTCAAGGCCTCCAAAATCTGCATGGCCATTTTCAAAATTGGACAATACACGATTTAATTGGGTTTCGTTTGGCTTGGCCACGCTCGCATTGCTGATATGTGTGGTGTGAAACACCCTTGCAGGATTCTTTCCCCCCTGATTGGCTGTTTTGGCCACCATTTGCATGAAGGGAGGTAGAAAGTGAGCTAACGCCGCCATTTTCTCTGCTGGTCAACCGGTGGGCGTCAACCTCGCAGAGTTCAGAGGTCTTTAGGGTTTCTGGTCTCAGTCACCAGAGCAGAGTTTCAGGCCCCTCCCAAATGACCCCTGGCACCCATATCCCTCCTTCACCCTAAACACATGCATTGCATCAGAGGTTTGCTGCTACGCCCCCTAGAGGTTCCAGAGTGCTGCAGCTATGTGTAGGTTATCTGGATGACCGTCTGCTCTTAACCGTGCCATTGTTATGGTGATGGAGCAATGCCATGCTGCAGTTCTCAAAAGGACTTTAGTTGATTCACTTTTTTTTTTTTAAATGTTTATAAATAACTGCATCTTTATATTGATCGCATTGCTTTGACATTGCTTTAGTTACTTGCACTTCTTTCTTTTTCTCTCTCTCTTTCTCAACCAATGATTTTGGAAGCTTCCGGGGCAGCTGGCATTAAACTACATCAGTGTCTAGTTTCAATATACCCATTCAGTCTCTTCTCTCTCTCGTTCTCTCTCTCCTCTGCCCATTCCGCCTCATTTCCACAAATGTCGAGCAGGACAGATGCTCCCAAGCATCTTCACAATGTTTAATCTACCTAACTATAAATAATATAAGATTCCAGATCACTTTGAGAGATTTTCATTGACCTCGTATGTTCTGCCCTGGATTTTGAAATGATACACAGTGTCAATTCAGGAAAATAAATTGCCATTCTTGAAATATGAAAATTTATAAACACAATTAACTTGCATGTGTACTACACACCATGTCACAGTTTTAAACTGATCCACAACAAATATTTATATTTTCAGATTTATAGTGCACCAAAGTGACTTGTAGTGCTGCTTGGTTTAATTTAAAAATGCTATATATATGCATAATATATATGGTTGCATGTAAATGCATACATACCTTTTCTTTAATGACCACATTTTAAAATTCTGAATTAAAATTATTATTATTATTTTTTTGCTATCTGGTGCAATTTTCCAAAAAATTATATTTATGAATGAATATTATTAAGATGTGTTCTCTCACGTTCAAGGTGCAGAAATGTATATTACTTTTTACATCACAAGAGTTTTCCTTTTAAATTGCTTTAAACGTTTTTAAAATGCATATTAATCCAATAAGAGTGTTTTAAACTAGACCCCCCCCCCCCCCCCCCCCTTTATTCGGTTGATGCATCTAAAGTTGATCTTTACCTTTAAAGGAAAAATATGATTTTCAAGCACATAATTTGCAGTGTTAAAAAATATAAACTTGACTTATAATTGCTCACTCTTATGGCATGTGAAAGGATGAAAGTATTAATGTCAGAGCTAAAATTAAGTACCGTTTATGATGGAACTTACTGTTCAGATGAATTTATTCCTGTTCTGACTTTGACTTTCACCTTTCCATGCTTCTCTTGCCACATCATTTAGATGTAGACAAGACCGGTAGGTTTCTAAACACTAGCCGCCAGCTTAAATCAGAATTTGGATGATGTTGAATCACCAGATGTCATTGGTGTAATTAGTTATGTGATTGTGGGTGTAAACTTGAGAGCAGTTTTTGTTGAAAATGTCTGTGGCTGCAACCACTCCTGTCAATTTGTATTGGATGTATTGATGGCACTTAATTCATCAAGCAAAGTTTGTAAGGGTAACCTTTTCTAAATCTCGTTCTCTTTATTTCTCCCTCTACAGGACCAGAAAACTCCAGATCAGAAACATTCCACCACACCTACAGTGGGAGGTGAGTCTGGGTGTGTCCATGTCTGCTCTGACAGTAAGACCTTTTCAGTTTTTTTCTTAATCGACACAATGATGCTCTTCACCCAAGTGTTCTGCCGAAGTGCCAGGGTGTTTCTTAAGGATGTTTTTCCAGACATAGATTAAAGTCTAATCCTAGAATAAATTATTGTGTGCTTCCTTGATAATTCTTCTCCATTTGTAGTTTTAGACAGCATCTTAAGTTTGACCTAAAAACAGCATGCACAAAGTAAATGTCAAGTCGTTTCTGCAACACTCACGTCACCAAACAGAAATTGCAAAATTTTATTTTGCATTGGTCAGACAAACAGATAATCTCACCGCAAACCAATGCTGCTGCTGTTTTGTGCTGATCGGGATGCTCAAACAAATCTATGAAAACCAATCTGATGCCAACAGGATTTAAAAGGTGAAAAGCTTCCGTTTGACAGAGGTTTTTACAGAGTAACTAAAAAGTTCCCAGAGTTTTGTGGAAAATTAAGCTTCAAATGGCTTAATTGTACCTGTCTCTGCACATTCCATTGGAATATGAGAAAGTATTTTAAGATTATTATTTTTTTTTTTACATTTACTCGAGAAGGGAAATGACTTGATGTTCAGTTTTGTTTTCTGAGAAAATGTAAAAATATCAAACTAAGTGAGTTTATGCTTAAAACAAAAAAATCGCTTCCTCTGCACATTCTGTTGGTATACGAGAAAGTATTCAATATCAAAAAAAATGTTCAGCCTCTTCCAAAAAGAAAAACAGCCTTTTTAAAATGTAAATGTTCTAATATGTACATAGACAAAACTGCATCTTATAATCAGTTCTGTGCAGTTCTGTCACTTCGGCACAAATTTCTGCAACACATTGATTTATTCTGACTTTGAATAGCAGAGTTTGAACTTTCCCTACATGTTCTGGCACGGGCAGTGCCCTGTCTTGGTTTAAACTCAGAGTTTTATCCATGTCATTCAGGTTAGGTGATCTGTGTGTGATTATGAGATTACACCATCAACATACAGTGTATATGTGTGGGTGTGGCACAGTGCGTGCTTTCTCCGATGGTTGTTGTACTGCCTGCCTGACTGTTGTTCTTGCGGGGCGGGGTCTTTCTTGGCACGTATCCAGCAGGCCCCACTTCTGCCAGCCACTTGTGCCAATGTCAGCCACTAGGAGGCGAAACCCTGGTGGCGATCTGATGCCAACTGGGTTTGTTGTAGTTAAGTTTGACAGATGTAAAGTTCTGTTATTATCATGCGCAAAATCACATGTCTGATCATTTGAGTTTTGGGATGAGACAAGTTTTAATATGAGGTTGAGAATTTTGGGGGTCCTGATGAATGAAAACCCGTTTTAAATTACAGATAGCTTGTCCTTTTGGCTACACTCTTAAAAATAAAGTCTCCAAAAGGGGGTTTTCACAGAGATACTGTAGAAACCAATTTTGGTTCCCCAAAGAAACTGTCAATAAACAGTTCTTGAAAGAACCATTTTTTTTCTTAATGTGAAGAACATTTGAATAATTTAAGGAACTTTTTCCACTGTTCTTCATGGAACCTTAGATGTCAATTAAAAGCCTTTGTTTTTTAGACAGTAGCTTCATTAATCAAACTAACTATACACTGGTACTTAGAAAAGGCGGCTGCTTTAAGGAATTTGAGTCTCTATTTCTTGTGTGAAACCAATCAGTTGGAGCCTTCCTGAAAACCATTATAAAGATCTTTTTTTTTTTTTATCAGGATACATTAACTTGAGAAGGAAAATTACTTAAGATATTCAGTTTTGTTTCCTGAAAAATGTGCACAAACATAATCCTGTTTTCCCTTTGAATTATGTTATTTTATCTCATTGACAGATATTTTTTTTGTTTCAAGCATAAACTCACTTAACATCTGAGGTCTTGTTTTCTTAAAACAAATACCACATTTAAGTCATTTTGCTTGCAAAATAAATGTTTTGTTTTAAAAAATATTTAAATATTTTTCTGGAAAACAAGACAAAAATACAAAGTAAGGAAATCATTATTTGCAATGCATAAGCTTTTCCTTTCCTTGCATTCATTTCGTTCTTTTTTTTTATCCATTGTAGGTTCTTGATGGTCTGCTTGCCCAGTATGGAACTGTTGAGAACTGTGAACAAGGTAAATTAATACCTTGAGTGTTATTTGTTTTGAATTATGGACATTGAAGGGAATACTTATGAAATAATACAACCATTTGTGTAACTGTGACATCACACTTGGACATGTTGCCAATTCTTTTACAGGATCACTAAGTAATTTACACTTTCTCTCTCTGTTCTTTTTTTTCCCATAGTGAACACAGAAAGTGAGACTGCAGTTGTAAACGTCACATATGGGACACGGGAGCAGGCTAGACAGTGAGTGTACTTTGCCCTGCAACCTTAATTTAAAGCTGAAGTGTGTAGATTTTCCACTAGTGTCACTAAATGGAATGGAGTTTTGTCAAATAGATTTCCCCGTCTGCCATTGGTCGGCCAAACAGATCTCCCCTCCCCAAACTCACGGTCTAGATTCTCAATGTTTTAAAAGCACCACGGTTTATAAAAAAGCTACTCTTTATAAAATAAAATAAAAAGACTGTCTGTGGATTTTAGGATGGGAGAAAAAAATACAAATTTCAGCTTTATAAATGACTTATCTTTGAGTAATATCAAAATAAAACACCACAAGGCACACGCCTTCTCATTGTGTTATTTTTTTCTTGTCTGAGGCTGACACCTACTGGTGATTCAGCTGCTTTGCAAGCTTTTTTCTGCTTGGCTAAATATGAGATGTGTCAGCCTGGATTCTTTATCAGATTAAATTGTAATGTTTCTTAATAACCTTTTAGGCAAATCACTTCTGTTGAACTGTGAAATTATCCATATGATTTCATCTTTGTGCATTTAATCCGTTTGCATTCATCCACAACACAGTGACATTCTCTCCCAAGAGACTGTCAGTTACTATAAACCCTGCATTCATGCATATTATTCATGCATTTCGTCCCAAAGAGCTATTCAGAAACTCAACGGTTACCAATTTGAGAACAATGCCCTGCGTGTGTCATACATCCCCGACGAGAACTCTGAGGTCGACTCGCAACGCGGCCCAGACAACGGCCGTCGTCCCGGATATGGTCCACGAAACTCCCGCCAGATGTCGCCTGGTTCAGGAATCCCCTCCAAACATCAGCATGCTGATATCCCTCTCAGGCTGCTGGTGCCCACGCAATACGTGGGTGCCATCATTGGCAAGGAGGGAGCCACCATCCGTAACATCACCAAGCAGACTCAGAGCAAGTGAGTGATTGACTGTGATTTTATGGTAAACATTATGGAAATTGAACAGACTGTAATTTCATTTATAGTTCACCCTCATGCCGATTTTGCTTGTGCCTTTTGTACATTTTATTCACTGTTCATTGCATAACATTTACAACACCTCCCTCCCTTCTCCTCTGATCTCTTAGGATTGATGTGCATCGTAAAGAAAACGCAGGTGCCGCCGAAAAGCCCATAAGTATCCATTCTACCCCAGAGGGCTGTTCAGCTGCCTGCCGCATGATCCTTGAAATCATGAACCAGGAGGCCAAGGACACTAAAACGTGAGTGATAATGACAAGTTTACAAAGTCTAGAACGGTGATCTTGTTTCTGTTTTAAACATAATTTTTGATCAATTGATTAAAACTCATAGTAAAGATTTATACTTATTTTGAAATTCCTATTCATCAAAGAACCCTGAAAAATAGTGTCACAGTTTCCACAAATATTAAGCAGCACAACTTTCTTATTCAACATTGATAATAAGAAATCTTTCTTGAGCATCAAATCATCATATCAGAATGATTTCTGAAGGATTTTGTGACACTGAAGACTGGAGTAATGATGCTGAAAATTCAGCTTTGACATGACGGGAATAAATGTAATTTTAAAATGTAATATTTTACCTTATTACTGTTTTTTTCTTGGTGAACATAGAGACTTTCAAAACCATTTAAAAAATCTTACAGACTCTAATCTTGCAATTTAGTTTTCATTTAAACCTACAGTTTTTTGTATTGTCCGTGCTGGTTCATGTCTGCTCTCAGATCTTTCTTAACAATCTTTATTCATTTCCGGTAGTGCTGATGAAGTGCCTCTGAAGGTTCTTGCTCACAACAACTTTGTTGGCCGTTTGATTGGCAAAGAGGGACGCAACCTGAAGAAAGTGGAACAAGACACTGATACCAAGATCACGATTTCACCGTAAGCAATGACAGGACACGATGACAATTTTTTGAAGGAACCCATCAGTGGCCTAATTTTATACTGAGCCTCCTTAACACGATTGCTATCGTTTATTTGCTGAATCTCTCTCACTTCAGACTGCAGGATCTGACCCTTTATAACCCAGAGAGGACCATTACAGTGAAGGGCTCGATTGAAGCGTGCTGCCTGGCGGAACAGGAGATCATGAAAAAAGTGCGAGAGGCATATGACAATGACATCGCTGCCATGAATGTGAGTTTGAGTAAGATCAAAAAATTAGTATTTCCTTGTAAGTGTAACTTACTTGGCCAATAAACATGAATTTTTAAGCCTAATCTGAATCTACATTCCCGTTTCATCCAGCAACAGACTCACCTGATCCCTGGACTAAACCTGGGAGCCATTGGCCTCTTCCCGCCGTCCTCTGCCATGCCGCCTCCTTCCCTCGGAAACTCTGTGCCTGGTCCTCCCTATGGCCCTATTGGTGTATGACCAATTTTCTCACTATTCATTACTTTAAAAAATCATAGATACTGGTGTCACATAACTAGGCTTCTGTGGCATCTTTATCTTATTATGGTCTGTTAACACAGTTTTTTTCGGGGTGTTTACCTTATGTTGCGGTGTGATAGTAATTTGCTTTGTGTCTCCCTACAGGCCTCTGAACAGGAGACGGTCCACGTGTACATCCCAGCCCAAGCCGTGGGAGCCCTTATTGGCAAGAAGGGACAGCATATCAAGCAGCTAAGCCGTTTTGCTGGAGCATCTATTAAGGTAACCTTTATGAAAATGCAGTGTGGTTAAACACTTCGGGTTCCCATGTTTCCAGAAAAATTCTGTTTGCTTGAACCCTCCTAATGCATTAAAAAGCTGTAAATACACCTTTTGCATTCCAGGGTCTATTTGGGCCCAGTGGAACATAAGCTTATAAAACAGCCATAACTCCATATTTTTCTACTAAAATAGATCCATATCTGTATTGTATCTAATAAGTAACTTCTCATTGAGTGAATGCACAAAAGTTTTGAATGTTACCTTGTTTTTACCATGCTATTACTTAATTTACCCCCTTTTTATTATTTAAAAAAATTATAAAAAATACATATTTTTAAATGTATCTATATTTATGAGAAATGTTATTAGGATATATAATTAGATGAAATTTACAAGAACAAAATTATTGGAACATGATTTATATGTTTTCAGTTTTCATTTTTGGTCTATTTTAGCCTATACAGTTTTGCTCTACATACACATTTAAGACAATAATTTGTTTTTGTCAATTTATTTTAATTTCAAATGTATTGTTTGTGCATGAGCGAGCATGTTTATAAACAAAATGCAGCCACAGTGGGAAAGTGGAAAAAAATTGATGTGTGAGTGTAGTAGGAAAGGCTAAATGTATTTTACTGAAGTAATTGGAGTCAAATCTAACTAATAGATGAAAAAAATATTTAATGTGCAAAGTCTGTTACATACTTTGGTTAAAATTCCTCAATGTTTGTGTAAAACAACACTCAAAAAAAAAAGAAGCTCTGATCACTGCAACCCGTTTCGGTTTCTCTTTAAATGATAATGAGCTACTGCTCACCCCACCCATCTCTTCCGTGGGGCGCGTAGACACATGAAGTGCTGCCCTGGTGGACAGTGTACAACTGGCTGAGGGGGAAATATGCTAATATGGGACAATCCGTCAGTGGTCGTGGGCGGAGCATGAGCAATATGTAATGAGCATGAGCAATCAGAAAATTACAGCGGCTTGATTATTAAGAGTGTTTAGGCTTTTTAAAGATTTTGTGTCCACACACTGCAAAGACACATTTATATGCAAACACCATATAAAAGTGAATTTTGCATTCGATGACCCCTTTAATTAAGATGTACCACTTCTGGGTCAAAATGGACCTTAATGCAATAGGAGAATGAGATTGTTCACCCAAATATGAAAATTCATCTATTAATACTCACCCTCATGTAGTTTCAAACCTGTTGCGATCTTTTCTGTTTGTGAATGAATGTCTTTTTTTATTTGAATGAATCATTATTTTTACTTGGAGCTGCCATTTGAATGTATTTTAAAATGCAATTTATTCCTGTAATGCAAAGCTGAGTCTTCAGCATCGTTACTCCAGTCTTCAGAGTCACGTGGTCCTTCAGAAATTATTCTGATTTGATGATTTGATGCTTAAGAAACATTTATTATTATTATCAATGTTGAAAACAGTTGTGTGGCTTAATATTTTTGTGGAGACCATGATACGTATTGTTTTTTTCATGATTCTTTGAATAGAAATGTAAAAAAGAACACCATTTATTTGAAACAAATGTTTTGTAACATAAATACCTCTACATAAAAATCTCTACAGTTTCTTTGATCATTGCTTATTCATCCTTGTGGAATATTATGAAAGTTTTTTTTTTTTTTTTTAATATCCATGTGTTACACGGATTAAACTAAATCTTACAGTTTAAAAAATTAAGGTGAGTAAATGATGGTGTACTCACCTTAATGTTTCTTTTTTGGGTGACATTGCACCCACAGGTCATTTCAGATCAAATATTGTGTTAATATGTCATCTAAAATATTAAGGTTTATGTTCCCTTTTCATGAAGGACATGGTTGTGTCAAGCTAACTTGAACATCTCAAATGCATTTTTCCTTAGATTGCACCAGCAGAGGCTCCAGACTCGAAAATGCGAATGGTCATTGTGACAGGACCTCCTGAGGCCCAATTCAAGGTTTGCATGAATGCATGGTTTGCAAAGTAATTTCAGAAAATATTTGAAAGGAATTTGTTGTCAGGAAGACCCTCAGTAGATACACAAGCCATTTAACAAGCCCTATGTGTTTAGGCTCAAGGCAGAATATATGGTAAGCTGAAGGAGGAGAACTTCTTTGGCCCTAAAGAGGAGGTGAAGTTGGAGACACACATCAAAGTAGCAGCTGCAGCAGCAGGAAGGGTCATCGGAAAGGGTGGGAAAACCGTAAGTCATGCTTCATTAACATATTGCTGATAGATGTTGAAACAAGTTTTTTTGCTTAATACTTTTTGTGGAAATCTTATGAAGAATATAATAGAAAAGAAAGTTCAAAAGAACAGGATTTATTTGCTAAATACAAATTCAAATATTAACAACATAAAAGTCTTCACTGTCAGTTTTGATCAATTTAATGCATCCCTGCTGAATACATTTGAATGTATTTAAAACATTGTGTATATATATATATATATATATATATATATATATATATATATATATATATATATATATATATATATATATATATATATATATATATATATATATATATATATATATATATATATATATATATATATATATATATATATATATACACACATACATATATACATATACATTATATTATACAATATTAACAACATAAAAGTCTTCACTGTCAGTTTTGATCAATTTAATGCATCCCTGCTGAATACATTTGAATGTATTTAAAACATTGTATGTATATATATATATATATATATATATATATATATATATATATATATATATATATATATATACACATACATATATACACATACATATATACACATACATATATACACATACATATATACACATACATATATACACATACATATATACACATACATATATATGAGAACTTTTAATAAAAAAAAATGTGCTGATCAAACATAGCCTGGCTCCACCCTCCTACGTACTTGCGCTCAATTTTAATTTTCCTTCAGTACTCAGTCTGGGACTGCGGTATATTCTTAGGTTTTTTCCGAACAAATTTTTACCGGTCCAATCAGCGAACAGAGGGAGTGGCTGAGAACCATGATGTTGATGTTGTGCGCTAGTTTGAGTTGTAGTTCAGTAACCGTGGCGGAGAAAAGATGCGAGCGAAGCCATTCATTCCGTTATGGCACTGCAGCCGAATATCTAGAAGTTAAAGCCGGAGCAAGAACAATCTTTGCTGAGTTTTGTTGGTGGCCATGATGTTGTGGCCCTCCTCCCCACAGGGTTCGGGAAAAGTTTGATTTTCCAGCTCGCTCTGTTAGTGGTGAAGGAGTTGGCTGAAGCGCTATTCGGACAGTAATTGTTTCTTGTGGGGTCGGAAGGTATTGTCATCATTTACAGTGGTGATTTTATTGCCGTCCGTCTCCCACCACCCGCGTAAAAATCCCCGGCCAAATTACCTACTGCTTTTGACAAACACCAAGGTCGTGTGGTAATTTAATTGCTTTCCTGAGTTTTCAAGAATATATAACTTCAAAATTCACTGTTTATATCCTTTTAACCGTATGGTTGCGCTTCGCTGTAATTTGGATGCATTTCTAGACAAGTGTTTACAAGAGCAATATATTTCATCACCGCTCAAAAAATAAAAAGAAGAAAAGCATGTAAACATTTGAATTGGGCCGTTATTTACGGCAGCATTTATTCTTATCATACCAAGCATATGATTTTTTATTTACAGTAAACAATAATGTTACGGACTACGTGGGCAGCGCGTTCCCGATCACAAAACTCTCCCCTCCACCGTGAATAAATCACAATCCGAATGCACAAGTTTTAGGTTTTATCACTGAGGTGTTTTTACGGACTTCCATGTGAGAAACAAAGGCGAATGGCGCATGACATGCGTCACGACCAAACGTTAGCGATTGGTTATGGCAGATCCTGAGTGGCTCTGGGTAGATCCAATAGTTTTAAACTTCAACAGAGTACCCACCTTCAAGGAAGTAAAAGCTTGTCAATGGAGAGGGGCCAGACTCCCTGTACAAATGAAATGTACAAGAGTCTGGTAAGACCAGGCTAGATCAAACCTATCCCACAGATTCCATTGATCCTCTGTGCTTAAATGACCCATTGTAGGTGAATGAGCTGCAGAACCTCACCGCTGCTGAAGTAGTGGTTCCCCGAGAGCAAACCCCTGATGAACAAGACCAGGTCATCGTCAAAATCATCGGCCACTTTTACGCAAGTCAGGTGAGTTGCTTATCTTTCTGTATTCCCTGCACAAATGTACTTCACTTAGTTAGAAGTGGGCACCCAAAGAGCTTGGTTGACATTTCATTTGGCTAGAATGTTAATGGTAATATTAAATGTTTACATGTAAACATGGCACAGCAGACAATGCTAAAATGCAGTTTTTTTATTTGTTTCCTCTCTAGTTGGCACAGAGGAAGATCAGGGACATTTTGACACAAGTCAAGCAGCAGCAGAAAGGAGGTATGGGAGGCCAGCAGGGGCCCCATCCGCAGGGCGTGACTGAGCTGGGGCCCCCGCAAGGACTGGCACAAGAACCCAGGAGGAAGTGAGAGGCCGGGCCGCTACCCAGTCAGACGGACAGACATATGGGAGGACAAACAAGCGGACTGACTGAGAGAGAGAGAGAGTGACACACAGACCCAGTGGTAGACAGGGAGAAATGAGCAGCAAACTGAGAGGGAATTAAAAAGAGAACAAAAAAGACAAAAAAAAAAGACATGCCTGAGAAAGAGGACACAAGTTTAGTGAAAATGAACAAGAAAAAAAAGTGATTTTTCTAGAAGAGAGAAGAGAGATAACTAGAAAACAGAGACCAGATGCCAGGCCAGGTGGAGTGACTGAGGATGGCGAGGAGGTCCGTCAGAGCGGAGCGCCCTCTGGTGAGAGCTTTTTATACATAGCCGCTTATTAGGATTAGGGCATAATGAAGGTCCCGCAAGTGTGTATTCCTAAAGGATTTCAGCTTCATTGGACCCTCAGCCATCAGCAGTCACTTCAGAACTTTAACTGTTTTTTTTTTAAAGATAGAGATATATGTATAGAAATGTTTATTCAGAGGTATTATTAATGAAATGCAGTGAGGTAGAGATTGGAAAGAGAGAGAGCAGAGAATCTGTCTCAATTTATTAGTGGGCGTGGTCACCAATCAGGTGACTTCTCCCTACCGATCAGAGATGAGGGGAGGGGCCAAAGTTGTTAACACTGCTCTTGAAGTCCCCCACTCTAAACTGTGGGAGTGACGAAATGAAAAAAAGATTTTAAAAATGAGGTTGTAAATATAATCTTCATGACTTTGAGTTGAGAAGCTGCACGTTTAACCGCCTGCAATCGCGTACCTGGTTTGAGATGGTTGCGCCATTTTTCAGTGGCTTCCTTTTCAGGCTACGTGCCGTTTGGCCGGCGGGACGTGCGGCGAGAGTTCAGTAAGCGTGTGGGCTAAAGGTGACCTCTGCAGTTGTATTGCAGTGGCTCAGCTTTGACGTGCGGATGCCCAACAATCCCGCCCTAAATCACGCCGGCGATGATCGCTGCGGCGCTGCTCACACCCAAACGGCATATTTTATATATATTATATATATATGATATGTGAGTTAACCTGGCCCCTCATTGCATTGGAGCAGGCAGACAATGAAATGGAGCGTACCGTAATTTCAGAGAACGAGACCTAGAGCATCTGTTTTAAATGCTTGTTCGCTTTTAGCAGTTTTATAAAGCAATCGTCATCTGTAAACCTGGCCGTCAGACGTATTGTTCTTTTTTTCCTGAGAATAAGTATACTGTAAAAATATGCAGAGATCGAATCAAGTGAGGACAGTCGTCCTGAATGCCAGGTTTGATTGACTGGGTACAGCCTCCGCAAAACTGCCTTTAGGTCAAAGGTCAAGAACAGGTGACAGCAATATGGTTTCTGTGCTCTCTCTCTCGCCCTCTTTGTTCGACATTTGCCGATGAGGTTGCCAGGGTCCTGGCCTTTCTCACTGAACCTAGAACAGATTAGATAAAATGAATTAAGAAAAAACAAAAAAACTACCTCAGGGTATTGTTACCTCAGTATTCCTAATTTCGTTCTTTTTGATTCCCCCCTCCCCCCATTTTTTTTGCTTGCTGGTGTTTTATATAAAAGCTGATAGTCTTGAATATTTTATTTTTTTAAGGAAGAAATATTTTTAATTTTTTCCCGTTATTTTCTTTTTTGGTATGCGTGTATGCGAGAGTGTAATTTGAGGTTTTTCGAGCTCAGAAGGACTCCCAGGAAAAATGATGAATTGTTTTGTGAGTCTCGCAGCCTTTAGGCCAGCCTGGGGGTCCTTGAAGAGTCACACTTGAAATCACTGGCCAATGGGACGTAGGACGGATCTTACCATCTCTTACTGGTGCATTATGAATGTTGCCATACCACAGGAATTACATTTTGACGCTAAGGCGTATGTTTGTTGTACAAGCTGACTGTAGAAAACAAAAAATGGCCTTAAATGGCCACATAAACTTGTGCCATTTTTTTTGCACCTGTGGTGTGATCTTGATCATTCTGCACTGAAGGACTTTGACATCATTGGTTGGCTTACTTGAAAGGGCTTGACTTACTCGCCATGCTTGAAAAAAAGCATGTCGACCATCATCAGCCCTAAGACACCGAATGTGAACCATTTAACATTTTTTTCTTTTGGATGGAGTCTCGTCCTTCTCCATTGTCCTGTGCAAGTGTGCGTGAGAGTGTTTTCTAATTGAGTTTGTGTTAAATCTTTTTTTTGTTGGGGAAGTGGTTTGGGTGTTTTAAAAAGGCAGAAAAATAGAAAAACACTCTATGGCCTCGGTCATACTAATTTTTTTAAACTGACTGAGAACAAAAGGTACCTTTTTGAAAAACGGGAGCCAAAAAATATAAAAGTACATCAATAAAATGAAAGCATTCACATCTCTCAAATTTAAACCTGTAAATAATTTGTTCAGTGGAACAATCTGGGGGAAAAATTGTTTGTATTTTTTTAGAATAAAATACTAATTGGCTAAAGGATGGAGAGACTTTTAACCGTTAAAGATGGATGGACACTGCCAGACCGCGTCCTTTTCAGGTTCCATTCAGACATCTGCTAAGGGTTTGCCAGCATGTTCATGTGCTTTAACCGGTCAAGGTCTTTTATTTTCTTTTTGTTTTTAAAAAAAGCTTCCCTTTTTCACACTAGATGGCAGTCTTCTGTTTTCTGCTTGAGGATTGAACTTTTCAATGGCCTGTCTTGATGGAGACACAATACATACTGCTCTTCAGGCAGGAAAGAAGTCTGTCCTGTTCTAGCCCATAGATATCTGTCAGACACCAAGACACACTCACACTTCTGCTCTGTTCAGACTGCAGCAGCTTTTTTGTTTTTTTTTAATCTTTTTATTTTTGACAGCAAGCTTTATTTGGACATGACATCTGGTTGCGAACTGTTTCATCAATAAAAGACAAAAAAAAAATACGTGAGCGAGAATTATTAACATAACAGCAGATCTCCAAGAACTAACATAGTTGTGACAAAAAAAACGAAATAGTAGATATGTTATTGTAATTGCATTTTTATTATTTTGTCTTTTTTATTATTAGCTACTTTTTGGGTGAAAGGTATAAGCGATGAGAGGGAGATGCCATGGACAGTTTCAATGGACAGGTGGACATTTTGTAAAGGTTTTAGATTTCACATTTGTCCCCTTCTTCCCCCCCCCCCCGTGTCCTTACCTTTCATCCCCTTTACACCACTCGCTACCTTCATCCACTCGTTTTGGTTTTGCGTTAGTAGGATCCGATTCAAAAGAGACATTGGCATTGGCGAGTGACGTGTCGTTTCAGTTCTGGAATAGAACGCCCTCTCTCACGCTGGCCTCGTCTGTGACCGTTTTCTCTGTTCAGTTCAGTCGTTTGATGTTGAATTTCTTTGCAATTTATTATTTTTCTCAAATTGTCTCCATTTATTTAGTTTGGATTAGCTAGGTTTCTCCTCGATCAGAGTTCTTTATGCACAGACACCTCTTACACTGCTACTAGTTCATTTGAAATACTAACAAATTATTCATTCTTCGTGTAATACCTGTGCCAAACTGGGGTTCTCTTTGTGTTTTTTTGTTGTACTCCAAAAAAAAAACGAATTAAGACTGTACGCAGTCAGGAACGGATGCAGTGCTAAATATTCAATACAAGGTTCCCTGAGTACCGCGAGTCGACTTCCCGTTTGGCACTTGGAAATGTTTTCTTCTATCCTTTTTATTTCGAGGTCCTCCACACGTTGTTGTTGTTGTTGTTGGTGGTGGTGACGAGGGCTTGAACAAGCAGTAGAACAGTTTCGTTAGCATACTTGAGCTTGGAAAAAAAAGATAGTATGTTGTTTACTTATGCAATTCTGTGACGAGTCAAACGAATGGCTGTCGTTTGTCATACGGACTGTTAAGTGTCCACTGAGAAAAGTTGCATTGCAGTGCATAGTTTTACATGTAGACCACAGATTGAAGCGCAGTTTAGTTGGGTGTGCTTATCATATCGACATTGCATGCCACTGTTGTATCTCACCGTGCTAGTTTCTGGCCTCTTCTAAAGGAAAACATTTGGGTGCTACAAATGACGACTCAAACCTCACATAACTAGGAACGCTACCTCAAGACTTAGCCATAAGATTGTTTTTATCAAGCAGACGAGAACGAAAGTGCATGTTACATTTTCCTTTTGAGTTTTAATTTATTTTTAGCTTTTCATTTCTGTAGACGTTCGGATACAATAGCCTACAGCTTAGAGTTGGCACTCTTTTCGAGGGCGAGGTGGCAGGACAGGAAACGGATGTGTGGTGTGATGGTTTGCACCGGAAGAGGAACCTGTGAAATTTGGCTAGTGCACAATTAAGCTCAATTAGAATTCTCCCCTCATCATGGCACAGATGTAACCATAGGCCAGCATTCGTAGAGTGACTGATGATACCTCTGTAGATGAAACACACAATTGTGCCTGTTGCGCTATCTTCTTTGTGTCCTTTCCCAACCTCGATGGCACCACACTACCTCCACGCCATGCAGCCTTGACCCTAAGTACAATCCTTCCTGTTTAGAAGCCCTTTTCTCGCTGGTCTTAAAAACAGCTTCACTTTCTTTTTTCGCTGAAACTAGATTTAAATCGGCAATAAAATGGCACATTCTGCCCTGAGCTTCTACTAACATTCTGTCCTCCACCTGTTGTCCCATTTTATGATTTCACGGCCTGAATCAAAAGGCCTTTAACCATGTTTTTTTTTGTTTTCTTTTTTTTTGTTGATCTACCTCTTAGAATAAAGACAGATAGGACATGTCATAAATCAAAAAAACAAAAAAAAAAGGACACAAAAAGTTAATTTTTAAAATATTAAGCTTAATGAATCAATAATAATAATAATAAATTACTTAAGCAACTGGGTAGCAGTATCTCCATATACTGATAGGAGTCGTTTACTTCCAAAGATGATTTTTCTTCAGTTGTTTTTGAAATTGTTCAGGATGAATTTGGAAATGGAATAGATATGTGGGAGGGGAAATAACATTAAAAATGTCAATTTCACTATCCAGTGTCTCGTTTTTTTTCTCATTATTATTAAACTGACATTATTTTTTAACATACAAATTCTTCATCTTTCTATTTGATTTATATTTCTGATGGCTTTTTAAAAAAATGACATAGGATTGTATCTCTTATGTTTGCAATAGAATCCGCTCTCTCTCTCTGTGAACCGCAACATAATAGTATCTTTTCAGGCCACACAGAGCAGCATGATGTTGAAATCGTTTTCATTTTTATTGTTTAATTTCACCTGTAATGATGCAACGGGAGAGTGAAGGTCTGTTGAATTAAATAGGGCACATTTTAGGAGGATGAGAGAGGAAGGAGACTATCTTTATCAGACTACCTTTTATCCCTTCACCCTTCTTACAGCAGGTGCCACAGATATTATCGGGACTTTCAGCCTCTGCCTGCCTGATTTTCTTTGATTCTCATCCACAATTGTTTTGAACTCCTTGTAAAGAATACAGAGCATAGATATGAATGTGACAATAAAAGATGAGTAAACCGGTGTCCTCTTGTGTCTGGACTGTATTTGCGTGCGTTTGTGTTTACCTGGAATACAAAGCATGTTATAAAGCTGAACAGACTGCAGAGGGAGAGACAGTTTTGTCTTTTTAATGATTCAAATGACAGAATTACACTTAAATTCATAGATACAAAAAAGCTGATATTTTACAATTAATGTTAATGCTAAGTTTGAGGTATAGAATTTACATTAAAAAACTGCTTATTTTGTCAGAAATTGGGTTATCCCTGAATACGTGTAAAGTATTTAGACCTGGATTTGTTGCAACTAACCTAGTCAAAGGTCCAATTGCACAAATCTTCTCTATGATTTCAGATTTTATAAATATGATAAATTGTTACATTTATATAGGGCTTTTCTGGGTACTCAAAGCGCTTCACATATAGAAGAGGGGAATCTCCTCAACCACCACCAATGTGCAGCATCCACCTGGATGATGGCAGCCATATTGCGCCCACCACACAGCAGCTTATTGGTGAAGAAGAAACAGGATGATGAAGCCAATCAGTATATGGGGATGATTAGGAGGCCATGATGGACAGAGGCCAATGGGCAAATTTGGGATATTTAATGACCACAGAGAGTCAGGACCTCGGTTTAATGTCTCATCCGAATGACGGTGCTTGTTACAGTATAGTGTCCCCATCACTATACTGGGAGTGTTAGGACCCACTCAGACCACAGGGTGAGCACCCCCTGCTGGCCTCACTAACACCTCTTCCAGCAGCAGGAGGTCTCTCATCCATCAGTACGACCAGGCTCAACCCTGTTTAGCTACAGGGTAATATGGCTGCTGGCTATTTTAGTTTCAAAAACCACTTTAAGAAAAATGTGACTGAATTCTGAATATATATATTTTTTCATAGTTGAGTAAATATCTTAACATAATAGAGACTGAAGATAGATTTATATGTGTTTTTTAATAAATCAGGGAAAATGGTGATATTTTAAAAATGAATAACATTTGTTACATTTATAACATTTTATCATTACCAAAAGCACAATTACAATTTTTTTTTTATATTGTATAAAAATGTCTGAAAAGCCTAGAACAGGTTACCACTAGCCTAGACTAGTCTAGCCACGGTCACCTATTAATCTGAAATATGAGAATGCATTGACTAGAAAATGTATAGGCTAATATGCTTCAAAATAATAATAACAATTGTAACTTCTGAAAGTTTTGCAATTACTTGCCATGAAGATTTGAGCCTTAATCCAGAAATCACCTAAAATCTGCTCTTCCCCGGTTTAATCGAGGAGTATAATTAATTATAAATATTTAAAGAGTTAAATAATACATACATTTTTGCCCAGCATCTATACATTTGACAATTTTTTTCAAGTTTATTTAGCTAAGAAATTGCAATAAGCGACTGAAATAGAACTGTTTAACTTTATACTAAATTACAACGTCTTAATAAAAAAAATTAATTAGATTAAGTAGGCTATAAATAGACAACAAATAAAAATATACATTAAGTAGGCTATAATGTACAAATAAAAAATATATATTTAATGTTATGAATCTAATTAAATTAAATGCAGTATTGTATTGTTATTTGGCTGTAAATTCAAGTCATATTCAAGTACGTCGGTCTAAACGGTCTAAACGTATCATTCATGGACAAATGATTGGTTGACGTTTGTGACGAAGGCCTCACAGTTCTGACCAATCAGCGTTAGGCGGGTAAGTTTCAAAACACAAATGGCGACGGAGAGAGTCGAAGCGTGAGTATTATCTAACAAACTATAAGGAAAACGACATTTATTAGAGCTATTGTTATAATGTTTTATACTTTTAATGTAGCCTACGCTAGTGCTGGTAAGAATCAAGGGTTCTATGGTAAAATTGTGTATGTGTGTGTGGTGAAAGCCCTGAAAATGTGTCTCCCTTAACTTCATAGTCACCGTTGTAATTGTAGTTTTCAGGTAAATTAACGTTAATAGTTATGTTTGTTACAATGAAACGATGGCCACTTAGTATTAGCCATTGCCGTCATTACATTCAAGCTTATCTAAATATTTTTTTTAAGTATTCAGGGTTTGGTGTTACTGTTACATCTAAACCACCCGTTCCGATAACTGTATCTTTGTTTGTGACAATGTAGTGCGTAAATGTAACATTGCTACGTCATTATTTAAAATACACATTAAAAATTACATTTCACAAGGTCATTTGAATGAAATCATTTTCTTCATTTTTTTTAAGACAATAGACGTGAGTGTGACAACTGTAATTACATGTCCACTTCAGTTTATAGATTAATGTATTTACAGGGATTGTTTTTATTTTGTTTTAGAGTAAGTTCATTAGTGACCGAAGGATCATTAGCTTGAAATGAGCTTAAACTGATCTTTTTTTAGTTTTTTACCATGGTAAGTTTTTAATGACAGAAATTATGAAAAAACAAAAAAAAACAAAACACGAAATAATCTCTGATTTCAGACTTCTGGAAAGGACTGACCCTTCCTCCTTGAAATCATGCAACACCACCGAACTGCAGGAAACAGGAGAGGGAGAAATGATGGCTCCTTATCTGATGGTAAATTTAGAGTTTTGTTATATAGAACTGCAGTTTATGACACGAACGTCCCTACCTTATAAAAAAAACGTGTTACTATGAAACAATAATATAGGATTTCCTTCAAATGATGTAATAAAATATTGTTTTTAAATTAGCCATGAAATTCTTTTTCTTTTTTGGAATATTACTGTATTTATTATAAATGATTTATCCATGTGCATCATTATTTTGTTAAAGGATTAGTTAATTTTAAAATGAAAATTACCCCATGGTTTACTCACCCTCAAGCTACCCTAGGTGTATATGACTTTCTTCTTTCTGATGAACACAATCAGAGTTATATTAATAAATATCCTGACGCTTACAAGCTTTATAATGGCAGTGAACGGGGCTCACAAATTAATGTACTCCACACAGATCCAGGGATTAATAAAGGCCTAAGCATAAGCGTTTTAAACTGCGAGAGGGATTACACTTTCTTCGTAAATTGAATACGGAAGGTGGTAGATATTGTACTTTAAGTTTTAAATATGGATATTTTTCTTAGAAAAGATGAATTTGCTTCAGAAGGCATTTATTAACCCCCCCCCCACACACACACATTATTATTATTATTAATCTACACACACACACACTTTTTTGAGCTTCAAACTCAAATGGCCCCAGTCACTGCCATTATAAAGCTTGGAAGCATCAGGATATTTATTAATATAACTAATTGTGTTCATCAGAAAGAAGAAAGCCATACACCTAGGATGTCTTGAGGGTGAGTAAATCATGGGGTAATTTTCATTTTAAAGTGAACTAATCCTAATTGTCCCCCTGTAATCAAAATAACTTCCCCTCCCGCTTGCAAAGACTTAATCTCTGACAACGTGTTTACCGGCGTGAGGGCGGGGCAACCTGTCACATGAGATCCACCAATAGCAAACCACAACCGTCCAATCAATTCCAGATGGACAAAATCTAGTCTCACCCTAAATTTTTCTTGTTCGAGAAGCCATTTCACTCGCATGTACGTCAAAACAGGGAAGAAAAGACTGTCACGACTGCATTTTTTTATTTGCGTAGGACTGCAGGCGAAAACAGAAGCACATATTCAGGCAGCTGTGTGTGGTGGACGACATGATCCAGCTGCTGGCAGGTCTGGAGTCAGTGGATCAGCTGCTGAATGAGCCATGTCCCCAAAACCCAGGTAGCACACACATCATGGATTATTGTACATGACTGTTCATTGCTGCTATGCAACGCAGTGAAATGATGCCCTGATTTGGGTGCACTGGCACAGGTAATGAAGCTCGTTCTGCATGGAAGACTTTAAAAGCAGAATATCAGGAGAGCGTTCAGGAGGTGGAAGGGCTGATCAGTACTTTACAGGTCCGCATGGAAGAGCTTCAGGGTAGACGGCAGAAACTGCAGACTCTACTGTCCACTCTGCAGATAAAGGTAGTCAGACTTTTCTTTTTATCAATACAAGAAGAAAAAGGCTTTTTAAATGATTTATCAAACTAATCTGATAACAAGCCAATTTTTAACTCCTTTAAACTCCAACAATGATAGAATAAGAGACCACTTTTATGATGCAGTTTTATGCAGCTATACATGGAGGAGTATTGTACATAAAATATCTTTCTAAAATATCGTTCAGAAGGAGGAGTGCAAAGAGAAGGAGAGAATCACAGCTAAACAAAATCAGAGGGCTGAGGTAAGACGTCCACTCAAGTTAGACTTCCTGGTTTGGCTAATTAGCTCCAATAATTTCAACTTTTCTTCACCAAAAAGAAGTAGAAACAGCTGTGGGACAAACTGATTGAAACAAATAGCTTTTATTATTTTCTCTCACGCCAGAAACAAATCAGCTTTCAGTTGGAAGATTCCCTCCAGGCAGCCCAGAACGCCTTGAATGTGTGTGGTTTGCATCTGTCTAAGCTCAAGGATGAGGTTGAAAAACAGCAGGCTCAAATTAGTGACTGGACAATATTAAGAGACAGGTGAGTCTGTATACACACTACTGTTGAAAAGGTTGGGGTCAGTGAGATGTTCTCTCATTTTTTTTCCCTACTCATTCAGAGATGATGCATTAAATGGATCAAAAAGGATGAGGACATTTATAATGTTACAAAATATTTCTATTTTAAATACTGTTCTTTTTAAATTCAGGATTTATCAAAGATTCTAAAGATTGTTAGATGACTGTGTCTGATTATTTTCCTGCAAAAATATATCAAAACAAAAAACACTGCCTTTTTTGTTTTGTCTCTCAGGCTGCAAACCTTGGTCACAGTGACTCACAGAAATGTGCAGTACAGGCTGCTCTCAGTCACTCCCTCTGAGCTGTGCCTTGAGCTCTTGCCTCGTGCTGCTGAAAAATCACTTGAACCACTGCGTGTCTCCATCACCATGACAGCCAGTGATGAATTCCATCTTCAGGTACTGTGTCTCAGCATATATTTCCCTAAAGTGATGCTGAGAGCTGTGATCCATGAAATAAGTAATGAGCTGCCTGATTTTTAAGAGGGGAACATGCTTCTTATAATAAAACATATACACTTTGTACATGCACCCATATGTAGTGCTAATTAAAGACTTTGTTCACCCCAAAATGAAAATTCTGTCATCATTTACTCGTGTTGTTCCAAACCTCATCTTCAGAACACAAATAAAGTCTGAGAGCTTTCTGTCCCTCCATAGACAGCATCTGAAACTTTGACACTTCAAAAAGTTCATGAAGAGATTGTAAAATGACTGTTCATCATAAAAATTGATAGTCTCTTCAGAAAATTTGGACTAAACCGCTCAATTCATATAGAGTGTTTTTACAATGTCTAAGTGTCAGGTGAGTAATTAATGATGTAATTTTCATTTTTGAAAAAAGTGCATTATAAATGTGTAAAAGAAATTGATATATTATGAAATTGGATATATAATATATAATTTAATGTATATAATCTCATTTGAGGTTCAACTTTTTTATTTGCATTATGAATATACTATAATTTGTAATGCTGTAATGTACTGCTGTAGAAAAAAAAGCATCCTTGTCCTATGTACAGTACCCTACTAAAACTTAAAAAGAGTGTGGAAACGCCAAGACAATTTAACAATTGATGATTTTATTAACCAAGACTATTTAATTATTGAAAAAATTGAACAATGATCAAAGAAATTTAAAATTATTGTTACTGTTTTAAATAACTATTGAAAATGTTTAACTTTTGAATGGTAGTGATCATATGGTAATATGAAATGTATTTCTTATTATATTTTTTATCATTTTTTCAGTGCTTACAGCTAATATTCTACTAGAACTACATTTCTTTTTTAGTTTTATCTGGTTTTCATTTCGTTTCATTACATTATTGTGAATGTACCTCTTTCCTGTCTGTAGGTCTTTCAGGGAACTGCTGGCCTGGTGGAGGAGGTGGTCAACGGCCCACTTAGGCAAGTGAGCGCCGCCCTTATAGAGGTGATGGAGCGGTACATAAGTCAAGGAGAGATGCTGTCTGAGATTCAGGCTCTTCACTCCAGGTAAATTTTCTTAAAGTATAACAAAAAAATTTTTTTTTGTAGACGTAAAACGTACTTACTGTATATGTTATAAAGGTCCAATGATATCAGACGCTGATAAAGAAAAAGGGTAATCAAAACCCAGACACACCATACAACTCGTCCTTAAAATGTATCCTCTGAAATGTTGTGACAGGAGCAAAATTCTCAAAACATGCTGAACGAAGAAAATAAATTAAGAAAATGCAGCTGTCTCAATACTGACGACCAGGCACTATTTGGTTTTATAGATTTATAACAAACATTTAAAATAATTGATTTATGCTAACTCCGATTCAGTGGTTGCGTTAGACGTTCTCATTTTCGATCATTTTGACGGACAGGGTCGTAAAAATTCCGTCATAATTTGTTACCCGTGATTTAATTTTAATAAGATGTTTGATAGTTTTTATTTTTGTTCAAATTTTCATTTTTTAATCATGAACAAGACGAGCATATAGGCTAGATTATACATGTATTTATTAAGAGGCTGTGCTTTCGACACCACAGGAAGCAGATGAATGTTTGCCTCCCCCTGCAGTGACAGCGGAGACCACTTAAACACAAGCTTTTGTGCCTGAACAGACTGCTCTAATATGAACAGAGCAATATTACAAAATACAATTATGATTTAAATGAGCAAAACCTGAAAAAATAAACTGAACCAACCATGTCAACTTTCTGTATCTGCCTGACCTCAAATCTTCCTATTGGTCCAAATCGACTTAAACTGTATGCTCTTCTGTGAGTAATCAAACTCATCAAGGGAGACTGTTGCAGAGGCAAACTGACCATATGCTCAGAACATTCTTAAGAACTTCCGCAACGATATAAGCCAGCTGGAAAACTTCCAGTGAAATGTCACTTGTGGGTATGTCATTATCGTCAATGTCCTGAGGTAGCTTTAACAGCATCAATAGTGTAATACTTAGTTTCTAAACAAAATATAGTCACTTAAATATTCAAGCCTAGCATTAATTTAGTTATTCAAATGTAAAACGACAAAGATGCGTCCCTCAATGTTCCGCCTCAAATCCAATTCGACCATCAGTTTTTCTTCACACTGTATGTTAAAGATTTATGGTGCACTTTAGTTAGATTCACACTCGCCGCCAACTAGACAGAATAACGGATGGCCTTCACTGATAGAAAAATTAAATCAATGACTCATATTCGTTTAACATGACCTTTGCTCAGATTTATGATTCAGTGGCTTAATATACCATTAAAGTAACCAGAAAGACTTTCAACAACATCTTTTATGGTTTTATTGGATCTCAGTTGCGGAGGAATGTTCTAATTTAAGTTAACAACACTGGATGTCCGCATTACTACCTTACAGCAAAAAAGGGTAAACTTGTCTTACACAAAGAATAATTTTGTTTGTTTCATCAGGTTTGCAATTGATTGGTGTCCTGCTGAAAAGCTTCTGATCTTTCTCAAGACTGCAACCACTGTATGTCACCTGAGGGTTGAGGAGGGTTACCCATCACACGGCCGAGCTACTCTCCTGTCTGTGAGAAAAGACGGCAATCTGTTTGATATCACCCATCTACAGGTAAGGAAGAGTGAAAAGGTTTGGTTTCAATTTGCTTATCCATTTGCTGATCCATGCCTTTTATTTTTTAAAAGTGTTTTTTTTACACTTTTTTTTACCCCTGATTTCAGCCCCCAGACCAACATCCTGTCCTGACAGAGTGGCTTGAGTTTCTCTCCTCCAATCCGAACATCTGATTTCACACAATTTACTCCAGAGCTAGAAAGGAAGGTCTCCATCACTTATGTCATGTCACGAGTCAGAGTCTATTACATTACACATACACCATCTGCATTGTACAGTTCTAGTTGTATTGTTGATTATATAAATGAATGTTTGTATTGTCTGTGTACATATTGTGAGTTATAAAGTGCTTTCAGTCTTTATCTAACCAACCCAGACTGTCATTATTTTTATAATTATTATTTGCATAAAATTGCTCTTCACCCATAATCAAAGGATTGGACATTTAAATCAGCATTTAAATTTGAGGCTCATTACATGTTTTCTAGTCGAAAAGAGCTATGCGTTGTTCAGTCAGTAATTGCAAGAGGTCACATGACTCTCAGCAGTTTAAATGTCATGTTTGTGTAAATAAAATGAATCTAAAATGTTTTAAATGGCATCTAGTTTTCACTTCCCACTTTTACTTTTACACTTCTACTCTTGTTTTTGAACACTAGAGGGCAGCACTTTAAGTAAGTAGCACCACATGCACATTCCATCCGCCGTTGTCTGACATAACAGGTTAGGTAACAGTTTAGACTCAAGCTTGTTCTTCTGCCGCCTGTAAAGTTAATCCTCCTTTTTTTTACTACACAACAGAGTTGTATAGAATCATTTTTCACTTTTGAAGTGTCGGTACATTTCCACCTCTGACACTAACAGCTCCCATCACATTGGCTTCTGGCCACACCTGAGCTTATGAAACGAGATGCAAATCAATCATTTTTCCCCTCATGGTTATTCTAATATACTCTACTTGGCACTTTGAGCATGACTCCACTTTCTGTACCAGTTATCCGCCCTCTGGTGCTGCACAACAGGAGCTGCTCTCATTGGCCAAATAAGATGTGAGGTTTGTTCTGGATTTGGCCAATAGGGAGCTGTGAAACTGATTATGAGGGCACAGTGACCCAGTTCTGAGTACATGTGTGTGGAGAGCACTCCATATTCTCTGCTCATTCTGGTGTCTGTAATGAGATGGCCTAGACTCTATGCTGTGCTTTGACAATTGTCTTTGTGGATCAGATTCTATGTCTGACAGTGGAAACTATAACAGGTCTTTGCAAATAATGACTTTTGGCTTTCTGTGTCCTTGGTAAACCCAAAATGGCCTT
The DNA here is from genome assembly GCF_949357685.1 of Gobio gobio. Lineage (NCBI taxonomy): Eukaryota > Metazoa > Chordata > Actinopteri > Cypriniformes > Gobionidae > Gobio > Gobio gobio. Next base: position 42,781,603 of record NC_137097.1, read on the forward strand.
AAAGGTCTTATGCAGAATTGGCAGGATCTTGTCATTTAGTATTTGCGTAGCTAATTGAACCATACCCCCCCCCCCCATTCTTTTCATATCGATTTGTCATATGTTAAAAATGTTATTTATTGTTCAAATTAATTTAAATTAGTGTACTAAGTTGAATTATAATTAATGAAGTAGGTATTTTCTTTTTCTCCACTTGCTTATAATTTTCTGCTTGCATTTATTTACTGTAGTTAAACAGTTTAATACTATTTAATAATATAAAAATAACTATTTGCAAGAGCTTTTAGTTGCTTTAGCTATATTGATTTCATTTTTTAAGGTTGCCTTTATTTTTATGGTTGTTTATTAAATGGCCCATTCATTGTTGTACATTTCCAGTATTTAATATTTCAAATGTTCCTCCATTTATTTATGTTGCTGTTCCAACGTATGAACGATCTGTAAATTTTGTTTTGTTTTTGATAGAAGTTTCGTATACTCACCAAGGGTACATTTTATTTAATCAAAAATACAGTACAATATTGTGAAATATTACATTAAAAGCTAGTTTCTATTTTAATTTAATTTATTCCTCTGATGGTAAAGCTGAAATTTCAGCAGCCTCCAGTCTTCAGTCACATGATCCTTCAGGAATCATTTGCTGTTCAAGAAACTTATTATTATCAATGTTGAAAACGGTTGTGCTGCTTAATATATTTGTGGAAACCATGATACTTTTTTCAGGATTCTTTGATGAATTGGAAGTTAAAATTATATGAAATGGAAATCTTTTGTAACCGTATAAATCTCTTTACTGTCACTTATGATCAATTTAATGTGTTCTTGCTGAATACATTAGACTGACCCCAAACTTTTAAACAGTATGTATTAATTTAATTATGTATTGTCAGAGAACTCTACTGTCCTATTCAATGGCAGCACTTATGGAAAAGACTTAGCATAATTTCCTGTCTTCTATCAGCTCCCACTAGAGGACACACAGACTTAGCGTTACTATTGAGAACAGAAATGATATATTTTGCTAATTACTCTTGGTACTGAAAAGCAACTTAGTATTAAATTATAATTTAATGCTTTTATACATTATTTTACAATAAACGTGTTCAGTACACCTATAAACCAATATTTATTCAACACAAAAGTAAAAAAAAAAAAAAATCTGATATCTTCTTAAAGAAAGACAACACAGTACTCGTTTCATAAAATGGCTTTATGAAGTAAAAGACACCTGAAATTCATGTCTGAATATGGTTCTATAATATGCATACACTCTACTTATATGTCTGTGCTTGTATATTTATATATCTGCATTGAGCATATGAACTTTACAAAAAAATATATATTATACATTTTAAAACAATTAAAGTATGTTTATCTTACATATATTAACAAATATTTTACAAAGTCACAGGGATGTGAATATGCGTGAAGGTTCATACCATGTACAGCTTGTCATTTGCATCATAGCTAAAATGGTTATTTAATCTCTGAGTGGGGGTGTAGCAGGAACCCAGGCCTGAGTTTGAGGAGACGCTTGGTGTTCTGCTGCTGTTGTCTCGTCTCTGGAAGTGGCCTGGAGATCCTTCTGGCCTGGCTGTGACTCCTTGCAAGAGACATTTTGCACTTGTTCCCTATGTAGAAATGTGAGTGTTTCGGTCTGCTTCATTATTACCACCCATTTCAATTAAGCAATGAAATGTGGCTCAAAGACCCTTTTAACTGCCCTATATGGTTAGCTAGCCATAAAGGCTACTGACCGAGCATTAGACACCAAAGCATCCCTTCAAAATGTCTCAAGTGCTTTTAAGTGCCAAAGGCATTAGTTTGTTTTCTGGTTGGTTCTCTTGGAAAGGGTTCTAATGTTCGTACCCTTTTTTTGTCTTTCAGTCAACCAGCAGTGACCCACTTTAACATAGCAGGGGTTTGCAACCTCAGGCATCAATGCGGAAAGAGAGCAGTTTCTCAGAGTGCATGTTATTCAGCGTGCGCAGGTCAGGAAGTTTGAGCAGCAGCTTGGTGAATCGGGAGGCGTCGCAAGGTGCGCTCTTGCTGATGAGGCTTCGGAGAGCCCGGATTAGACTTTCCTGAAGCATCTCCACTGAATTCACATTTTCAATGCCAGAACGGTCTGTACAACAGAAACAAATGATGAGAGACCGAATTAATTAGTGGATCAAACTTAAGGTACTTACTATATGATAAATATGTTGTGTCAAGCCATTAAAGGGATGGTTGACCCAAACATGAAAATTCTGTCATCGTTTATGCCTTTCTTCTGTCTAAGAATTAATTTTTTTTTTTTTAAAGGCCTCCGTTTTTATGTTCATACAATGAAAATCAATGGGGTCTGATGTTGTTTTGTGCACCATTGACTTTAAATGTATAAACAAGTTTTTCAAAATATATATATTTTTTCCACAGAAGAAAGTCAGTTATGCATGTTTGTAATATGATATGTTTTTTTTTATTTATTTTTTTAATGATTTATCCCTTTCATATCATTTACCCACCCTCACATCATTTCTTTGGAAAACACAAAATAAGATCAGATTAGATTAGAAGATCATATCTCTTCACAACACTTCCTATGGATTAGTTTTGACACCTTTATAACCTTTTTGGATCATCTACCTGGACTTTCAATGGAGGGACAGACACCTCTTAGGTTTCATATTCCAATTTTTGTTTTGAAGATTAAGCAAAGTCTTTTGGGTTTGCAACAATTGGGTAAATGATGACAGAATTTTCATTTTTGAGTTAATTATCCCATTAACACTAATATGCAACCTACCTGCAGAAACCAGCACCACTGCAGTGAAGAGTCCCAGTTCTTCTGCTGAGAGCTCTAATGCGTTGAGTTTTTCACTGAAGTCAAACATGGTTCCCAGTAAATCGCCCATGCCCATGCTTTTCAGGGACTCCAATCTGTAGGTGGCACCTGAGATGAACGTTACAGTCTTCTCTTTTACATTAAACAGAGAGGAGAAGCGTACCATGAGGACCTGCAGGAGAGATTAAAAAATAAATCATACTTAGTAAAACCTAATTGGCATTGTGGCCTTTTATGTTTGACCAAAGTCTGGTGTTTTAAATGAAATCCCATTGACTTACCTCAAATGTTCCGGCCTTCAGCAAAGTGACCTGGTCGTTTTGGGATAGAGTGCTAAACCCTGGGATGTATTTGGCGAACTCCACCACCTCTCGCACCGCTGGGGTGAAGCTAAGAGAGAAGTCTTCCCAAATTTCCTGGGGTGTTTTGTTGGGGTCTGAGTAAGGATGCATGTTCATTGGACAAGCCTGGAAAAAAGAAACTGGTTCAAAATCAAAAAGTTCACTTCTAAGACTTCTAGAATATATCGTTAGAATAACAAAGGTCTTACCAGCAGAATCTCCTTGCGTTTTTTCCACGGACAGTTCTGACCCTGGAAGCTGCTGTTTAACTCCTGACTGTGGTGGGCTCCATAGAGGTTACTGTTTGGAGATTGCTGGCCATTGTTATTGTGCTGCTGATGTTGCCCGGGTGCTTGGGAGGCTTGAAAATGGAGGCCGTTTTCTGGTGGCACCTCGAAGTTGTTACAATGATGAGTGACATTATTATCATGGTGGTAGATGGTGTTGTGGCCATTGAGGTGGTATCCAGCCATGCAGCGGTTGCTGCTTTGGTTGTCCAGCTTGCCGTTGTGAGGCAGCAGCGCTGGTCCTAACTTATCATGGGCGTAGACGAAGGTCTCGCGGTGTGCCCGGGTTATGGCAGCGATGGTTTTGTCTACACCTGGGCTAGAGCATGTTGGTGGAGAAGAGGTATGAAGTGGGGGGCTATGAGCCGGTTGCACTGATGGGGTGGTTGGGGCTGATGGGGATGGTGCTACGGGCACTGCAGGGGCCTGGGGTTGCAGCCCCACTGTAAGGCCTGGGCAAGGAGATGAGGAAGAGGTGGAAGGGGACAAGGAAGACGAGCACGGGGTGTTTGATGTGATGCTCGCCAGCTGGAATTCATTCTGAAGCTGGTTGTTCACCATGTTGTTCATGGCGTTCTGCATCTCGGCCAGCATTCGCTGCTTCTCGCGTTTTGGGATACGGCCGAAACGGACAGCTGGGGGAAAGGAAAGTACAGAAAATGTCACAATTGTATCATATTTATGTTGTACGCCAATGTTCTATTAAGAAACTTTTTGTGGGATGTGCAAATATTGGTACTAAATCGGATATTAGTTGATTTATTTTAGTTTTTTTTTTTTTATAATTTTTTCCATCCCTAAACTTTTCTTGGTTGTATGGATACTCACCATCTCGGGACATTCCCACAGACAGACACTTTTTGAAACGGCACTGCTGGCACCGGTTCCGATTGATCCTCATAATGGTACAAGTTTCATTCTTCAGGCACTTTTTGTACTGGATGTTCTGCTGGATGCTGCGTCGAAAGAAACCCTGTGGACAATGCAAAGATAACATAAATGTTAATTAAAAAAAAAAAAAACTAAATCTTTAATTAAAAATGCAATGTTTATTAAACTTTTGTAAATTGCCATTTTCTTACCTTGCAGCCCTCACAGGCATGGACACCGTAGTGAAAACCAGAAGCCACATCACCACACACTTTGCACAGCAACACCATTCCATTCAGCTCTGGAAGGAAAGTCAGATATTATAATCATTCTCCTGGATACTGTACTGTACATTAATCAGGTAGAGTATGGTTCTTATCACTTACTAGTAAGGGTGGCAACTGATTTGTTGGGTGAATTGCGTGCACCATCATCGCGGCCTCTTGGTGATCCACCAGAGCATGATGAGCTTCCCTCCTCTCCTGATCCAGAACTCGAGCTGCTGCTAGAGCTGCTGCTACTGCTGCTGGTGTACATGCGTGAGGAATCATGGGATCCATTGGGGGATGGCGGGAATGAAGAACCAAAGCAGGGCTGCGTAAAGGACTGCAGGCTGCTGTTGGAATTCTCACTGTACATGGACACAGGGCTGGTCCGGTTGGGAGAGCCTCCACACGATCCGATGTATGATATCACCCCACCTAGCGGTGAAAAAGAAAAGCACATTTACTAGATTGCTCCCTGTTCGGTGCACTGTGCAAAAACAAAAAGTGAGAGAGGCCCACCGAGACGGAGTTGAAAATGTTCTTATATTTTTTTTCTCCTCCCTATAACAGTTTTGTTGTTACATCCTCATTAAAATGTTCCCATAACTTCTTCTCTCCGTTACACAAGGAGTTTCACTGAAACAGGAAGCGGAGAGAATCTGTCCTAGTGGAAAATGGGGATACTTTCTAGGAACTGTTATTGCAAACTGGACGGGGACATTAAACAAGTTATAGCGACCACTCCTTTTTTCCAGAATTTGTGTCTCAGAGGGCTTTTTTTTTGGGTGGTTTACAGTTTCACTGGCACCGGTAAGCCATGTGAGCAAGCCACATTTGACTCATGGTATTTCTGTGTATCAAATACACAACCCTGCATGATGTGTTGGTAGCACATGCCTAGACATGTGCATTGATAAAAACATTTACAACTCTGTTTTCGTTCGACTTATATCCTGCTCATTAGTTTACCTCATTAGCTCAAATCAGATAAGACAAGTTAACTTTGCTCTTGAGGAACTGTGCAGTGTGATAGAGTTTGACTGTAGCATGTATACTATTCCCTAATGTCTGATAATTCCTGCTGCCTTTCCTAACCTTTTGTCCCCTGAAGTTAAACTCCCTGTCCTTTGCTCTTGTTTTACTGTTTCCTTCTGTACACCTAATGGAAACATGTTTGTGTACTTTGCCTTTTGTTTTTCTCTTAAATGACACAGCCTTTTTTGAGTGTGTGTGTGTGTGTGTGTGTGTGTGTGTGTGTGTGTGTGTGTGTGTGTGTGTGTGTGTGTGTGTGTGTGTGTGTGTGTGTGTGTGTGTGTGTGTGTGTGTGTGTGTGTGTGTGTGTGTGTGTGTGTGTGTGTGTGTGTGTGTGTATACACTGCCCGGCCAAAAATAGGTTGCTGTTTGGATTTAAACAGACAAATGCTTAATAGTCTATGATTGGATCATTATTGCAGTGATAATTATGTTTCTAGCATGTTATATGTTTGGCAACAGTTCTTCCAACCCTATGATTTAATGATTCATCAGGCTCAAATTGTGAAAGAATGGTTGGGAGGGAGCATGAAAATCATTTTCACACATGAAATGGCCTTAAATGAATTTAAAGTTTTTGGGATGTGCTGGATGAGACTTTACAGAGTGCTTGACTCTTGCATTGTCAATACAAGATCTTGACCAAACATTGATGCACCTCATGATGAAAATAACACCACAACATTTATTTCCATCAAGAGGTGCATCAATGTTTGGTCTTATATTCTTATATTGATATTCTTAGATCTTATATTGACAATGCAAGAGTCAAGCACTCTGTAAAGTGCTCTTATTTCAGTGTTAAGTTGTGGATACCAAAGTGTTTTGCATTTATAATCTTTACAGCATTTGAAATGTCAAAGGCAAACCAGTTCGTGGTTACATAAGTGTGCACTAGCACAAAAGGTCAACAAGCTACTGTGTCAGGTGGAGCCACAACATGGAAACACTCCTGTCACGTATTAGATTTATCTTCACTTGGCAGTTTTAGTCTAGACTAGGCTATAACTGAGTTCATTGTGGGTGTTTCGGTTATAGGCTAGTTACATGGCAACAGTGGTTTTGGATCTTTACCCTGCTACTGTTCAAAAACCCGCTTCCTTTGGCTCCTAATTGTTTTTAAATCTAAACAGACTTTCCTAAACATTCTGTCAAAGGAAATACTTGTGTAAGCACAACGGGGGCGCGTGTGAGCTGTTCAGGCGTATCATTGGGGAAGCACGCCTCCCCTCCACGTGCACCACACAAGGCCAGCCTTTCAACGAGACTCGGTTCATTAGGCACGCCTCTCAAAAAACACCCCCGCTTTTTAAAACGCTTCACCATTCATTCACGCCTAGATGCAACGAGCAAGCCTCAACACTCTACATTAATAATGCTGTCAGTGTTTATATTGGTTTCATTATATTTGTCCCTTTAACCCACTAGAGACTGGACTTGTAGGGAATTTACGACAGGTAAAGGGTGAGCGTTTTGTTAACCCGAACCCCCACCAATTCCAACACAGATATGAATAAATATAAATATTTGCGATAATGACCTATAAACAATTGTTAATGGGGAGTGATACGAGAAACAGAACGCGAACACAGCTATGTAGGATGAGCATATTTAAACAGTGTTGCTATGGGCAACAGTCATTATTAAAAAAAATTGACTAATGAATGAACGACTGACTAATTTATTACGACTGCGCCGTAATAAATCAGAATTAGCAGTCAGACGTTTATCAGCATTTTATAGCACGTCTTCGAATCATGGATTCCATTAATCGGGATTTAAACACGAAATTTCCGAGTTATAACGACAAATAAAACTAATTCTAAAAATACGCTGACACATTTCCTCTTTATTGTATCATAAACTAAAGTTAGCCTTCATATTATATGCATAATCAAAGATACATCTATTACATGTTTTAAACACTAGGCTAGTTCCAAGAAATAGCCACGCACGGGGATATTTTGTGACGCTGTATTCATGCCAGAGGGAGAGAAAAAACTGTTATGTTGAACTGGATCAATTTCATGTCCCAGTTTTGAAGTGAACACGGGTTAACGTGATGTCCAGCCCCGCGTCTCACTGTACGGTCCAATCGCAGCGCGCACATGGCTCACACTGCAGCGTCACACACGGGTTCGCGCTCGGAGGGCAGACACATCGCAAGGCGGAATTATGTAATGAGTGCCTGCGCTTACCAATGGCTGTAGGCGGAGAGAGAAGAATGAAAACAAAAAGCACATGGCTAGGCACGGCGGTCCATGTGAATCGAGTGAGGATCTTCGACGCTCGCCTACATCACAGGGATGTCCGTACACCTGACTTTCCAGTTATGACCTAGTTCCCCGAAATTCATGAGAACACCCGTGTCTTAACCCCCCTTCGTCTGGCATTTACATTCTATCTATATCGCCAACTTTTCTCACGCCAGATACGATATAAACATGCAAATTAAGCAAACTCGAACAGTCGTTTCACACATATGAAGGCACTTTTATCAAGGCGTAATGAATAATCTCGAAATTATTAGTACGTCTTTAAACATATCTTCGCGATTATTTATTTCAGAACGTCGTTAGGATAAACATTAAAAAAATAAAAAAAACATTACAAAAATATTATTTAGATAGCTGTGATGTTCCACCGCACTGATGATACATTTAGTTTGTGGACTGTTTGCCCAACAGTGGTGCGTATACAACACATGTATTAACATGCAATTTGATGATTATTAATAGGCGAAACAAATCGCTAGAGCCAGAGCATCCAAAGAGTCTTACCTGTGTTGTTTGTGTCTACTGTTGTCGTCATGTTGAGCCCCAGTAAAGTCATGCAGGTTTTTGACAATCTCCAATGCAAACACCCAGAGAGGAGATGCGCTCTCTCTAGATGCACTTCTGTTTTTCTTGTCACTACTTCTTTACGATAAAGTCATAACTGCCATGCAATGGCTCTCGTGAAATCGCATAAAATATGTGCGCGTCTGCTAGATGCTGATAAAAGATATTAAATGCTGCGCAAAGACGTCAGTGAAATGTGGTTCATTCAGTAAAAACGATATCATACGCCAGTGCGCCTGTCCTGTCACTCGCTCAAACTGTGTCGCTCTGAACTGTTCTGTCAAGTCTGCCCGGTTTTGCTTAAACTGCCTCGTTCCAAGGAGCATGCTTGGATGAGACGAGCGCAGGCGCACCTCCTTCCCCGCCGCTGCACGAGGCTCGAAATGTGTCCATGTGACCTCGACGAAAACCTCGTGGCCCAGTGACACAGTTTCTCCAGAGCACATTTCGGGTGCGAATTTAAAAAATCCCCGCGCACGTGCCTGCCTAAGTATTGGGAAATGTCTTTAAGTTGAAGAGTTTGAAATCGCCTGATGTCAAAGAGGAATTGACTTTATTACTGTATCTGGTGCTCGCGTATTACGCATGAAAAGTGGTTTTGTATAAGGAAGGAGAAGTTTGCAGTGCAAGGGTTATAGACTTCCAAGTAAATGTGAAACTCGTCAGCACTCCTTATCCATTTTTTTAGAATGTGTGGGAAGATCTTTGCTCCCCCTATACTCAAACAATACAATAATTCATGACAAAATGTCAGTGTTGGACGATATACACACATCAAGTAGGCTACATGAGTAAAAGTAGTCAAGTAAAGTACGCAAGTTTTAATGTAAGCGTTTAATGTAAAAGTACTACTACTACTACTACTGTAGTACTAGTGCCTACTGATCGATTAACCATGTTTATTATTTATTTAGCCAGCAGATTAGTGCAGAAATGCATTGATCTGCAAATAGGAAAACGTTTTATTTTATTACCAAAACATGGTAGGCTATTATCACAACATTAAATTTAAATAGGCCTATATAAGTTATTGATAATTCAAGTGTGCAAACAAGGGGATATGCCATATAGTATTTTAAAAATTAGAAAATGTGTGTATAGCAAATGACACATGAGGCAAAGATGCATTAACATTTTTAAGATGGACGCTATACAAACATATAGTGTGCAACTGTGCATGGATATTAATATGCGTTATTTGACCTACAATCGCCGCACAGGCGGTGACACTCAAATCCGGATATGATCACTGTATATTACAGAAGTAGCTAGAAAGTGAAAAAAAAGTGTTAACTTTTCACAGACTTTGTCACACATAGAAATATCAGAAAATAGACCTAAAATTATCATGACAATGTATGTATTTACATAATTGTAAAAACATGAAATCTGATGATTTAGATGTTAGTGATATGCTTTCTGTGCTCAAAATATGCTATTGCGCACTTGTGTTTCAGTTTAAACAGGTATTGAAGATGATGCTGCTAACATGGAGACCAATTAAAAGTGGAAATGTGGTAAGTAAGGTAAACTCTAGCCTATTGCTATATACTATAGCCTAATTATAAACTAAACCAGGATGTGCTCACCACGTTTGCAATGCACGACCATAATATGTAACGTCGTGTTTAGAAGAGTTATTTTGGCACTTTCCTGTGCTTTTCAGCTTTTGGGGCTATTTTAAGTTTATTTTCAAAAACAGCCGTTCACCCCCAAAATACATTTTCATTGTGTCCCATATAAAGCTTCTCCCTTAGAGAAAAACGGACCAGCTTTTGGAAGACCATTATCATCTTGTCGGGGCTCCTGTAGGCACGTGCACGTGCCTGAGAATAAAACCGTGCTGCTTTAGAAATAGACCATCTCGCAGCAATGAGCAGTCACATCCGTAACATCACTTTAGTGACCATGGCACAGCACGAGCCACTTGTTGCATTAACGTGAATCTCTCTGGCGCTTTATTTCAGGTATGATTAATCATTCTCACCTGTATAACAACACTGTGTGACGCTGCACGTGACAAGCAACGCAGCGGGTGGAAAACATAAACAAGATGATTCATCGACGAGCTGTTTGCACCAAGTGTTGTCTGATGTTGTGAACTGACCGCGCCTGTTGCTTCTCGGACCATATCTTTACGGCACTTTTCTGAATATTTGTATTGGTTGTTTAGTCTATCACGGGGATGTGATAACAGTGCCTCTGCAAAAGTGAGATGGTGAAGTTTTCGTCACGTTTGCACATCACACTACCTGCACCAAACACCATGAGACCGGGCGCGCGCAACCCACGTAATCGCATGAGTGGACTTAAAGCTGCGCACGCACTGCGTTTGACACATCGCTGAGTTCAAATGCAAAATCACTCCATTCGCGCACCGTGGCCGTTCTGTGACCGCGCGCGCGCGCGCGCACATACACAACTCACATGGCTGGACCATAATCCGACCCAGCAGGTCTGTTGTATCTTGGTGAGTGCTAGAATTAAAATGAAAAATAATCTGACCTGATACCAACTAAATATCAATAATATTTTTGGGGGTGAACTTATGTTAATGTTAGTAATCCTAATGTTTTATCCTTATTTTGGCTTCCATGAAGTCATGAACATGGTATTATGATGGTAGGCGATCATATGGTAGGCTACTTTGATCTGTACCATTTATAGGTAAGGCCTTATTTACGAACCACACCTCTTATTCACATTCCCTTGCATTGTAGCTAACATCCCTGTACATTATAGCCTAAATTGTCTATTTGGTATATTGTGTAGGCTATTTTTTAATATTTATTTTTATTCACTCATTTTACTTTTTTTTGTATCTTGTCGCTGCCATTCTGTCTGTGCACTAAAACTTCTTTCATCTAGACAAATTCCTTGTGTAAGTAGGCCTATAGGCTACTTGGCAATAAAGCTTATTCTGGTACTGAAATATAAACGCATCAAGAACTGAATGAGTAACGTACCAAGCTTTTAGATCATGCATTTCAGTATGGCCTGATTTTTTCTTTTCTTTTGCGCCGCTAGGGTGGTAGCCTATTTGTTTACGTGGTACTACAAAGTAGGCTACTTCAAATAATAGTATTCATGTCCAAAGCCCGTGGGGGTAGCCAATTGAATGGTATAGCTATAGGCTACCTTGCCAAAAACTATTGCAGTAACTTTCGGGGTACACTTAATTTTAAGGTGTCATTTGTTACAGTGTAAATTTAAGTGTATATTTAAGTAAGGGTTAGTTGCATGTAATTATGCATAATTTACTGTTGTTGTTGTTGTTATTATGGTAAGTAGCCACATGTAACATGGACACTGTACACCAACTTTCGTTATTTACTACCAAGTTAATATTTACAACTTAATTCGTACATTATTTACTGTGTTGTTGTTCGTTTTAAAATGAGGGTGAACCATCAAAACATTAGGCTACAAGTTATTTATTCTCCAGAAAGCACCACACCTTGTCAGCCGTGCATATTTTTAGCAATGACGATTTACAACGTGCAGCGTGATAGCCTCATGGACTCACGGCGGCTAAGCTCTGTATATCTGAACTATTCAGCTTTTACTACTGTGTTATTTGTCTTCTTTGTGTTGTCTGGCGCAACAGCGCCCGTGCTCGACAACGTGAGGAAGTCTTTGCTGGCGAACACTCATTAGCCTCTCATCATTGCGGTTTCCCTCCCTCTGGGAAACACCAAAGGCGGCAGGAGAGCCAAGACTATCTAAATGTGTTGGTAAAACATTGATGCATGCCTTTAGAGTGAGCAAAGCCCGAGAATATCAAATCACAGCCACACAACGAATTCATTAAGAGCGGTTTTAATAGGGATTCCTGACACAGAAAAGTTTAATCAATATATATTCTTAAAATAAATGTATAATATAGTGTTTTACAAATAACGGTTCAGTGGGCACAAACGTTAGCAAAGTAGCGCATAGTGGCAAACAGACGTACGCTAGCAAAAGGGTTCTTATGAGGATGCAAGGTAACCATAGCAACAGTGGGCTGCTCGTGGGCTTCTCTCAGGATCTGACTGAGATTTAACAAATAGTCTGTATATGTATAGCTACACTCCTGGGCAAAAAAAGGCAAAAATATTTAGTTGTGTTTTAATGGTCCCAAACATTTTAATCACAAATAACTGGCCAGGAAATTAGCAAGAATTGCACAAATAGGCCAACTATATAGCTTAGCCTTCCCCATTTTGCTGCCAGTTTTATATATATATATATATATATATATATATATATATATATATATATATATATATATATATATATATATATATATATATATATATATATACACATTCAAGAGTCAGTGTTGTTCCACTCAATGTAAATGGCTCAAACTGTTCATGAGTGAGTGAAAAATGTCAGTTCGTTTGAGTTTAAAATTAGTTCAAATAGCTTGACAGGGTTGAAATCTGGACTCTGACCCAAAACATGAGCCTAATGGACTTTTACTCAAGCCACTTCTTGGTTGTCTTTTAAATTTGCAGGAGCAGTCTTGTTGAAAAATAACATCTGATCATTCTTCTTTAGAGAACAATTTTTCACATTTTAAATGACTTTTCACAGTAGCAGCAGTTAAAAAGCCTCCCCACACAATGACAACTCTTCCTCCTTGCTTCACTGTGCTGTGTTACAGGCTATTGCTCACCAGATTTTCAAAGACACAGATCTGGAGTATTACTATGCAACTCATGTTTCATTGCGATTCATCACTCCACACACAACTAGGTATATTCTGCAAAAAACTTCATTCTGTCTTTGATGTTTTTCTGATGGTTTAATGTCTTAAATTTGCTAATTTCCTGATCGATAATTTGTGGTTAAGACAATTAAAGGCTTAGCCATTTTGGGATTGTCTTTTTTTTCTTTATTAATTAAAGCTTGAGCAAGATGAATAGCCTATTAACAGATCGATTTTTTTTAAACATTCCTAAAAATACCCCCCCCCCCCCAAAAAAAAAGACAATCACTGGTAACAAACACTGTATAGCTCTATATACCTATAACACGGCTATATCATAATTAAAATAAAGTTTTAAAATCCGCAGACTAAACTGCAGCATTATGAATGTAGGTCACTTTGAGCCGCCTCCTAACCTACTGTCCGCGTGACTCAATAAGTCTCAGCGACTGCAGTGAGGGCGCTTTCTTTCTCACAGTTGCTCCTTTAATCACATATTCCTAAAAATGACTTCACTTGGAGTGATCCGGTGGTCGAGTTAATCCCTTTCTCACGAGGCTCATTTTAAGGCTAACGTCCTTTGGTTCTGCGCGGGAAAGGGGTTTCGTATCATAACACCGCCATTTCAAGATGAAAACATATTTTTAATATAGCCTACTTTAAACGACTTTTAGTATAGTTTAATAGCTTCAGGAACGTCTTCAAACTTCAAATTTGATTCGAGCCAGTCTTCTCTGGCGTGTGCCTGGGCTTTACGATGGAAACGCTCGCGCTGGACCGTTCAATCCTCAAGCAAATATAATAAACGATATTCGAAACCTCTTCCATGCATCGATGCGGCACAGAGAGGCATGCTTGATGCTTCCCCGTTCGCTGCAGTCGCAGGGTCCCCGTGCGCCATGTGAGTTGTCCCGCACCTAGGACAGTGCTGCACGCACAGGAGCGTGATAAGGGTGTGTCGTCACCGAATGTGCTGTTGCGGATGCGGGCGGTCACAAGGCTGCTCCACGTGCGGGCCGCTGTTACGACTTCAGCTCTGAAGTGGAACAGTAAAGTGGGCGTCGACCCGGCACTCTATTTTCGTGGAAAGCGGGTTGTCTCGTTCATCCATTAACGTAAACATCTCAGCGGTCTGAGGGAAACCAAAGCCGTGTAGCCTAATTGGGTTGTCGATCTATTTAAACGTGGATTCATCCTACACGATAGTAGGCTGCAGGCTAGCTGCTGTATTAACGTTATAGACATGCTTTGACGATAAACACGTTTTGTATTAATTAATCTAGCCAATACTATTCTTATAGGCTTTAAATTATTTCCATCTAACTTTTTTTTTTCTGTGGTGGACTCTGGCACTGTTATGGGCCTAACTGAACTCACACTGGCCTTGACCTTGCATGTTTTGCATTCAGGATTATATTGATCATTCTTATCTTGATATAGCCTAGGCTGCTATATAGCTGCTATTCTTGGGATCTCTTATCCACTACTTAATTACCATGTGAGAAGTTACAAATTAACGTTGTCAAAAACACCTTGTTTTGAACAATTTTACAAACCTGTACACTTTACCCTATATATAATGAATCATAATCTTACTGTTTACACAATATTAAAGAGTCCTACTTGAATACATGTGAGGTTCAGCGTTACACTTGTAGTATTGTGAATGACAATAGCACAAACCTGGCAAAGAGTGCGGTCTAGTGGAGAAGAATGGTAATTACAGTTCTACTTTTACTTTTTTTCTAATTCTACTTTTTGTCCCCAAGATCTCAAACTCCCAGTTCACATTCCAAGTATTTTTATGGTACTGTAAATTATTCAGCTAGTTTATAATTCCCAGTTCACCCTCTCATCACTGGGCATCACAAGAACTCATCTTTGCTGGTTTGAATCTTACCTCACAGGTAGGTCTTTCAAGGTTGGGAAGTATCCAACCTAGCAAAGACAGATCTTCTTGTCTTCCTTGCCACTTCGTCTATACAGCACAATTTCACCAGCCAGCTATAGGTTCATCAACAATAATCTCATCAAGTTTGGTCAGAAACTTTGGGGTAACCTTTGATGACCAGCTCACCTTCAAATACCACAAACCTCTACCAATGATCCATAACACAGCAGCACGACTGGTCATCAATGAGGCAGAGAGAACCCACATCACACCTCCGTTTATCTGTCTTGATGGATGCTTGCATATATAACTGCCATGGGCTCTGCTCTCCTACAAGTCTACATCCCCTCCAGAAGCCTGAGGTCAGTAAATGACCGGCACCTCATGGTACCTTCAGTGAGAGAAACAAAATCACTTCCAGAACATTTTCGTTCACTGTTCCTTGCTGGTGGAGTAATCAATGACAATATTCAAGAAACAGCCGAAAACTCATCTCTTCCGTCAGCTAAATTTTTTCCCCCCTATTCTTTCACTTTCCTTAATCTCTCCCTGTTCTACTATTCTAAATTATGTCTGAAACTTTGTATTACCTACACCTATCATGTTTATTGCCTTTTTATGATAAATCGCTTGTTATATTCTCCTCTCATTCCCATAAGTCGCTTTGATAAAATCATCTGCTAAATTAATAAATGTTAATAATAATAAAAGAAAACAATCAAATATAAAATGGCCTGCCTTATAGCTGGTTTAAGATTGTCTCCTAAACTGTCAGAGTAAGTGAGTAAACACCAACCTTGCTTTTCATCCTGACCTGCTGAAAGTGCTCTAAGCTCCAAACCCATGTAAAACCAACAATAAATTCAAGATTTCTAAATTGACTGCCCAATCGAGAAGCAGTCTCTCCAAAAAAAGAATGCTTAAACCGCTCAATTTTAATAGTTTTACGTCAAAGTGTCAGTTCAGTTGCATAGACTGTCAATGGAGGGTCAGAAATCTCTCAGATTTTATCCAAAAAGCTTTCAAAAGCATATTTTGGTTTGGAACGACATGATTCATCAGTGACCTAACACTTTAACTGTCAACCACTGCCAATATTTTAAATATACATTCCAAGGTTCCACATTCAGAAATGTGCAGATGTGATGGCAAAATCTAAAAATAGATTTGAGTTGTTTTCTTTAATTTTTTCACCTTTCATTTTCTCTTTGTTTTTTAATTTATGTTGTATTGTGAAACATGTGATATGTTCTTCTGATGTAATATGGACGTTAACATTGGTTGATAATAAAGCGTAAAAAAGGTTCTACGTTCAGTTTAGACGCATTTGATTTGCTTCCCCTAGTGGCCGGTGATACGCGTGTTGAAACCACACCTCCATGAATGAACAACAACAATGAGGAACAACAACAATGAGGAAGTATTAGTAGCCCACAGGACGGTGCTGAATTATAGCAAAGATTTACCCGAATATTGCCTTTAGAATCATGCTGAAACTTAGATAATATCTAATTCGTCTTTTGATGTTGTAATGTGGAAATCTTTAACCTTTTAAACACCTTGTAAAAGGCATGTTTTACTTAATCTCTGCAGTGTTTATACTGTCAGCCCCTGTGTTTTCTGAATCAGGTAAGCAAGATAACTTGTACAGTTTTGCAGCACTAACCCTGAAGCACATGTTTTGATATTCTACTTCATTATATACTCTAACAATTATCATCATTGAAGACTTGCTTGCTTTCAATTTGCATGCTCTGCATGCTCACTTTTTTGTTTATAAAAACATGTATTCCTTGTTACATGTAGTTACTATATCAATAATGATAAATTATGCATAATTACATGCAACTAATCATAGTACATGTAGTGAATTAATATTACTCAGTAGCCTACTTAAATGTATAATTACACTGTAACAAGGAAACCCTAAAATACAGTGTAACCAGAATCTCTGATCTAAAATGTATCCTAACTCTACTCTCTCACAGGGTCACATTCGCTATGGGTCTTTGCTACATTTTTGACTGGAGACAAATCAGTCTCATTCCCAGAGTTCACTGCAGTCATTAAGCTGGATGATATTGTCATGGGTCACTATAACGCAGATGAGAGAAGTTTTGTCCCTGCGACAGCGCAAGAATCTGTTAATGTCACGGAGCAAATGACTATATCAACAGTCTTTAAAGACATTCACGAGGACATGAAAACCAAAGCATACTACTTAATTGATTACTTAAATTATACAAGAGGTAATTATTCTCTAATGGTCTTTTGTTATTCTCTTGAGAGTGCCCTGGAAAAAAAATATTTTAATTCAGATCTGTCCATTATGTACACAGAGTATTTATCAAAAGTTTGGAGTCAGTAGGATTTTTCCTTAAAAAAGAATGATCCTAACAGGCCTAGTTTTATTCATACTTGTATTAAACAGACTAAAAGTGGAAGTGGTCAATGTGGTAAAATAAATACTGTTCTTTTTAACTTTCTATTTTTTAAAGAATCCTGACAAACTGTATAACGGTTTCCACAAACGTATTAAGCAGTTCAACTGTTTTCAACATTGATAATGATTAGCAAATCATCATATTAGAATGATTTCTGAAGTATCATGTGACACTAAAGACTGGAGTAATGATGCTGACAATTCATCTTCGTATCACAGAAATAAATTACATAATAAAATAGAAAAAAACATATAATAATAATAATTAATAATTGTAATAATTTGTAATAAAAAGTCAATGCAGCCTTGGTGAGCATTAGAGACTTCTTTCAAAAACGTTAAAAAAAATCTTTCTCACCAAACTTTTGATTGGTAACCTTATTGTTCTAGTGCACAACAGCATCACTAATTATAGCGTGTTCTGTGAACTTTGTGTTAATGCCATAACAAGGGCTGCCAGAATTCAGAATTCCATCCTTTCTTATGTGCATCTGAGACTCTATTTCTTCCCAAGGCCTTCATGTGCAGCAGAGGCTGGTTGGATGTGAACTTGTCCATGATGAGCCCGGCCGAATGATGACGCTGGAGGCCTTTAACAGCGAGAGTGGCTTTGAACGACATTATAACGTTCATGGAGAACAAAACACTCACTGGAAATGGCCTGTCATAAAGAGTAGAGCACAGCTGGAGAATGATGCATGGCTGTATGCCCACTTTTACCGCCCTTTGTGCATTAGTCAGCTTAGGAAATATCTAAAAAAGGAGAAGAAGCGTGTGATGGCAAGAGGTAGCTGACAGTTAATATAACATCCACAAGTTCGCTCTTAATTTATTTGGATCAGAAAACATTAATGATATGTTTCCTGCTTAATGTGTTTCACTCTTTCCTTGACAGTAAAGCCCAGAGTGAGAATGATTAAACGCTTTTGTAGTGAGACGGGTGTAGTTCAGATGACCTGCCTGGCAACAGGTTTTTACCCACGTCACATTAATCTGACCCTACTTCAAGACGGCCAGCCAGTTCATGAGGAGAGGGTCACGGGAGGAGAACTGCTGCCCAATGCTGATGGAACGTACCAGATGAGGAAGAGTGTGGAACTCAGTTTTGAAGAGCAAAGAGAGAGGCACACATACACATGTACTGTGACTCACCTTGGCCTGGATAACAAACTTGACATCAGTATAGGTATTAAATTCATAGGGCAAACTTTGACACACACACACACACACACACACACACACACACACACACACACACACACACACACACACACACACACACACACACACACACACACACACACACACACACACACACACACACACACACACACACACACACACACACACACACACACACACACACACACACACACACACACACTGATTTGATTGATTGATTGATTGATTGATTGATTGATTGATTGATTGATTGATTGATTGATTGATTGATTGATTGATTGATTGATTGATTGATTGATTGATTGATTGATTGCAGAACCTGGTCCTGATCCTGTTATTGTGGTTCCCTCTGTGCTACTTTTGCTGTTGCTGCTTGTGTTTGGAGCTCTGGCTGCCTTTAAAATATGGAGGAAGACATATACACAGCCTGAGCAGGTTCAGAATTACTTACACTGCTTTATTAATGCATACAATTATATTTATAAGGCCTAACCTCTGCTGACCAGGCCTCATAATTGTATTTCTGTCTATATTGCAGGTCAGCTACATGCCTGCTTCAGGTTTGTGTTGTGACCAGCTAAACTTTTATTTCTTATTAAGTAAATTAAATATGTATGTTTTATTAATGTGTGATTTCTTTTCCCCTCTTCAGCAGCTGACCAGACCAAAGAACAAACACAGATGTAACGTCTGAAGAGGCACTACATTATTTGTTCACATTTACAGACTGGAGACATTTTGTATTTATAAAATGACTGACCTGAAAGGAAAAAAAATCCTTAAAAAAACAAAAAACAACAACAACAAAAAACCCTTCCATTAGCATTCTGAGGGGGGAAACACATTGATTATAAGAAAATAAGACTATTTTAAGAGAATATGTTTTAATTACATTTCTTTTTCTTACCAGTTTAAAGAGAAAATGTCAATCTTCTTATTACACCCAGATTTTGTCTTTTATAGTGTTGAATATTTCAGTATTTGTAAAATATTTGTAAGTTTTACAAAAGTAGCCTATCTGTGTGATTTATATTAATAATGACATATAGGTGTGCACCCAACAGTGTAGCCTATATTTGCATGACTGTTTGCCAGAATGCCTTGTCAGATAATCAGAACTCATCAGCATTTATTTATTCACTAATCCGGTAGTACTGTATATTTATGTTTTTTTTAAACTGTTCGAACTATTACTATTGAGGTGATAAACAAACATTTGTTATATTTTGTCTGTGAATTTTTTTTAATAAGCTCTCGGTTCTTTCACTGATATTTGCCGTGATGTTGCAATGCCTTTAAAAATGGGCATATAAATCTGCAGTGCCTCTGCATGATGTCATATAATGCAAACCTCTCAAACCCAACCCTCAAGCGCGCGCCACGAAGTGCTGTTCTGCACCCGTCCAATCAGATTCCAAACGCACCGCGCATGCGCTGCGTGCGCACATTCAAACTAAATCGAAAAGTGAGCCAAAGGAAGGTGATAGGTGAGTTCGGGTGGGGTCAGGACAATTTATATAACATGTAAAATTATAAGGAACGATTTGCTCGGTGCTAGCGATATGCTCCCTATATTATTTAAATATATGCAGCATGATTTAAAATGGCGCCATCGTCCCTCAATAGCAGACGAAGCGAACTGCTGAAAAGTATTGTCATTGTTTTGGCTGTAACGTTAGATCTAAAATGGTGGACACTGTCTGTGCCCAGATAATTGATCGTGCATGACTCTGGTGTTTCGTTGTAGATCAAAAAATTCCTAACTTAAGTAAGTCGCTAGCATGTGAACGGTGGCTGGACGATGTCCTACCCGAACCAGTAAACAATGCATGGAATGCATGTATAGGTACCAATGCACATTCAAGAGATAGTGAAGAAGGATAGCTTGTCCTAGCCATATTTATTTTTAGAAATATGACCAGTCCTGGACTCCTGCATATCAAGCAGAACTCCATTGTATACCTGTGTTTAAATTTTGCTTTGCAACTTATTTATCAACTTATCCAATTTTAGACTTCTTACCTTGCTGAGAAAAATACATGGTCAAATTCTGCAATAAACTCCGTTATTTTGTTATTCTCCACTAGAATGGCTATAGAAATGGGGCCTCAAAGAAACATATCCAGCCTGTCACAAATCCCCCTCATCTGTAGAGGTGGGTGTTGGTAAAATATCTCCAACTGGAGCAAGTCGCAATGACTATGCGATCCAATGTGTTCATGAGTGAAGGACACAGACTGGACACAAGCCTCAGCAAAAAACCAGCAGGAGCCCATGAATCCCTGGCTGGCCTGAAAAAGGAAAGCCTCAACATCGCCACCAACGTGTTGAGCACAATCCACAACAGTGTTAATCAAAAGCATCACTTACACAGCCAAGCACAGATCAGCCAACAGAGCGTGTTGAGCTGCCCTGACCAATCTCCAGGAGGGAACCTCGGCCAGGAGGAGAACTGGGAGAAGCCGGAGGCCTTGACACTCCCGTCAACCAAGCAGATGGGGGCTGAAGGTTCCCCGGTCAAAAGCAAATCACTGTTTTGTCTGGCCAAACACAACCACGTGGGGAAGATGGATCCTATGGTGTCAAATGGCAGTAATCAGCGGAGAGATGGAGGGCAAGTGGGGGCGGTCGTGGGGATCCCCTCGCCAGAGAACAGTCCCGATGGGAAGCGTCGGAAAGGCTCAGGCCTTGTGGACACGCAGACCAGCTGCATCCGACAGATCCTGCTGCTGCAACTGGAATTGATTGAACAGCAGCAGAAGCAACTACACAACAAGAACAAAGAGATTGATGACCTCAAAGCTGAAAAAGAGATGGTACGCTAATAATATTGCCCTTTTTTTCTTCTCCTTCTATGAAATATAAGTTTAAAAGATGGGCATATTTAAATGTTAATCTAGACGTGCTCATAGTTCCCACTTTTCTTATTTTGTTACACTTGTTCACCTGAACCCAATGCTTAATACACAGCCTAACACGGGTGTATGTTTGTAGCTAATGGTACGAATCGAACGCATGGAGCGGCGGCTGCAGATGGTGAAAAAAGATGGATCCCATTCTTCTCAGACTCCTCGCCGTAGGGAACCTGAGGCCGAGACCGCCGCCTCAGATTATGTCCAGCATTCTGAGGAGCAGATCCAAACCCCAAAGCAAATGCACTTTGGAAGAGGAGGAAAAAGCCTGAAAAGGTATGAACATCAATTAGATTTTTTTGAAATATTTTAATAAGTTCCAAACCTGTATGACTTTCTTTCTTCTGCAGAACACAAAAGAAGATATTTTGAGGAATATTGGAAACCAAACAGTTTTGGTTACCATTGACTTCAATTGTATGGACAAAAAAACACTGAGATATTTCTCAAAATATCTTATTTTACTTGAGGGTGAGTAAATGATGACAGAATTTTCATTTTTGGGTGAACTATTCCTTTAACATTTCTTCAAACCAATGTGCTGTAACTAATGAAGTTCTTAGCATTTAATTGATAAAACTAAATACATTCTAATATTTCCCCTCTTGAAGGAGGTTTCTTTTCCAAGACTCTCGGATGGGTAGGTCACAACGTGGGCAGCCCAGGTCACCACCACCACAGGTCCTAGATCTGAAGGAGGAACCCCAGGAAGAGATGGGAATTGAATGGTCTCATTCAGAGGAAATGCCCTACCTGGCTACCACAGAGATGTACCTTTGCTGCTGGCATCAGCCGCCACCATCGCCGTGGCGAGAATCCTCACCTGTACATGAAGACACAGTTGCAGGTGGGGAGAAATTGATGTACCGTAAAACGTAAAATAATAGCCCGGGCTTCTATTTACCCAAATCGCCGAACTGCACCGGCTTGTATTTGAAACAGGCGTCTATAAGAGACAGGCCTTTAATTTACTGTTGAGATGTTCAAGCATGACAGCGGGAGATTACAACATTATATTACGTTTTATTTATAATTAATTTGAATGTGTTTAAAAAATCATTTAATGTAAGAAATGTCTTTGATTATTGGCAGCACAAAAAACGAAACGATGTGACCGCAATGGGCAGAACAATATAAGTTAACGTTACCGCTAAAATCCATCGAGCATATGAACTTGTTGCCCGAAACACATCAACAAGAAAGAGTGAAGGCTACCCTGTAAAACAACTGCAATCATGTGATAGAAAATGACTCTATTCATCACTATCATCATACCCGCGATCCTCAATTACAAGTTCATTGGCGAATTCCTCCTCCTCGTCGCTCTTCTCGCCCTCACTCTCTCTGCCTGCCTTGCTTGCACTAACAGCTCCCGCCCAGATGCGCACGGCTCTCCCTCTTTGAAACAATGGATCTCCTCGCTTCCATCAGAAGCTACTGTCAGGCCACAGCCACATACCTAAGATAACATCCCGAAGTTAATGAAATATATTATCTCCTCTTTCTCCCTCGCACACACAAACACACATGCGCACGTGTGCGCGCAAGCATACCTTGAAGGACTTTTTCAGCCGCTCCGTATCCAGCTTTTCCCACGCTTGAAATTTGACAACTGTCAGCTTAAATGTCAAATCATACTTTTTTCTATGTGTCTCCATGGTGGTATTGAGAGAATTAAGAAAAGCTAAAGACTGAAAGTTCGTTAACCTCTTTGTTATGTTTTTCATAGTGAGGAGTCGTTCATTAACGGTTGCGTCTGTCACGTGAAATCTAATCAAAACATAGAACAGACGATCTGACGGGTTTTAGAAGATCAAATACAACCCGATACTAAAAAACAGACCCGGCCTCTATTTGAGACCGGCCTTTATTTACCCAAACCTGTCGTCACACCAGGCGTTTAAAAGAGACAGGCGTCTATTTGGGACTCGGCTATTATTTGAAGTTTTACGGTAATCTCTGTTATTGACTTTAATTATATATTGAATATAAAGTATATTAAAAATGCTCAAATTAACCATTATTATCTGTATGTAGTTCCATCTTGGCGGGAGAGTATCTTGGAGCCTTTGGGGGAGAAAGAGGCATCAGACATCCCTGAGGTTAGTAAGAACTGTGAGCACCTCAAGATGCAATGCTTCATTCAGTGATGCATAGGACTGCAAAAAAAAATTAAGATTCCTGATTAAAATTACGATTGGAATTTAAACTGTTTCATGTTTGTTCCAGGTTTACTGTACTTGTTTGTAGGGCTGCATAATTTGGCCAGAACATTTTTATTATATATCAATAACTATAAAATAATAAAATGTAGTATTATCATCACTTCTACTCCTTAAAAATAAAATAATAGTAATTATATATTAAAAGAATACAAAATAAGTAATACTATTGCAATAATGCCATTTCAAGTATTTAAGAAAAGTAATATATTTATTTTACAGAACAACTGTGTACTTGCATGTATGGCTGTCCCAGTTTCTTCATATTCAAACGTTAAACCCTTAAGCGTTTACTGTGCTCCGGAAAGTATTCACAGCTCTTCACTTTTTCCACATTTTGTTATGTTACAGCCTTACTCCAAAATTGATTAAATTCATTATTTTCCTCAAAATTCTACGAACAATACCCCATAATGAAAATGTGAAAGAAGTTTTTTTGAAATCTTAGCAAATTTATTAAAATTAACAAACTAAAAAAAATCACATGCATATAAGTATTCACAGCCTTTGCCATGACACTCAAAATTGAGCTCAGGTGTATCCTGTTTCCACTGATCGTCCTTGAAATGTTTCTACAACTTGATTGGGCTCCACCTGTGGTAAATTCAGTTGATTGGACATTATTTTAAAAAGCACACACCTGTCTATATAAGGTCTTACAGTTAACATGGCATGTCGGAGCACAAACCAAGCCATGAAGTCCAAGGAATTGTCTGTAGACCTCCGAGACAGGAATGTGTCAAGGCACAGATCTGTGGAAGGGTACAGAAAACGTTCTGCTGCATTGAAGGTCCCAATGAGTACAGTGGCCTCCATCATCCGTAAATGGAAGAAGTTTGGAACCACCAGGGCTCTTCCTAGAGCTGGCTGCCCAGCCAAACTGAGCGATTGGGGGAGAAGGGCCTTAGTCATGGAGGTGACCAAGAACCCGATGGTCACTCTGACAGAGCTCCAGCGCTTCTCTGTGGAGAGAGGAGAACCTTCCAGAAGAACAACCATCTCTGCAGCACTCCACCAATCAGGCCTGTATGGTAGAGTGGCCCGACAGAAGCCACTCAGTAAAAGGCACATGACAACCTGCCTGGAGTTTGCCAAAAGGCACCTTAAGGACTCTTGGACCATAAAAAACAAAATTCTCTGGTCTGATGAAACTAGTGTTAATTTTATCACCTATTTTTAATGTGCCAAATGTCCTTGTTAGTTTTAGTCATATTTAGTCATTCACATATCTTTTTTTGTTAGTCAAGTTTTAGTCGACTAAAAGTCTCTTCGTTTTAGGCAAAAGAAAACTCAATATATTGTGTGGCAAAATAAGTTAAAATATATATAACCTGCATAATGTATGTGCCACAACACCATAGCTAACTGGTTGATTTACAGCGTGCCTAAAATCAGCATTGGCTTATGAGACGATGGGAACAAATATTGATTTCGATCTTGATTCAGTATCGGTTCATATGTATATAGCCTACTGTACATAAGGAAAAATAAGTTTGTCTTTTAGCACTTTTTTTTTACTTTTCTGGGGTTAAATTATATTTGCTTGTATTCTTTACTATTCACTATTATTAACATTTTAAAATTTTACAAATAAGTAAGCAGTTATGATCTGCAATACTTTTTTGAGCAACTAGACTACATGTATATTTATTAAAGAGACATACAGGCACCAGTGGGTAATGGCATTACAAGTGAAAATTTAAATTTTTCCAGCCACAAAATGACTTTGATTCTCCTCTTTGCATTGGAATTCTCTATTTTAACCTTAATTACTACACTAAGGCCCGGTTTCACAGACAGGGCTTAGACTAAGCCAGGATTAGGCCTTAGTTCAATTAGGACATTTAAGTAACTTTTATAAATGTGCCCAAGAAAAAAACATTACTGGTGTGCATCTTGAGACAAAACAATGCCACTGACATATTTTAAGATTTGTCAGTGCAAGATTCTTTCGGTTAAAATAGCTCAAACATGCATTTTAGTCTAGGATTAGCTTAAGCATTGTCTGTGAAACCGGGGGTAATTGTAATATAAATAGTACAAATATTAGAAGAAAAATGTTTTAAGTGGTCATTAATGGACCATACTTATTGCACAAATAGTATTTAGTACCAAAAGATCTCCTCAAAATATTCAATAAATATTATTTAACTAAAATATAGGCTATTTATTTTTAAAATAGTTAAGGTGTATGGTCACATTTGACCACCAATGAGTATGTGTGACTAATTAGTAAGAGGGCTAAATACAAGAAAAACATTAACATTAATGTTAACAATGTTGCATCTCTACCACTCTCCATAATAAAATGATACCGTAAATGTGGCTGACGTAATAATCAATGCACACTATGCTGTACTGTTTACCAAAAATTGCTGCAAACACCTGTAGAGTGAAGCCATTCAAATGTATTGACACAGCGCTAGAAGTATTGAGCGCTCCGGGAACCACGTGACCGCGCGCGCCGCCGCGAGATGACAGGCTGCTGAGACCACATGAGCAACAGCGCGAACCCATTCGGAATATTTTGAACAGCTGAATATTCTATCTCATGATGAAAAAGTAGAGACGATTGTAGACGAAAATTAAGAGAGATTTTATCTTAGTTTTTATTTTATGCAAAACATTTTAGTCTCGTCCTTTTTCGTCAACAATAATGCATGTTAATTTAGTCTTAGTCAGCGTTTTGGACATTGGTGCAGTCTCGTCATCGTCTCGTCTTCGTCATGGAAAAAAAGGTCGTTGACGAACATATTTAGTCTCGTCTCGTCTGACGAAATTAACACTAGATGAAACAAAGATTGAACTCTTTGGCCTGAATGGCAAGCGTCATGTCTGGAGGAAACCAGGCACCGCTCATCACCTGGCCAATACCATCCCTACAGTGAAGCATGGTGGTGGCAGCATCATGCTGTGGGGATGTTTTTCAGCTGCAGGAACTGGGAGACTAGTCAGGATCAAGGGAAAGATGAATGCAGCAATGTACAGAGACAACCTTGACGAAAACCTGCTCTAGAGCGCACTGGACCTCAGACTGGGGCGAAGGTTCATCTTCAAACAGGACAAGTCCCTAAGCACACAGCCAAGATAACAAAGGAGTGGCTACGAGACAACTCTGTGAATGTCCCTGAGTGGCCCAGCCAGAGCTCAGACTTGAACCTGATTGAACATATTTGGAGAGATCTGAAAATGGCTGTGCACCGACGCTCCCCATCCAACCTGATGGAGCTTGAGAGGTCCTGCAAAGAAGAATGGGAGAAACTGCCCACAAATAGGTGTGCCAAGCTTGTAGCATCACACTCTAAAAGACTGGAGCTGTTGTTGATAACAGCTGGATTATAAGCGCTTATTACAAGTTTGAGAAGATGGTTTGTGGCATTGTGTTCCCAAATGCACATTATGAGCAACCCAAGAGCTCCGAGCAGATGAAAATGGAATTTGTGTGGAGCTGCATGTACTGTAAACCCAATCCGCTGTGAGATGCTGAAAACAGCAGAACATGAACTGCTTGTGCTGCACATAATATATTTAATTACATTATAGCCTTTGCGAATTGATAATAGCATTAAGCCACATTGTGATTTTCGGTTCTTTCTTTTTCGGTTATTTCAATTAATCATTCAGCCCTAGTAATGCATCTAAATACTGATACTTTCTTCTGTGCAGTGTCTGGATGATAATGTCTTTCTGAAGAGACATTCAAAGCTCGAACTAGACGAGAAGAGGAGGAAGAGGTGTGCTTCTTTTGTATTTATGTGTAGTGCCAGTAGATGAGTGCATTGTGAATCTATTTATCCTTTAATCTCATTTCTCTTTTTCAGGTGGGATATCCAGCGTATTCGGGAGCAGAGGATGTTTCAACGCCTACAGCAGAGGATGAACAGGAGGAAGGTCATTCAGGAAAGCGAACCAGAGATGCTCTCCTTCTATCCAGACCTTGAAGATGGTATGTCAGCAGATGGATCCCCCCCCCCCCCCCCCCCCCAATGTGCCTTGAAAGTTTTTGGTCCACTCTTTTAACGTGCTTATTTCTGTGTATTTCCCAAGTGGAGTATATTATGGTGACACCCTTTTTGCCAGTGGTGGCTTTTGGAAGACCTCTTCCCAACCTGAAACAGCAGTAAGTAAAATTTTCACACTAATGATGTGTATTTTAACATGTGGATGGATTTAATTGCAATTTATACAAGTTATTCTATCACTGTATTTCAACAGAAACTTTGTCTTGCCCTGGGTGGATGAGCGTAGTCGATGTCGAGCAGAGGTGACCAAGAAACGGACGCCTCATCGGACATGTCGTAAATGAAACCATCACAAGAAAGCAGCTTCATTTGTACCATCCTGTGCGCTGAAGCAAAATCTTGTCCTTGTGTTCTTATCTCTCATACTCGCCTAGATTGCACTTTGGATCTTCTGAAGCAGATTGAAGGGTGATTTGTTTTTGGATCTCCCTTAAGTCCCCTGCTTGGTATCCATGAGAAAATGTGTTTTGCTATGTAATGTTTGAGAAACAAGCTCTCCCAACCACACACCATGATCATAATGCTGAATGTAACACTTCAGTGTTCACGACCAAAGCTTACCCTAACACATCTTCTGTTAAATATCAAAACTGACTGTACATGCTGCATTTTTGCTGATTATATGCGAGTTCTGTCACATAAAGGAAAAAAAGAGGGACTAATTGTGAAAACCGGTTACTATTTGTTGTAATATAAGGCTTTGTTCATAGAAAATGTGTAAGATACTTGTAGCTAAAGAAATTATTTCAAATATTAAAATAAGTCATATTATGGATGTGCCTTGTTTTTTGTTTTTAATGATTAATTGTTCTGAATGCTAAATTAACGAATTCTAATTTACCTTTATGTTTTGCTTGAACAAAGTGCATAGGAATGGGATGCAATTGTGAGCCACTGGAATGAAATCAGATGGGTTTTTTAGAGACATGCTTGTAGTTTAAGAACATCCACTGAATTTCTTTTTCAAACGATTGCTGTTCTTTTGGCAATAAATTAAGTAGAAGAAAATATGATATTTTTTCATAAATTGAATATGCTCAGCTGCAGTGTCTTGGTAAAAAATGCAAAACTATTTGATGCAAACAAATTGCATCACTGCAGGAGTCATCAGTTTTAAAAGCATTAACCTATACTCTGTGTGTGAGAAATCGAAATAAGAGGTAAGTATTTCAGAGTCAAGTTTTGTAATTGTAAACAAAAAATTAAACATGGTACTGCCATTACACATATAATATATTACAGTACTAAATGGTAACTATATTCGTGTACTGTGATGCTCCAATGAACTTCAAAGAGCACAATGGGAACCTTTACAAAATAGTATGTTTTTGTACTTTCCTCAAAAAAGCAGGCTACGATGGTACTTAAAATGTACTTGCTGTACTATTATGTCCACAGTCCAAACCAGTTCGTTTTTTTTATTTACCTTGGAAAAGGTACTGAATTATCAATTTTTTGTGTACCTTGATACTTAAATGTAACTTACTCAAAATAAATGGTATTTTACTATTATCATGTACTTACCTAAAAAATGCGGAATTAATTCATAAATATTTCACAATGAAGGGAAAACAGTGATGTAACATGGTTTTAGACTTAGCCAGAGGTGCATTGTGTTTGTTATTGCCAGGTTATTACAGCTCGTGGGTTCACAAAAACGAAACCGCACAGAATGAATTTCTCATTTGTCACTGAACAACCCCACTCGCAAGCGTCTCCTCTGACGCACAAGAGGATATGACGAACTTACGAGCCCCCACAATTCCCCGCGCAGATCCGCTTTCCCTTCCTTGAGAGTTAAGATGGCGGACCGGCGGCGACGGAGACGGCGCGCCTCTCAGGACAGCGAGGAGGAGGACGAATCCGCTTCGGGGTCCGAGGGCGGGAGATCTTCCTCGGCCAGCCGGAAGCCTCGCGCAAGAGATCCCGAGCCGGTCGAAACGCCAGCGGAGCACGTCGCCACCAAAAGAGACGATGAGTCGGAGTGTGTGAGTGTGTGGCTATAAATCTGCTTTTATAATCAGGGCCGATCTGAGTGTGTGCGGGTTGTAGCGTTTCAAACGGTCTAAACACTTTTAAATACGTCTTAAGGAGTGACATAAATGTGGAGTTTGATGTGTTGTGGGATTTTTGTCTCCAGCTCTTGATGTAGATGTTGTGTAACATGCGCCTATTCCCAGTTATTTTATAGGGATCCTTTACAGTCCCGATGTGTCTGTGGTTCTGCTTAATGTGCAGTTTTTATGTTGACCCCTTTTGACCTTAAAATGACTAGCTTTCCATCATTTAACTCAGTGGTTCTTCATCCTGGTCCCGGAGGTTGCCTTGCCCTGCACATTTTGGATGTCTCCTCTATCCTACACCCCCAACTGCTCACTAAACAGGCTCCCTGAACTGAATTGTGTGTGTCACAGATTAAGGAGACCCTTGAGATGTCTAGTAAATTGGGGGACCTCCAGGAATGGGGCTAAGAAACACTGATCTAACCGGATGCATTGCTTAGACAAAGATGAATTAGTTGTTGCGTGTAATGGCAGATACATCTGGTTGGCTTGGATATGTTGCACAAGACATTGAGGGTTTTGATAAGCAAGCTGGATAACATTTGAGGTTCGTAGATGCTTGACATCTGATCTGTCACTCTGACTGCTGTTCTGCAATGAGAGATGAGAAAAAGCTGCTGACCACGAAGAGGAAGTTCATCATTGTTTTT
Source organism: Gobio gobio (assembly GCF_949357685.1). NCBI lineage: Eukaryota > Metazoa > Chordata > Actinopteri > Cypriniformes > Gobionidae > Gobio > Gobio gobio. The sequence goes on from NC_137097.1 coordinate 42,812,150, forward strand.
GCCATATGAATTATCAAGTTTGCCTTTCTTGATTGTTGGTTTCAGATCCATTAATACTTTGATTGGACATGTAGACAAGGCATTGGTTGATTTTAAGTGTGCTTTGAATGCCTGGATATTTGATTCTGATCTCTTTCTTTTTAGGAAAGTGAAGATGGCGTTGGTGAAGGTGAGTCTACATCTTTCACTTGTCTTTTTGCTGCTGTATATTTGTGATTTCAGTTTTGACGACAAGCTCACAGGTTTCAAATTATGCTTGTAGTCCAGTAGGTTCATGAATATGTGATTTTCATGTTAAATGGTTATGAACTGTCACTCTTGATGACTGTAGTCTGTAGTCGTATGCTATTTGCTCTCAGAAATGAACAGACTTGCTGAAATGGCTCGCTTCTTTTCTTCAGCAGTGCTATCTGACTATGACAGTGCTGATCTGGAGGAGAATGGATCCCACACGGAGGTAAGTCTCTATGGCAACACAGTTTAGGGGATTTGTTTGGAAATCAATCTGTTCTGTAAAAGACAATGCTGCAATGAATCCGTGCAGATCCAGACTGGGCGGTCCGACTGCTTGCTGGTGTGTGTGTGTGTGTTGGTGTACAAAATGTCTCCATTGCAGGCAATGTGTTGTGTGAGAGCATTACCCTTTCTTTGTGGAGAATTTGGATTTGAGATTGTGATTATAGTTTAATTTAGTCATAATTATGATTTCGAACGAACTGATTTAGAAGAGACTCCGCTGGGGAGATTGTTGTAAGCATTACATGTGGTTTGCTCATCTCTCGGGGCATTATGAGTACTGCCAATGCCCGAGCCCCATGCTGTTAGTGCATCTGTAGTCCTCATCTAATTTTAGTAGACCTTGCTGGTATGATCCGCCATCCACTCTTCCTCCTTATGCAAGGAGTATTTCGATGATTGCAGGACCTATCATCAGGTAATTTAGGCATATTAGAGAGCGCTCGGGTTCATTGATTGTGAGGTTGTGGCACCCGCGGAGTGGAATTGGATGGTTTTGTAGATCTCCGCTCATCGGGTTCAGTCTGGGCTGCCTTGGATGCTGATGTTCGTGTCACTTTGTTTGGTGTCCTAGCAACCCTTTCCTATCGTTCAGATCTACATAAAGCTGGCTTTCATTCACTATAGAGTCAGACAAACACAATCTGCTCCGTTTCAAAATTCTATGTTTAGGAGAGTTTTCCGAAGTGGAACAACCATGAACTTATTTTATTTATTCTTTTACATTGGGCATGTTTTTGTTTTGTAATAACATACAGTATACTGTGTCTTGTGCACATACTATATAAATAGTGAAAGTAAATGCATGAGATCAAGAAAGCATTGTTTGTGAAGTGTTTAATTTACTAAATTATAATTGAATTTTGAACATATCTATATCGACCACCCCTATTCTTGATTTAGTGAAATCAATTGATGCTAATATTTAATATTAATATTATTTGGCTATTTATAGGATTTATTTTTATATTTTCAGTGGTGATTTTAATTAAGTTAATAATTTTGTTTGGTGCTTTTTGTCTTTTATTTGTCTTTTATTTATTCTTATTCCAGTTTTAGAAATTTTAGTACTTAAACATATTTCACTTGGGCAACATTTCTAATTGAGTTTTTCATTTGATATTTATATTTTATTTCTGCCTTGTTCAGTTAATGGTTTTCGTTTTGCTAATGGAGAGAATTTTTGGTCACACTTTAGATTAGGGTCCAATTCTCACTATTAACTAACTTTTAACTACGACTTTCCCCAATAAACTCCTAATTAGAGCTTGTTAATAGTTAGTAAGGTAGTTGTTAAGTTTAGGTATTGGGTAGGATTAAGGATGCAGAATAAGGCATTAGTATGTGCTCTATAAGTACTAATAAACAGCTGATATCCTAGTAATATATAGCCTGATGTTGTCATACTCAATTCTAGTCAGAATATTTTTAATTTTTTTATTTATGCATTTGGCAGATGCTTTTATCCAAAGCGACTTACATTGCATTCAAGGCACACATTTTACATATGAATATGAGTCTGATACTTCTCCATTGGCTTGTAATTATGGGGCATGTTTCAATCGAACCAGGAAAGACCTCAATTGGATAGACCTACAACCAATCAGAGCAACGGAGCGACGCATAACGTTAGTTGTCAAATGTCAAGAACACACATTGTTACCATGTCCGCAGGTTGAAGCGACCCCAATTATGTGATATTCCCAGGAATGCGAATTTTAGCAGGCAACCCTGCCAAAAAAAACACACATTTCACCCCCCAAACACCATTTTTTTCCAGTCTTGTTTTGGGCTAATTTTGAGTAGCAATTGGGCGGGTTTTGTTGTGAAAGCAAACAACGCTGGAAGAAGTAATTTAGATGAGTGTAAACGATCTTTGCCGGGTGGTAAAAAATAATTTAAGGATGCACAGTGTACTTACATCACGATCATCATTTCTGAGAGAAATAGTGAAGGTGAATGCATATACGAACAAGTTCTCCGTTTAGGATTAGAACAAATTCAACCCAAGCGCTCTTTGGTGTCGTGGATGGTTACGTTCCTGTTGATCATCTGTCCATCATCGTATAAAGCCCGCCCTGACAATTTCATTGGTCCGAATAGCTCCTGTTCGGGCATAGTTACTCCACAACGGATCAAGTCCAGACCGAACTGCCCGACCTCAAATGTTGTGGGCGGGGCTAAATTCGGCTGGCATCCAGGCTAAGTAATATGCATACTGATAAGCAAATAGTTAAGTGAGAATTGGAACCTAAAATAAAGTGTTACCAAATGTTTGTATTTATTCTGGTTCAAATATGCTGATATTTATTTGTTCCGTTATACTTTATCTTAAGGTGTGCTTGTACTTTAGATTTAGTTGCTTGTAATTATTATGCATAATTTACTGCAAGTACATATTGCATAAGTAATAATTTCTCTTGCAAGTTCATGTAACGTGTAACAAGCACACTTTGAAATAGCGTTACCATTTGTTCTTGCAGTTTTATAGCTTTGTGTTTCTAAAAATTGTGTGAATGTACCTTGAGGAGATTGATTGTGCAGTGTGAGCATTTTGGTTTGTGTTTCCTGACCTGAGAGCTTTTTGACAATTGTGTTCCTCTCAGGGAGGAGAGGATGAGGAGGAAGGAGAGCATTTCAGTGATGACGAGGCCTCACGTCCTGCTGCTGAACCGAAGCCCACTGCAGATCCCCCGACTGAAGAGCTTGTTGAAGCAGAGGAGATAGAGAGAGATGAAGAGGTCAAGGAAGTTAAAACGGATGAGAAGGAGAATCTAGCTGGGGAGCGACAGAGTGGGGACGGACAGGTATGGAAGAACAGAACATCTTTTCTTAAGGCTGTGCGGTATATCAAATTTGTAAGATATATTGATATGTTTTTTTATGAAAGATATAGGTAATACTGCTTATGTTGATATACAGTAACCTAGCGGATGACACAGCGTGAGCTGCTGTGTGGAATAGGGATGTCACTGTACCAAATTCCAGTAGTCGGTACCAATGCCATTAAAGTTTTACGGTTCTCAGTACCGATGTCAGTACCAGCAAAATCTGTTGGAACTATTTTATTTAACTATTTGATAAAAATACTAAATTAAATGAGTTTATTTATGATGGTGATCATTATAAGTAGATAATTCATAAAAAAACATTTGAAGGCTACATGATGTTTAAAAGTAAACATTGTTTATAAAAAGATGAAGTGAAAAATAAGCACCCTCTATGCACAACTATTAGTTGTAATTGTAATAATTATTAGTGTTAGTATTATTACATTGAGAAGTAGTTAAATCTACTGTATAACATATATACTGTATAACTGTATATATTATTTATACAATATGTACAGTGGGGCAAACAAATATTTAGTCAGCCACCAATTGTGCAAGTTCTCCCACTTAAAAAGATGAGAGAGGCCTGTAATTTTCATCATAGGTACACTTCAACTATGAGAAACAGAATGAGAAATCCGGAAAATCACATTGTCTGATTTAAAAAAAATGTATTTGCAAATTATGGTGGAAAATAAGTATTTGGTCAATAACAAAAACCATCTCAATACTTTGTTATATACCCTTTGTTGGCAATGACAGAGGTCAAACGTTTTCTGTAAGTCTCCACAAGGTTTTTACACACTGTTGCTGGTAGTTTGGCCCATTCCTCCATGCAGATCTCCTCTAGAGCAGTGATTTTTTTTTTGGGGCTGTCGCTGGGCAACACGGATTTTCAACTCCCTCCAAAGATTTTCTATGGGGTTGAGATCTGGAGACTGCCTAGGCCACTCCATGACCTTGAAATGCTTCTTACGAAGCCACTCCTTCGTTGCCCGGGTGGTGTGTTTGGAATCATTGTCATGCTGAAAGACCCAGCCACGTTTCATCTTCAATGCCCTTGCTGATGGAAGGAGTTTTTTACTCAATCTTACGATACATGGCCCCATTCATTCTTTCCTTTACACGGATCAGTTGTCCTGGTCCCTTTGCGTAAAAACAGCCCCAAAGCAGGATGTTTCCACCCCCATGCTTCACAGTAGGTATGATGTTCTTTGGATGCAACTCAGCATTCTTTCTCCTCCAAACACGACAAGTTGAGTTTTTACCAAAAAGTTGTATTTGGGTTTCATCTGACCATATGACATTCTCCCAATCCTCTTCTGGATCATCCAAATGCTCTCTAGCAACCTTCAGACGGGCCCGGACATGTACTGGCTTAAGCAGGGGGACACGTCTGGCACTGCAGGATTTGAGTCCCCGACGGCGTAGTGTGTTACTGATTCTAGCCTTTGTTACTTTGGTCCCAGTTCTCTGCAGGTCATTCACTAGTTCCCCCCGTGTGGTTTCTGGGATTTTTGCTCACCGTTCTTGTGATCATTTTGACCCCATGGGGTGAGATCTTGCGTGGAGCCCCAGATTGATGGAGATTATCAGTGGTCTTGTATGTCTTCCATTTTCTAATAATTGCTCCCACAGTTGATTTCTTTACACCAAGCTGCTTACCTATTGCAGATTCAGTCTTCCCAGCCTGGTGCAGGTCTACAATTTAGTTTCTGGTGTCCTTTGACAGCTCTTTGGTCTTGGCCATAGTGGAGTTTGGAGTCTTTGACTGTTTGAGGTTGTGGACAGGTGTCTTTTATACCGATAACGAGTTCAAACAGGTGCCATTAATACAGGTAACTAGGGATGAAACAGTATGGAAATTTCACATCACGATTATAGTGACCCAAATTATCACGGTTATCAATATTATCACGGTTTTCTTCAAATGAGATGAAATTGTTCAAAAAGAACAGATGCACACACTGAAAACATTTCAACAAGTTTTATATTTGAAAATCAACAAACAAAAATCAAGCAGCTCTATGCACTTTAAGCTAGATTCTATTCTGTGGGATTTCCTTCCTTTATAATGGCCGTCGTCAATAGCAATGCATAACGCATAAATAACAATAATTTGGTGTGAATATATCTAATTATCTCTGATGAGAATATTGCTTGAATATATTTACAGTGTTATATCAGCTGTGACGCATTTAAATCTAGCATATTTTGTGTATGAGCCCAAACAGTATCCTAGTGAAATAATGCATATCCATATTTTCATATGATTTGAGTTTATTGTATTAAAGGGTTAGTTCACCCAAAAATTAAAATTCTGTCATTAATTACTCACCCTCATGTCGTTGGACACCCGTAAGACCTCCGTTCCTATTCGGAACACAAATGAAGATATTTTAGTTGAAAGCTGATGGTTGAGATAGACTTTGTAACGACGTTTTAAGTGCCTTTCATGGATCTTGGAAGTGTCAATGTACTGAATGCCAATGGAGGCCTGTCTGAAGCCTTTCTCAGCCATCAGCTTTCAACTAAAATATCTTCATTTGTTTTCCGAATATGAACGGAGGTCTTACGGGTGTCCAACGACATGAGGGTGAGTAATTAATGACAGAATTTTCATTTTTGGGTGAACTAACCCTTTAAATATCAAAAATACTTGACAACTAGATGAACACTTAACAGCAGTTTTTATGACTGCAAGTCATTTTCCTCAAATGCTATAGAAGTTAGAAACGTGTATACCAATCTTGTATGTAACTTTAGAGACGGTCTAGAAGAATCTAGAACGTCAAGCGAGCATTATGCCAGTCATGTCAGATGCGCTGTAGTTCTGCTGTGTTTGTTTGAAACTATTTTCGCTGCTGAAATAGAACAAAAACAGTCAACCATTGTAGCTATGATGAATGAATCTCCTGCATACATCGCACGTTTTCAGTGAGTGAGAGCGCGCTCAGCCTCTGAACAAAACTACGGCTAATCTGAACGCCTCTGATTATTAGAAACGCGTGTGGTTAGTTATAATGCGCAACACGATTATAACAGATGGGTTTTGAGAGGACTATAATAAGTTCAACCGCCAAAGAGGCTAGTGTGAGTGGTAGTAATACCAGACGTAGTTTTGGTATTGAGGTCAAAGTCCACTTGCCTTGCGTTCGCAGATTTGAAGTGTTTCCCCCCATTACAGCGACTTTCTTCTGGCATGTTCTGCAGACAGGGTGACCATCTTCGATTAAGTTTCCCTCAGGACTTTTGTAAAAGCCAAAATATGACCACACCTCAGATTTGGTCCTTTTAGAAGGCTGAACAATTTCCAGAGTCCTGTCACTGCCTTCTGCCATTTCTTCTCATTCAAAAAACAGCGGTGCGCAGCGCCTGTGCCAGACTGATATTGACTGGACAGGATTTACAGCGCGTTTTCAAAATCGTGATAATCATGAGCGGTTTTAATGATGATTAATTTTTAAACGATATTACTAACCGTCAGTACATTTTATCGTGAAACCGGTGTGAAAACCTTATCCCAAGATGTTTTTGGACACAGATTGTAGCGTATATCCCGTCCGAATGATGGCCAAACTTAACTGATGGTTTATCAAGTTTATTGCATCGTTATTCACTCCCAAAAATCATCGTAAGAGCTGAACAAACAAAGCATAAGAAGTGCGCATTAACGTCTCATTCACAAACTATCTCTCTCCGTTGCATTACCATTAACAAACACAGCAAATTACACAAAAACACTTACAACTAACAGTAAACAAACATATACAGACCGTGTGCCTTTTCGAGGGTGCAGTTAATAACTGGTAAACTTTGTATCTGCAGAACAACTCAGATAAACTGCGAGTGCGAGCTCTCCCTTTCGTTACCCGGAGACTATAATACCCATCAAAATAGGAGTCCTCCTTAGTAGGACAGATAATGTAGACCTTAAACATATCTAAAATGAAATTAATTTACATATAACCAGTTTAATATGGAGAGGCACTGAAATGTAGACCTTCATGTTTTTCACCTACAGTGTTACATGACGTGAGAACAGTTAGTTAGTAGGTTTGTATGTTAGCAGGGACTTTAATCGTAACTTAACGAGAGTATGACAAACACAAAATCCTCTCAGGATCCCTGGAATCAGTGTTACAGTACCTCAGGCACGACGTTTTAGCATTTTTATAGCATAAACACCATCAAACCGATGAGAGCTTCGGATTTTCCAATGTTTCTCTATGGCGCTGAAGCCTAAAGATGTCCGAGTTCCGGTCCCAGCGCAACTGATACTCAACTGCTATTGGCTCATCTGCGTATGAGGGGAGGGGCTTACCGATAGGTCAATTGGTGTCTGACTAAATACTTTTTTGCCCCACTGTAAGTTAAACCAAACTTTTATTTTGATGGGTTGTCATGATGACCTTTTGAGTTTCTGTGGGTGTATAACGTGAGATGACGATATCATTTTCTTTTCTCAAATGAAACAGTAAAATGCTCAAGAAGTGACTCTCAGAGTGGCTCTGAGATGACGATCATGCATTCATGTCATCATACAGTGAGACGGCAGAGGCTGAAAACGCGAGTAGCATCTGCCTGCTAACCCGGAGGCTGCATTTTCAGGACCGCATTTCTAGGACCGCAGTTATAGTCTAGGACCCTAGCAATTATTAAGTTTAATTTACATATTGTTTTAACCAACCCCTTCACTAAACCTACCCATTGGTAACCCTGTTGAAATATTTAAACTTAATTTAAATAATTATGTTTTAAATGGACGTGCCTGTTATGTTAAAAATAAGGTGGGAAAAGTTTGAATCAGATGTCCTCTGTTGGAGTACAGTATGTAAAAACAAACTAGGTTCCTAGAAATGCGGTCCTGAAACTGCGGCGGTACTAAAAGTGCAGCGTCCGGTATTGCAGGCAGATAATATTGGAAAATGCCGCTCATATGGAGCTGGGCGCCGCGGACAGACGCCGAATGGCGCCGCCGGTGTGTGTACACTCATAGAAAACACTGATGTTATGAATTGTACATTATTTTTAAGCCAAAACTTAAGTTAAGACTCCTAAATGATTACAGGAAAGCACAGAGGATCCTGAGAATAAATCAGGAAGTAAAGGCCAGAAGCTGGATGATGATGAGGACAGGAAGAATCCAGCCTACATCCCCAGAAAAGGCCTTTTCTTTGAGCACGATGTGAGAGGCCAGGCTACAGAGGAGGAGAGGTGAGAGACTACTTTACTTCCCTTTACTACTATAAAATCAGGTGAACATGAGTTTCGAGTGTTGAATCTGACACAAACTTTGTGGTTTGCAATTCTCTCTTTTTCTATGCACCCATCTGTCACCAGGCCTAAAGGCAGACACAGGAAGTTGTGGAAGGACGAGGGCCGATGGGAACATGACAGGTTCCGTGAAGAGGAGCAGGCGCCAAAATCCCGCGAAGAGCTTATTGCTCTTTACGGTTATGACATCCGCAACGGCACAGGGCCAAGAGACGGAGGATCATACCGCTCCCGAAAACCCAGGTGAGGTCATGTTTATTCGCCATTTATAGGTAATTTGTTTATTTCTTTGCCACTTGGTGGTATTGGTAAAATATATCCGTTAAGTTGTACTACTTTTGGGAATGTATGTATTTGTACTAGTTATAGAAAAATTTAAAGAGAGATGAAGGGAAAAACTCCCCTCTCAACCATCAAAAAAAAAAAAACTTATTAAAAGAATACAAGTAACATTTATTTATTTATTGTCAGAGGAAGCATGTAATGTTTATTTTAGCTTCAGGTTGACCCCTGGGCCAAAACAACAGTCCATTCAGTGAAACTGATTGATTAAACAAATAAAAAAATATATATAAATGATTTAAAAACAAGCATATAATACAAAAATATAAAACTTTTTATTTATTTATTCATTTATTTTACATAATATTATTATTATTATTATTATTATTATTATTTATATACTGTTTTTTAAATTTCAGATACATATTATTTGTGCATGCATACACTACCATTCAAAATTTAGGGTCAGTAAGATTTTTTTATTTTTTTTTTAAAGGGGCTATATGCAACTTTTTCCCCAAAATAAACGTAACAATAGCCTTTTTATTTTACCATTTATGACTCAAACATCTCCTGATGAGCATACTGACACCTTGTCCGCTCACAGTGGGTGCACCTATAAGCCTGTATCCTATTTTTCCTATTTTCTGGTGGGTAGTTTTTTTTCCCACGCTGTCTGCGGATGTGACGTCACCACCGCTGCGAGAGCGAGCAGAAAATAAGAGCAGTTCTGTTTTTTGGCCACAGGTGTCAGTCGCGAGTTTAAATTTCAGAAAAACGCATATAGCCCCTTTAATTAAAGAACTTAATACTTTTATTTATTATGGATGCCTTAAATTGGTCAAGTAAAGTGACAGTAAAGACCTTTTATGTTAAAAAAAGATTTCCATTGGAAATTTCAAAGGTGTTCTTTTTAGGGATGGGCGAGTGTACTGGAGTACTCGAACGTGAAGGCGCAGATCGATCATGAAAATGACGATTGCCCTGACTTAAAAAAAAAAAAAAAAAAGTGTCTATTTTTTTGATTGGTTATTACAGCATTTTGAACGGTACCTGAGGCCTGATTAGCGTTAGATGCCTTCCAGACCAGTGAAATAAAATGAAACTGGACAGAAGCAGCTGTCATATATGAAACGTTTAGTTTAGCTACATATCTTTCACTTGACGTCGAGTCGTGCTGCTAAAATTTGCGCTCATCCTCAGCAGCATCTGTACGTTCATAAAGCCTGCATACTCTGATTTGATTGGTTTTCTCAAATATTTTGACATTGACGAGCGGTGACAGACCAATGAGGCTCAGATCAACACTCACACCTCTGCTTCTGACGTGCGCTCTGCTCGACGCCGCTGAAGATTATAGAACACACCGATTAAAAGACGGGATGAAGCCGAAGCCTCCTGCAAGTTTCATTTTATAAAGGTTTAGGGGAGGCTGAAGCCCCCCTAAAAAGGGCCTAGTGACGCTCCTGGTTGGCATATTCTATCCTAACTTCACCCTCACACTCCGTCATTACAATAATCCATCATTACAGCTTTTCACCTCTGCGAGAAATCTCGTGGCACGAGATCTCGTCACACCACTAGTGTGCGTGTTTGTTTTTGTTTTTCTGGGGTGTTGTAGTTCTTTCTTTCGCTAGTCCAAAAATAATTTGCTGTATTACGACTACAAATGAGACCAACATGCATCGTATATTACAGCCAATCTCTTTCTGATTGTAGCCTACCACAGACGCATAAAACTGCCGTTTTTCACCTGCCGTCTCGCATAAGCGCCATGGACCGGTCAAAGTGATGACGCAAGGTGGATGAATGACCAAATAGAAAGTATGATAGCACTAAAAAAAAAGAGCAGGGTTCCCGCGGGGTCTTAAAATGTCTAAAATTATTATTTTTTTAAATTTAAGGCCTTAAAAAGTCTTAAAAACGGCCAGATTTTCGCCAGAGGTCTTAAATTTAATTTAGTTAGGTCTTAAAAAAAGTGTTATCCAGAAATGCTGGCTGCAGAAAGTTATTAACGTTACACTGAAGCAAAAAAGTATCGAATCGCGAAAGCGGATCTCAAAGCGGAGCTTTAGAGTCTTTGCTGCGCCGCCCTCAGAGCGTTCGTTCGGTGTGTTGTAGTTCTTTCTGGGGGTGTTGGTACACGTACTCGGTGATAAAACTACAAATCCCGTGATAAATGCAATTACCTGCCCGCAAAATACGTCTACATTTAATAACGTATTTTTCTGGACAGAATGAGGCAGACATGCATTGTTTTATATTATTCTAAACAGTGATAAAGTCTGCACTCAATCAGCACTGCATACCTTATTATTATGACAATAGTGAAGGCTTGAAGAACTCAAATACACCATAGCTTGATGCAGTCGTGTTTATTGTCTTCGTTTCATCAGTCAAAGCATTTCTATCTTCAGTTTATCCTACATCGCTAGCTTCACATTTAGGGCTAAGGATTACTTCTCTGAGGGAAATGTGGAGTTTCTGCTCGAGGGCGCCCTCTGGCTTCCAGTATGAATGAAACGTTTGGGTGACCAAATATGAAAAATAATACTTCTCTCTAAATAAATGTATATGACAACCCATATGTTTTTCTCCAATGTACAGTTTTTGCCCCACAGTGGATGCATAAGAGGCTCATATTTCATATTAAATACATAGACTTTAAGAAATTTAATTCACAGATAAAAAGCACAGAATTTCTTTATTTTTGTATTTATTTTTTACAATAAATCTTTAGACCTTTCTAATGATTTTTAGTCATAGGCTGTCTGCATATTAACAGGTAACCCAGCAGTTTTTTTTTTGTAAAATAAGTTTTCTGTAAAATATAAATGTTATTTTATTAGTATTATTATTAAATGATTATATTTATTCTTAAATACTCTATTTTTTTTAATTTTTTTTAATAATTAAAATGTTATTGTAATGGTAATATTTCTAATTTTGTTAAATATTTGTATTTATTGAATATAATCATTATTATTAGTCTCGTTAATATATAAACATTAATATATAAAATGTTATATGCATACACTTTTAATTTGTAAAAAAAATAAAAAAATTTGCATTTTAACCAGAATAATCGCAATTAGATATCTTCCCCAAATCGTGCATCCCTAGTTTATCCTATCTCTCTAGTGCATCCCCTGTTCAATCTCTATTAGGCTATTAATATGCTGTTTTGTAATCTATTCTATTTGAGGGCAAGTTTGTTTTAGCCTATTTTCATTTTGGGCATTTGGCACGTTGTTGGCTGTGGAGGGTTACTAATGTCATTGCTTTATTGCTTTTTTATTATTTCTTTGATTTAAATAATTTTGGTAATGCATCGTATAGGTCTTAAATTTCAATCTTTATGGTCTTAAAATGTCTTAAAAAGGTCTTAAATTTGACTTTCTGAAACCTGCAAGAACCCTGAAAGAGTTAAAAGCAATGTAAACCACAAACTGAATTCGGTACTGTACTGACGGACTGACGTCAGATACTGAACGTGTTCTATTTAGCCTTATTGCCCTTGAACGATCAAATACACACATAATTATGCCTATGTCCATATTGGTGGTTATGTCTTGAGGGTCTTGAGTGAACAAGATTGGTAGACGTGTGACAGTGAATCTGCTCTTTACGGTAGGTCTTAAAGTGAAAGCAATCTAAAGCCGCGTTTCCACCGAAATTACCAGGAACTTTTTTCCCAGGAACTTTTTCTCCCCCAGACCTGCTACAATCTGCGTTTCCACCGCGGTCTAAAGTACCGGGGAGATTAGGCTAATTAGTCCGGTGACGTGGGAATGCGCGCGACTGCTTCTCCCAGTTACCGACAGACAGTAATCACTTTTGCGCGATACTGTCTGCAACAATAACAAGTGTAGGAGATGCAAGCAGCGCTGCTTTTGCTGATTATGTACACACATTACCAACACTGTTTATTTAAACGTGCACTTTCACCTGGTTTGACCATTTTAATGCAAAATGGGATGATGGGCAATCCAAAATCTGAATGTGTTGTAATAGCTCAATTCCAAAACAAAACATTTTCTATAAAAGGATAATGAGGTTTCAGTCATTCATGACAGATGTGTGAAAAGTTAATTGAATGAAAACAATAGACTGAATTAAGCAGTTGAAAGATTAGGTACTAGACTGCAAGTATTTTATTTTTTATCACAATAACATCTCTTAACATTCACAAAAAAAAAATTCACATAGTATTACAATATGCTTCATTAAATGCATAATTTTAGAGACTTCTTCCTCAAATTTGAAATGAAGCAGGACCACACTTATGGCTTCACTTAAGTTGTGGTTATAAGTTATTATACTACATTCACATATACATTTAAAAATATAATATTTGGGTTTTCTAGATATGTTTATGTGCATATTCAGAAAGACTTGCGAGCAGCAGCCCTTTTATTTGCTTCCTACACTATATGAATACAATTAGAATGTGGTTATATAGTTAGAATGTGGAAATTAAAGACACAGTGACATTTTACACATTTTACTTTATTTTAGACAGATTAGTTCTTACAAAATTAAAATAAAAGTGTGCAAAGACAAATAAATTACTAGAACAATAAAATGAAAATATAAAATGTGAAAACAACAATATAAAAAAAAGTGTATTTTTCAGTAACCTGTCCAAGAGCTGTGCCAACACGTACAATATATAAAGTACAAATGTGGTAGTGCAAATGCTTCATTCAAGCGGCTGGTCATTGTGGCTACTTCTTGAACGACTGGACAAACTGTCCAAGAACAGACAGAAACCCGGTCTGAAAGTCCCTCTGCTTTCTTCCGCTTCTGACTGGTGGAATGCCAGCTCTTGCCTCCTCATCTCTCCTCGGCCTGGCTCTCCAGTAACAGCTGAATATATTGGTCAGGCTGTTCTTGTCCATGCTGCAGGACGGCCCGGTTAGCATCCTCCATGTCCCTCAGTGCATCAAAAAAGTCACAGTCCCTTTTCCTTAAGTAGAAAACTTGCACAGAAACACATGGAAATTAATACACAAGGCAACCATGAAACAATAGAAACCATCAATTAATTATTTAAAGTGTTTTCACTACAAATAATGAACAATTGTTTGGCCAGCTTGAACAATGCCCAGTGTGCAAATTTTATCATGGGCAATTTAAGTTTACAATTAAAAACAACAAAACCATTAAGGATTACACATCAGTTTTTAAATATATACACATTTTTGTCAGCTTTATAACGTACTGGTGACCGCGGGGGAAAACACGCTGGTCTCCGTTGCCTGCAATTCATCAGGGCCACTCGTTATGTCTGGAAAAGCACGTTGAAAAAAGTTACTGCAACGTGTTTAAACACTGCAACGAGTTTAATAGATGATACCAAGATGATATATTTAACTTCAACCCACTCGGATTCCTGGATGGTTTCCAACAACGCACTAGCCGAGTCTTTCGTTACCGCTGCCCTAGAAAAGGACGGTCTGTGTCCCAGCAACGCGTCCAGGCGGTCATACCACTTGTTGATACGCCGGTCGGAACCGCTCCGGTTGTTATGATCCTTTAATTTCTTGTAATCTTGTCTTAATTTCTTCAATTTCTCTCTGCACTGTTTTCCAGTGTGACTGGAACCGAGTCGATATCTTCAGGTATACCTTTTCATTACGGGTCGCCGTTTCCAGTTCCCGCTGGATGTCCTCCTCCGCATATATGCTCAATAAAGCCTGAACCTCGTCGTCGGTCCATCGGTCGAATTTATTGTTGAACTCCATTGTTGCAAAAAAAATATTTACTGAACGCAAAACCCACAGAACTCACCTCGCAAAAGACTTGTAAATATGGCGGTGGAAAAAAAAAATAGCTGCGAGAGCTCAACCAATCAGCATGTTCAGCGCCCAAGTCCCACCCCCGAAAGTTCGCGAACTTTTCAAAAGTCCCACCTCGCAAGCAGGGCCGTTTGGAGGGGGAAATATTTACCCGGAACTTCATTTAGACCCTGGTTCCTGCGGTCGAAACACACCGAGTTCCCCCCCAAAGTTCCTGGTTCCGGGGTAAAGTTCCTGCGGTGGAAACGCGGCTTAATATAGCATATACCCGCTCGTGTCTGTCTCATTCATGTTAACCAAACAACAACAGGGAACAATACTTCAACTTAAAGCATTGTTTGTATCTGTATCTTTGTTGTATTTGTCCTATTCTGCCCTACAAAGGCAAAATACATTAACACGCTAGTGTGGAACTGAGAAAAATTACTTTAATTTTTAGTTGTCCAGCCAAATTATTATAAGTAGGACACTGGAAATCTAGCAATTAGATTTTTCAGTAATGAAAATTATCTACATAAAAAAAATCTTGAGCTCAAACTTGACTTTTGACCCCTGTTTTGAAGTTACTGTACTCTGCCTTTGTATTGTCTGCAAAATGTCACACCAAGGCAAATGGCAGTAACTTCCACATTATCAATATTTGGTTGCTGATCACTATTTACAAAATTATTATAGTAACACCTGTATAAAATCTAGTGACCATGGCATTTATTTTGGATGATTTACAATAGTTTTTTTTATATGGAGCAGTTTGGTAGCCTATTCATTGGATAGCTGACTAGACTATTTATGCTGAAGGCTGCTAGCTAGCTAAACGAAGTAGATTGCGATCTATCTAATTTGTTAGTCTAAAATGCATCTTTTGTGTTACACAATTTTTTACCTTGACCTTGATGACTGCGTTTCAAAGCCACCTCAACCATCTTTAAACGCTATTGGTAAAAACAACCACTCAACTATTTGTTTTACCTACACTTTTATTCAGGTATCATGTGTGTCAGAAGTGCTACACAGGCTACACCATAATTTAAACACAGCAAACTTTAATGGACAGTAAAACAAAGGCAAAATACCGTAACTCCAGGCCTTTTGCCTTTGTAGGGCAGCATTGTCATTTGTTTATAAGTTCTTATTTTATTACTGACTGTTTAATTGATTACTTAATTACTTGAGAACTTGTATTAAATAACTGCTTACTTTTGTGGTTCACTTGAAAGACTTTGATCGTATTTCCCACTCTAAGCGGGAACATATACCACCACAAAATCAATAATTTTGTGTGTGTGTTGTAGTTTTTTTTAAGAAGGTCTTAAGTCTTAAATTTGACTTGATGAAAGCCTGATAATGAGAACAAGATTGTAATAGAATTTTGTAAATTATTTGTGCTTTAGTTGCCCGTGTTGTTGTTAAGGGAAGAGCGCATTAAAAATGTGAATTTCCCTTTCAAACCATAGACTGTAAAAAGTAGCACGGTCGAGTTCGTGCACTTTCGCGTCCTTTTGTGCAGATGTAAATTGTAATGGGTATATGTCTGATTTATCTAATGTAGGATGCGTTTGGTTGAGTTTATTAACCTGCTAGCACCCCCCCTCCCCCCAGGATGTTCAAGTACTCGTTTTTTGAGACCTATCAATGATCGAAATGTGAAATTGGCAAAAAATGCCCGTTCCTAGTTCTTTTAAACTTTGTATTCTGTCCTAAAAAAAAATTAACGGTTTCCAAAAAATATATATCTTTTTTTAAACTGTTTTCAACATTGATAATAAAAAGAAATGTTTCTTGAGCATCAAATCATCATATTAGGGTGATTTCTGAAAGATCATGCGACTTAAGACTGGAGTAATGATGCTGAAAATTCAGCTTTGCCATCACAGTAATAAATGTTTTTTTTTTTTTATATTTTCAAATAGAAAACCGTTGTTTTAAATTGTAAAATTAAAAAAAAAATGTGTACAACATATTTGTTGTACAAGTTGCCCACTAATATCTCCATGTTTCATTGTAGATATTCTGGTTCACCCAGTCGGGAACCTAGGCGCCACCGTGACGGAGAGAAGTCTGTGCGTACAACATGGCAGGGGCCTCCACCTGGCCACCGCAATACCCCTCAGTCTGTTACCCTACAGTCAGGTCCTTCTCCTGCTCCCCCTGCAGCACCCAAACCCTCCGGGCGACCCTTGTCTCAACCTCCCCAGCGCAGCTTCCAGGGTAGTCGAGCCTCGTCTGCCCCCCACAGGACAGAAGGTAGAGGACACATGAAGCCCAGTCTAGATGGTCCGCCACCTCGAGGTGTGCGGACACAGCCTGGGGAGGGTGAAAGGGGCCCGAGGCTCAGGGGCCGTGGCTCCTATGTTGTTCACCCTGACCGTAGCCCAGCCGTGGTGGTGGAGGACATCCGCAGTGAGGAAGAAGAGGAAGAGGGTGAGATTCCAACAGCCACGACTACATACACCGCTCACCACTACAAGACGGAAAGGGAAAGGGAAAGGGAAAGGGTTCCGTCACCACGAAAGCAAGATCCAGGCCCAGTAATGGAAGGGGGCAGTGCAGCTGGTCAGGTGCGAGAATCGTCTCCGCCTCAGGAGAGGACGGTGGAGAAGAAATCGTACTCGCTTGGGCGGAGGGCGACACGAACGCGACCGTCTGATCTCGGTAAGCAGGCGTCGTTAGATGACTCTTCGCCCACAGTCCAGCAAACCCAGCCCAGCCCAGCGGCAGCAAAGAGCGAGTCGTGGCAAGAGCAAAGTGATGCAGGGACACAAGGTGGACTAACAGGGCTCGACCAGGACCTGGCCCGCCTCAGCCTGGCAGGGCAGAACTGGGCCCAGAGCCCACCCTCCTACCTGCAGGCTGAGATGAGAGGTAATAATTACTTTTTGTGTAATTATGTTTTAGAACCATTTTTAAGAAGAGTGGTTTTACATTTCCAGCATTTTTGTCCCTAACAGGCATCCGTGGTTCCATGCACATGGCGGGAGGTCCTCCACAGTACGGAAACATGGAGGATATAGTGAGTCAGCTGGTCCATCAATAATTGCCTTCTTAGACTTGTTAAAAATTGCAAAAAATAAATAGAATAGAATTGTAATTCTATTTTCAAAATGCATATTATAGATCTTATATTGCAGAAAATATGGTACATGGATAAGTTGTTCACAATAAGTTTTTTTTTTTTTTTATCATCTAAAGGTATGACTTGCATTCCAAAGGGACTTATATAATGCTATTAACGTCAAGTATGCAAAATGGATGCAAAGCGCACATTTGCTTCACTGCAAATAAATTTGTTTAGGCCTGGTGTTTAATCAATGACACTATAGTTAGTTGAGTTCTGAATACCGTTAAATGTAAAGGATTTATTGTGGAGTGAGGGGAATGTTTATTAAAAAAATGTATATGGAAAAAAAACCAGGTGCCGATTAGAGATAAATTTCAGCCTTGAATTTCACCAGTTATTTCTTGTTATCAGGGTGTTGGTGGTGGCCGGGCTAAGCGGTATTCATCACAGCGCCAGAGGCCAGTTCCTGAGCCTGCGCCCATGCACATAGGAGTCATGGAGGGCCATTATTATGAACCCAGTGAGTGCAGTACTCCTTTTTTTTGTTTTGTTAAATGGGTCATGTGTGTGCCCTAAATTCAACTACTGAATATAGTAATATTTATTTATTTATATTTATGGTGATCATGCAGGCAAGATATATGTAGGGACTACAGTGGAAAATTAGCCAAGTTGGCTAAACTGGCACATTTGTATAAATGTTTATTAATGTGCACTGTCCCTGTAACTCTAAACTGTATAAATTAATAAAAACATTGACTATCATTTCTTCATGCAGTGTCTTTCCAGGGACCAATCTACACGCATGGGGACAGTCCAGCAGCCCTGCCCCCTCAAGGCATGCTTGTTCAACCTGAGATGCACCTGCCACACCCCACCCACCCCGGACACCCTGGTGAGAGATGTGAACATCTGCTTAAAGTTGACTCTTTGCTAGATGCCTTTTATTTATTGATTTATTATTCGGAATAAGTGAAAAGACTGAATAAATTTAACCGATCAATGACGTTTTTGATGACGCAATCAAATATAGCAACCAGCGCGTGTGAGCGAGAGGCACGCACGCTTCTAAATGCAGCAAACATATCAGAAGTGTGGAAGCATTAAAGGGTCCGAGATGGCCGTTTGCAGACACTGTCTGAGCACCCTCAAATGCAAACAAGAGCACCCTCAGTTGATACTGTAATATATTGGCAAATTCTCCAGTGCATATTTGTGTCTGTAGAACGTCAAATGTATCCATTTACAACGTGTTTCTGCAGCGGTGACAGGCTCGCAAAACCTCTCATGAACAAACAAACTTGCGTCGATTCGTGTCTACACTTTGTTTGTAAGATATTTATTATGCATTGTTAGCAGCTTCATTGAACTTTGTACTTTGAGATTGCGATGAACTGGCATAGCGACAGCGTTTAGTGATCGTTAGGGATGTAACGATTCACTCAACTCACGATGCGATACGATTCACGATACGATTTTCTCACAGTTTTTTTTTACAAAATGAGATTTAAAATGAGATCCTTTTATTTCTCAGACCAAATTCCATATTTCTTTGTAAAATTTAAATGATTATTTCAATTTTAAAACAAATCTTCAAAAAGTCCCTTCAAGGAGATCTTCCAATGGTGTTTTCTTGGGAGGAGGTTGTTTTAGCTTCACCCTCATCCTGCACTGAGGAATAGCAAAAATGAAAAGACTAGGTAAAATTGAATTAGCCTACAAGGGTTTCAAATTGTTATAAAGGCAATATTTTAATTATAATTTGTATCATTACACTTGCAAGAGTTAGAGAAACAGAACACATTTAGATAAATATGCCATAATAATCAACGCATTATTGAAAGAAAAAAAAAATCTATGTACACATTTAAAGGAGGAGATAGTAAAATAAATACAACACTTGGTTCTGCAACAGCACACATTTCTCCTTCAGTCTGTCAAGTACATCCTCACGCTGGTCTTTCCCTTGATGAGAAAGGGCCTGTGGAATTAATTTACTACGATTTCCGTGGCAATCGCCCTCGACGCCGCGAGTGGGGCTGCAAATCCGCCGGTGTGGTTTGGCCTATTATCTTTTACATGCAGACGGCGGTGACTGAAGCCTCTCACTGTGGTGATTATTAGTCTTCGGAAAGTCAAAATGCCGCCACACCTCCGATTTGAATGAGTCAATGTAATCTAAGTGCTTTTGTCGTCACCATGCTTCTGTTTGACAAAACAGCACTGACAGCTCACGCCCAACTTCCGAATGAACTGAAAACATTAGCTTATTTCACTCTTCTTCGAGCCAGTGTGCACGCACAGTCCGTAATGCTAGCTACAAATTGCTCGTTGCTATCGTGCCTGTAAAGTGAGGCTGTTTAAAGCGTATCATGATTCGTTTAACATCTCAACCGACTTGAAGCGGTCTTGGCTCGCTTTCGAGTCTACAGTCTATATAATCCATTGAATAAAACTATTGTTTTACATGTTGCAAAAAGGATTAATGGCCAATTGCATGGAAGTGACAAGGTGAAATAGTAACGCATTAAAGCAATTTAAAGGTCCTGTTCTTCGTGATCCCATTTTTCAAACTTTAGTTAG
Source organism: Gobio gobio (assembly GCF_949357685.1). Classification (NCBI taxonomy): domain Eukaryota; kingdom Metazoa; phylum Chordata; class Actinopteri; order Cypriniformes; family Gobionidae; genus Gobio; species Gobio gobio. The sequence goes on from NC_137097.1 coordinate 42,832,498, forward strand.
TGTGTAATGTTGCTGTTAGAGCATAAATAATACCTGTAAAATTATAAATCTCAAAGTTCAATTCCAAGCGAGATATTTTATTTAAAAGAAGTTCCCTTTCAAAGCCTACAGCGAACGGCCGGTTTGGACTACATCCCTATACATCCTGCTTTAATGACGTCAGTAGAACAGTTTGTCGACTAACCTCCGCCCACAAGAATACGCAGAAAAGGGGGCGTGGTCTTGTTGCTCTTCCATGTGGAGAAGAGGAAGTGTTGCGTTTGTAGTGTGTCGAGACGCTGTTATTTTCATCCCGGAGTCAAATCACCTTTGTTTGGCCTTCAGGGACGCTGTACTTTGAGCGCATGCATCTCCCCGTTATGGTAATAGGCGTGACTTTTCCGGGCAACGTGCCCTAAGCAGCTGTCGAATCACAACACGGGAACCGCTGGCACAATCAGAACTCGTTACGTATTTCTGAAGGAGGGACTTCATAGAATAAGGAAATACTCAAGCTGTTTTTAGGACCGTGAAAACAGCGGTATACAGATAAGTAAATTGTGTGGAAAATACTGTTTTTTTACACACGAAACATGAACACATGTTATATTACTGTAAACACAATCAAAGCTTCAAAAAAACTGGAAAAACGGGACCTTTTAAAGGCAGACTAATAGATTAATAGAAAAATTAGTTGCAAAATATTTTTGAAATTCTAAATAATCTTATGTCTCTCTGTACACTCACTGCTGTGGTGGAGCCGTTGCTTAGCCTACATCTGCACTTTAATAGTGATTTTGATTATGATACCTGTAGGCATCTATGCCTAAGATAAGATGGCCAAATGATTTTTTTAAATTTTAAGTTATATTGTGCTTTGTTTGTATAGTGTCTGCTGAAATGCTAAAAAATGTTCAGTGTTAAATAAATATTTTTAAATTGTAGTTTTGTAAAAAAAAAAAAAAAAAAATCTTTAAAAAGAAGCAAGACAAAATGATAAAAAGCTAGTTTTTACTATTTAATTTATGCAATGGTGAAAAAATTGGCAAAATAAATGGAAAAAAAATCGAAAAATCGCATTCGGCTTCGGCCAAGTGTTATATTATTATTATTATTATTATTATTATTATTCGGCTGTGGCCAAGAATTTTCATTTCGGTGCATCCCTAATTTTTATTAATTTATATGTTAGCTCGATCTTGAAATGACTTGACTTATGTCTGGTGATGTATGCAGGACTTCTGCAATCATTTTGTCTCCTTAAACCCTGGCCCTTTCTAACAATCGACAGCAAGCTCGCATTTAGATCTGCCTTAATCTAAACATCCAATGGATAGAAGCAAACCTAGAAATTTTGATTTGACTGTCATTTATGCATGATCCCTCATTTGTGTTGATTTTTAAAGTGTACCTATTATGCTATTTTAAAGTTTCCTAATTCAGTTTTGGAGGTCTCCAACAACAGGTTTACATGCATCAAAGGTCAAAACTCTTCTCATAATATACATTGCACATCACCACAATGTTCAAAGATTTTCAAACGACTCGATGGGTGAATTAGTCTCCCTAAATCCCCCCCTTTTTTGCAAGCTGCTCTGCTCTGATTGGTGAAATGGCCCTGTCTGTTGTGATTGGTCTACCGCATACAGCGCGTATTTCGGAAACAAACGCCCATTACCATTACTGAACTCCGGAAGCTTCCTAAAGCTCAGCGATAGTACACACTGTGTATAATACTGTGTCAATTTTACATCAATCCCAGCGCGAATCAACGATGAAACATTGGAAGAACTAGTTATTCAACCCAAACCTTGAGCAGGATGTGTTGAGGTACATTGAGATGTTTCAACTGTAATTCCCCACCATCAGCATTAGCAAGTGTGCGTCCATCAACAAACCTGTGTGTGTTTCTAATGTATTGCGGTGCACATGCAGGAACTGTATCAATAACAGCACATACATTAGCCCAGCACTAACCTGAATGACTTATGTAACAACAAAGGTTGCATAACAAATCTTGCTCCATCCTTTATCTTTACTCAAAGTAGTAAGAATGACAGACAGTCTGCTTTAATAGACAGTTTTAGGTAAAACTGCAGCCCACAGCTGATTTACAGTAGTATTTCAGTAAGACCGTAATAATGTGAGTTAGCCTTATACAATATGAAACACAACAGATTGTAGAGCACAGCGTCTTCTCGACATGATGCTATCCAGTATCCGCTGCAGAGTTTGCGGTGGTTCGATGTTTCCCTGGTGTCTGCGCACGCAATAAGTCTACGGGCAGTATGCTAATGTTTCAGCTTGACGTCACAATGAAACTGCTTGTGTTTCTTTAAATAAAAAATAAAAAAACATTTGTTTAATTGACTCAGAGTTGACTCTTACTTTTGAGAGACAATGCCTTTATATACTTTCAGATTTAAAACTTTGCAGGATGTTTTCATTCACTTAGAACTATGTTACACACTACATGAAAGGTAATTTTCAAAAATCCATAATAGGGGCACTTTAATGCCCTAAATGGAATGTAATTTCAACATTAACGTTTCGAATGTTTTCTGTGCTTCAGGTATGCATCCGCACCAGTCGGGAGGGCCCATGCCCAATCCGGCTATTTACGCTGCCCCACCTGTTGCTTTGTCACCTGGGCAACCGCCTCCACAGCAGCTGCTACCCCCACCCTTCTACCCTCCACCAGGTGTCATGACTTTTGGGAACACCAATTACCCGTACCCAGCCGGAGCTACGCTACCTCCAATGTACCCCAACCCCCAGGTGAGCCTGTTTGACTGTAAGTAAGTGTTATTTGCATCCTGTGATCAGTGCTGGGTGGATTACTTACAAATTGTAGTCCATTACTGAATACAAATTACATTTGACAATTGTAGTTAGTAATGTTACACATTTTAAGTAACATAATCTGACTACTTTTGGATTGGTTTCAGATTACTTTTCACATAGATATGAATAGGCTAATATTGTACCATATTAATATAAAAATGCAAAGAGAAAGAAAATGTATTCCATTCTGCAGGTTAATTGATAAAAAGCTTATAATAAATTTGTTCTTAAATGATAAATTAAAATAAAACGCTTTACTAAAACTATGAAATATTAATTGTTTATTGCAGTGTGGCTTCTCAATTGTGTAATTATAGCCGGTATTCGATGTTCAAATTTGGGATTCAAATATTGTTGTTGTTTTTTCCGCACACCTGGTATCCCACTCGAAACGGTCCTCATTCGCGCTTGAATATGTTTATACTATAAAATCTGGCGAAATACAAGGTTTTTTTTTTTTTTACACAATTATCGTATAGCCTAGCCAAAAGTTGAATAGGAATCCGATTCTAGTTATACTTAATAAATATATTTGCTTCTTCTTAGTCTAAGTGTTCCCTGCCAGGCTGCAACCTCTGTCTAGAGCACACAACTACACGAGCTTGTATGGTAGAAGCGCATGCCTGAGCTTGCATTTTGGGCAGGGCTCAACATAAAAAAAAATTTGCACTGGCCCCTGGGGCCGGCAAAAAATAAATAATAAAAATATAGAAGGGGCCCTGGGGCCAGTAGATCAGAGTTTTGCTGGCCCCTTCTATATTTTTATTGGCCCTGAAAGAAATATAAGGAAAACTTTTCCATTAAGCTGTATGTATTGTATACATTAGGATTAATCAATGTAGCAAATGGAGTACATGAATTAAAAACTAGAGAGCCCCTGGAGACTAGTGATGCACCGATCATGATTTTACATGGCCGATTCCGATACCGATTTCCGTTTTTTTTTTTTTACACAATAAAGTAATGAAAGTATACATGAACAAGATGTTTTTTTGGTATTTGACAGGCAAAATTGGCTTTTGGCTAATGAAAACAAGTCCGCAATCTGAAATTAACAGGAAATTTAATTGGAAATTAAAAGGCTGAAAGGTGAAATTAAAGGCAACAACTGCATATTCTGCAATCCAAACAAAGATGTTACTTAAATCAGCATTTGTTTTTAAATTCAGTGTAAAGAAAAAGTCTTTACCAGTGAAATTAAATAAAACCAAAGTATATAATTGTTCCAAAATGTTAAATCAAATAATGTTTAGTGCAACGAAAAAAACTAAGATGCTACAGCAGGTGCTTTTTAAATCAAATTAAGTCAATGTAATTTTAAGGTAAAATAAAAGGTAACACTTTAGAATAATGGTCATTAGTTAACATTAGTTAATGTACTAACTAACTAACATGAACTAACTATGAGCACTACATTTGTTACTGTATTTGTTCATCTTTGTTAACGTTAGTTAATATAAATACAGCTATTCATGGTTTGTTCATGTTAGTTCACAGTGCATTAACTAATGTTAACAAGATTTTAATAATGCAGTTATCTCTCATTAGTAAATGTTGAAATTAACATTAACAAAGATTAATAAATGCTTTATAAGTGCAGTTCATTATTAGTTAATGTTAACTAATGTAGTTAACTAATGTTAACTAATGACCGTTATTCTAAAGTGTTACCAAATATAAATGATCATCCTATAGGCTACAGAACTGATAGTATTTCATTTCTAAAGTGCATGCATGTTCTTCTTTAGGCTACAAAAATAAGTATTTCGGCTTTGTCACAAGTTAGTCTGTTTTGTTCTCATCCGATCCAACACGTGAGAAGCTGAGCTGAACAAACGCTCACTATCTACGCTTGTACAGGGCGCAGAGAGGTAAGCTCGCGCAACTTCAGCTCGCGCAGGAAAGCAGGAAACACTTGTGTGTTACCGTTTGTAACACACAAGTGACATGTTCGCGAATGATTGCAATATAGGCGTATGTGCACGTGGGCGCACTTCCGGATAAATCGGCCGAAAAATACAAAGAAAACCGGTTCCGGTTTTTGGCCGGTCAACCGGTGCATCCCTACTGGAGACATACAAAAATAACCAAATTGTATAACCATTAATTGTTTATCATATATATATATATATATATATATATATATTGTTTTATATATATGAACAATTAACAAAGATACACATTTATAGAAGATATTTTTGGCTTCATTTAGCCGTAGTCACGTGACCGGTGTTTTGAATCACATTTCGGATCGCTCGACTCGAAACATCTGCTAAGCTTCGGAACTACAGTTTTGCGTCAGCCATCCCTGACGTGCACATGAAACCGAAAGTATAATTTACTCGTCTCGACTCGGTCTGTTTCGGAGCGCGCGCGCTGCCTTTGGAATGGCACCCAAATTCAGTCATGACACAAGTCAAGCACTCGCACTTTGGATCTATCATTTTATGAGCAAAGTTACGTTGATATATTAGCTAGCTAGTTGAATAACTTACCTTCGACATGCTACATCGGTGAGGTACTGAGAGCCAACGTCTTCGCCATTCTTCTTGAGAAGAGCGACCGTTCTCTCGTAGGCAGTAAAGGGGAGCTCACTCTTCACGATATGGTAAGCAGTGTTTATTAACTTCACCATACGCTGGATTGTGTCATTGGCTCGTTGTGTCCAGTAATGAAGTGGCCCAGCTGATGGGTTGTCCACCACTCGCTTTGCCAACACACACTGTAAATGTTGGCAGATTTTTTTCGTGGGCATCTAAGGCCTGTTTTCTGTAGTTTTGTGTTCACTTGTAAAATGACCCGGCCTGGTCGGCTTTTGTTGGAAATTGTCGGCAAACTAAACAGTACATGCCCTCGTCGCCTTTATCCACCCAAGTGTACTGTGTTTTCCATGACACAAGGAAAGTTCTCTTTCTCTTATCAGCCTCGTAGTTCTTTGCCATTTTAATACGTAATAAAAAAAATTTAAGTAACATTGACACTCTTCGCGCCACTGGGTATGATGTTTGTTTTGCCTTTGCGGATGGCAAATCACTGGCTCGCGCGGGCCAGTGATTGGCCATTCAACTAGCCCGACATACTCTTTTCTGGCCCCGGGCCATTGCTTATGTCGAGCCCTGCTTTTGGGTTAAGCCGTTGGTTTGACTTTGGGCAAAATAGAATAAAAAAATGTATTAACCTTTTTCCCTGTTCGGGATGTTACGGTGAGAGAACTTTCCCTCACGTCACATTACAGTGCCTGTGCACTGTGCGGTCGTGAAAGAATGAAAATGCGCAGACGTGCACATTTTTAGTTTCGGTTTTGCATTAGGCTATAGGTTGCTTGAATGGTGGGTTCTATTATTATTAAATGAAAAACACGAAAACGGTACAATGACTAGAGTTGTTCCGATTCCGATACCAGTATCAGAAATCTCACCGATACCACAACTAATTCTGGCATCGATATCGGCGAGTACTTGAACCCATGTACTGATCCGATACCATTTTCTTAAATAAGACCTAGTTATTATGACTGCTAGCATTGCCTAACTGCTGCACGGTTCTTCTACGCTGCTCAGAATGCATTACAAACACAGGAAGTGCCACAAGCAACCACTGTTTAGAGCAGCGAAGAAGAAATGAAAAGGCGTTAGCAGTATGCTAACCAAATCTTCCGCAATCATCTTGTCATTCAGATTCTCACTCTCGTGATGAATGAAATCTGACTCTCGTTCGGCTCACGCTGCACTTTCAGTTTTTAATTCTATAACTGAACTAAATAATTTTTTTACTACTATAAAATATCAACAACGGTGGGCACGGTGCTGCAGTGGGTATTGGGCAAGTGGTTATGCCTGAACACCGGTAACACAGACTATCACACCAAGCCTATTACACGTTATTATCAATCAAAATAAATCTACTGCAAAATATAGGAGCTTGTAACCGAACTGTGTGTTTTGTATCACTAGTGCAGTGTCCGTTCTCGGAGCATATAAGCCCTGCCCGCTTACATATAAGAGGCGCGCCACTTCTCGAGATTCCTGCCTTTATTAGAGAGAAGAATATGTTCAGCCCCCTCCCTCCGAAGCTTTGAATATTCGGTGTTGATTACTACCAAAGCTTCGAAGCTCAAAAAATGGTATTCGGAAAACAACCGTAGCAATTTCAAATGTATGGATTTGTCGGAACATATAAAAGCAATAGGCTTTTTTTCCCCATTTTTTTTATAAAGGAAAATTTAATAAATTAAAGTTAAAATAATAAAAGAATCAGACAATTATGAATAATTTACTGCAATTGTAAAATGAAATGGCTAATATTCTTTTATCTAATCACATAATCCAGATGACATGTAGTCAGTTACTACCCAGCACTGCCTGTGACACTCCACTAGTAAGTATCTCAGGATTTTTGTGCTTCTCTGCATGCTTGTCTCTCTCCAGGCACAGTCACAGGTCTACGGTGGTGTGACGTACTACGACACGATACAGCAGCAAGCTCAACCCAAACGCTCCCCGCCCCGACGTTCCTCTCATCCCGTTACAGTTAGACCTCCCCCTCCTGAGGTAACAGCATATTACATTCAGCCAGGAGAGATCAATCAGGTGATTTTTTCTAATGGGGGATGCACAAAATATTCCTACCATATTGGTTTTACTGCTGATATTATAGTTTGTTCAGTATTGGATATTTAATTATGCATGTTCATTTACCTTGACCTTCATTTAATTATCTAACACTCCCTTAAAGTTGATCTTTAAAAACACTAACAACTTAACACTGTAAAATGCAAATCTCTAAATGAACATACATTTGTCATGTATTTGCCATTTTGAGCACATTGTTCCACAAAGAGGACATTCTGTATAACCGATCTGAGGCGGCATTGGTGACGTTATATTTGATTTTATACAATAATTAATTTGATTTAAATGATCAATCACGTCGACTCATTTTATAATCCTATAGCCCTTTATTTAATTAAAAACCCTTCTTATTAATTTGGTGAGGAAGATTGCGTTTTGAGCAGTATTTGCACACCCGGTCATGTCGGCTATAAGCCACTGCAGTAGACGGATACTGCAGTATTAAGGCTAACGATTAATATATATATAATGCACACGCGCATACATACTATACACTAGGGATGCAACAATACAGTTAGTCCATGGTTCAATAAATACCTCGTTTTTTTTTTTTTAACCATGGTCTTCGGTTCTGAATGATTTTTGTTATTCTATTCTTAGGTGACCGGAACAGCAAGGGGTTAAGGGAAAAAAGGACTATTAAAGACTTTTGTACTTAAAAGAAAAAACCCTTGTACACATTCCTAGGTGTTTGTATAATATAAAATAAATATAAAGATTAACACTGGCTGCTCAGAGCTGTACAGCAGCATTCAAGTATGAAATTGAATGAATAAATGTAAAAATAAAACACTACATAGACTTCACTATAAAATATACATTGATTGGTCTTAAAGCTACTGTATTAAAGTTTTTCTCTCAAGAGCAGTGAGTTTTCTGTCTTTTGTTGTTTTATTAACATTTAAAGGGATAGTTAACTCAAAAATTTAAATTCTGTCATCGATTACTTGCGCTCAAGCTGTTTTAAACCTGAATAAAGTGCGTCTGTTGAACAAAAACATTTTTTAAAGAAGTCCCTGTTGACTTCCATTGTAGGAAAGAATACTGTGGAAGTCAATGGCTAACGTCAACTCTGGTTACCAACATTAATCAAAATATCTTCTGTGTTCAACAGAAGAAATCAATACAGGTTTGGAACAACATTAGAGTAAGTAAATAATGACAGAATTGTAATTTTGAGGTAAACTGTACTTTCACTTTAGACATAACCGACTGTGTTTATGCTAACCTTGTGTGTATTTGACCGTATTGGCGCAGCAAGATTTAGTCCAGTAATCACGTCCTGTTTGACAGGCTTTTAGTGTGCTCCTGCTTAAGAAAAGCCCTTTTTAAAACCGTGCACAAGCACATGAATGAAATGTTTAACTGGCAAGGCTTTAAAACGCATGCAAATAATGAACTTTCGTGATTGCGAATAACTGTAGTGTCCCGTGAGCTTAACTCTACCACTAATGTGAGATATCGCACACCCCTCCCACGCCACAGATTTAAAAGATGGTTGTGCGCACTGCAGCCTCACTTCACCGCTCTGTTAAAGTGTGAAATCTGACACCAGCATTGCAAGCATGACTAAACAGCCCTTAACTTTAGGGCATAGTGATTGGATATTTACTCATCAGCGCGTAGACTCACGGGCACACACAAAACAGAGCCAATTCGGAAATAAATAAAATGCACGGAAATTAGTTAAATGCAAAACCGGGGAAAAAACGCAATTCACAAGTGCGTATTGAATGTATGTCGTACCGAACGGTTCAATATTATATTGAGAATTGTGGCAACCCTACTATACACACAGGGTGAGGGTAAATGAACCGCAAGGGCCAAAAGCTCAGAAAGGGTTCCATATTGGAGAAATTACTAATCCTTTTTTTCTTTTTTTTTTCTGTGATAAAAAGGCTTGCCAATTTACATTACATTTATGTAATAGTATTATATTAACATCTGGTTTTGTGCTTTGACCTTGTTCTGTCCATCAGGACCAGAGCAGAAAGGCCGCTGAGGAAATCCACTCCTAGCTGCCGGGGGGCGAGGAGCCCACGTGTCAGGACCAGCACCGCTTTTGTATAAATTGAATTCACCATTTAGTTTTTGCCTTTAGTCATTTTATTTTATCTTTGCCATGCTTAGTTTCACTGTCTTTATCCAAGGTTCTGTTTGCAGGTTGTTCCTTCCTTTTGTACTTTCATTCATAACCAACAAAGTGTTTTACTGTTGTTCTGCTATCCAGCTAGGAATTAAATATGCAGTCCTAAACAGCGAGACATTTTATTAATGTCTCTGCTGACAGACTAAATTAAATTGTACGAGGCGGATGAACTTTTGAATTGATTGGTTTAGTTCATTTTCTTTTAAATCGCCTTTTGCTCTGCTGTGCAAATGTTTTTACTGAAAAGGAGAAAAGCACTACGACAAACTTGAGTATGTGAAAAGATGGACCTGCGTTTTTAATTCTAATTCAGCGCTTAAGATATCGTCTGAAATCAGCCAGCAGACAGCTGTCGTACACCTTGAAATGCACAAATGAAAGTCCTTTTTGCATGTTTGTCTAAGACCGTTGTATCATTCTGACTGCTTTACCTGCCGTGATGGTGCTAGTCCCACTTCAAACTGGGCCTGAACCCCTCAAACCTCTTTCCCCATCTGTCTGGCTGTCCCTTGTCTCTTTAGCATTGTACTGTTGAATTCAATACTGTAATTCTATTAAAGCAAACCATTAACCTTGCCAGAGACTGACCTACTTGACAGTGGAACTCGCTTGATTTAGCTTTCTATAGTAAGTGTACATATTAAAGTATATTGAAGCCAGTGGTTTAACGAATAATACTAAGAACTAGTCATTTATGAAATGCTGTCAATATGAACAAAGCAAGCAGGGAAACCTAGCCAAGCCTCTTTCACTTTGGATTTAATATCTAAAATTAATTTGCAGTTATTCATTGTTTTTCTTTTTATAAATAGTTATGGTTGCAATTGTTTTCTTTGAGGCACACTGTACAGGCATGCATGATTTTATAGATATTTCTTTGTGAAAGCAATTCTAGATGGCAACTTTGGCTGTGAGCTGTTATTCTTTGCCCCACTGTGGGAGTGCTATGGATGCATCTTTTTCAATTGTTCCCTTTATGATTGTTTCCCAAATTAAACCTAACAGTATAACTGAGATGTCGTCTTTCCCAGTGTTGTTTAGACATGGCTCGTAAAAGACTATTAGAAGATGTATTACGTTCTATGCCTTAAAGAGTTCATTGGTTTGACATATCTGTTTTTGTTTGATTAGACCTGACAACACTGTGAGGGCTTGTATGTTTCATAGATGTTTGAATAATATTAAATGTTTCATTTTTGCAATTTGTTTTGTGGAGCAGTGTCAGGAGATGAAATTAAACGAGAACTGAATATAACATTCGTCTTTTCCTGTTTTTTTTGGTTTGTAAATCGGCAATTTATTTTTATAATTAGGGATGCTCAATATATTGTAAACCATATTGCCTTTTTTGTTTAATTTAGCAGCATCTGAAATTGTATTTGTAGTTGTTTTTCCCCTCTAATAGCTACTTCTAACTGTTAATGTCATTTTTAGCAAATCTTAACATATAATGTTTATACTGTTTATTACAATGTTGTGAAACGTTAAAACCAGCCATTTATTTGCTTTGTCCATAGTTATCAGTGCACATAGTTTTGCCTTCATAAGTCTTCTGTTCAGCTCTCCCGTCTGATAAATGTCTCCATTTTGCATTACATGTTCAAAGACATTTCAAAATTAAATGTAAGAGCAATATTATTAGTGGTAAAAAGCATTCTAGTCCGTAAACAGAGCATGTTGGACCGTGCGTTTGTCTGAGTTGCCGCCTGTGGTTGTGTGCTAAACTCTGACTTTGCCAAAAGCGAAGCGTCGCCTTCTGCCGCATCCAACCCTGCCAAGAGGGAGTGACTGATGCGGCGGAACGCGCCGCTGCTGCCGCTTAAACTCTTTTATAGCAGCGTGCCTCAAAATTACACTTTAGCCAGTACGGTCGCCACAGTCGGGCCGTAATTTTGAAATTCTTTGAGTTCATTTGACATTTTGCTTTGGATTTACTGTCTTAAACGAGGCATTGCTGCGTTTGCAACTGTTATTTAGAGAAATACAAAATAAAACTTTCTTTCCACAGGCCATAACGCGAAGTCGGCCTAGACTACCGGTAAACAAGCATGGCCTCTCGGGTGTTTTAAAAATGTACGAGAGAGACTTAATCATAGATTATTTCAGCAGTAAAATGTGAAACCAAACCAATAGTTTTTTTAAAAACCGAAAAAAGGGGTCATGTTTAACATAGGTGTCGCTGCCAGTGCTTCAGAATGTCCACTTGGGGGAACTAATGTCTTTATTCTTCAGGGCGGCACTGTCACGCTCCTCCACACAGATACCGCACTCACAGCAGCTCAGCTGTAGCTGAATGGTTGTTTTTCCCTTTGCTATTTCTTTATTTTAATATTTACCATATTCGGATATAATGGCTCTTTTATAATACCAGTCAAAAGTTTGGAAACATTAAGTTTTTTTTTTTAAGTATCTAGTCCAAGGCTGCATTTTAATACATTTTTAAAATGTAATTTATTCCTGTGATGCAAAGCTGAATTTTCAGCAGCCATTATTCCAGTCTTCAGAAATACTTGTTACTTTTATTTAGCAAAGGCACAAAAAATAAATAAAAAAAGAGACAGTAAAGACATTTATAAAATTAATGTTCCAAAAACTGTCTATTTCTAATAAATGAATAAATACATTTCTATTTATTACATTTACATTTAGTCATTTAGCAGACGCTTTTATCCAAAGCGACTTACAAATGAGGGCAATAGAAGCAGCTAGAGCAGTCTAAGGGCAACAATATCAGCAATATGCAAGTGCTGTAACAAGTCTCAGTTAGTCTAGTACAGAATAATTTTATTTTTTTATTTTTTTTTATAAATAAATTAGACAGACAGACAATGAATAGAATGATAAGTGCTATTCTCGATCTCGGTGTTCATCAAATAATCCTAAAAAAAAATATTTCCACAAAAAATACGAAGCAGCACAACTGTTTAACATTAATAATAATGATGATAATAGGCGTATCAGCATGATTTCTGAAGGATCATGTGACTGAAGACTGGAGTAGCCTAATGATGCTGAAAATTCAGCTGATCTCAGGAATAATTGGCAGTTTACTATATTCACTTAGATGACAGCTATTTTACATTTGAATATTTCATGTTTTTACAGTATTTTTGATTAAATAAATGGAGCCTGGTGAACTAGTCTTTCACAAACATAATTTTTTTTTTATTTCCAAACTTTTGAAAGGTAGCCTACTGTAAATACTCAAATATAAGTTGTAAGGTAACCACCATTTTATAAATAGTAAACTAAAACTAACAAAAAATTCTCATATGAAATAAAGCTGAAATTAAATAAAATATAAGCCTACTGTCACATGGTGTCTTGGTGTTGGTTCATGTTCATTGTTCTTGGTTCATGTTTTAGTTTATCATGTTCTTGCTTTGTTTTAGTGTCTTGTTCACAGTCTTGTCATGCACTTCCTGGTTTTGTCATGTTTCAGTGTCATGTGAATCCCATGCCCTCATGTGATCTTGTGTCTTGTCCTGTCGTTGGTTCATTGTTTAATCACTGTTCACAGGTGTCACTTGTCTTGTCTTTAGTGTGTGTATTTAAGCCCTCATGTTTGCCATGTGTCTTTGTCTGTTATTAACGTTGTAACCTGCTGGTGGTGAGTTTTGTTTAGCCATGCCATGACTTTGTTTTATGTTTTGACCAAGTTAAGCCAAGTCTTTGTTTTAAGTTTTGTTTATTGTTAATAAATGCTGCACATGGGTTCAAAACACTTGCCTCCAGTGGATCTATATGTTACAGAATAACAGACCTACAAAATGGACCCAGCAGTTGTATCCTTGCTTCGTCTACGCCAGGGAAACCAAGCCATAGAGAACTATGTGGAGGAGTTTTGTGGACTGTGCTACCAGGTGAACTTTAATGATGTTGCCCTCAAGGGTATTTTCTTAAATGGACTTAATGACCTTTTAAGGTATTTGATGCCAGAGAGCAATTCTCCAGGAACTCTAGCTGGATATATTGACTATGCACTTCAGTTGAGTGGCTCATCTTTTACTGTGGGAACGGTGGATGAGGAGCTCCACGTTCCCACAGTACTCTCCACCCCAGTGAGCCCAGCCCACGTCCATGCTCCAGCCCACGTCCATGCTCCAGCCCACGTCCATGCTCCAGCCCACGTCCATGCTCCAGCCCACGTCCCCGTCCATGCTCCAGCCCACGTCCCCGTCCAGGCTCCAGCCCACGTCCCCGTCCAGGCTCCAGCCCACGTCCCCGTCCAGGCTCCAGCCCACGTCCCCGTCCAGGCTCCAGCCCACGGCCCCGTCCAGGCTCCAGCCCACGGCCCCGTCCAGGCTCCAGCCCACGGCCCCGTCCAGGCTCCAGCCCACGGCCCCGTCCAGGCTCCAGCCCACGTCCCCGTCCAGGCTCCAGCCCACGTCCCCGTCCATGCTCCAGCCCACGTCCCCGTCCAGGCTCCAGCCCACGTCCCCGTCCAGGCTCCAGCCCACGTCCCCGTCCAGGCTCCAGCCCACGTCCCCGTCCAGGCTCCAGCCCACGGCCCCGTCCAGGCTCCAGCCCACGGCCCCGTCCAGGCTCCAGCCCACGGCCCCGTCCAGGCTCCAGCCCACGGCCCCGTCCAGGCTCCAGCCCACGGCCCCGTCCAGGCTCCAGCCCACGGCCCCGTCCAGGCTCCAGCCCACGGCCCCGTCCAGGCTCCAGCCCACGGCCCCGTCCAGGCTCCAGCCCACGGCCCCGTCCAGGCTCCAGCCCACGGCCCCGTCCAGGCTCCAGCCCACGGCCCCGCTGTCCCACCCAAGAAAATTTTGGGGGGGGGCAGGGGGTACATGGAGGCCATGAAGGCCACGCCTCTGTGGGCCCCTGAACCGCCATTACCGCCATGGCCTGATGAACTGCCGTTGCCGCCATGGCCTCCCACGCCTGAGGGTCCAGGTCCGCCCACGCCACAGGGTCCAGGTCCGCCCACGCCACAGGGTCCAGGTCCGCCCACGCCACAGGGTCCAGGTCCGCCCACGCCACAGGGTCCAGGTCCGCCCACGCCACAGGGTCCAGGTCCGCCCACGCCACAGGGTCCAGGTCCGCCCACGCCACAGGGTCCAGGTCCGCCCACGCCACAGGGTCCAGGTCCGCCCACGCCTCAGGGTCCAGGTCCGCCCACGCCACAGGGTCCAGGTCCGCCCACGCCACAGGGTCCAGGTCCGCCCACGCCACAGGGTCCAGGTCCGCCCACGCCACAGGGTCCAGGTCCGCCCACGCCACAGGGTCCAGGTCCGCCCACGCTCCCAGGCCCGGCCGTGTCATGTCTGGGTCCGGTGCCCCTGCACGGGCCTGGCCCCCCATCCCTCCCCCAAGACCGCCCCCCAAGACTTTTTGTTAAGACTCTTTGTTAGGTTATTGATGTGTTGGTGTTGTTTGGGCGTCAGGGGCCGCCCATAGAGGGGGGGATCTGTCACATGGTGTCTTGGTGTTGGTTCATGTTCATTGTTCTTGGTTCATGTTTTAGTTTATCATGTTCTTGCTTTGTTTTAGTGTCTTGTTCACAGTCTTGTCATGCACTTCCTGGTTTTGTCATGTTTCAGTGTCATGTGAATCCCATGCCCTCATGTGATCTTGTGTCTTGTCCTGTCGTTGGTTCATTGTTTAATCACTGTTCACAGGTGTCACTTGTCTTGTCTTTAGTGTGTGTATTTAAGCCCTCATGTTTGCCATGTGTCTTTGTCTGTTATTAACGTTGTAACCTGCTGGTGGTGAGTTTTGTTTAGCCATGCCATGACTTTGTTTTATGTTTTGACCAAGTTAAGCCAAGTCTTTGTTTTAAGTTTTGTTTATTGTTAATAAATGCTGCACATGGGTTCAAAACACTTGCCTCCAGTGGATCTATATGTTACACCTACATTTAAGATGAAACATATATATATATATATATATTTTAAATCCAAAATTACTCTTAAAAATAACTAACTGAAATCAAATAAGTTGATGTTTAATTAGGCCTACTAAACTTACTAAAACGGAATTAAGCCAAGTATATATTTTTTTTAAATTAATAAAAATAGAATAAAAGCTAATTACAAATATTAATAAATACTATAAAAGTATATAAATGAATACTAAAATTACTACTGTTGATGATCCTAACAATCTGTTAATCTAAAACAGGGGTCTTGGTGATATTCGATATTCGACTTTGATATTCTTCTTTGCATTAAATTTACTTTTAATTCATTGGCAACACTACAATAAGGTCGCATTTGTTAACATTATATCCTTAACTAACAATGAGTATACATTTTTAAAGCATTTATTGATAGCTGTGAGTTAGTAAAAATATATTTGCTCATTGTTTGTTCATGTTAGTTCTCAGTGTATTAAAGTGTTAGTTCACCCAAAAATGAAAATAATATCATTTATTACTCACCCTCATGCTGTTCCACACCCGTGAGACCTCCGTTCATCTTCGGAACAAAAATTAAGATACTTTTGTTGAAATCCGATGGCTCAGTGAGCCAGCAAGGACATTCCCTCTCTCAAGATCCATTAATGTACTAAAAACATATGTAAATCAGTTCATGTGAGTACAGTGGTTCAATATTAATATTTTATAGCGACCAGTGAGTCGAATCGTGATTCGGATCGCGTGTCAAACCGTCAAACTGCTGAAATCACGTGACTTCGGCGATTCATGACGCGAAGCTTCATGAAGCAGTGTTTTGAAATCGGCCATCACTATATAAGTCGTTATTTAGTTTTTTTTGTCGCACCAAAAATATTCTCATCGTTTTATAATATTAATATTGAACCCCTGTACTCACATGAACTGATTTAAATATATTTTCAGTACATTATGGATCTTGAGAGAGAGGAAATATCATTGCTGGCTATGCAGGCCTCACTGAGCCATCGGATTTCAACAAAAATATCTTAATATGTGTCACGAAGATGAACGGAGGTCTCACGGGTGTGGAACGGCATGAAGGTGAGGAATAAGTGACATTATTTTCATTTTTGGGTGAACTAACACTTTAACTTTGGTAGACAGACGTAGTTTTAAAAATATTTAGTTTACTATAATTCCCTCAATTCCATTTATGCTGTCTCACATGTTTGATGATACTATTATTTTAAACCACGAACAAGTAACTTTAGGCTAATAATAGAATGAGGAAAAACTGAGAAGGTCTGAACCTTTTGACTTGTACTGTGCATGAAAGTTATCAGCTTGAAAAGATTCAGCTTCGGAAGTCTATAAATAGTCTCATTTCTGAATAACCCATGGCCTTTACCAGAGTGTCAACCTCACAGGGAGCTTCTGTATTCACACTCGGCTTTCTGAAACCATCAACGGCCTCACCAGAGCAATCACACTTGCAAAGTGACTCAGTTTGGGGCAACAATTATACTGAAAGCGATCAGGTTGTATGGTTGAAACAATGGCTGCTGCATGCATCATCTTGACTACACCCTAGCAGAAAATACCCTCTTGAATAATCATAATGTGATTATTATGCACCGCAGTTGAAAGGAACAGTGATAGTCTCACTGACCTACTTATAGAAGCGTTTAGCATGCATTCACTCTTTTTGTGATGTATGCTGGGTAGAACATGCCTCCACCATTGTTTATAGGCTCATGTTGCAAAACATGTGAACTGGTGAGTGATGGTCCTGTGTCACTGCTGAAAGGGTGAAACAGAAGTCAAGGGTTTTGTGTTACCAGATTTCTTATTTCAGTCTTAATTTCCCAAGGTGCAAGTATGAATAAAGATTACTAAGGCACGTATAACTAGTAATGTACTATATATAAAACTATAAATTCATGAATAAATCAGGTTTGAATCATCAGGAAAAATGCTCTTGTATGACTTTCACCCCGTAGAAAATACTGTTGTGCATTGAAGGATATATAGAGACCAAAATATTAACCAAAAATTAAGTTGTTTTTTCAGCCCTCTCCTTCTGTTTATCTATCCATTCCCACTTCATTGACAGCGACCCACATGCATACATCTTCTCCAGCTGACCTCGTCTCTCATCTGGTATGTGGAATCTCTCTCATTCTTTCTTTCTGGAGCAGCAGTGACTTGCATAGACTAGCCAAATGTAATGGGACCTCAGGTTCTGAAGGGTCCATTTTTGATTTTTTCCTAGATAATAAGCCTTGATATTTTTCCTGCCAGACTGATGCAGTGTTTACAAACACACTCGCACCGATGCTTTCCCCCAGCACATGAAGGATACTGATCACGTGGCTGAATTTGTTTGTACGCTGCATCTGAGTTCACTGAAACGTGGCCTGATTTCTGGCTTCAGGCCGCAGATGACCTGCACAAACCTGACAAACGTCACAGATTCTTTTAGAGTCACAAGCCCAGACTCATTCCAAGTTGTCATGGGGTAAGCAGGACCATTTTTGCTTAAAGATCAGGGCTCCAGAGTGCGACTAAATGGTCGCATTTTGCGACTAAAATTTGAGAGTGTGCGACTGAATTTTACATCCAGTCGCACATGTGCGACCAGTAAATTTGCCTGCTGTCATACTGGAGAAATTAAGAAAATACACTTACTAATTATAATTGATAGACGTTATGTCTGGCAAATTCTATCTTTGCCAGCCGTTTCTATATGAGATAATATTAAACCATTTGTCCGTGATGCATTTTTGCTCTTCGCAATCCAGAAGAGAGAAAGCGAGCGAGGAGCTACAGCGAACACACCACAGTCAGCTTAATGAGTGACGATGGCCAAGAACTACACTAAAGTTTAGTCTGCTTACTTTAGGGATGTGCTGTGATGTTAATCTAATTTTATTTTCGATTTTGGCTTCCAAGAATTATAAAAAGATGATATGAGGTAAAACTATTAGCTATAGCCGTGTTGGTCGAGCTCATCCTTCCCTTCACAGCCTTGCGCTGTCATTTCTCCTTAAACCTAAACTTAACGTCAGATTCAGTGATTGTTGTAAACTGCAGTCTCTACTGTTGCTAAACTGCGGGATGTGTTTGATAATAAAGAGCTATTAAATGCACAATAATCCGCGCAAGAGACGCTGTTTCCAACTTCAAGGCGGCTTATGTGTGTGTGCTGCGAAATGGACCGACTGGCACTTAATATTTTAGGCGTTGTGTGCGCGTCTAAACCATCAAATAAACAACAAATAGCCGGTGTCAAAATGACCGGATTGGAGAGTAGTTATTTTAACAGTTTATATCTTAAATGGGCGTAAATAGTTTGGAGAAATAGGAGAATATGATATTATTAGTTCTACATTCGATCGGTCTTAAAGGGGCAGCGTCTAATAAACCTGCTGACGATTGAGCCATTAATTCCAATCGAACAAAAGGCAAATAGAAAATATTCACATCTCTTGAATTAATAACTTTAGATTTTATAAGCATTAATCTATCAATTTATACAGTGAAAACTATGCAGTGTTATTTTACATTTCATTACTTTATTAGATTTCTTTGTAGGTTTGTTCTTTACTGTAATAATGTTAGCAGACCTTCCGAATGCCTGCACACTGGTCCATTTACAAATAGATGCGGTTTGCGGTTTCTTTTGCTATAGATATTTTACTTTTCAGATTATAAAGCCATGTTAATTATGTTTTTAATGTTTTGTTTTTTTTAAAATAAAAAAAATATATAAAGTATAATAAAAAGAACCGTTAAGAATACTGTTAAAGTACCGGATCGATAAGCAGTATGGGTAAGAGTAGTAATACCATTAAAACCTTAACGATACCGACTCCTATTAGTAATACAGTGGACATTAGTAGATTTGGTTAGCATGTTGATTTACGGTGTGCGCCCCTAAAATTTCTGGTTGTGCCCCTAAAATTTTCAGTTGGGGGCCACTGTGCTCCTAGTGAAAAAAGTTAGTCTGGAGCCCTGAAGATGTTATTATTTTTCTACAGATCAAAATATTAATTTTATTTTTATTTTCGGCAGAAATATTTTGGCATGTACTGAATTATCTATCTATCTATCTATCTATCTATCTATCTATCTATCTATCTATCTATCTATCTATCTATCTATCTATCTATCTATCTATCTATCTATCTATCTATCTATCTATCTATCTATCTATCTATCTGTCTGTCTGTCTGTCTGTCTGTCTGTCTGTCTGTCCGTCCGTCCGTCCGTCCGTCCGTCCGTCCGTCCGTCCGTCCGTCCGTCCGTCCGTCCGTCCGTCCGTCCATCCATCCATCCATCTATCTATCTATCTATCTATCTATCTATCTATCTATCCATCCATCCATCTATCTATCTATCGTTCTATCTATCTATCGTTCTATCTATCTACAGTGTTGGGAAGGTACTTTGGAAATGTGATAAGTTACATATTACAAGTTACCCTATTTAAAATGAAATAAGTAGTGTACCTATTTCAATAATTTTATTAAAGTAATGTTAGTGATTACATTTGATTACTTTTTGATGAATTTTCTCATTTCCAGCACTGAAACGCCTTTTTATCACATCTATCAATCATCATGTTGTGTTTATGATTTTGAGACATAGCAATGTCATGATTTGGAACTATACACGAGGGTGAATAAATCACAATAACATTTTATTTTCTGCACAAACTTTTCCTTTAAGTATTCATGGAAAACTTAGCCATGGATGAAAATGTATAAACTAAATAAAAGGACCCTAAACTGAACCCAAACTTTAGGATTTCAAAGATCCAGACAAACTGAAGAACCCAGAAAAACCTTTAAAGTTGCATTGCCCTAAATCTGACACACATTTAAAACTCATGAAGTCTGCACAATTAGCGAGTCTTCTTCGAGAGCTTTTGTCACCAATGCATTTTTAATGCTTTAAGTTGGTGGTCTCTGCATATTTTACGCGTCTCTTCGCTCATCCATTGTTTTGCAGTAGAGATGCACATGGCAGAGGTGGGGTCTCCCCCTCTGGCGTCTTTGTGGAGTGACAGTAGCCAAACAAAGCCCACTGTCTCTCAGGGTGATGTCATTTTGGGTCCCCATCCCCCATCAAGGGCCAGGAGTGTGTGTCATTAAACTTTCACATGATTCATGGGAGCAGTTAGGGAGCATCCATGCATTGAGACAAATTATGTGCATGTGTAATGAGAAGTGTATGTGTATGTGCATCACTCTCAAGTAAAGATGCTCACTTACACAAACTCATCGAAAGTGACTCAGGCATCTGAAAACCATACACACTGTCATTTCTTTTGATTGATTTTCTCTCTCCCCCCTCACTTTCTTTGTTCATGGTGTATTTTTCTCACATTCTCTTCACAGCTGAGAGCAGCACTGAGGTGTGATATCACAGCCAAGGAAATTGCTTTAACCTGCATGCATCCCTAGGTGAATGCAAGACAGAGTGTGTCTAATGTGCCCTTGTTCTCCACAATTGTTGTGTAAGAAAGGAGTGTCACTCTTTCTATCTGTCTGTTTTGTTTGTTTCTTTCAAAAAGAAGTCTACATGAAAAACAAGGCTCTTTTTTGTATTAAATACGTTGGTAACACTTTACAATAAGGTTCATTAGTTAACATTAGTTAACTACATTGATTAGTTAACATTAACTAATAAGGAACTGCACTTATAAAGAATTTATTTATCTTTGTTAAAGTTAATTTCGACATTTACTAATGCATTATTAAAATCTTGTAAACATTAGTTAGTGCACTGTGAACTAACATGAACTAACCATGAACATGAAACGAAACATGATTTTTTATGAACTAATGTTAACAAAGATTAACTAATGCTGAACAGTGGTGTTGTTCATGGTTACTTCATGTTAACTAATGCATAAACGAATGTTAACTAATACAACATTATTGTAAAGTGTTACCAATACGTTTTTATTAAAACAATACTTCACCCACAAATAAAAACGTTGTCATTAGGCGGTTCCTACCGGAACCAAATGTTTTATTTATTTATGACATTCGATTCCGTTAGTTATGCACGTGCATTTTTCCGCCAATGCAGACTGAACACTATAGCTCTCTGAAAGTGTTTCCTGGATTACTAGTGCGATAAGTAAAATCCAATTCACTGGCAAATTATTTTTATGAATCAAACACATACAGCACGAGTGTATTGCGATTTTGGTTGTCCACACCACGATAACTACACAGAGAAACGGTTTGAATCACGTTCATATTATTTTTTTCCATCTGATGAACGATAAAAACATTGAAATCCAATCAGAATCCATTTTGCTTTAAGAGATCGAGCATTTAACGCGGCAGATAATAAAACTGCAGTGGACGCTATAGGCCTAATATACATAATAATATCGCCCGCTAATGTGGATGCTAATATAGTGATCGTTATTATCTTTATAGTTATCGTTCTCGGTGTGACCAC
Organism: Gobio gobio; assembly: GCF_949357685.1. Classification (NCBI taxonomy): domain Eukaryota; kingdom Metazoa; phylum Chordata; class Actinopteri; order Cypriniformes; family Gobionidae; genus Gobio; species Gobio gobio. The sequence continues at coordinate 42,854,426 of NC_137097.1, forward strand.
GGGCCAGGTTCTTTTTTAGTTTAGGCTGAAATATAGGCCTACCAGTGAAGTCTGACTCTTATAAGCAGATTAAAGAGATAGTTCACCCAAAATTTTAATGATCTAACAATTTAATAACCCTCAAGCCATCCAAGACAAGGTGTATGAAAATCAGAGTAATTTCCTGGCTCTTCCCAGTTTTGTAATGGCATTGAATAGAGTTGTAAAGCTGAAAAAAGCACATCCATCCATCCATCTATCCATCCATCCATCATAAAAGTAATCCACATGGCTCCAGTGAATTGATAAATGCCTTCTAAAGTGAAGGGATGGGTTTTTGTAAGAAAATATCCCTAATAACGGTATAAACTATAATCATTTGCTTCCTCTGACCCGACATATGACATAGAACGTAAAACGTCCATGTGGTTTGGCATTTTTCTTTAAAACTTCTCTCTTTAGACTTCTAAATCGTGACCAGCGTTTTGCTCGCTCCTCTGCGCTTCCACGTTCGTCAATTCTCACCTAAGCTTACACCACGCCAACGTCATACATCCTACATCCTACATCGGGTCAGAGGTCACCCTTCCACTGGAACTCGACTCTCTCATGAACATGTGCCGGAAGCTGCCGGAAGTCAGTCATTATAGTTTATAAAGGTTTAAATAGGGATATTTTTCTTACAAAACCTATTGTTTTGCTTCAGCAGGCATTTATTAACCCACTGGAGCCGGATGGATTACTTTTATGATGATGGATGCACTTTTTGGAGCTTCAAAAACTCGGACACTACTCCATGCAATTACAACACTGGGAAGTGCCATGATATTATTTAATGTAACTCCGATTGTGTTCATCAGAAAGAAGAAATGCCATATACACCTAGGATGGCTTGAGGGTGAGTAGGCCTAAATTATGGCATAATAACTATTCATTTAAGGGTTCAACTTTATTTTACAGTTTGTGCACTTATGTGTACTTACAGTGTATTTACCTAAGAAAGTACTGGGTAATATAAGGAAAGTAACTACATGGGTTAACATTTAGGAGTAGGTTCAGGGTTATAACCCAGTTATTGTAATTACTATAATATTTGGGAACAATGCGGTTACACTTTATTTTAATGGTTCATTTTTCCAGTGTAATTATATATTTAAGTACTGAGTAATATTAATTAACAACATGTACTTACTGTAGGGTTAGGGTAGGATTAGGGTTTGGTTGAGGGTAAGTTGCATGTAATTATGCATAATCTACTGTTATTACTATGGTAAGTACATGTAACATATGCAGCAAGGACACTGTAAAATAAAGCGTTACCTAAATATGTTACAACATTTTTGTTTTGTTTTAGACCTTTATTGAAGTTGTTCCCAGCATTTGACGAAATAGCATTTCTGTTTTCCAAATAGTTCTCAAACTGAAAAGAATTAAGAGTCACCTATAAGTCAGGTCTTAAACAGTAGCTGCACATTAAGAAATGTAGCATAATCAGTGATGCTTCCCGATTGATGCCAAGCTAAATGAGGCTAAGCCTGAGGATCACAGTGAAATAATAGTCCCATAAAAGTGTGTTTTTGAAAATGTTCTTCAGGGGTCACATTACCATCTTAATCTGCCAGACTGACTGGGAGGAGGGCGTCTGCACTGGGGTGAGACAAACGGCTCTCCTATTTATGATGTGTTTGCGGGTATCAGGGATGAGAAGGGGGGGTTTGTATATCATAGTGCTTGAAAGTGGGTCTTTTTAATGAGTTAAAGATAATCTCCTTACGCCACAATTGTCCACACACACACACACACACACACACACACATAACTGATCCTGCACTCTAGAGGCCTATGACATTCATCTTAGTTTCTGTTTGTGTATGCGTGTGTATGAAAGAGCGAGTGTGTTTCCACATGAGAGGCTTCTGTCTAGATTTAAAGGGGTTCCCAGTCTAGTAAAGTGTTGGACATGATGGATCTATTGTTTATTGTGAATATAAAAGGCTGTGTCTCAGTATTCTGACTAAGGACATTATATGTTTACTCGTCCGTACATTACATTACAATCCTTTTTCACAAAGCAGAGTGACATCATAGCGAGTGTGTGTGCTTGTGCTTGTGTGTTTGCGTTGTGTACAATAACGCCAGGCATAAGGATGGCGTTGTGAGAGCATGGAGGGGTGGGGGGATGTATTTAATGAGTCATCGCAGATGTGAGTTCTGTTCTCCTCACTCCAGGGCAAGTGCGTTAGGCTCTTGAGGTCATCCATCATCTGAGGGTGGGTGGGTGGGTTTATGTATCCATGAGGGCTGGTGGGCTCCACTGCCAGGCAAATATATTAGAGAGTCATGTTCATTACAAAGATAAATATGCTTATGGAATTACCATGGTAATGGCTTCTTTTGCTTTTGTGGAAATACTGCTCTGTTTTTGTTGGATTTCTATGAGGAGACTAAAATAAACATACAGTTACAAAAGATTTTGTGTAGGGATACACAATATGTAACTCTATATCGGCCAATTGCAACCATAGTTTTTTTATTTATTTAATTTTCAGCATAAATCTGACTGATATTTGAATCGGATAATATTACACTGTAAACCCGAATCAGTTGCGTCATATTTTTTAAGTTAAGAAATGTCAAGTTTAAGTAAGCAGAACTTGCAGATTTTTATTTTGTAATCATACATTTTAATTGCTCTGAACTTGAAATATTTGAGTAAGCTAATTTATACATTTATCTTAAAAATACCAGAGGCAGACAGTAGTGAAGTATATTTTACTTTCTACTCAAGTAAGCTTTTGAAGTACAGGGAGTGCAGAATTATTAGGCACGTTGATTTTCTGATCATATTTTTTTTCCAGGCACATTTGACCAATTCCAAACCACAGTAATCCTAATAACTACTATTGATTTAGTATTTAATAATGTATAAGTGATATATAATTGTTCATGAAGGCTGGAAATGAAAATCACCTTATATTCAGGTGTGCAGAATTATTAGGCATGTTTTCTTTTACAGATAAATTGAGCCAAAAAAGAGATTTAACTCAGACTGAAAAGTCAAAAAGTATTAAAGGCCCATGAGAAGGATGCAATACTAATGCAATACTAGACATTGCAGTTAAGGCATGACCATTGGACAGTGAAATGCTCATTGGGTCAGCAGGGTCAGACAAAAACATGTGGCGGAGAAAAGACACCTATTAACCGCAAAAGAATTAAGAATTAAGGTGAAGAATTAAGGGTGAAACCATCAGAAACCCTTTAGTCTCCAGCACCACCATTTTCCAGAGCTGCAACCTACCTGGAGTCTCCAGAAGTGCAAGGTGTCAGGATCTCAGAGACCCCCCCACTAGATAAGAATCACAAGCTGAAGTGTTGTAAAATACATGAAGAAGGTTTTTTTATAGGCTTTATGGACAGACAGAGGTTGAGAGTGACTCTTGAAGGACCAGCACCACATCCTCTAGTACCACTGTTTGAAGAATTCATCTTCCAGAATCTGGCAGTACGTTTTGGGAGTTCATTTTTAGTCCATCTCTGCAAAACGGACTTCAGGATGGACTAAAATGAACTCCCAAAACGTACTGCCAGATTCTGGAAGATGAATTCTTCAAACAGTGGTACTAGAGGATGTGGTGCTGGTCCTTCAAGAGTCATTCTCAACCTATAAAACCTATAAAGCCTATAAAAAAAGCAGGCTTCATGTATTTTACAACACTTCAGCTTGTGATTCTTATCTAGTGGGGGGTCATTTTTTAGGATTCTTTACCTAACTGAAGTCTCTGAGATCCTGACACCTTGCACTTCTGGAGACTCCAGGTAGGTTGCAGCTTTGGAAAATGGTGGCGCTGGAGACTAAAGGGTTCCTGATGGTTTCACCCTTAATTCTTCACCTTAATTCTTAATTCTTTTGCAGTTAATAGGTGTCTTTTCTCCGCCACATGTTTTTGTCTGACCCTGCTGACCCAACGAGCATTTCACTGTCCAATGGTCATGCCTTAACTGCAATGTCTAGTATTGCATTAGTATTGCATCCTTCTCATGGGCATTTAATACTTTTTGACTTTTCAGTCTGAGTTAAATCTCTTTTTTGGCTCAATTTATCTGTAAAAGAAAACATGCCTAATAATTCTGCACACCTGAATATAAGGTGATTTTCATTTCCAGCCTTCATGAACAATTATATATCACTTATACATTATTAAATACTAAATCAATAGTAGTTATTAGGATTACTGTGGTTTGGAATTGGTCAAATGTGCCTGGAAAAAAAATATGATCAGAAAATCAACGTGCCTAATAATTCTGCACTCCCTGTATTTACTTTATCAGTGTTTTTCTTTGGAAAACTTTTACTTTACTACATTCTAAAGCATAATATATAATGTCATACTTTTTACTTCACTACATTTCATAAATAAAAGGTTTTTTTTACCTTTAATACTTAATTACATTAAACATTTTGTACTTTCTTAATTTTACTAAAGAATATAGTACTACATTTTTTATGTAATTAAGTATTAAATTATATTCAATATGGAATGTAGTGCAGTAAAAATTATGATATTATGCTTTGGAATGTTGTGAAATAAAAGTTTTCCAAAGAAAAACGTCTCAGGTTACTTGCGTAACCTATGTTCTCTGAGTAGGGAACGAGACGCTGCGTCACTTTAATGACGTAATGGGATGCCCTCTGGGTGTGCCGATTGTCTGAAGCCCTTATAGAATCACGCCAATTGATTGGCTGATGGCGCGCACGTCGCCCCACCTGACGTAGTCACCTATATTAGCGCGCGCGCGCGCCATCTGCTCCTCAGATTTCTCTGCCGAAAAGGAAGGCCTGTCGGCAGCGCGAGGAGCTTGGCAGCGTACGCAGCGTCTCGTTCCCTACTCAGAGAACATAGGTTACGCAAGTAACCTGAGACGTTCTCTTTCATTGGTTCACTCGACGCTGCGTCACTTTAATGACGTAATGGGAACGATATACCAAACACGCCAAGCTAAAGCGCTGCCGTATCTGGCTCAAAGAACACCAGATAACCTGCATGACTAGGTTAAGCAAACAGGACATGCGAACCCGGAGCCATGTCGAGATCCAAACTATAGAATCTCACAAAAGTGTGCGGAGAGGACCAACCTGCCGCTACACAAATATCCTCCAAAAGAGCCCCTCTAAAAAGTGCTTGAGAGGAAGCCACACCTCTGGTAGAATGCGCTCTAATATCAAGAGGTGAAGGTAAACCACGCACCTCATAAGCTAAGGAAATAGCCTCTGTCACCCAATGGGAAACCCTTTGCTTCGAAGCGGCAAGCCCGCGGCGGCCAGCACCGAAGCACACCAACAGCTGGTTAGATTTCCTCCACCCGTCAGAACGGTCAACATAACACTTCAACGCTCAAACTTGGCAGAGCAAATGAAGTTTCTCGTCTTCCTCCGAGCCAAACGGAGGGGGGTGAAAGGAGTGAAGAGTAATAACCTGAGAGCGAAATGACGTGGACAAAACTTTGGGCACATAACCCGCCCTAGGTCTTAAGGTAACCTTGACTAGGCCAGGGGCAAAATCCATACAGGTCCCGTTAACAGAGAGAGCCTGTAGATCGCCCACTCGTTTCAAAGAAGACAGAGCTAACAAAAGAGCAACTTTGAGAGTCAGAATTCGCTCAGGAGCTGACTCCAAAGGCTCAAATGGAGCCAAAGTTAGCCCTTCAAGGACCACGGAGAGGTCCCAAGAGGGAATACCAGGGGAGCGTGCTGGTCTCAGGCGCTTAACCCCTCGCATGAAAGATGAAACCAGTCTATGCTTGCCTAGAGGGATTTCGTCCGACTCCCTACCGGCAGCTATAGCTGCGACATAGACCCGAAGGGTGGTGGCCGCTGCTCCAGCAGCAAACTTCTCCTGCAGGAGCTCCAGAACCGAACCAACTGGGCAGTTAACTGGATCTGCTGCATGAGTCGAGCACCACGACTCAAAGACCCTCCACTTGGAGGAATAGAGCTTCCTTGTGGAGGGGGCTCTCGCATTAGCAATGATCTCCTGAACGTCCGCAGAAAGACCAGCGTTTAGTGTCGTTGGCCCTTAATGGGCCATACCCACAACTTCCAAATCTCCGGGTGAGGGTGCCAAATCCTGCCCTGAAGTTGTGTCAAAAGGTCCTTCCTGACCGGTATCTCCCATGGGGAGGAGTCCAGGAGGAGAACCATCTCCGAGAACCAAGTCTGGGATGGCCAGTGTGGGGCCACCAGCAAGAGGCTGGCCCCACTCTCCCTTACTCTGTACAGAACCGCCGGAATCAGCTTGATGGGCGGGAACGCATAGAGTTTCAGATTGGGCCATGGATGCGCGAACGCATCTATCCCCAACGGGGCCGGAGAGCTCAGAGAAAACCAGAGCCGACACTGGGACGACTCCTTCGAGGCAAAGAGGTCCACTTCCGCTTTCCCGAACATCTCCCAAATCTGTGACACAGTTTGAGGGTTCAGCATCCATTCCCCCGACCGGAGCTTCTGCGTCCTGAGACCACAGGAGGAGTCGGCGCGCATGCCTGTCCAGGGTGCGCGACCGTGATCCTCCCTGGCGATTTACGTGAGACACCACTGCCATGTTGTCGGTCCTGACAATGACATGATGCCCCCTGAGTGAGGGGAGAAAATGCTGAAGGGCCAGGGAGACCGCTCTCAACTCCAGGCAATTTATGTGCCAGGAGAGAACTTCCCCCTCCCAGATCCCCATAGCTGGTCTGCCCTCGAATACCGCACCCCAGCCGGTAAGAGAGGCGTCCGTCGTAACCATTTGGCGACGGAAAACAGCCCCCATCTTGACCCCTTTCTGAAGAAAAAGAGGGTCTCGCCACATTGATAGGGCACGAAAGCAGCCGCTGACACCTTCAATAGGCGAAGGGCCGATCCTGTTGACCGAGCCCCTGAGCGTTTCATCCACCAGAGGAAGGGCCTCATATGGAGCAGTCCCAGGGGAAGCACCGGGGAAGCTGCGGCCATGAGACCCAGGAGCCTGCGACACGTACCCACAGAAACATGATGGCCTAGCCTGAAGCGGACCAAGCATGTTGTGATACTGGAAATCCGAGCAGGGGCCAAACAGGCCTGCATCGGAACGGAATCCAGACGAACACCTAAGAAGGTGGTCTGCTGAGCCGGAGTAAGAACGCTCTTGTCGGTGTTCACTCTCAAGCCAAGAGATTGAACGTGTCGAAGAACGACATCTCTGTGATGACAGGCTAACTCCCTGGAGTGGGCCAGAATGAGCCAGTCGTCCAGGTAATTGAGAATACGGATGCCCTGGAGCCTCAGCGGGGCCAGAGCTGCATCCATACACTTCGTGAACGTCCTTGGTGCCAGGGCAAGGCCGAAGGGAAGGACTTTGTATTGATAAGCCTTCGCTTTGAAGGCGAACCTGAGAAACTTCCTGTGTCGTCTGACAACCTGAATATGGAAGTAAGCATCTCTCAGGTCTATAGTGACAAACCAGTCCTCCGCACGTATCTGAGACAAGATAGTCTTTAGCGTTAGGTAAAAAGGAAAGCGTGAGGAAATCCCAGACATTTAACACACTTACTGTGGGGATCGTCGATCGCGATGAAGCGAGTGCACGGCGGTGGGCAACGTCGGAATTCCATAGCACTTCACCACAAGGAGAACAAAGTTCCACAATCCGCGGTCGCTGAAGTGCTGAGGTATATATCAACTGAATGCTAGAATTTTGGGCCAGAAAAATCGAGAACCGAAGGGCATGAAATGGCCGCTTCGTGAAGGCAGAGAAATCTGAGGAGCAGATGGCGCACGCGCTAATATAGGTGACTACGTCAGGTGGGGCGACGTGCGCGCCATCAGCCAATCAATTGGCGTGATTCTATAAGGGCTTCAGACAATCGGCACACCCAGAGGGCGTCCCATTACGTCATTAAAGTGACGCAGCGTCGAGTGAACCTATGAAAGAGAACACTGATAAAGTATAGACACTTAGATACAAAAAATTTATTTAAGCAGAGTAAAAATACTTCACTACTGTCCGCCTCTGAAAAATACTGTGTGTATATATATATAAATTACATCTTTTTTCAATATACTGTATAATATAAAAAAACATATAATTTTGTATACTTAAGCTTCAGTCTGTACAATTATATAAAACATTAAATAAACATATAATATAATCAGTTGTTGCTCATAATATAAATATTTAGTCATTGTATCAACCATTTTTTTCTATGTCTGTGCATTCCAAATTTTGACATTCATTCATGTCATTCCCAGTAGCAGGACCTCATCTGGCTTTAGAGTGAATTTATTTATGGGTTCATTACCCCTTAAATTGTCTAATTGAGAGAACAGAAAACATTATATAGCCATTTACGGTCCTTTGATGGAAAGCTAATGCTCTTGTGGGGGTTCTTGTGTTGAATTCACAGACTATGCATGTTGACATCATGTCAGTCATCTTCAGAGAAGGTCATATGACTAAACGATATGACAAACACTTGACTATGTCATTCTTTTGACACTCACACACATCCACATCTGACCGCCCTAATGCAATTTACTTCCCCATTCTAGGGGCCACAGAAACCACGGACTTAGATGTTGGATGAAGTGAGGAAAGACCTGCCGTGAGATAAACGGGGGAAGCCACTAAGTGTACAAGGGTGGAGAGAATGACCAGCGGATGACTGCAGTGGTTCACCCCATGTGTGATTTCCACCTCTCTGCAGCATGGTTTCACTCTCATTTCCATGGTGACAATGAGGACCTCTACTGACGCAGAGCTAAATTTATACTTTTTACCGCCTGCAGTTTTGAGCTTGCAGACATGGCTGGGTGAAGTCACACACATTGTTCAAAATTCAATAGGATCATGTAGGATGTATCTGAGGTGAATTTCGCCCAGCCTAACTTGAACACATGTTTGTTTGTGTGATGTCACAGAGGGCGGAAATTCCCATCCTGAGGTTTTGCCATGCACAGTCATCACATATGATGTGCGGAAGAAGCTCTAACCACAGCTGAATGAGTGCATCAGGGTTTAAAGGGTCCGTCAGGTGCTTCATACACTGTAAAAAAAAAAAAGTTGACATAACTTAAAATTGTAAGGCAACTTGCTGCACAGCTTTTTTGAGTTTACTCAACTTTTAAACAAAGTAGTTCACTTAACTCAATTAACTAAGGTCACATGTCTTCCAATTTAAGATCTTTTGTTCAGCTGATTGAGTTTTTAGTTTTTTTTTTTTTTAATGTCACCATCATGGTGTGTTTTCTTTAGTTGGGCAGTTTGACGACTTTTTAATGTTAGTGTTTCTCTGGCTGCTGTAACTGAGTTTGCTATGGCAAATTACATTTGATAAATTAAACAGCTTATTTATCACTGTCTTTAATCAAAGGCACTTGCTTAGGAGACACAGGCCGACATTTATTTCACAGTGTCCTTGTTACATATTTACTTATAGTACCATATAGTAATAACAGTAAATTATGCATAATTAGATGCAACTAACCCTCAACCAAATCCTACCCTAACCCTTTAGTAAGTACATGTTGTTAATTATTATTACTCAGTACTTAAATATATAATTACACTGTAACAATGACACCTTAAAATAAGGTGTAACCTTTTTTCTAGACATTAAGTCTGTTTATGAGCTGTTTAATTTATAAAATGTAATTAACATTTTTAAATAAATTAAAGCTAAATACATAAAATGATCCCATGATGGAATACATGAAAGTATTATGCAACAATTTAAGACATTTCTGCCTGTATAGAACCTTTATGGAATAAAGGGTTCTTTAAAACTGAGTCAAGGACCCTAGAGTTCTGCCATTAAACCTTTTTTTCTAAGAGTGTAATATAGCATAAAAATGTGTTTTGTGAGTTTTATTACAAAGTCGGGTCATATAATAGTTTCTTAACATAGACCTCATACATTTTTTTAAATAACTTTTTATGGTCCGTCTTTTAAGCAAATTAATCGGTATCTATTCCCATGTGTTATAATGATTCTGGATTCAATTAAGTGCCCAGCATAGTGCGGTCACCGACGGTCACCGGATCCCATATTTACCCCTCATAGGTGTCTTGGGATACTGTTTCCTGACAGACATTTGAACAAGACACCATGTATGGCCTGCCAAACGTAACTTAATACTGATGATGAAGTTGCTTACTCTATTGGCTCACATAAGCCACTCGTACCTTGACTTGACCAGACCTGATGGTGTCGGCGTGCGTCTCCCAATAAGTTCCTTTGATTAAAGACACTTAAAAGCAGTGTGTGTGTGTGTTCATGAAGTGGTTCTGAAAGAGATAACCCCTTTTGTGCTTTCCAGCTGGGCAATTTGAAACCATACAGCTGGCTAACAGTAGACCTTAAGGAGAACAAGACACATGCCAACTGTAATTGATACTGCACAGAAATTCTCAGGTTCTACATTAATGAATGTCGCTGCTGTTATCTTTATAACAGCAGCGACAGCAATCTTATGTTCTTATTATGTGTTCACATTATTTCCACTATTTCTACCGTAACAGAGTTAATGGAAACACAAAATAAATGCAGACAGTTCTTAAAAGAGTGGTTCACTTTAAAATGAAAATTACCCCATGATTTCCTGACCCTCAAGCCATCCTAGGTGTATATGACATTCTCTCTCTCTCTCTGATGAACACAATCAGAGTTATATTAATAAATATCCTGATGCTTCCAAGCTTTATAATGAAGGTGTGAACGGGGCCATGAGTTTGAAGCTCATAAAAGTGCATCCATCCATAATAAACATCCACACGGCGCCGGGGGGTTAATAGCGGCCTTCTGAAGCTATTCAATGCATTTTTTTTGTAAGAAAAATATCCAAATTTAACAGATCATAAAGGAAAATATCTAGCTTCCGCCAGACCACCTTCTGTATTCAACTTACAAAAAAAAAACGTAACTGACGCGATGTATGACGTCGGACGTAGCATTAGCGTTTTGAACAGCGAGAGGAGTTACACTTTCTTTGTAAGTTGAATACCTCAGGCGGTCCGCCAGGAGCTAGATCTTATACTTTATAAAGTTTTTAATATGGTTATTTTTCTTACAAAGCCCCATCAATTTGCTTCAGATGGCCTTTACTAACCAGCTGGAGCCGTGTGGTGTACATTTGTGATGGATGGATGGATGCACTTTTTTGAGCTTCAAACTCATGGCCCTTGTCACTGCCATTTTAAAGCTTGGAAACATCCTCAAATCCTGGATACATACCAGGATATTTATTAATATAACTCTGATTGTGTTCATCAGAAAGAACAAAGTCATATACACCTGGGATGGCCTGTGGGTCAGTAAATCATGTCATTTTAATTTCAAAAAGACTACTACTAATTTAAAAGGACCTTTCTTTTGTCCGTGTGTGTAAAAAACATTTGTATAATGTGAAGAATATTTTTTCCACTATAAAGAACCCGTTGCAAAAAAGTATACCATGGATGTTAAAGGTTCTTCGTGGAACCATGAATACCAATTAAATAACTTTATTTTTAGGCTATAGAAGTTTAAATGTCATAATCACTGTGGTACGACCAAAATAAATGTACAAAAATTAATGAAAAAGCTATGCAAAAATAGCACAAACATAGTGGGATTGTAGCTACCTATTGCCACATGCACACACCGAATAACTTGGAAGATATATCCAAATGTTCAGTCTTTGGCGCACATGTGGGATCTCCTGTGCTAGTAGCCTATATGAGCGCACGTGTGAGTGCAAATGCTGCGATTCAAAGCAATTGAGCAATATCTCTTGACACCACCAATAACACATGAACTCAGCTGCAGAGAAGGCGGGTGTAGAGAGAGAGAGAGAGAGAGCGCGAGAGAGAGCGCGAGGGTGTGTGTAGTCTTTACTGTATGTGAGAACGACGGAGCGCAGTATTTGTGCGGACTCGAGACGCAGAGACACTCCGTGAGAGAAAAATAAATACGGATACCACTGGAACCAGTCAGGGATCTACAGACACGGAATAATCATCAGTTTTGAGTCGCGTGTCTCGTCTGCGACGGAAGCACGTTTCCTTCAGACCTGCTGCGGTAAACGATTAATTTATATGGTCTCTTGGCAGAGACTGATTTATACACGTACATGTATTATTAAGTGCTACCTGCTGCTATTTTCATCTTCTGTGTCTGAGTAGTTCGTCTAATTGACTCGATCAAGGCTTCGTTGACAGTGGCGATGATAGCACACATATAGCCTTCTTCTCGAGCTGAAGGACTGCAGTGGAGGAAGGGGTTCCCTGGGAAACGTTTGGATTTTTTCTTCTTCTGAGAGTATAGCTAGTAAGGACTCGATCAGCATCCACTTGTGTAAAAGGAACATTGAAAATGGCCGTATTTTATTCTTGACACCTTAACAGCGCAGCGGGGAAGATATTCTTCAGGCATTTTCCAATCCGAGTTGGGTTCCAGCATTATCCAGCTATGATGTAGCCTATACGCTCACGTCTATATGGTTATCATCAGTGTTCATTATTGAGTATTAGAATCAACCCAGGGCCTTCTTGTGATTTCTGTCATCAAAATGCCGGCTGGAATGAAGCCTCTTGAAAAATTCTTGAAGAAACAGACCAATGCACTCACTAGGGCGGGTGGTTTTGGGGAGAAGGCAACCGGCACCGGGGCATCCAGGCGGCGGGCCAGTCTGTCCCGTGTGGTGCCGTTCTTTAGGGAGACGTCTCCCGAAAGCGGCCCTGCGAGAGAGGTGTTCAGCCCGGAGACCGAAGAAGCACCGTGCTGGCCATCTGCCACTGCGGACATCAGGAGCCCGTCGCTGTCCAGCGATGAGCAAAGCTCAGAGGCGAGTCTGGACACGAACTGGACCCCGCTGCCCGCGGACACCCCAGACAACCTAGCGCTGGCGCTGCTGGATAGCGTGGCGGGGAAGCGGTACGCAAACTGCACAGGTGAGACACGAGTGTGCATGTTCATGCTCCACTGACAGCCTATTCTTGGTGGTGGTGGATGTTTGAAGAGCGGGTCGTTTACAACTATGGTGGCTGTTTACGGTGCACGCCTGTGTGTTTATGGTGCCTTGCGTTACATTAAATAATCGGTTCCGCAAGACTTGTCGCGATTATTAACTTATCGCTATTTTTTGTTGTTGTTGCAATAACCGCGATTATTGTGCACTTTAAATGCACTTTCACTTTAATTTTAATATTTGCGTAATGACAAATATTTGTAACTGTTGTGGTTCGTGGATAGCGAGTAGCTAATTTAGCACAGACACTACTATTTTAATAGTAATAATAAATCAGTATTATAATAATCTTAAATAAAATTGAATTAAAGTGGGAAATATTTTAAACTAGTGCTGTCAAATCAGTTAATTGCGATTAATCATGTTTACATGATATGTGTGTAAAGCATACAATTATCATGTATTTATAAATACACACACATGCATGCATGTATATATTTAAGAAATATGTGCATGCATAAACTGTGTCTATATATATTATTTATATTATATATAAACACAAATATTTTATATATAAATATTATATTTTTTTCTTAATACCCATACATGCATGTGTGTGTGTATTTACATATACATAATAATTATACACAGTGCACACATATATTATGTAAACAAACTTTTATTTTGGAATGCGATTAATCACAATTAATCGATTTGACAGCACTATTTTAAACATCTGTAAACCTACTACAGCATAATTTTTTTCAAAGCCTTAAAGGAACATTCAAACTTTGTGAATAAATTAGGCTACTTCTTCCTACAGCCCAAGGTGTGCGCACATGTTTACACAATAAGGGGAATAAACAATTACATTGTAAATCGCAATACATTTTTTTTTATTTGCGAAAATTAAATGTCAAATAAAATGTCATGATCGTAATGCGCTAGTTTATCTATTGAGCTCCTCCGTAACCTTTATAAAAGATGTTTTAATTGTTGGGCATTTTGTCATGTCTTGCTGTTTTTTTGTAAATATTCTTTGTCTTTTTGTGTCATGCAATAAGCATTTCTTTAAGAAAATGTATTAATTTAAAAAATTTCAACTTGAAAATATCAACATGAAACAATATGATGTACTTTTGAGTAAAATAAAATAAAAAAAGTTCTAGGACAGGACTTAATTTGATCATAAATTGATTAAATCATGAAAAGTGGGTGTGTTATACCAGAAGGGAACCAGAACATAATGTTGGAATCAATAGCTAAACTAACTCCCTTAAATTGTTTGGCCTCAAAACTGCATTTTCGGGAAAAACCTGTGCTGTGTAAATGGAATCACGCTTGACAACTAGTTGTCGGTTAGGTTGTATAGTGCAGTAGCCATTATATTATTTACTTTAGTCACTATTTCAATGATTACAGATGTTATTCACTGCTATTGTGAGAGTCATTAGGTCATAAAGTAAAATAATTAGGCCATATTTGGTCTGCTTCTTTAAGCTGAATAAGTCATTTTTTGTCGTTCCATTATATAGTGTTTCTGGTAAACAAGGTAATTTTTTAAACTGATGAACTTTATTTCGCATAGATGTGGCATGACAGTGGACGACTGTATTCTAGGAAGGCAGTCAAGGCTAGTCGTAAACCTTGAGATTATATTGAGCACTGGCAACATTTAAAAGGTCACATCAAAAGGTCAAAGAGAGTGATGCCATAAAACAAAGTGCTTTCACATTTGTCAATAACAGATCCTATCACTAAACGAGGAACTGGCTGGGAAATATCTTCAAGGAGGGTGGTGCTAGGGTATTTCCTTGGCTATGGGAAAGCTTATGACAATCGAATGAAATGTTAACTGTTTCCATGGTGCTTTCCTGTGTGTTTTTCCTCAAATTGGTGTTATGGATGTTTCATGAACCCACAAGCAGCTACCGCCCAACACCCACACCTGACACCCACATACAACACTGAGCACCTGTATGTAGAGAACACCATGAACACCAGTGAGGGGATTTCTATTTTAGTCTCAGACAAAGGACTTTTTACAGGGAAATGACAAATTGTGTTGTGATGGGAATGGGTTGTCTGTAACAAGTGCATACATGTTACCTGTTCCTGTAAGTTCCAGGACTTTTATGCGATGAAGAATGGCTCTCCCACACATTCATTGGCAGTGATGCTTTGCAGCCATAGTGCACCAGTTCGCACTGCACATGTGCATTAGAGTGTTTTTGTGAAGTAACCATGGAAACTGCAGGGATTTCTACAGTATGCCGGTGCTTAGAGAGAGAATTATGCTTGATGTGAAATCAATGGGCAGACGGGCTGTTTGCCTTGGTTCAATGCGTTAATAGGATGTACGGTAACTAATAAAATGTCCCTTTTTGTAGTAAATGATGATGACGGATAGGCTGTTGTGGACTGGACTGTTGTGAATAGTATAGAAAAGTGAGGAAAATTTTATGCGCACATCGAGCTCAATCGAGTTAGATTGTAGGGGTAGTTCACCCCAAAATTTTAATTCTGTCATCATTTACTCACCCTCATGTTGTTCAAAACCTGTAAGACTTGTGTTCATCTTCGGAATTTTTTTTTTAATGAAATCTGAGCAATTTCTGTCCCGCCATTGCAGCTACGCAACTGACACTTTGACATAAAAATAATCCATATACACATTTTTTGAAAAGACACGATCGCTTTAAATGATGAACAGATTTTATTTAGGCTTTTATTCACATATAAACATTCATAAAATATACACATCAGATATTATGAACGGAAGCTCAACCATGTTCGCTTGACGTGCAAGAACCAATGAGGTTCATATGGATTGGTTTTATGATCTCTTTATGAACTTTTTGAAGCGTCAAAGTGGTAGTTGTGCAGACTGTCAATGGAGGGACAGAAATCTCTCAGATTTTATTTAAAATATCTTCATTTGTATTTCGAAGATGAACGAAAGTCTTGCGGGTTTGGAATGACATGAGGGTGAAGATTTTTTCATTTTTTGGGTGAACGAACCCTTTAACAGAGCAAAAGATAAAAAGCCAGAGGTGTTTGAGGGACTTGCGGAATTTGAAGTCTTTAAACTGAAAATTTTAACTGAAATTGTGACTTGAAACATTACATTAATGATTAAAAATCTAAAGTTCATTCAATATGTTTCATTTCTTTTCAAAACACATTCTAGCTCTTGCTAACCTCTAAAATGAAGCCATGACCTAAACTTTCATTCATTTGGTGTGCTTGACAGCTCATGTCTCTTTTTCTCCTTTGGAGGTGATTTTTAGCAATTTATCTCAAATCTCTGCTCTATGTCTAGAACAGATCAGAGAGATTTCAGTTTTCAGTCATTTGGCCTCAATCTCAACCTGTGTTTCTTCATTTTTATGTAAAGGGGGATGCCTTGCCTCTAGATAAGACTGACATTTTCATGACAATTTGTCATTATCGAAGCCCGGGAAATTTTGAAAATGTGCCACTAAATCCTGGATTAGCCAACAATGGGCTTGCAATTTGTCTCATCTAGTGTTGTTGTCCGTAGAGTGACTGTGGATTATGGATAGAGGGAAGTCCACTGATCCACGGTCAAGAGGTAACACATTGAAATAAGACACTGCTTACATATCAGTCCTGATGCACATGCAGTCATCAGCGTGAAGAAGACGCATAGCCCAGCTGTTGACCGAATGAGTAACCGTAGATGCACTTTGTAGATGCTTCCACATTTCTGGGACATTATGAATTGAATTACTTTAAAATATTAAAAACCTGGTAGAACTTACTTTTATTACCTTTATCTTTGGGGTTTTCTATGTGGAATCCAGAATCCCCAGGAGCCTTTATTAGCTCTGTTTCAAGACAGCACAACACACCCATGGAACCGCTTTATCTCTGGAATGTGCATGGACAACTCATGAGTGTGTGAAATGACTGGTAGTGTGTAATGGAGTGATTTGGAAGGACTCATCGAACCGAGATTAGCAAGTTGATCATTACATAACTTTGTTTACCTGTAACCCTTCCAGTTGTAAGCCTAAGGCAAAAGTAGTTCTGTTGGTTGGCGTGTCTGAACAAAGTTCCAGAGGGCAGGGCAAGAGTAGTGTAACGGCCATATGAATCAATAATTGTGGCAGTTGCCAATTTTGGGACATTTTCCTCCACTTGTACGTGCCGAGGGAGGGGAGTAGCTTGGGGCTTCATGCTTAATTGTTTCTGCTGGAATGTTTTGGCAGTTCTTATACATACATCAATCTATGCTATCGAGAATTCATTTTATATGAGTTGACAATACTGTTTGGTTGATCTTTGAGTAAATTGTTTTCTTATATATGTATAAATATACTGTTTTTGATGGCTCTTCAGTATGAATAGGAATAATACATACTAATAAATACGTTTAAAAAAAATTTGCAAAAGGGTTTTTTAACCTCTTATGCTCTGGGACCATTTTTGGGGATTTCCGCCTGGATTTGGCCTACCCAAATTGAAAAGCTTCCCATACCCACATACAGTGGTCTAAATACACAATTTTGGTGTCATTTTACAGGAAACCCTTTGAAGTTACATAAACCACTAATAAAAGTTATAAACATATATGTATATGTAAGTATATGTTGTCTGAGCTGTAATAACCCCTCCCACCACCCCCCCCCAAAAAATATGTGCTTTTTGATTTTTTGGTTATAAATTCATTTATGAGAGTGTGTAACTCAGGCCCTGTGTGCCCTAGCACCCTGCAGACAGTTTGGGCTGTTTCCACTAGATTCCAGAAAATACTAGAAAAAAGAATTTTGTCTGTATCATGTTGTATGCAAGATTTATTCAAATGGATCTAATTGGAGGAATATTACCTTTTTTGTGTAGTTTTGACTACACATTGTTGTATCAACCATTGAGTTCACTGATTTAAGTTTCCCAGTTAATTGTAAGCTGTATGATTTTGATATGTTTTAACTAAAAATAACCAGTTCATTAGAGTTATTCGTTCAGCAATTGGACTTTTTGCTTTTTGATTCACAAAATATAACCAAATGTCATTTGCTCAACCGGTATGTAAACAAAACCGAACGCCATTACCCTAGTGAAAAAAAACTATACCAAAATGTATTTAAAATACATTTATTTAAAATATACTACAAATCCAATAACATATTTATTGACGTAGTGCTCGAGACTTACTGATATAAATATTACATTTAATCTTTATTTGGAGTGCTTCTTTCTTAATATTAAGCCTAAAATGTGTTTTAATATCACTATTAGTAAGCATAGGATGGTCCCTGTAATATCAGTCTTTAAATGCAAGATATTTAAAGTATACCTAAAGTATACTTGCAATGCTCCACTTTAGCACGATTAAATATAAGTATATCTTTAGTTGGACCTCAGCACTATTTTCGAATAACTAAAGAGTATTCACTACAAAATTAGTTGTTCCAATTTAGCAGACATTAAGTTTACCAATTTTGTATACCAAAATACAATTGCAGGGTATTATATTAAGTACATAAATATGTAAATGTTGTATACTTGGCATATAAAATAAATGTATCTCAAATTAATTTAGGTATATTTATTTTTCACTATGGCGGTTCCCAGCCATACTCTTAAAAGAGTATTCCTGTCTGCTGCCTTTCACATCACATGTCAAGACTTTTGTTGTAGTAAAGGTTTGGGATTGGGAAAGGTTTCTTGTGGTGCCAGCCAGTCAGCATTGTCATGATGTCATTTTCCTGTGGTTACAGAGAGAGTGATGGCATTTACAGCTCAGATAATTTTCTCAAGAACTTCTGTAGTCATTTCTCCAGGTATTGTCTTTAGAAGTTAATGAAGGTAATAAAATAGAGATGTAAATAGTCTCTATAGGCGCTGGCTGAGGCCTGGTTGTATAAGGCCCACCCCACTCTCCATGTGCTTCTTTCCTGTGGGCCGAAACTGTCCTGAGGGTGTTTTAAAGAATCTTCGGCAAGTGAGGAGAAAGAAATAAATGCAAGGAGGGAGAGAGAGAAGTGCAATTGGAGAGAGTGTGTTTGTGTAGGAGGAATGCTGGCATTTTTTTCTTTTGAAAAGAGTGAGGGATTAGAGTGGAATGACTGCCCACTCACTGGCCTCCCATTGCAGGGCTTTACATAACATTGTGAGGAAAAGCGAGATATCTCCCTCGTTCTGTGTCTGTCACCCTCTCGCCCCCCTTCTTCTTGATCCTTAATGGTCATGCCCACTCATTGTGCACTTATCCACGCACCTGAGCAGCCCCGCTGAAAGCAGCTATGGTGTCCACCTCGACTTTTTGAATATGCTTTTTGATGTAAGTTTGTGCTGCAAAATTTGTGTGTGGAGTGGGTTCTAATATACAGGGCATTTTCAAGTGTTTGTGTCAAGGTGTGATATATGTGACTCATTTGCACTGTTCCTCCATATAGGCAACTTAGGAAACTCTTGCAACAACTCGATACTCACTATGAAAATAGCACTCACAGCTGATTCCAATAGAGTTTGGTTTTATCTATTATAATGCTATTCTCTAATAAGCATAACAAAATTGTTGTATGCATTTGGCAGATGCAAAAGTGCATCAACCCCATGACTTTGTCGTTGCTATAGTGCTCATACTGTGAAAATAGTCAATTTAAAGGGTCATAACATGCCGTTTCTGTCAATCTTGCGTACCGTAGTATTGCATCCTTCATATCACTGAACAGTCTTTAGTTATATCAGATTTATAAAAAAAAGATACGCTGTACCAATTCTTTACAAAAACAGCCGAACTCGTGAAGGCGTGCAGTCGGCGAAGCTAAAGAGTCCCGAGCACACACACCTATGACACACACACGCCCACACAATACATCATCATGGCGTTATACCTAGATAACTTTCTATATTCACTATACGTTCGTGTTGTTGACAATATATGCACTTACGCACCGATTCCCAACAAAACACAGACATTTGATAGAGTTTCACTCACCGCCTGCGGTTTCGACTGATGACCGGGAAAAAACACACACTTGCAGCACCTCATTGCTGCTCCGGAAACTGCATCCACTGTTTCCTTAATGCTGGGTTATTTGGGAAACTGAACAAGGTGATCTTTCCTCCCTCACAACCAAAACCACAGTAATGTTTAGTGACATTATTGATTTTGTGGTCTAAAAACAAAATGATAGCGCTGTCGTCGGCTTCCGTAACCCGAACGAAGCTCAGCGTGCTCTTGCTCTCGCTCTGGTTGATGTGCGCACGGGTTCATCTGGGATGGAAGTGGCCATACAAGGAATTCTGGCCTTTATGACCTCACATACAGGGCCATACTCGAAAAAAACTTTCCGAAACTTGTTTGAATCCTGAAGGAGTGTATTTGGCAGTGTATTTGAAGTGTTCAAATAAATATATCTTGGAATATTTTTTGTGCGCTGTGCTCGATACAGTACATTCTGGGATTGTCGGCAAAGGATACAAGTTGCCTTAGAATTGGGCATATCATTTTTTTGTTTGTTTTGTAAATAGATGTTTTTGGATGCTATTCTCACCATGTTCTGATATGGATATTTGTGTGAGCTTGTTGGCTCCTCTTAACACAAAAGCTCCGGTGTGAAGGAGCCTCTCTTAGACTCAGCACCTGTTCACATGGCAACTGCCACTTTCAGATGAGGTGGAGGTGAAGTAGACGAGGTAAATGGAAGGCGGCTGGAACAGTGGGATAAGTGGAAAGCAAGTGTTAGAATAACTTCTTGGTATTGTATTGGAAAACAGATGAGAACAAGCTAAATTGTCTTTTGACACCACTAGTAGCGTAAGACGAATGTTAACCCACTCTTAAAGACTTTTTAAATGATTTAAAAAGTTTTTGTTATATATTTTGTGTCTATATACTGTAGATCGGCAGATTTAAAAAAAAAATTCTTATGCTCACCAAGGCTGCATTTATTGGATCGAAATACAGTAAAAACAGTAACATTGTGAAATTTAAACTAACTGTTTTTTATTTGACTATATTTTAAAATGTTATTTATTCTTGTGATGGTGAAGCTGAATTTTCAGCATCATTACTCCAGTCTTCAGTGTCACATCATTCTATAATTATGATGATTTGCTGCTCAAGAAACGTTTATTATTATGATCAATTTTGAAAACAGTTGTGCTGCTTCATATTTTTTTTGTGGAAACCGTGATGCATTTTCATCAGGATTCTTTGATGAATAGAAAGTTCAAAAGAACAGCATTTATTTTTAATAGAAATATTTAACATTATAAATGTCTTTACTGCTAATTTTGGCCGTGAGCGTCTATTTACCGCAAGGTGAAAAATCGTTGTTGTTTGAAAACCCCGTTGAAACATACATATTTGTATTTAAAATGACTTCCTTTGCAGGGGTTCATGCCTTATTTTGGGCATCATATTCATTTTGCAAACCCCCTATAATTCATGCCCTGATGTTAGAAAATCACACTCAGGCTATGTAGACACAATTTTTGAAAGCGATTATAAGGCGGCACTTCTGAAGCCCTCTCTCTCTCTCTCCCTCTCTCTCTCCGCTCTTTTCATTCTGCATTACAAAAACAGCATTGCAGTCACTGCGAGTCAGTGCCTGAATCAAACCATAGCAAATGCGCCACGTGACGCCCCTTTGAAGTGACAGCAGAGGTTGCTCTTTTTCACCACGCAGTTTGCACACTCAAACACACACGTGCACACACACACACACAGATGGCCTCGAGCTCCCGGATCAGTGGCTTGACCGACAGCCCTAATAACAGCCTGAAAACAGCCTCCTGCTTGCTAGAGAGAAGGATGTGATTAGCACACAGTGATCACTCCCACCAAGAAGCAGTCGCACATGGAAAGCTTCCTTCCGAAACAGCTTACCAAAGAAGATACAGAAGCTTCAAACAGCTTTCCATGCTTTTAGACCACTGGTGTAAACGATAATGCAGAGAGTGATAAACGTAGCAGTGTGTAATATTAATCACTGCGTACTGTAATGGCGATGAAGTAAATTCTTTTAGTTCTTTCACTCTAGTGGAGGAGGGTGATGATTATATACAGAACCGTTTAGAAATAGAGCCATAAAGGAGCTTTTAGCTTTGATGATCTTCTTATCATCCTAATCAAACATGTGTTAGATGTTATTTTGAAGTATTGGGGCCATTCTCGCTGTGACGATGGGCTGAGTGTGTTCATCTCTCTTCGCCTGCGGGAAACAGAGCGATGGGAGGCGGAAAGCGACACATTTTTCATAAGAAAGTTTATGCGTATGCAGTGTTTTGCAAACACAAGCTGGCTTGAGGATATCTATTATGTATAAAGGTGTGATAACCTTTTAAAAGCAACAGGTAATGAAATTTGACCCCATTTACTTTCTTAGTAAATGGTTTTATTGTTCAAGCGTGCACATTATGAAATATGTTTTTTATTATGCTGAATTTTCAGCATCATCAGTGTCACATGATCCTTCAGAAATCATTCTTACATGATGAGTTGTAGCTTAATAAATATTTGTGCTGTTTAATGTTTTTGTGGAAACCGTGATGCTTTTTTTTTCTTGTCTTTTAACTTTTTATACATTTAATGCATCCTTGCTGAAGGAAAGTATAAATACGGTACGATTCGGTATGTGCTACGTTCAGTAAAAAAAAGCACAAGCAATAGCACAAATAAATACAATAGTGTAAAAAGACAAATAAAATTAAGGTTTACAGGTTTTTCAGGTTGATCTAACAGTAGTTTTCAGGTACAGAATTTGAATAAAGTAATCAAATGTAAATAACACTGCATATAATCTTCACTGAATAAATTATCTCTTTCCCTGCCATTGACGAGTTCTCGTCTTTTATGAGAAAGCGATTCCCTGCCAAAGGCGAGTTTTTATGGATTTATGTGTTTTCACTATTATATATTAGAGTTGCTATTACACATTTCCTGTGAGAGTACTGAATCTACTGATCAAAACACAGACAAAGAAGATGCAGAAACAATTAGCATATGTAATCATATGCATATGTAAAATAGCACCATAACCAACGTTAAACAGCATATAAATCAAAACGCCCTAAAGTCGACCCAGGATGTACTATAGGACTGTGCAGCTTTTGGGGTGTTGATGGACTCGATCTACTCCATCTATTTTTTGATCATCATTCTGAATCTGATCCAGATGTAATCTTTGACAAAAACGTGTTTTCCTCAGCCTTTTGCATAAAATGTTGCTTTTTTAAATTAAACTTTCCCACATTCAAGTGTTGATAAAAAAAGAATACATGAAGCTAGAATAAAACGTTTTTTTGTTTGTTTGTTTTTGTTTAAAAGCAGAGGCTCTTTTGATATTGCATGTTCAGATATTCATACAAAATATTCCAGGGCCATGACATTTTTGTGAAAATGACAAAAACGCTGGCGGGGAAGAGCCAACTTTTTTTTTAAACTGCTGGTGGGGAAAGATTTAAATAAAAATGAATCCTGATTAAAGTTATAACAGTTATTCAGTCAAGAGCAGTGCTCGAAGTGGGCCGGCATTTGGCCGCTGTACCACCTGACCAATGCAGATTTAAGGTGTGTTCGGTGCTGTCCAGACCGTCATCGTCATGACAAGTACAGCGAGAAAGATTCAAAAGCATACAGATTCAGAGCCTTATGACCAGTGTTGGGGAAAGTTACTTTGAAAAGTCCCTTAAAAAGTAACTAATTGAGTTACTTAGTTACTTTTTAAGAAAAGTAATGCGTTATGTTACTTTTGCGTTACTTTTTCTCACCTGGGCTGGGCTTGTTTTTTTTGTTCTATTTTTGTGCAAAGGTAAAGACCTCTTCATACCAAAAAAGAAATAATAATAAAACATGCAACTTACTTTATGATACTCAGCAAATGCTGACGAATGCTTTTATCAAGACCTCTATATTCAGTATTTCATCATTGTCACTTGTTTTCATCGTAGTCACTCACACCGTGCAAGATCGGCTTTTGAAATGTATTAATTTCTCAAAGTCACAAACCACATTCAACAACATATAAAAACGATTGAATCTTTAGTGTACTTTTATGATTAAAGGTGGAAAATGTAATACATGTTGAAATTGAAGCTTTATTTTAAGTTCATCTTATATTCCATTTCAGTCAAACCCGTAGTTCCTGCTGAGAACCATTACACCCCTAGTGCACACCGTCTTTGTGATAAAACTGCACATATTTGAGTTAAATGCTGGACGAAAATGTGCAAAATGGCCCGAGTAACAGCAGCATCAACACACTGCCTGCAGCGGTAACGCATAATTTCAGGGCCAGGTTCAAAGGTTGTGCTCACTGTTGGCAAACAAAAGGGTGCAAAATGAATCCATTAACTCTGCTGTGGGTTTGCATTTGTTTGCTTGCGTGTTCTGTTCTCTGGTATTCTGTCGTGCTTTCATGTGGGCACATCTTGGACTGATGGTGTTCAGCTATTAAAACATCTCTCATTTTCATGTTATGTAATACCAGTCGCAGAGGTTTCAAATCCTTTCTCCCGGTTGACCAGAGAGCAGGCTTTAAAAATGCTTTTTGTGAGTCCTGCTCTAGGAACAATCTCTCCTGGTGCCAGTTTGAACTGGGTTAGACCTAAAAAAAGTGGCGTGCTTCTAAATTCAGCAAGCTCTGTTTTAGTTTAAAGGCCGTAAGGTGTTTTTTTGTGTGTTACTTTAGACTGGTGGCTTGACATAGACTCTTTCTTGCTTTTGAAAGACTTAAAACGTATGTATTTTCACTTGCACCTGCTTTCTTCCCTCCAAACTGTATGGGAAGTTTTTTGAGCATTCATTTCAAAGGATTGTTTCGAGAATAGCGGCGGTCCTCCAGTGGCGTTTGTGTATTTACTTATAGTTGGCGGCCCGCCATAGCAGATTTGCATGTGAATGATGGTGTTTTGTGTTACGATCCAAAGAAAAGATGGGAGTTGAAGGGTGAAATGCCTCCCAGAATGGAAGAATTTTGTGCAGGAGGGGGTCGAGATACGAGCAGATATGAAGAACAAGCGCATACAGCCTCAGAGAATGAACAGAGACCTTCAAAACACACACCAATGCGCACACACGGTGCGTCATGCCAAAAGGCACCAACGTGAGCGAGAGAGAGATGAAGAAAAGACGGCGCGAGGAAGAGAAAGGAGAGCATGCGTGGGTAGTGGGGGTTTTAGATGTGATAAGGCCTCCATGGTAACGGAATGTCTATCATGGTTTATGTAACGCCACCCTGGTCCTCTCCATTACGCTCTCCTGAAATCCCGATCTCCGATCTACAGCTGATTACAGTCTACATTGATCACATCCGTGCAGCTGGGACTTTTTACAGACAGCGGTTTATTGAGCGTGAACCCCCTTGACCCCTATCTTTGAGGTGTCCCCGTGCCTAAAAACATTTCTATATAGACACAGAGGAAAATTGAATTTCTCAAATGTTGCTCTTTCAACCTAGAGGAGTTTTTAGATATGCTTCATTTTAGTATCAATTATGTAAATTGTTAAAATGCAGGGGGTCTGCCAATTATACATTTTTAAAATCTTTTTATGAAGTTTACAAAGTATGCAAATGCATTATGTGGCAAGCAGCGAGGCCGAGGGGCCGTGAGAACGGGGCGAAGCCGGTGGTGATAATGTGTCTCACAGAGGAGTTCGGACGCATAAAAGGAGGAGCGATGACAGTGAAGAACGAGAGAGGATCAGGCCTGGATTTTATGTTATGTTTTGTTTACGTTTTATTATGTGTGTGTGTGGCAGCCGTTCGTGAGAGGCTGCTGGTTCCCACCTCCTTCTTCCCATAACAACATACCTTGTTACACATTAAGACTATACTATCCACCTTATTTTTTAAAGTTAGAGCAGGTGCGGCCACTTGTAACTTGAAGTGTCCGGTGTCATTCGCTTCCAGTTATTTTTGCTGAACAAAAACAGCCTGTTATGCTGCTTGATATATCGCAAAATAGTATTTGTTATCGTATTGTTTTAATTTATTATCGTGATCAAAAAGTCACTGATTTGTTGCAAATAGTTTTACCGTTTACTACACTTTGTTATTATTTATGTTGTGGCCCTACAAATGTGGAAGACCCTTGTAAAATAAGATTACATTATGAATTCGCAGATTTTTTATGGAAAATGTGTATCTTGGAAAATCTGAGTGCAGTTTGAGACATGGTTGAGAACTCTTCTGAAACTCTTGAGACGTGAGATTATTGGTGTCTAACTAAAGGGAGAGTTCAATAAAAAAATAATTTAAAAAAAGCCTGTATGAGTTTCTTCTGTGAGCATAAAAGAAGATATTTTGAAAAATATCTGAGGGTATTTTATTGTTTGGACAATGACTTATTTTGTGTTCTGCTTACAGAACAAAGATAATAGAGGTTTGGAACGGCATTAAATAATGACAGATTTTTTCATCTTTGGGTGAACTGTCCCTTTAAGCAAAAGTCTCCATTTGCTAGTGTATAGTAGAAACAAAAGTTGTGATTTTGAGCCTGAATGGACACTGGACAGAGTAGAATAAGACCTCTGCCTTAGTGTTGAGACTGCAAAACAAAGAGTGTGAAATGATCCCAGTTTAGTCTCTTCAAGGTCGTTTTTGCTAAAAACTGAAATTCTTTTGAGACGGCTTTCAGTTGCACACACCCCATTTCCTCCCTTCGCCTAAAGACATCAGGATTATGGTGTTTTCTTTTGGCGGGAGCTTCTTTTGACCTTAAGATGAAAAGAAAGGGAGTGATTTTCACTTGTCTGAACGATGGGTGTCCGTCTGAACTCCCTGCTGCATCTGCTCAGATTGGTTCTCACAGTGTGAGAGCATGTGCTGGAGTGGAGAATACATGTGCAGTTTCTATATTTTGACAATGATTGTGTGTGTGTGTGCGTGCGTGTGCTTGTGTAGGTATTTGGATGTGTGTGTGGTGTGTGCATGTGGGTGTTGGATTTTACTCAATTCCCACTCTTGTCATTTAAAGAGATGCATTTTGTGCCAATCTGGGCAGGAGATTTGCCACACTTTAAGCTCTATCATAATGTAAACTAGTGAGTCGAAAGACGAAAATGGATGAAAGAACGCTGGAGAATGTGGGGGCCGTCAGTGAAAGAAGGGATTAAATAGAGAAAAAGCATGCGAGGCGGAAAGGTGTCATATTTGCGTCTTCTGTGCCTCATCTTCACGCTGATTTATATTTCCAAGCTAAACATCAGCACTGACTAATTTACCACTAAATGTGGATATCAAACATTTACATGGCTAAGCCGCATTGACAGTTTCTTATGGAAGCCTGTTTCCACCTAAAACAGGTAATGGAGACAGGACATAAAGTTTAAAATAACACATAGTCACATTGTAAGATATTAAGTTGCAGTTGTAAGATATAAAGTCGCAATTGAGAGAAATAATACGATCTGAAGTCGCAATAATAAGAAATAAAGTTGCAGCTGTAAGATGTAATGTCAAAATGAACAGATATAGTCACAACTGAGAGATATAAAGTCACAACTGAGAGATATAAAGTTTAATTAAGAGTTGAAGTTGTAAGATATAAAGTCGCAGTTATGAGAAATGAATTTGTAATTTTCAGATATAAAGTCGTAATTACTGGAAATAAATTAGCAGGCTTCTATAGTTTCTGCTTTTGCAAGGTGCAAACACACATATGCATTTGTCTGTTTTATTGCTTTGATTTACCTTGATGTGGTAAAATTGTATTAGCGTTAAACTCTTGTTAAATTTGGCACAAATCTGTTGCGTTGAAGCCAAAAGTGTTGAGTAAGGACAGCTGGATGCATTAAATGTGCGTGATGCGGTGATTATTCACGTGATTCAGGAATTCACTTGGCTCCTCAGAGTAGTTTTGATGCTCTCTGCTAAGCATTGTATGCCTGAGTGAGGCAAACAGACCCACACACTGACATAACACATGGCTCAATTACAGCTGCAGCACAAGTTATCGAGAATTATAAACTCCCACCCTAATTTAATCTCAACAGCCATGACAAATGCTAATGAAGAGAGATGGTCATTGCCCTAGAAAATAATGCTTACATCTGACCGGAGGGGGATCATAAGTGTTCCAGTCATGTGAGGGCTGCTTTAAGAAGCGAAGTCGCTTTAATATCTTCTACACCCTCAGCTCTGACACAACACCTCATAATTTCCTCAGCTACTTTAGTAGAAGTTGTCCGGCGCGTGTCTTCTGTTCGTGCCTTAGAGGGATTTGCAGCTATCAGAGGTGGTAATTAACCCTGTTGACTCCTCCTCCAGTCATTCCGTTCCTGTTTTTCTCACTAACTCGCCTGCCTGCCTTACCGCCGTTACGGGCTTTGCATCCCATTTGCTTTTTTGTGGGTTTTACCTTGATTCTTTTTGCATCTGTCTGTGTGCGTACGTCTGTCTGTATTTTGTCTGTGTGTCTCGCTCTCTGTCTCTCATCTATTTTATTTCTCCTTACTCACCATGCAGCCTCTAAAGTCAGTGTTGCCGTAGCAACCGCAAGAGATCTGCAGCTGCAAAGATGTGGAAGTAACCTAACTCACATAACCACCTCGACTTGCATATCTCTCTCTCTCTCTCTCTCTCTCTCTCTCTCTCTCTCTCTCTCTCTCTCTATATATATATATATATATATATATATATATATATATATATATATATATATATAGAGAGAGAGAGAGAGAGAGAGAGAGAGAGAGAGAGAGAGAGAGAGAGAGAGAGGTGTGCATGTGACCTTATCTTCCACGAGCTTCCATTACGCCTCACCTGTAACTCTCAACAGAGGTGTGACTTCACAAAAACATGCACAGAGGTGTAAAGTATGCAGGTCTGAGCATGTTTCTAATATGCACATTAGAACGCTTTGAGTTTACCGTAATGACGTAATTTTTCGATAATCACAGTCAGGAACAGAAACAAACACGCCCGCACCGATCAGTGATCAGTTGTTGCCTGCAAATCAATAGGCAAAGCAGAGGATGATTGTGGGAATCTTTGCTGTTCAGATGATTCATTGAAACTTAGAAAATTCAACTGACAGTTTATCCCAATTAAATTCATCGTCTCACTGAACCAGCGATACAAGTGGATTCTGTGAGCTACTGCTCTGAAATGGGAATGTGTTAACATGAAAGCTTTAGCTTTTTGAACTGAACTGACATATTCATTTTGTGCTACTGACTCTTTTCTCATTCCTCTTGGCGATCACGTTTTTTAATAGTTAAGAATCAATGATTTATGTGCTCCACATTGATATAACCCAGATACATAATCAGCATCATGTCCTCTCATCTGCCAAAATACAGTCCCTGAATACCTCACTGTCAAGATGTGCCCCAGATCGAAAGATATTATACACATTTCTATACTTTTTGTGGGCATTTCACACAGTTTTCGCTCATTCGTTATGCTGCTTATGATTCCCTTTTTACTGCTGACATTTTTTAAGGCTTTTTACTTTTGTCTGCTAATGTTCAGGCTCATATTGGACAGGCAGATATGCTTGTACAGTACATCACTGCAGCCTTTGGGAGTGTCTGTGATCCAAAGTGGGCCAGAAAGCTCCGTGATTTATTCTACCCACAAACCCACTGTCCTTGAGATGAGCTAGCAGAGGTGAGGGCTGGTGTGGTCAGGTTCAACTTCGTCTCTCCACACGTTCTCACTAAATGAGTTTTCACAACCTGCAGAACAGCTATGACGAAGTCTGCACTAAAGATATAATTTTCTCGGCTTCCGTCTTCTCTTTCATTATTCTGCCCTCCTTGTGTCAATCACTGCAACCGTTTGTTCAGACAAACATGAACATTTTGTTCGATTGTGACGTCACTAATGAGGTTGTGTTCTTCTGTCTGTCCCTTTGCAGAAATACTCCTGGATGACTTCATGCTGACACACCCAATCTTCCTGGCCTCAGACAAGTTCCAGCAGGTCTTGCTTCAGCAGTATCCTTTCTCCAGAACCATAAGTGTCAACCTCTTTAATTCTGAAACTCTTCAACGGGCGACCATAACCCTATCATAAGGTGATTTATCCAAGTACAACATGGACCTGGTCTGGATCATCAATGCTTCTGTTAGCCAGTTAGTTTTAGGGGGGTGGGCTAGGATAATGGTCCTATCAACCTATCATTTTGGTTAGCATTAGCATTAGGAATAAAGCTTAGCCTACCATTTATGTTGGGAATGCTGCTTCAGAACCAACGCAATGTTGCTCTCTCTTGCGGAAACCCTCGCATTTGCTGAGGGAAAGTGGACTTTAACTTTAAATATTGAACTATTAAAAAATATATTTACATATTTACTAAACAGGGCAAATAAGCGTGAGAGCGCAAAACCATAAAAGCACAGATGCAAGTGAATGCGTGTGATCTACTGATGACGTGCAAATTAAAGAACACAGACTCAGCCGGATCATTTCCATAAAGACCAACGCAATCTACCAAGAACACCGCAAATCAGTTAGCCTATAAATCTAGACGCACCCTAGCGGCAGCAAATATAATTTGCAGCCAGGGTCGTCTAGCAACTCTCCGTTGGCTTGCGAGCTGGAAAAACCAAACTCTACTCAGGCCAATCACATCGTGTATAGAGTCGGTGGGTGGGGTTAACATAATGACGGCAGAGTTGCCGCGGTTCCGCGTGCTACTCGTAAACGATGAAGCTGGCGAACAGCGGTCTTTCGAATCGACTCTGAAAGACGAAGCTTTTCTTTGAGAAAAGAACAAAGAACGGCACTGAAGTCATTCTTAAGAAAGGAAGATGTGTTCTCAGTTTTGCTCACCAGATACGGCAAATGTTTAATCTATTAACTGGCTCCGCTTCACCTTCTTCGTTGCTCTGGTTGGTTGTAGCGCTATCCTATTGCGTGCAGAGGGAATTTGGAAGACAACCGTTTATCCCGCCCCTCTGATTGAGCCCTGCCAATGGTGTGTTCCCAGACCCAACATCTTGATGTGGGTCGGGCTTGTCAGGCTACAAATCAGTGTCTGGTTTAAGACATGTTTTTTTTTTTGCCGGTAAATAATGGCACAAATACTAGTAAATTGAAGAGCGCAAACCTTAGTAAATCACCTTTTATGATTCATTTAAATACTCTCCTCCCATAAATTTTGCGTCTGAAAGGGAAACTCCTATAAATACATATACAATGAGGTCAGCTGCAAAACCTTAATCCTGTCCATGCCTTTTCAGCGCT
Organism: Gobio gobio; assembly: GCF_949357685.1. Classification (NCBI taxonomy): domain Eukaryota; kingdom Metazoa; phylum Chordata; class Actinopteri; order Cypriniformes; family Gobionidae; genus Gobio; species Gobio gobio. Next base: position 42,885,545 of record NC_137097.1, read on the forward strand.
AATTTTTCGCTGCGCGTCTTTAGCAAATCCTGACAGTAGTTTTTTAACGGCAAAAGACTGTAATGTGTGAACTGTTTGTAAATCTGGCCCTTAATGTTTAACTTTAATTTAATTAATTTTGATTACGTTATCTGTTCTTTGTATTTTATTATTTATTAAAAACAGAAACCCTAAAGTATAGAGAGAGACAAAAGTAAAAAATCTTTTTCAATCGTTTTGCATTTGTTTGCAAAAGTTTTGCGCTCCCCAGAGAAACTTTGCATTCACTCACAAAACTTTTAATTTGGGGAAAAAAACTGTATTTCAATGCTTTTGTGACCTAAAAGCATTTGTGCTTGAACACAAAGGCATTGAATTATAATTTCCTCCTTCAGGGAACGAGTTTTACATACGTAACCGAGACGTTTTCCAGTCCAAAGGTTACCATCTCGTCCCAGAACTGGTTAAATCATGTCTAAATTACTGTATTTCTGGTGAAATTTCGTTGAGCAACATTAAATGTTAAAACATTATTGTTATTGTTTTGTTTGTTTATGTTACTGTGTTTGAAATTGAATTATTGCAGTGACAGCTATGCTAGTGCCCAACATGTTCTCCAATCAGTTTGTTTACTTTGTGACACTCCAGAAAAACGGAACACTTGTCAGTCTTCAAAACACTTCCAAAACTAACCAAATTATCTGCTAAAAACAGTCAACAAACATAGCCGAGAAGCCCAGCGTTTTTCTACCGCAGGGGGCTAAGAGCAGTTGCACATGCTGCTTAAGATTTGGGTCAAAATGATTTACCAATTAGCCGCAATGCTAACCCACCTTTATCAGACTATGTAGGCCCACCCCTTCCGTCCCTCAGGGGGTCCATCGAGGTTGCCGTAATTCAGATAAGAAGAGTGCAATGTGGGGAATGTGTTTGTTTTGTAAGCTTTAGGCTGAGTGTGTGTATACGTGTGTGTGTGTGTGTGTGTGTGTGTGCAGAGGACAGCCCTCTCTCTCTCACTCTCTCCATAAGTCCCCTCTTATTTGGTGACCTACATTCCTTCTGTGAGTGCCATATCCCCCCTATCCAGACCATAATGGCGTCTGAGGGGCTTGTCTGCAGACTTTGAGCACAAAGGTATTCCTGGGGAGGCCCGTCTGCATGCCTCAGCGCTCCTAATGCAGCGTGTCTGCTGCGGATCTTCTGCGGCAATCAGTGACCCACGCTAATCTTCCCTGACTGCCGTCACCACCTCGCCTTATGATCCACTCCTCTCTTTCTCTTTCCTCTCCCTCCTCCTGAGCCATTTATCTTTCTATTTTCCACACCTTTTTTCCTGGTCTTTGACTTGACCTAATCCAGGCCTAATCAGATCTTTTTGTTGTGGCAACATGTCTGCTTCCTGCTTAGAAAAGACACGTCTTTTACACTTCCCACTTGTCAGGGCTCATTTAAGGGGTTTAATAAAAAGATTTCAAAGCAGGGTGATTCCTTTTCACTCAGGACTGACAGTGCTTTCAGCTTTTCACACGTTGACGCACACTCCCGGCGGAGTTGGCCTGGCTGGGCTCCAAACTGCGATCCAGGACTCGTGCAAGGGAACAGAGTTCAACTTTTGCAGCTGCCCAGCGGCTCAGACTGCTGCTGTTTTTTTGGCTCCCAAGCAGAGGTGATGGCTCTGGATATAGATTTACTAGATCTGGGATGCCATTTGGAGAAGCTCCTCTTGGGTCTTTTTTTGCACGGGAATAGTTGTGTCAATTTTAGACGGGTGTCGGGGACTCTTTAATTATAGGCAGTCAGGCTCAAGGATACTCCAGTTTAAATTTAGCCCGCCTTTCAGGTTTCCTGCTCAAATGAGTGGTAGGATTGGGGACAGGGAGCCGTTGCAGATTTTTAGGTCATTTTACGTGCTGAAAAATGGTATGTCTTTGCTCAAATGCTTATGTTTTACTTCACCAACGTGACTTATGCAAGTGTGTGAGTAACAAAAAAATCCATTCTGTGTGTGTTTATGTTGTAGCGTGAGTGTGTGTGGGTGTGATGGGTGTGTTCCATCGCCCTCAATACTTTTCAAAGGTTGTAATTATTCTGGCTGTCTGGCCACAGAGGCATAGATTTTGTTTTTCCAGCGCGGCATCTGTGTCAGGTGATCGGACAGCGGCTGTCTGAGTATGTGTTTATCGACATGTACTCCGCAAACCCACTCAATACAATATCTGTGCTGAAAAACACCAGCTGTAGATTGTGTTTTAGGCTACAATAGGAAAAAGGCTGCCTGTCTGACTGTCTGTCTGTTTAGGTGCAGATGTGTGCACATTTATATTCACTGCACTTAGTGAGCGCAGGTGTGTATGTGTTGGCTCGTGAGCGTGTTGTTTCTTAACTCCTGGCTCAGATTCAGCTCAGAGGGTAAGCAGGGTGAGGGCTGGCCCGGCTGGGATGGAGCTGAGCGGAAACTTGCAGTTCTGACTGTGGCCTTCCGCTATCTGGACACATACAGAGACTTACTGCAGGAGGAGGGAGATCGCTCCAACACCTTCCCAAAGGTACTGCACACGTGTGTAAAAAAAAAAACTTAAAGGAATGCTCATATATTTGTTTTGAATGCACACAAATCACAAAACTAAAAACAAACTCACAAGCGCATAGAATAGTATATAATCAAAAAAACGTCAAAGAAATAGACACTGAAAATATTAATATTGTTCAATGTAATTTTTTTACCTCGTTTTGTCTTGCCAGTAAAATTACCTAAAAATCTTAGATTAATTGATTTGGGAAGCAACATGAGTCTTGGTTAGAGAATATATCTTGAATTAAGATTACATTTCATACCCCATTGACAATTGTTTCTTTTCTTGTTTTAAGCATAAACCTCATTAAATGTTTTTAGAATAAAAAAAATTAACCTTATTGCAGATTTGTATTATGTTGTACCGTTTGTACAGTTCTTGGAGTTTCATCATTGGTATAAGACTATCAGGGTTATTATGTGAATAAAACATATTACATAATGTTGCTCTTTTTGCCTGTTTCACGTCACCTGTGACTTTTTTTCTGGTTTGTGATAGTTTGTTCTGATACATGACTACACAAGGATTATTTTGAAACCTGTTATTTTCTTATATTTTCTTTCCTTTGTTTTTGGAAGTCAGACCATAAACTACAACTTTCTGTTTTCATGTTGCCATTTCATTAATATTAAAACAATTTATGAATTGTTGTTCCTCCTGGTTTTAATAATAATGCAACCTATGGTTTTAGGATCTGTATTTGTGCGCCGTTCAGGAGCTCAGTCGTTTTCCTGAACTGGTGGAAGACATCCTGAAACTTCAGCGCTGGACTGAGATATTACACAGCCCGTAAGCATCAAATCATCTTCATCCTCACAGTGGAATATTAATGTAAGATACAGTTGTGGTCAGGATTATTGGCACCCCTGGTAAATATGATCAAAGATAGCTGTAAAAATAAGTCTGCATCGTTTATCCTTTTTTATCTTTTATTCAAAAAATTCACAAAAATCAAACCTTTAATTGAAGTAAAATAATTGAAAGTGGGGGGTAAATCACATTATGAAATAAATGCTTTTCTCCAAAACATGTTGGCCATAATTGTTGGCACCCTTTTATTAAATATCTTTTGCCAAGATAACAGAGTCTATTTCTATAATGCCTTCTATAATGTGTTTGAAGACCTGACAAGAGATCAGAGACCATTCCTCCATACAGAATCTCTCCAGATCCTTCAGATTCCCAGCTCCATGTTGGTGCTTCTTCTCTTCAGTTCACCCCACACATTTTCTTATAGGGTTCATGTCAAGAAACTGGGATGGTCATGGCAGAAGCTTCATTTTGTGCTCAGTGACACATTAGTGTGTTGATTTTGATGTTTGTTTTTGTTGTCCTGATGGAAGATCCAACCCCCGGCCCATTATAAGATTTCTAGCAGAGGCCGTCAGGTTTTGAATCTTTATTTGTTGGTATTTGCTAGAATCCATGAAACCATGTATCTGAACAAGATGTCCAGGACCTCCAGAAAAAAAAACAGGCCCACAACATTAAAGATCCAGTGGTATTTTTAACCATGGGCATGGGGTACTTTTTTATCCCTGTTTGCACCAAACCCATCTGGTGAGTTTGCTGCCAAAAAGCTCTTTTTATAGTTTCATCTGACCATAGAATCCGGTCCCTTTTGAATTTCCAGTCGTGTCTGACAACTGAATATGCTGGAGTTTGTTTCTGGATGAGAAAAAGGATTTTTCTTGAATCCATTGAATTTCTATTTTGTGAAGCTCAACAATCTTTTGCTGCACATCAGAACTATATTCTGTGGTTTTACTCATTGTGATGATGATTAAGGGAATTTGGCCGTTGTGTTTCCTCATATTTATACTTCTGTGAAACAAGACGTCATAGCCGGACAATTTCATGTTCCTAGTACTAAAAATATATATATATATATATTTAGGAGATATTTTACTCCTTAAAAAATTCTGGGGGTGCCAATAATTGTGGCCAACATGTTTTGGAGAAAAAAACATTTATTTCATAATGTGATTTCCCCCCGACTTTCCATTCTTTTACTTCAATAAAATGATTTTTTGAATGATTGATCAAAAGGATAAACAATGCAGACTTATTTTTTTACAGCCATCTTTGATCATATTTACCAGGGGTGCCAATAAATCTGACCACAACTGTATGAATGTTTTTTATGAGCTATAATGGCTGCAGAAATCATAGGAACATGAAATCATGTAATACATGAAGACTCTTAGTTTTGTGAAGTACAACATAAGTTGTAAAGTGTTAAATGAGGCACATGTAGTTGCCCATTAAGAGCTTTAGAAGCAGATGAAGAATTAATGTGCAAACATTAATACTTTAATGTGTTGTTTTCGTTTTCGATAGTGTCATTAAAAGCCTCTCAACAGGGCAGCAGTCTTTTCATAAACCCTTAAACAGTTTATTTCTGTAACCCGGTTAATAAAAATAGGCCTATATATCATCTGGTTGACATTAAATTGACAATGGAATGTTTGGTCTTTCTGCATCTTTGAATTATAAATATGCCATGTAAACATAATGTAATTTTCACTGTTTTGGCATATTGGAGTTTAACATTTCTTGCAGTCCAGTCATAACAAATAGTTTAAGAGCCTGCCATGACTGGTCGTCAAATATCTTGCCCATGCATAGAGCGTTTTCCATCCCTGATGCCATTGCCAAACAAATTTTAGGTTTATAATCGTCTTCTGGAGACAAATAACTTATTTAGTTATTTAAACTTGAATAGCTACCTGACTTGTTTTTCCCTCCTATCCAACAGAGCCGAGGAAGACAAGGAAAGTCGCAGGAAGCAAGTTCGCCCGCTCTTCAGACACTTTAGACGTATCGACGCCTGCCTGCAGCCCCGAGAGGCTTTCCGCGGCTCAGACGAGAGTACGTTTGAACCTGTGTTTTAATAGAATGCATAAATATTGCACATACTGACCACAGTTTATTAACTTTGCGTTTGCTTAGCTGTGCAATAATGCCCATGAGAATACCGTTAGTGAATCATCTTATTCATCCTTTTTTGTAAAAGTGCCAGTCTGCTTCCACTTCATTCAGACCAGGATGACAAATCGGGTCATGGGGAAGCGTCTGCCAAGTTTTATAGATGCAATGAGCTCATTTGATGGAATGGGACTCTTTGTCAGGGTAGTGGCTCAAGCCAAGCTAAGTGATTTCCCAGACCTTAATCAATAGGCAATCTGACAGTACAAAACGCTGCCACCCTGAAGCCTCCAGTGACCCAGTTTCTGCTTTCATCAGAGCTGTGACTGGTCAATGGCGAGGAAGTCAATACTACATACTTAATACTATTCAAAGTTTTGGATCTTTCATTTAACTTGTGATAAAAGGATTCACTATAAATGTATGATGCTGATACTGATATCTGGAATCCTGAAAAAAGACCCATTGTTTCCACAAAAATATTAAGCAGCACTATTTTCAACATTGATAATAATAAGAAATGTTTCTTGAGCATCAGATTAGCATATTAGAATGATTTTGAGTTGTACAAATCTACCTAAAAGTAGTTTTTTCCACATAACCTGTTGTTTATTATGTGAATATAACTGAATGCTATGCAAGCAAATTTGACTTTGTGTTGGACAGCAGGATTGACTGTTTGGTCCTCGTTTAGTCTTCTGCAGGGTTTACACTCCAGATCACTCGTACGTGACCATTCGGAGCCGTCTTTCATGCCGGGTCGGGGAGATCTTGGCTCTGGTGAGAGAGAAGCTCCAGTATAGCGAGGACCAGCCCACCCAACCTGCCAACCTTATACTGGTGGCCGTCACCTCATCTGGGGGTAAGAGCATTAAAGTTTGCACCCGTATAAAACCATGTGAACTTACCAAGACTTCACTTGCACACTGCAACCTCAAACACACCATCATTTCTGTACAATATGGTCAAGTTTAAAAAGGATCCTGACCTTGTTTCACTGTTTGGGGACACAACATTGTTCAGAAAGACTTCGATCATCTGCTTTAACATTACAATCTAATCTGTGTTTGTTCAGAGAAGGCTGTGTTCCGTCCCAGCGACGAGGCCGTTTTCACCACCCTGGGCGTCAACACCCACCTGTTCGCCTGCGAGCCCTCAGAGCTCGAGAGCTTGGTGAGAACCGTGGGCTAGAGGAGGGAGGGAGGGGGGTGTTGCCATGGAGACCTTCATAAATAGCAACCATAAATGCTCAGGAATGCTCACTTATGATTATTATGTGTTGTCAAACACCATGAATTACAATGTTCAGTGAAGGTGTTATCTACAATTCAGTGGTTTAGAAAGGATTAGATTGCCATCAAAATCTTGTTTTATTCAAACACGAACCAAAAGTAGTATCTCGTCACAGTTATTTAAAATCTGAAATTGTAGTTCTGTCATGACAACTCTCAAAGTGTTGATATATTTGGTCTTGGTGGAATAGATCTGCCGTGCTGCTGCAGAGCAAGTACGGAACTTGCTACTGAAAATAAGTTTACAACACAAGTAAAACTGCTGTACAATATAGTGTACATGAATTACCCATCTATACAGGTGGAGCTGGGGAAGGTGAAGGGGTTTCTGAAAGCGCGCTGCACTGCTAAGGCAAATGCTAAGCAAGTATTTGAAGGTTAAGCAGCGAGCTCATTGGCTACTGATACAGCAGGAACCAATCAGCTGTGCCCTATAGATAACGATGTGATTGCAAGCAGATAGAGTGAAGGACCTGCGCCATCTAGAGTTTCATGACAGAACTTTGTATTTCAGCTTCGCTGTGTAAGAGAAAATCTGGTTAGAAACCCAAGGACGTAAGCAAAAAGACAAGGCTTGGGGGCATCAAATGTAGAAGTGATTAAAAAACCCATACTGACTTGTCCCCCTCAGTGTCTTTTGGTGATTCTGATCCACATTTCTTTGTCGGTCAGATACCTCTCCCTGAGGAGATCCACTGGTCACCAGGCGACAGCAAACTCCATGACATGAGTGCAGAGGAGGTGGCCAATCAGCTGGTGGTGTTCGACTGGGAACTCTTCAGCTGTGTGCATGAGGTCAGGGCACTACCGCCCTCAAATAATCAGCATTCAGCACTGCTTCACCACACACTGACAGTCCAGCATACAGCTATTGCATTGTGCACATAATAATATCAAAATATTTCATGCTTCCAACCATTTTAATTGGCAGATATCAGGAGATTCATTCTCAAAGGACAAATTCCTTGTGGCCTGTGCATTAAGCCGGCTATTAGTTGTTGTTTTTTGTGCGCATGGCACATGCTTTTATCCAATGCAACTTATAGTGCATTCAGGGTACATTTTATATGAATGTGGGAATCAAACCCTTGACTTTTTATTTTCTGGTGTCATGCTTTTTTTCAGTTGAGCTACAATTAATTAGCCATTTTTAAATTAGTAACATTTATTTATTTACTTTTTATTAGTTAATAATTAGTTAATTTAAACCAAATTTTTGTTAGTTCAAGGTTTTTGCACAAATAAATCTGATCCTGAGTCTAAGATTTTCAGATTGTATTGTAACGTCTATTTCTGTGCTACAGCTTCTTTCAAAAATTCTAAAACAGTTATTGTTATTGTTACATAAAAACAATAATCTATCTATTAAAAACAGATAGAAAACTATTTAAAATTGTTTTTGGGAGTTGAAATAAAGGTAAATATAAATATTAGGTTAAAAAAAATGTTGCCTTGACAACTAACTGAAAAGTACTACAATGACTAAAACATGAATACATGATTTTAAGCTATATAGAATATAGAAATACTAAAATACAAAAAAATTATACAAATGACAAAAGCACTAATGGTAACCCCATCCATAAAAAAAAATAAAAAAAATAAAAAACCCATCTGAAAATATCCCAATAAAAGCACTGAAAATAAATTTAAAATGTTATTAAAACATTAATAAATAATACAACAGTATATAAAAAATACTGAAATAACACTGTCCAAAAATGGTCAACAATATATCACAATTTGTCAGTATGCATATTTTTAATTGCTACTGGGTTACTACAAAGTCTGACCAAGACTCGAGTCTAGAGCTACAATACACACTGTAGTTTTCCATTCCAATCAAATGTGTGCATTAGAAAACTGGCTTTAAGTTCAAGGCTAGTCGAATAGCAAAGTTCATGTAAAAACAATAAACCTTTATGACCCGTTATGCAATGTTTTCCCTGTTTCCCTGTATATTAGTTCCTCTTCTCATTTGATTTTTTTTCTTCTTTTGGACAGGTGGAGTTTGTGTGTTACGTGTTCCACGGGGAACAGGCTCGCTGGCGCCCCCTCAACCTGGAGCTGATCCTGCAGCGATGCAGTGAAGTGCAGCACTGGGTCGCCACTGAGATCCTGCAGTGCCAGTCGCTTCCAAAGAGGATACAGCTACTGCGCAAGTTCATCAAGATTGCAGCCTTGTGAGTGTATATGTGTTTGTGTAGGGTACAAGCTAAATCCGCTTATGAAGGTGACAAAAATGAACTATTCAGAAATCGTCAGAACCGTGAACATGTTAACAAATGACCACCTACGTATATCAGCACCTGCTCGGTATTCAGCAACTTGAAGGGGGTGCTAGCAGTGATTTCACATGCAAAGCCAATCATAGCAGAGGTCATTTGCATACAGTCTTAAAGGTGCAGTAGCAAATAAACATCTGCTTCATTCAAAGGGTCAGAACAATGCTGAAAAAGAGTCATGTAAAATAAATTAATCTGTTTTTGGTGAAAGAAAACTTGACTAATGTCGTAAGTGACTTCAGGGAAAAAAATTCAATGCTTTTTATTGAAGTTTATTCACCTATTATTCACATTCTAGTGTTATTTAGTATTTTTATTGACTATTATAGGTCTTATTAATATTTTGAATTAGATTTTAATAAAAAAAATATTGTAATTTAAGTTTTAGTAATTTTATGGGCTTTGTCATTTACCTTTTTTTAATTAGTTTTTTTACAGTTTACAACTTCTATATTGCTTCAACTTTTTATGTCAGTTTTAGTTATTTTAATACTTTTTAATGCTAAATGTAATTCTACTTAATTCTTAGTTGTTAAGTTTTTCATCTAATATTTAACACAATAACAACACTGCCTCATTCGTTATCGGGTCTGTGTATGTAATCAGTGCGTGTGTGTGTGTGTTTTAGATGTAAACAGCAGCAGGATCTGCTGTCGTTCCTGGCGCTGGTTCTGGGACTGGACAACCCTGCAGTCAGCCGCCTACGTCTGACCTGGGAAGTGAGTGCATTTGTTTGTTAATCTCGCTCTTTCTTTTTCACTTCTCTTTCTCTCTCACACTCACACACAGTCTCTTAGCACCTCTGCCTACTCTCGTTCTGAAGAAGTCAGCGCAGAGTGTTATTCTTGGCAGGAGGCTATTAGCAGTTGTCATGGCAACGGAACGGAATCAGCTTGTGCCATTCCGAAGGAAATATTCCCATGTCAACCTGTCCCCGATAATGCTTTTTTTTAATAAAATCCAAAACCTTTAAATCCTGCTTTTTTTGCCTCATATGTCTTGTGTTGCATATGTGTTGGTTTTCATCCATCTGATTCCTAATAGAGATTTAATTGCCACGTATCGGTTACTTATTGCATATGTGTGTGTGTTTTGGCAGGGTTTGCCAGGAAAGTTCCGGAAACAGTTTCAGCAGTTTGAGAGCGTTGCGGTAAGCGAAGAAAAATCACAAATGAAATGTCTTTAATATCTCTAATTGTTTTTTCTAGACAGCAATGGGATTAAATGGAGAGCAAACAATGACTTGTGCTTTGGTTTCCTGCTTTTTCTTGGGGGGGAAACTGTTCTATAATTAATATAACTATAACTTTTATTGAACTATCTCTAATTGTACATCAAAAAGTGTCTATTTTTGTTTCTACTCAGTACTTGTAGTAAAATAAATACTTATATTTCGTTATTTCTAAATAAATACTTTATTTCTGAGTTAACACTTGAATGCAGCATAACTCAGAACTCCATTAAGTCTCTTGAGCTCTGAAAGAGCAACCTCTGAGCAATACAATTGTTTCACTTTGAAGGCTGGTGTGACATTATTTGACAGCATTTGTAATGATGTTGATGATGTTCATGTTTGCTACAGGACCCTTCAAGGAACCACAAGTCATACCGAGACCTTCTAGCAAGCCTGAGAGCCCCACTCATACCCTTCACTCCACTGCTGCTAAAGGGTGAGTCCCACACATGTACAGTCTCAGTCTCTTCCTTCAGCTGTTGTCCATATGTGTTCCATAAAGTCGCCTCCTGCCGCGGCTGCCTCTGTGATTTGAAGTGGGTCTGAAAGGCCCCGCCTCATTAATTACCGTCCCTCTGTTCTGCAGCTCTTTACATACAGGATTGCAGACCCCCTGCAGCCAAACATACACCAGGGATCAACATGCATGAAAACACATTAGTGATACACACAAACACGTGTATTTATGATGGGACTGCCATTGTTTGTTTGTTTTTTGAGCTAATGATATTTAAAATGTTCTTTTCTCTAACCCTAAACATAACCCTTATAGAAACACTTCTGTGTTTTTAGATTGTCATTAAGACATTATTAAGCTCCTTTATGGCTTTCCTTGTGGACCCACAATATAGGATTTCTGTAATTTTACCATGCTTAAGGGGGTATTTGGTCCCCATAATAAAAGCAAAACCTGATCCACACTTTGTTGCTTATATGCACAAATGGTTGCCTGAAAAACACGCATATAATTACACAGAGGTCTTGTACTGGAGGCTCAAAGCACATTTTCTCAAACAGTAACGGCTAAAACAGCAAATGCATTGACACATTGTTGCACCTTTTTCTATTATAATGTTTTTCTTACATTCGTACATTCTTTTTAAAATGTTTTTTTAAAGATGTGCTCACCCAGGCTGCATTTATTTGATCATTAACAGTTAGCAAATATAATTATAATTATGTTAATATATTTTACAATGTAATTTATTCCTGTGATATCAAAGCTGAATTTTCAGCATCAATACTCAGAACTCATTCTAATATATGATATTAGATATGATATATATATACAGGGAGTGCAGAATTATTAGGCACGTTGATTTTCTGATCATATTTTTTTTCCAGGCACATTTGACCAATTCCAAACCACAGTAATCCTAATAACTACCATTGATTTAGTATTTAATAATGTATAAGTGATATATAATTGTTCATGAAGGCTGGAAATGAAAATCACCTTATATTCAGGTGTGCAGAATTATTAGGCATGTTTTCTTTTACAAATAAATTGAGCCAAAAAAGAGATTTAACTCAGACTGAAAAGTCAAAAAGTATTAAATGCCCATGAGAAGGATGCAATACTAATGCAATACTAGACATTGCAGTTAAGGCATGACCATTGGACAGTGAAATGCTCGTTGGGTCAGCAGGATCTGACAAAAACAGGTGGTGAAGAAAAGACGTTTTGGGAGTTCATTTTTAGTCCATCTCTGCAAAACGGACTTCAGGATGGACTAAAATGAACTCCCAAAACGTACTGCCAGATTCTGGAAGATGAATTCTTCAAACAGTGGTACTAGAGGATGTGGTGCTGGTCCTTCAAGAGTCACTCTCAACCTATAAAACCTATAAAGCCTATAAAAAAGCAGGCTTCATGTATTTTACAACACTTCAGCTTGTGATTCTTATCTAGTGGGGGTCATTTTTTAGGATTCTTTACCTAACTGAAGTCTCTGAGATCCTGACACCTTGCACTTCTGGAGACTCCAGGTAGGTTGCAGCTCTGGAAAATGGTGGCGCTGGAGACTAAAGGGTTCCTGATGGTTTCACCCTTAATTCTTCACCTTAATTCTTAATTCTTTTGCAGTTAACAGGTGTCTTTTCTTCACCACCTGTTTTTGTCTGACCCTGCTGACCCAACGAGCATTTCACTGTCCAATGGTCATGCCTTAACTGCAATGTCTAGTATTGCATTAGTATTGCATCCTTCTCATGGGCATTTAATACTTTTTGACTTTTCAGTCTGAGTTAAATCTCTTTTTTGGCTCAATTTATCTGTAAAAGAAAACATGCCTAATAATTCTGCACACCTGAATATAAGGTGATTTTCATTTCCAGCCTTCATGAACAATTATATATCACTTATACATTATTAAATACTAAATCAATAGTAGTTATTAGGATTACTGTGGTTTGGAATTGGTCAAATGTGCCTGGAAAAAAAATATGATCAGAAAATCAACGTGCCTAATAATTCTGCACTCCCTATATATAATTACCTAATTTTCTTTCTTCCCCCCCTTCCGATGTTAAAACCATACACACACCTTTAAATATATGCTCATCCACACATTTCTACACACATTCATACGATACGCACAGCTGTCATATTCCCGTCCCATCTGTCCTCTCTCATGTCTGTAGTCTCTCTCCATGTCTTTTCACTCTCTGTCTCCTTCCCTGTAGGTGCTCATGACTCAAGCCTGTCAGGATGAGTTGAGCATCAAAGTCTTTGCTGAGCGTTGCTTTGCGTTTCATTCTGACACACACATTACATGACTCTATCACAAGACACACAGACTTCAGACAAAAGCCTGACTTTACAATTAGGAAAAAAACAGGCCCAAGAACAATGAACACAGGACCAGTAACTTGACAAGTGTGATTCATTTTAGCAGACTGATTCATTTGGATGAACAAAACACTGATTCGTTTAATAAAATACTGAATTGTTCCCATAAGTTCCCTCGCAGCATTTTAATATTCAACAGGGATTCATCAAATCAATCAAAAGTGACAGTAAAGGCATTTATAATGTTACAAAAGATTTATTTTACAAATAAAAGCTGTTCTTTTAAACTTTCTATTCATCAAATAATTCTGAAAAAAATATATACACACCATAATATTTTTTCCAGAAAAATATTAAGCAGCTGTTTTCAACATTGATAACATGTGACACTGAAGACTGGAAGACTAAAATCTATATCAAAATTATTTTAAAAATAAAGACAAAAGCACAAAACCAAATTACTAAAACAAAAATGAAAGTACAATACATTGGATTGTATTTGTCTGTCAAATACACATTAATTTGTGATATTTTAACTGGGGAAATAGACCATTGTTATTATTATTATTATTATGATTATTATTGTCTGACGACCCTATTGAAACTGCTCAGTTTATTATTATTCCAGATATTGTATCATGGGCGTCGGAACCATTGTATGTGGGTGGGACACTTTTACTGTCTCAATTCAGCGCATGTCTGTTCACTTAACCCTAACTGACAAACACTTTTTTATTAAACACACGTTAGATGCTTTATTCCCACTTTTCGAATGTTTTCTTAATTTGTAATATGTGATGGAAAAGGGAGTAGAGCAAGCTCTGCAAAAGGCGGATTTGAACCTCGAGTCAATTTGCGGCAAAACTTTCTGCCATGTTCACTACCCCTACACTAATGCCACTGCAAATTATTTAGTATCTTCGTAGTTTTGTCTGTCCCAACCAGATGTTTAGTAAACAAGGCAGGCTATTTGCACTTAATGTAAATGGCATCTACTCCAGTAAAACATTTCTGGGGGAGGACCCACCCACATTTTTTTTTTGCTTCCGATGCCCATGTATTTTATACAATATTAATTATTATTATCATTTAATTTTCTTTTTTTAATTGAAAGGACAAAGCCTTTTTAACTATGCCAGTAAAACGTCTTACAGAAAGAGAGAAGGAGAGAAAGAAGAGTAGGAGTTCATCACGCTTCACCTCCTGACCTGCTTCTCTGCGGCGGTTTTAACAAAAAAGCCAAACATTAAAAATGCAACACGTGTGTCACATTTCGCCCTGCCATCACAAACAAACATCCCAAACGACTTCTTCAGCTTTCTTTCCAAGGTCACAATTTTAGCCCCTACTGTGTCCACCCACATCATTTGAGAAGATGTTTTAAACATATCCATCTATATTTATGATGAAGATAAGACGTGGCTACTGTCCTCAGGCATACAGCATGATCAGCATAAGCTGATTCACTGGAGGACATGCCAAATGCATTTATATTACACACGAACATAAATACATACACAAATCCTGCTGTATCCACATTGACAGGATTTCAGATCAGAAGAAATTTCTGGACACAAATAACACTGTCTGTCAACTACTGTACTAACATCATCCTCTAACATCGTTATCCCAGCAGACACATGACAATTTACACTTTCACAGTGCCCGCAGACCATCTAGGCAACACAGTGTTCAAATCCGTAAAGCTCCAGGGATTCCCCACCGTCAGAATACAGATAAAGCCACATGAGTAGACAGACAGAGCAGCATCACAAACCTTAAAAAAGATTTTACAAGATATTTGTAAAAATGACTACATGTTTGCATTGTAGGCAATAGTCACTGAGCAATACACTGGTTGTATACTGTAAATTTGGCAAATATTGTCAGTGATTATTGTATTGCAAATGTATTAGGAAGAAAAACATACTGAAAACCTACTATATAATATACTGCATACTGCAGGGCCATAACCACCATTGACATTGAGGGAGACAAGTCCCCCCCAATATTCAAAAATGAGCAAACCCTACTATTTGATATAAATATTGGCAGGGGACAATATTTATATTATCTGCTCTGGGTTTTATATATATATATATATATATATATATATATATATATATATATATATATATATATATATATATATATATATATATATATATATATATATTTTTTTTTTTTTTTTTTTTTTTTAAGTTACCTTTTATAGGCTGGTCTTCCTCAGCGGTCTAACAGCACTCATCACTTTCAGAATGAGTGAGCTTACTGTTCACAGAAGACGAGTGTGAATTCCAATGTGACACATTCGTTTTAGCAAAGAAAGAGTTTGTAGCAAGTAAGTAGCTAAACATTTAATATTTGACGATTGTTTTATGATTGAAATATTCAGCGACCGACCGTAATGTCCAGTGATACAAACTACTCAACATTTTTATAAAATTTCGCCGTTTTAAATAGAAAAATATACTATTAATTGATTCATATGATATGTTTAATGTAATTCATAAATGAATGTGACGAGACAAGGAACGTTTTGCGTTTTTGACATATTAGACATACACATATATAAATTGGGTCTATTTGCAAATAGTTTAAATTGATTAGGTTACTTAATAACTACAATAGACCTGGATTTTTTTAGTGTTCTTATGTCGTTATTTCGTTATTCCCTTAAATCCCTTTTAATCGTTTAATTATGTAATTTCTTTTATTAAAAAAATTACCAAATAACATTCCCCCCCAACTCGGGGAAAAAAAAATAATGGTCTTTCCCAATGTTCAAGACATGGTTACGGCCTTGGCATACTGAATTAATTTCAGAAAGGATTGGAGTAAGAAAGCATGCTAAGCAGCAATAATGGATAATCGAAAGGAAAACACCAATCTAAGAAACTTGCTTTACATTAGTGATTCATTTCAGTGATTCATTTGAATCGATTCACAAATCACTCAGATTAAAAGAGGACTTTGTTTGGGAGTAGGCTAACATATTTGATGCAACATATAATCTACCATTTGGTAAGATTTTGTTTGAATGTTTTTGAAAGCTTGATTTATTTGATCAAACATACAGTAAAAATAGTAATTCTGTGTATTATTAATAGTATTACAATTTAAAACAACATTGTTCTATACACCTTAAATTCAAACTGGTCTCAGTTATCAACAAAACCACCATATAGTAGGCCTGCATAGATCACTTATTTGAAACGTGCAGACAGAGTGAGCTCACGCTGAACCGCAGGGCTCAAACAGTAGTGTGAAACTGTAAGCCTGCAGATAATGACTTTTATTGGCCGATACTTCGTACCTCTCTCTCTCTCTCTGTACTCAATCATCTGTATTTAGTACACTCATCCTGACAGCATGTAGTGTCTCTAACATTCTCCTATCCTCTCATGTTACCTGTCTCTCTCACTTTTTTCACCAGACCTGGCCCGGGTACTGACAGATCACCCATCATGACACGATGACTGTTCACTTCTCCTTCTCGCTCGCTCTCTCTCTCTTTCTCTTTTCTTGCGTGTGAACGTCAAGCTTCAGCTCAGCCAGAAAGAAGACGCCTGGCTGAACGAGTGATGGCATGATGACATGTCATTACATAACAGTTCCCTTTCGTTCAGTCACTACGACGTAACGTTAGTGACTAACGAATGGGGGTTTCGCTTAGAAGCCTATCAACTTCGAGTTTTGAGAAAACGCCCAATGGCGTGCCAATGCCATGGGGCATGCGGAATTTGCATACGTAGCTCCGCCTCACTGCGTGAGTATATAAGGAAGTACGAGGCAATATCGCATTATGTTTCTGCTTTCGGAGCCAAGAGTACCTACCTCTTCACTCCTACAGCCTTCTGAGACTCTGTCAGCTTCTTCGAGACGAGCAGCTTTCCAGTCGGTGTTGGTGTGACGGCGCGTTCCAGTGATCGCATACTTCCTGCCTGCTGATCTGTGCAGTGGTCCGCCTGACAGCTGGTGTGTGTTTCCCTGGGCGCTTCGGCATCGACTGCAAGGTTTTCCTCTCACAAAAAGAGCTTGCGCGTGGCACGTCTTTTTCAAGACGGCTCGCCCGTGCACTTCCGGGTGCGATCGATTTTCCGCTGCTGTCTGAGGACGCATTCACTGCTCGAGCGTGTTTGGGCTTCAGCGCGCACGGGCAGTGTTTGCGGATGTGTCACGTTTCCATTGCGGGGGCGTGACCATCGCGATGTCACGGTCGAGACTCAATGATCTCCGTGAGGAGAGAGAGTCCCCTCTGCCACACCCCAATCTACCGTCCCCGAGTGAGATGGTACTTTGGCTGGTGGCCAGGGTGACCTGAGGGCGGTGCTGTGGTATTAAGAACCCCGACGTTCATTCCTCGGGCCACACCCCCCTCTCATACATCGCTTCCGCGAGTGTTGGATTGAATCTACGGCCCGTCTCTGACGCCCCGTTCGTTCAGTTCACGCTCCGGATAGCAGTGAGATGTCGATCGCCGCATCCCAAGGTGGGCTGGAGTCCTTTGGGGATGACGATTAGGTTGTGCTCCGCCTCCGGGTGTGTCAGCACTGCCTGATCTGACCTAAAGTTGACAGCCATGTTATCTCGGGCAGCCGCGAGTCTCGCGCTGGTGTGGAACTCCGCCCAGCCGCGGGTGCTCGTGGTTGCGCGATTGGTTTTTGGGGGCGGCACCCGACAGCTGTTGGGCCCCGCCCCCAATGCCTTTCGCTCCCGGGGTGCATGAGGAGATCACGCGGTCCCGGAAGTCCCCGTGCTTCTCGCGACCGTTTGGTGGCCTCCTCCGCCTTCTCTGCCCTTGATGGGGCCGCGGCCTAGGGTACACTGGGGCCCCCTCCCCCCCCACTGTTGAACTCTCTGTTGCGCACTACGGTGTCCACAGAGGGCTTTGACGTGGCGTGGTGTGGCTGTCCTAAGCACCCCCCCCAAAGCCTGTGGGCTCGTCTACTTCGGTGGCGTGGTCCCGCAGTGCTACGGGCAGGCCGCCGCCCCTTTGCACATGCACAAGGGTGGAGCCGACCCAGGGCTCTTCATTGAGCTGCGTGCCGCAACTGACCCCGCCCCCGGGCGGTGAAGGTGGCCACACGCTCCCTGGGTCGGGCGATGTCCACAGCTGTGGTCCGGGAGAACACCAGGCCTTACCTGGTGATGTGGAGGACGTTGAGCGGGCCCGCCTCCTCAACTCACCCATATCCCAGGCTGGCCTCTTCGGCGGCGCGGCTGAGAACTGCGCCCAACAGTTCTCGGCCGCCCCAGAGCAGACTGAGGCTGCAACACGTACTGCCCCGGCGGCCAGCTGCTGCACCAGCCGCCGGCCCAGTCGCCTCAGTCCGCTCGCCGCCGAGGGCGCCCTCCCTCTTCCCGCCCGGCCCCAGCAGCAGCCTTCACCTGGGCCGCGCCGTGGAGGTGGTTGAGGATGTCGCCCAGTCCGCTCCCCAGACTGGTTAAACGCCAGGATGGAGGTGGACAACTCAGAGATGGGTTCCAGTTCTTCCCAGGGGATGGTAGCAGGGCCTCTCCTTCCCCCGGTGGAGGGCTGGGGGAAAATCCTTCCGCTGCTGGCCCCCGGGCTAGCAGCGCTTGGGAAGAACTCATGTTCCTGTCTCTGAGCACCCAGAGACCGGTGATGACAGTGCGCGCCACCCTCGGGTCTCGCCACTCGCATCCCTCTCTGTCGCCAGCCCCCTGGCAGAGCAGACCCCAGTGGAACGCGAGTCCTTCCCTGGTCTCCTCTGTCAGGGCGCAGCCGTTAACCGTGCTCCGACCCGGGGACGCCCAACAGCCTCCCCTGTCCGCGCCGGTAACGCTGCCTCGCTGCCCCACCCAGGGTACGTCTGTCGTCCGGATGACCCCGTTGGTGCAGTCTCTGGAAGCCTGGCTTCAGCTTCCGGGGCTGTCCCGCTGGGCTGCCCGGACCATCAGGCTCGGCTACGCGATTCAGTTCGCGCAGGCTCCTCCCCGTTACAGGGGAGTCCGCTATACCATGACCGGGGCCCATGCCCCCGTCATGCGTGCGGAGATTGCCACTCTACTGGCGAAGGGTGCGATCGAGCCTGTCCCTCCAGCCGAAATGAGGTCGGGGTTCTACAGCCCCTACTTCATTGTACCCAAGAAAACCGGTGGGTTACGGCCAATCCTGGACCTTCGCATCTTGAACCGATCCCTTCACCGGCTTCCGTTCAAGATGTTGACTGCGAAACGCCTTTTCGAATGCGTTCGTCCGGACGATTGGTTTGCAGCGATCGACCTGAAGGACGCCTACTTCCATGTCTCCATCCTTCCTCGACACAGACCGTTCCTACGGTTTGCTTTCGAGGGGCGGGCATACCAGTACGCAGTTCTCCCATTCGGGTTATCTCTGTCCCCTCGCGTCTTCACGAAGATCGCCGAGGCAGCCCTTGCGCCCCTTTGGCAGCACGGGGTCCGCATCCTGAACTACCTCGACGACTGGCTCATACTAGGCCACTCTCGAGAGCAGGTTTGCGGACACAGAGATCTGGTTCTCCACCACTTAACCCGTCTGGGCCTTCGGGTCAACTGGGAGAAGAGCAAACTCTGCCCAGTGCAGAGGATCTCTTTTCTCGGTATGGAGATCGACTCGGTCGCCATGTACGCGCAGCTTTCGAGCGAGCGCGCGCAGTCTCTGCTGACTTGCCTCCGACAAATCGAGAGCAAGAATGCGGTTCCACTGAAACTTTTTCAGAGGCTCCTGGGGCATATGGCATCTGCAGCCGCGGTAACGCCGCTCGGATTGCTTCATATGAGACCGCTTCAGCACTGGCTTCGCGATCGAGTCCCGAGATGGGCATGGCAGTCTGGCACGCTCCGGATCCAAGTGACTCGGGCCTGCTTACAGACACTCACCCCGTGGTCGAACCTCAGCTTTCTACGGGCCGGTGTGCCCTTAGAACGAGTTTCCAGGCATGTTGTCGTATCGACGGATGCCTCTGCCACGGGCTGGGGTGCCATGTGCAATGGACAAGCAGCCGCGGGCTCCTGGACAGGACCCCAGCGCCTCCTGCATGTCAATTGCCTCGAGTTGCTGGCAGTACGGTTCGCCCTGCACCGCTTCCGAGCGTTGCTGAAGGGTCAACATGTGCTTGTCCGGACAGACAACACGGCCGTAGTAGCGTACATCAACCACCAGGGCGGTCTACGCTCCCGCCGCATGTCTCAACTCGCCCGCCATCTCGTCTTATGGAGTCAGAAGCGCCTGAGGTCCCTTCGTGCTGTCCATATTCCGGGAGTCCTGAACCACGCAGCCGACGAGCTCTCGCGGTTTCAGCCTCTCCCGGGAGAATGGAGACTCCATCCCCGGACGGTTCAGCTGATTTGGGAACAGTTCGGCGACGCACAGGTAGACCTGTTTGCCTCCCACGACTCTTCCCACTGCAGCCTGTATTATTCCCTGACCGAGGGCACGCTCGGCACGGATGCACTGGCGCACAGCTGGCCGCGGGGCCTACGCAAATATGCGTTTCCCCCAGTGAGCCTACTCGCACAGCTTCTGTGCAAGATCAGGGAGGACAAGGAGCAGGTCCTTTTGGTCGCCCCGTACTGGCACGGCCGGACCTGGTTCCCCGAACTCATTCTCCTTGCGACAGCCCCTCCCTGGCCTATTCCTCTGAGACCGGACCTCCTCACTCAGAGACGGGGCACCCATTGGCACCCGCGTCCCGACCTTTGGAACCTCCACGTGTGGCTCCTAGACGGGACCCGGCAGGTTCGAGTGGCCTACCACCTACGGTGGTCGCCACCATCACTTCCGCTAGGGCAGAGTCCACTCGGCATGCCTATGCGTTGAAGTGGAACCTCTTCGTCACCTGGTGCTCTTCCCGCCAAGAAGACCCCTGGAAATGTCCGATCGGGTCCGTGCTTGAGTTTCTCCAAGAGGGGCTGGAGCGAAGGCTGTCTCCCTCCACCCTCAAGGTATATGTGGCCGCAATATCTGCCCACCACGATCTCTTGGAGAACAAAAAGGTAAGTCAGCACGACCTGGTCATCAGGTTCCTGAGGGGAGCTAGGAGACTGAATCCTCCTCGCTCTCCTCTCGTACCCTCTTGGGACCTCGCAGTAGTACTAACTGCTCTGCAGAGACCTCCCTTTGAGCCTTTGCGGTCGGTCGATATTAAGTTTCTGTCTATGAAGACGGCTCTGCTGACCGCATTGGCCTCAGTCAAGAGGGTCGGGGACCTGCAGGCATTTTCGGTTGACGAAGCGTGCCTGGAGTTCGGGCCGGCTAACTCTCACGTGATCCTGAGACCCCGGCCTGGATATGTGCCCAAGGTTCCCACCACTCCGTTCAAGGACCAGGTGGTGAACCTGCAAGCGCTGCCTTTGGAGGAGGCAGACCCAGCCTTGGCATTGCTCTGTCCAGTACGCGCTCTCCGCGCCTACGTAGACATGACGCAGTGTTTCAGGACCTCAGACCAGCTCTTTGTCTGTTATGGTGGAGAGCGGAAGGGAAGTGCTCTCTCAAAGCAAAGGCTGTCTCACTGGATAGTGGACACCATTGCTTTGGCTTACCAGCAGCAAGGCCGACCATGTCCCCTTGGTGTGAGGGCACACTCCACCCGGAGTGTGGCTTCCTCTTGGGCTCTAGCGCATGGCGCCTCGCTAGCAGACATCTGCAGAGCTGCAGGCTGGGCGACACCCAACACATTCGCCAGATTCTACAATCTCCGAGTGGAGCCAGTGTCCGACTATGTACTCGCCCCCCCGAGGGGCCGGTGATGGGCCAGGCTCAGGTGTCTTCGCTTGCCCGCCACTCCACTCCACGGACTGGATACGTGCGATATTTTCCTCAGGTGAGCTCCCCGAGAGCCCTGAGCTCCTCCAGCACTGTCGACGCCGACATCAGTTCAGTCTGCCCTCTCGAGCCAGACCCTCATGTCCGGCCAGGTGCCCCATGTGCATGGTTCCCTCCGGCGACCCCCACATGTGTATTTCACCATAAGTCTCCGCAGTGAGCGGGTTTCTTCCCTTGGCGTGTCCCCGCCACCCCTAGGGTTAAAAATCCACCTTCGGCTGGTACCCTAGAGATCTTCCATATGCAGCCCTCTCCGGGTCATATGTGTCTCTTAAGTCCTCCCCACGGGTAGGCATCTTGGCATTCCCTCACTGGGATATGCTTCCCAGTGTACCTTGGTAATCCTGTGTTAAGTGGGAGTCCTTCGTCCGTACTAGTCTTACGACAGGGAACTCACACTTACGCAGGGCGCTGGAAGACGGCTGAGTGGCGGGATTATATTGGGACCCCCATTCGTTAGTCACTAACGTTACGTCGTAGTGACTGAACGAAAGGGAACGTCTCGGTTACGGATGTAACCCTCGTTCCCTGAGGAGGGAACGGAGACGTAACGTCCCCTTGCCACATCAGCTGTGTTGCCTGGAACGCAGGAGTTCAGTCTTGGCTCCTCAAGCAGGTAACATAATGCGATATTGCCTCGTACTTCCTTATATACTCACGCAGTGAGGCGGAGCTACGTATGCAAATTCCGCATGCCCCATGGCATTGGCACGCCATTGGGCGTTTTCTCAAAACTCGAAGTTGATAGGCTTCTAAGCGAAACCCCCATTCGTTAGTCACTAACGTTACGTCTCCGTTCCCTCCTCAGGGAACGAGGGTTACATCCGTAACCGAGACGTTCCCTTTATTGTGCATTCAATCTCTTTCTCTCTCTTTCTCTCTCTGCAGATCTGACCTTCCTTCATGAGAGCTGTAAGACTTTCCATGGGGAGCTGGTTAATTTCGAAAAGATGGTGAGTTGGCACATATAATGGAAGTAATGATGTGCTTACATTAATGCACACGCATATTTGCCTAGCTACCTAAACGAGGACAGACCACAGAATTCTTTTATATTTAAAAAAAGCTATAATTATATAAATATTTTGTTGTACAGACTAGCTCTAACCTTTAAAACCTCCAACTGGTTTTAAAGTTCTTCATTTTTTAGAAGAAAAAATAGACATTATTTAAGAATAGGGTTAAGAATTAAGAAATTAAACTGGTTAAAAAAATGTTTTTAAATAATGTAAGCAAATGATTTCCATGATTTTATGTCTGTTTGGGCTCTTTTGACTCAGGACAAGTCAAGTCAAGTCACCTTTATTTATATAACGCTTTTTACAATGCAGATTGTTTCAAAGAAGTTTCACAGTGATGTCATCGTCCAGCTCAGTTCAATTCTCATATAGTGTCAATGCGGGCAGATCAGTAATATAGTTGAATATTTAGTGTCCCCAACTAAGCAAGCCAAAAGCCAAAGGCAACAGAGGCGACAGTGGCAAGGAACCAAAACTCCATCAGGTGACAGAATGGAGAACAAAACCTTGGAAGAAACCAGACTCAGTCAGGGTGCCAGTTCTCCTCTGGCCAACGAACAAGCAGTGTATGATTATGATTCAGGCAAACATTACAGGTCAGAAGTCAGATTAGATCGGAACATTCAGAATAGTTGTCCAGTCCCATCTGGTTGAAGATCGAAGTCATCACGCAGGACAAGAAGCCAATCAGTAATTGTTCAACCAATTACTTGAAGTGATTTCAAAATCACAACAGACTGATGAGGATATAGTGACCACATACACACTGCAGTTCAATTTGGTTGTCAGTTCACCTTTTAATGCTTACACACACTGTTCAGTAATTTACGGGAGTGACAACCACATTCTACAATCAAATTATCATGAAAAATACAGGTAGTGACAACCGCAGAAAATCTACGCTGTCTGTTTGGAACCGTACTGAAACACTAGTTAATAACATATTTAAGTGCGCATAAGAGAGGTTTCTCTCTTCTGTATGTGTGTGGTTCAAGAAAATCACATGAGCTTTGACTCATTTGTATTAACAGATCTTGCTAGAAAAAACAGCAAACAAGAACAAGCCCATAATAAACCAAGATAAATTCAAATGCTTTATATTGAAATCAAGACCAAAATATCACGAACCTCATCTTCCCCCTTTAATATCCTCATAAACGTGACCCAAACTTTATTAACTGAACCCAAACAAGCCCAAAACGCTTAGAATATGTCATGGCAACACTTATAGCCTTACAAACAGAAACAAAGCGAACACCTCTGGTTTAGTTAAAATTGCAGAACATAACGAGTTTTTGGTCGCTGTATTATTACTTTCGTCAAAATAGTGGATACTAAATACACAAGACACCAGAACTTTGCTATGGTTACCATGCCGTCGATCATCGCAATTTCGGTAAATGCAATAAGAATTGTTTTCCAAACATTGTGCATTCTTTTCCCCCTACAAAATTACAAAAGGAATCATTAAAAAGAATCAAATGAACTATATGAAGCCCTGATCCTTCCACAAGTCACAAGTACATTATTTTGTCATTGTATATCATTAATGATTGAGTGTCAATCAAATCTCTGTCTCTTTTTCTCTACCAAGCACAAAGTGGCCGAGATGGTGCGAAGCATCAGGCGGTATAGGAGCACACAGCTTGGTATGTGTATTTTTGCACACGCACGCAAACACACACACACACACGCGCGCACGCGCACACACGCGCACACACACACACACACACACACACTCACACACACATACACACACACACACACACACACACACACACACACACACACACACACACACACACACACACACACACACACACACACACACACACACACACACACACACACACACACACACACACACACACACACACGCGCACACACACACACACAGACAGACAGACATTGGCCTGTCAAATAGGATTAGTGCAAAAGTAGAGCATGTCTCCACCTGCCAACATAACAACATACCTACATACACACACACACACACACACACCTGTCTGAGTGGATTAGATCTAGGAGACTGTTGCTCCACCCTGCCACAGCCCATCTGCTTAGGACAGCACAGCCCTCGGGGCCACGAGCCACAGGGCACCACTTCAAACACACACACACAAAAGCACATGGCCATGCCCATGCCCACAGTGTGTGTATACACAAATACATGCAACACCTGGACAGCACTTCAAAACATTTGTGCTCACAGACAGATTTGCTGCTGTACATGTGTTTGCATGTGAATTATGAGTAATAACATTGATTATTGTAGTGTTATTTTATATTCATATTTATTTTTTGATTTTACATTTAGTGTTTTATTTAAGTTAGTAATATTAATAAATGGTGCTTTTTTACTTTTTTAGTAAAATTACATTTTTTACTGTCTAATAGGGGTGTGACGGTACACAAAACTGACGGTTTGTACGTACCTCGGTTTTGAAGTCACAGTTCGGTATGGGTTCGGTACAGCAAGGGAGAGAAAACTAAATATAAAATAGCTTTTTTATATTATACAGTGGTTTGCTGAACAAATTGTGTCTGTCATTAAATTAATTTAATTAAAAATAAAAGTTTCTTAAAGATATTTTTTTTAAATCTCTGCTAATGCTGTAAAGTGTAAACTATAAAAGGAGCCCTTACTTGCACATTACTATAATATAACAACAGAGCCCAAATTAGCCTAAATTCAGTTGCTATTTTCTTTTAGATATAATAATCCACACTCAAATAAAATTGTATGCAAACATGTAAACTTCACATTAGGCAGTTTTTGCATTAACTTCTAAATCTAATTATAAAATTATGTTTTTACGTTGTTTAAATATAATCATTTATACACAGTGTCTGTCATGAAATAATCAAGACATCACTAACAGGTTAGGTAGAATATATTGAATATATTGGTTAATATAGTGCATATATTTAGCGAAAGAGTTCATTTCTCTAGTATTCATTTCTCCAGCATTTCTCACTTAATGACTTGCCTGAGGTAAATTTAATGCTACTTTACATAGTTTACAAGCTGTTTTATTGAGGTCTTTGCACCATTGAAACACTGATTGAGCGATTACACAACATATTATACATTTCAGTAAATTGTAATGTATCCTCATACCTTTAGCTGTTGATTCATGTTTATTCTTTGACTGAAGAGATGATAGCGTTCATTCGCACGCCGCGCCGCCGCTTGAACTGACACGCCTATACTGTGATCTGTCACGGGACATTAAAGAGCGTCAAAGCACATTTATCTTTTTAATTTCGTGATAAAATGGACAGAATACCTAATATGTTTGTGTGGGAACTCGGATTGAAGTTTGTTCCATGCATAAAACAAGCCGACTGTTAACTGTTAAAGATTGCATTCGGAACTGTTCGGTACACATGTGCACCATACCGGAAGCCCTGTACCGAAGCGGTTCGGTACGAATATGTGTACCGTTACACCCCTGTTGTCTAAATAGGTTTTTATTCATTTTGATTTCTAATTTAGGGGCTGTTTAGTTGAAAACGGAAACATTTTATGTGTTTTGGCAACGCCTTTTGGGTGCCTAAAAACGGCAACTTTCGAAAACGATATCGTTATCATAAGCTACAAAAACGTGAATTTGTGAAAATGGTGACGTCATGCGCATGTGTATTACGTGTTCAGTCTATAGGCGTGTAGTTTTTCTTTACAAAGTGACATCAACCAACTACTGGCCTGGCATGAATAATACAGCGTTTGTTTCACAGATCCATATGAATGTGTGCGAAAAATGCAGAGGAAAAACTTCTGTTTTTAGTACATTGTTGTTGCGTAAAACATACCATTAGTTTTAATGACCTATAATAACCCTGCATTATTTGTGTTGATACTGTTATTGGGTATTTAAAGTATGGACTAGGTGCCTTTTTGTGCTGACCTCAGACTGGGGTTTTCTTGTAGCTCAGATTAGTTGAATGTTAGTTTCTATTTTACAATTACTTTTAGGAGATTCACTGCCTTGGCAACTCGACTCCCTAGATTCAAATTTTAACAATCACACAAACAAAACGTGGTTTCCATGGAAAGAGTGACGTTCTGTGAGGTTGAGAAGTCGTGACTCCGTACGCACCTACACAGCTTTCGATCGGTCTCATGCATCATCTGGCATGTCTTTAAAGAGCGTCTGCACCATCACACCCTGCAAAAGATTTCTCTTTTCCTTCCTCTCCATGTGGCTTTGTTTTGAGGTTGTCATGCATACTTGTATCATTATCACTTATCATTTTAAACTACCATTTCTATGATCATCAAGTGGTAAACAACAAACAAACAGATGTAGTTGTGGTAATGGGTTCAACAATGATTTATTATTTAAAAAAGAGATTTGGATGAGATTTTTGGATTGAGACTTCTCTATAAAATGTTTTTTATTTTCACAAAAATAATAGTGAATTAATTTTTTTTAAATATTCCTGACAACCAATCACCCATAAACATCCAATAAGTTATTTTTAAATGTATATTTATATTTGCTATTTTTAACTCAATACATAGATCAATTGGAGATATGACAGGAAATCATGGCAAGAACAGGTCATGAGGAAATGTATTGAGCCAGATTCCAACACATGCGCAAGACACGACTTGTCTGATTTTCATCTGATATTGCAACTTTATGTATTTGTTAATTGCATACTAGC
The DNA here is from genome assembly GCF_949357685.1 of Gobio gobio. Taxonomy (NCBI): domain Eukaryota; kingdom Metazoa; phylum Chordata; class Actinopteri; order Cypriniformes; family Gobionidae; genus Gobio; species Gobio gobio. The sequence continues at coordinate 42,913,132 of NC_137097.1, forward strand.
TTGTAATATATCAAAAATTGAAACGTTTTATCTGTAGTTTTTGTTAATATCAGAGATATTATGAGAAAGCGAACAATCAAATATCAGAACTTTCAATATGGCAGTCGCTATTATGTCCCTTTTTACAAGATGTAATATACGTCTCAGGTGTCCCTAGAATGTCTCTGAAATTTCAGCTCAAAGTACCCCCCAGATAATTTATCATACCATGTTGTAAATGCCCATTGTAAGGAAAAACATGCAGTTTCTGTGCATGTATCTTTAAATGCAAATGAGCGGCTGCTCCCCACCCCGGTTTCCAGAATAGGGCGGAGCCTGTACAGCTCGTGCCTCGGACTCTCGACCAAAAACTAAAACATCTGTTTGGTTGTGATTACATCTCTATTGCTGACTGTGTACAGCTCATTCAGGGCGGGGTCTATGCTAATAGGGAAGAGTTCATCAGCATTAGTGGGCAGGGCCTAAGCAATGTGACGTCACAAATGCTGTGTGGGTGGATTTTTACACACACTAGCGACACATTTATGTTCAAACACCATGTAAAAGTGATTTTTGCATAATAGGTCCCCTTTAATAGAGGAATTTTTCCTCTAGAATGCACATTAGCCATACCAGATTTGAGCAGAAGAAAGTAAAATAATTATGATACCTTTGTTGTAAATTATGTTATTAAAACAACCTAGACATCCAGACTTTCGGGTTCCTATTCAAGTATAGAGGAACAACTTGTATACACACTAGTGTCAGAAAAATATTTTGTTAAAAATAAATTAATGCTTTAATTCAGCAAGGACATATTAAATTGATAAAAAAGTGACTTTTACATTGTTACAAAAAAAAAAAAAAAAAATTCTTACCAACCCCAATCTTTTAAATGGAAGTGTATTAATTGCCAATATGGCCCCCGAGTGAAGCGACTTACCTTAAAGGGTCTTTGTTCATGTTGCACCATAGTTTAGGAGCAATATAACTATTCATTTTTATAATGAATCACTAAGAAAATAAAACATTTCAGCTTTTACCTATTATTATTATTTTATCCGAGCTTTGTACTCTTTTAGTTGCTGTACAATGGCTCTGATGTCAGCCTATTGAAGGTGAGCAGCAGGTCTTGTGCGTCAGGGCACTTATTTTCCTGTCTCTTCCTCTGAATGAGGGCTGTAATTATCAGGGCTCATTCTCCTTCCATCTACCTGAATGGATTGCCCTCATCCATTTCCATTAAAGGGATTGATGCCCAGCAAAGCACACCGCACTTTTTCAGTCTGGTGGACTTTTTAAAAAAAAACAAGACATTTTTCTCTATGCGCAGCAAAGAATTTTCATTTAGTTGCACCAAAAACAGCACATCCCATTGGCTTTATCGTTGCACAATTAAAACTGCATTGTGAGATAATATTTCATCACATTGTTAATGTATGCTGGTGTTACGTGACATTCCATCCGTAACCGGACCCCATTTGCAATGACATTTCTATAGGGTGGCTGAGGCTCATTTGGTGATGTGCTGAGGCCAGAGGGCATCCATTTCTATGGACAAATTGCAGCCATTGACATTTGTAAGACCATGCACAACTCCATTTCCCTTAGAGCGGGTTTGAACTTTGGGGGAGCTGCTCGGATGTGAGACTTAATGACTCTGTAATTGTCTCTAATGCGCTCCTGCTGTCAACGTGTCAAAGGAAGGATGCTGCAGCTCAAAGCAGATGATCGCTGATCAGTTCTGTTTTTACTGCTAGGAAAGAAAAATCACCAAGGAAATTATTTCAGAATCTCAAATGTTGCTCCAAGACATTAATGAGAAAATACTCATGCAAATGCTCATACTTCAATTTGAAATTCTGTATAAAAAATGTACCTGTAAATTCTGTATAAAAAAGACCAAATTATCTGACCTCTGCTTTTTTAAGCCTATTTTTTAGATTTAAACATTGCAGTTAATAATACAATTCCATCAAATTGAATCGAATAATCCTTACATATTATTCATATTATGAATTTTACATGAGTAAAAACAAACAAACAAACTACAGCTTAATAAAACATGTTATGGGGGAGTGGACATCTAAGGTTAAGTGATTTGTATTAATTTTTTGCCTCAACATAAGATTAATGATCACTACTGTACAAAAGTTTGGGGTAGGTAAGATTTTTTTAATGTTTTTGAAAAAGGTAAACTGACCAAGGCTGCATTTATTTGATCAAAAATATAGTAAAATGGTATTATTTTGCTAATACATATATTATGGTGAGTGGATAATGCCACGATTACCCAACGAAAGAGAAAAATGTACAACATTTATTTGCAGTTTCTTTTTCACGTTTGCCTTTTCATTTTAATATTGGCAGTCTTGCCCTGAGACTGTAGTGAAAATGACATTTAAAAAGTGCATTTTATTTTTCAATTAGACAGGGACGATGCATTGTCACTGAAAATGAAATAATTTAATTTTCAATTTTGGCACATATTTTGCATAAAGTTTTCTATAATGAAATGAAAATATTTTTCCATTTAATTGACTTAAAATTGGCAGCAAATGCCTTCCATAGAATCTGATGCGGAGTCGGAGTGACACTTTTCTTCTTGAGATCAGAGAGGACAACGTGCATCTATTTATAGCTACTGAAAGAGCTGCTTTCCTTTTTCTCTCGCTCGGTCTCTGTTCTTTTATTTCCGCTCACTTTCTTTTTGAAAAGTGTGGCTTAGCAACGGATGCTGTGCATGTAAAGTCAGGTCAGCTGGACATGAGTGTTTGTGAGTACGTGCACGCCGATATCCCAGCTCTACCACGCCACCATGTGGTCAGCCACAGTATCACCCAACACAACACACAAATTATGTTTTGCAAAAGAGCAGGATATGCTGTTTACTAGCAATCCTGTTCTCAAAATGTGTCTCAATATGGTTGAATATCCTGATTGTGTTATTGCAAATTTTTAGCTCGTTTTAGATAGTTTTCAACATTTAATAAGAACCATTATTATTAATGGAGCACCAATAATAGAGCATCAAATCATCATATTAGAATGATTTCTGAAGGATCATGTGACACTGAAGACTGGAGTAATGATGCTGAAAATACAGCTTTGCCATCACAGAAATAAATTACATTTTAAAATATATTCATATAGAAAAAAATTTATGCAAATGTGTATGTATTTTTTGATCAAAAAAATTCAGCCTAGGTGAGAATAAGAGACTTTGTTCAAAAACAAAAAAAAACTTATTTATTCCAAACTCCAGTGTGTACTATTATAAATATTGCATACATTTATCTAAACAAATAATAAGGTTTTACAAAATAGTATTTTTATATTTTATGACTTGCGTCTGTTTCTTCGGATTTCTTTCTTCCAGTTCCTTTAATTGATTTCTTTTTGTCTTTCTAACAGCAATGGAGGCCGAGCCGTCCCCCTCTCACCTCCAGACGAAAGCGTATGTTCGGCAGCTGCAGGTCATCGACAATCAGAACCTGCTTTTCGACATGTCCAGCAAGCTGGAGCCAAAAGACATGTGAAGGGACCAAGCGTATCTACAAGCCATATCTACAAAACATTTTGTTCCCCCAATAAACCCAGACACCAAACCCTTCATTCTCCATTGCCACAGATCAACCCAGCTGGGCTGTCAATCATCTCAGGCTCCGCTTCCGAATCACTGAACGAGGACATTTGTTCATGAAAATGGTGTGCATTGTGCTTTGAGTGATTCTGTGTCAATGTTAATTATGACCACGCATAGGGATCTGGATTCATTTCTACCTTTATTTTTTTCCGCTGTTCACGACTGAAGGGAAATTTGTCCTGATTGCACTGCCATCAGTTGAACTGAACCAAACCGGAATATGCTTTTCATCCGGGCCTTCAGAGAAACAGACTGCATTTTGTCCATTCATTACCCTAAAATACACGAGACAATCTGACCTCTTGAACTCTGACCTCTGGTCTTCCCTCTTCCCCTGCCAACATTGGCACTTACTGCAACCCTGTTTAACTCGGCTGCAGTCGTTAGATCTTAGTGTTCTGAACAATATGGATCCCCAGCCATCAAATGAGTCCCGAATCCAAGACCAGCTCCAACGTACAGGAAGTTTTCATAAATAACCTGAATAATGTAAATGACGAAGTCATAATACAGAAGAAATTCGCTTCAACTGGACATTGAAGTGAATGTACAGGAAATTGATTAGATCAATATTTTTGACTTGTTTTTTCAAGAATGTTTTTTTTTTCTTGAAACAAAATTGCATAATAATAATACATTTAATATTTGCTGCATTTAAAAACACTAAATAATTGTTATATATTTAATATATAATTTAAATATTATATATAAAGAACACTACATTTTGTTAGATTTATATTTAAAACAATAAAACTATTGTTTGTATACTCTGAAAACCAATTTTAATGTCTTATGCAATTTTGCTTCTCAAATTCATTTGAATCAAAATGTAAATATATCTTGTTTAAGGATGTTTAGATGTTAGTTCTGAAAAACAAGCAAAAATACTGATAATAATTTGCTTTTGCCATCTTGAAGCCAAATTTAACTTTCACTGCTGTTAATTTATTAACGATTAGTAACAGACCAAAAAGAGAAAAGACCAAATGCAGTATTTTATCTTATGTTTGGACAGAAATAACGCTTTATGTAATATTCCGTCAATATTAGTAGTTCCTGCTGGCCCAGCTTTGTTTCAAGTCAAGCTTTACTTGTTCAAGCACTTGTTTTCAATATGCCCTTGTGTTATGTTGAAAGGGCCAATGGAAAAGTTCATTCTCATGACTGGAAAAGTGTTTATTTGCACCCGAGTTTTCTCCTGAACGATCCCAAGCTAATAAGTCAGGTCTTTGTACGGGAAGACTTGTCTTGGATTGGACTCTCTCAGGATCTCTTCCTGAGGTCATATAAAGGACGGTCTGTAAGGCCGCACTGTACATATGTCATGTAAATAGCAAAATAAATATGAATATGATTCTATTTTATGTAAGAGCTATGAGATGGATTCTCAAGAAGAATATTTGTTTTGTAAATCTAAGAAAAAAAGTATGTGTACAGTTTAAAAGGCGACGACCCAGCAGAGTCTGTGGTTTGCGATGAAAGAATTGTATAGCATATTCGCTGGTTTTGTTGTTTCGGTTTGATATCATTTCTTATCCACTACAGATGACTTGTACATATCCTCTGTTTTGGTTGCATAGTTTTTTTTTTGCGTTGTCTGTCTGCAATGGATGAATTGTACAGCATGTAGGTGGTTTAGTTGGATTTTGCTGTTTTTATTTGTTTAAAGTTTCTCATTTTGTTTTTATTTGACCTTTTTAAAGCGGGTATTCTCTTGTTGTTTTTGGTTTTGTACAGAAGTCCGTGTTTACAGTGCGATTCTCTGAAACTCAGACATGTCTAATGAAAGACACGGCGGACTGGGCAAGCAATACTGCCCTGCCCTCTTTTCTTGACATGAGTCAAAGATGCATCTAAAATAAAGCCTCTTGTGATGAGCACTCGAGACGCTCTGCCTCAGTGTTTATTTGGTGCAATAATGGTGTTGTTTTATATTGCTTAAAACCACAAAGCTTAATTTCTAATTAAGGGAGGGGGGGGGGGGGGGTTATTAAAATGACGATTCTCAACCCATGACATTATTATAAATTATCATTCAGCACTCTCGAACTACGAGGATCATATCGGTAACGTTAGCCTACACTCGGTTCTTGTCATATTTTGAGTTGGGCAAGACCAATTCAACTTAAGACTTGCTCCGACTGAATAAATTGGCGAGTTTACTGATTGAGTGCAATCAGATCAGTCAAATTCAAACCGTTTCGTACTATGAAAGAATCAGCTCAAAAAGAATGATTCTATCTTGTCTGGATCTAGGTTTCTTCAAAATAACAAGGAACACCAAATTTTTTCCTAATGTACTGGTTTGAATCCATAAACAAATCTGACAATAACCCCAGCTAACAAAAATATGTTCCAATAATTATTTGCTAACGTTTCCATTAAAGGCACAATATGTCATTTTCGCAGCTAGATGTCGCTTATTCAAAAGAAAGGTGTAACGTTAGCTTGAAGACGCCTTGATTTTGCGGAGCCATGGGAGTTGTTGTCTTCACCTCTACAGCCGGTGGAAAAGAATCCGACGGGTCTCGGTCAGAAATCATATTCATGAATGTATTAAAGACTTGTTAACGTTACTGTAGTATGAAGCAGGGTGAGGCTAAAAGCCCTGAGAGTGGAACGAGGCCGCTGGGGCGATTGCTAATGAGAGACAAGTGTGACACACGGCTCGAGAGCAGTGGAGCTTTTATTATGCCGCAGACGAGCGTTTCCGTTTCTCCCGGTCATGTGTATGTGGTAACGAAGCGCTGTTTTATCATATTAGATACATTTTAGTGTGTTAAAAGTTATGTTATAATGACACTCATTATAATGTGCTTTCGCCCGGCAGCTACTATGTGAAGTTGTCATTATAGGGTATTGTTTGTAGAATTTTAAGGAAAATAATTAAAGGCTGCAACATAAGAAAATGTGGAAAAAGTGAAGCGCTGTGAATACTTTCCGGATGCACTGTAAACAATAAGATTGACTGTGTTGAGCTATATAACGATTCGTTTTCTGTCGATGAATGTATCCAAAAAGTTGCTCACCTGTCTAATAAAACACATAATATAATAAAGCGTCTTTAATGTTTCCAAGGTTTCTACAAAATAAAACTGGAAAGCGAGGGTAATGCAGGTATGATGTCATTGATAGGCCACGCACGGACCGTGTCCTGGTTAAAATAGCTTATTTCTCTGGATTTAAAAATTCTTGGAAACATTTGGGATAATGCAAGTACACAAGTCAACAAAATATATAACATTGTTCTAGTGATTTTTGGATATTTTAATCCAGAAATCTTGTGTCTGAGTTATGAAAACTATTTCTGAATGCTCTCAGTTGTATCATTTTTCTAACATAATGGGAATGTTACATTTGAATGTTCTCTAAACCATCTGTAACAAGAAGTTAGAAACATTTAAAAGCATTAGACAAACGCCCAGCTAAAATGTTGCAAAACGTTCCATGAATATCAAACAAATGAACAAACGTATAATTTTTTGTGATAACGTTATTAAAGACCAGATAACTTTGAACGAACATTCTATTAACGTTGCTGGAAGAATTTTGAGAGAATCTTTCCAGAACATTAGGCAAAGTTTTGAGAATGTTCCCCATTAGCTGTGACAGCATCAAATGGAATGGCAGAAATAATGACATTCCAAACATAGCCACATATGATGATATCCACAGAGAGCAACGCATTATTATTTTCTGCACTTATTTTTATGATAGACAGAAAAATTATAATGCATGGCCCCTGTGGTCTTCTGTATGTTTGTATGAATCAGTCATTATTTTTGCAATGTCGCTAGGTGCTATAATGTCAAAGAAACTCAACAAAACGTCAGAGAAAACGAAGTCAAACCTAATAGACTTTAAAAACAGACAAAATTGCTGTTGCTCAGCACAATGCTGCATTTATTATGACAGACTTATGCAATTATTGAACATGATGACGCTTATTTCAAATGGAGAACATTTTCCTCTTGTTCATGTAGTAGCAATTTACATGGCAGGGGTACAAAAGGAACTAAAACAGTACAGAGGAAAATGGAGTCGAGTTCGTAAAACAACTATAAAATCGATGACGTTCCTGCTTTATGTTAGGTGTCAGGCAAATGTCATAATTATGAAAATTACAATCAAATTACAAGTTGTTGCATTTTTTTCCTCCAACTTCCAAGCAAGTTGATACATGTTTAACGACACCACAACGTAACATCTTTAAACATGTTATTCTGTACTCATTTTATTATTCGATTTCGATTTAAATAAACTATAGACACCAAAAATAAAGAGGAACCAACTATTACACCAGCAGGTAAGGAGAGAAAAACAGAGCTCTTTCCTGTACATGGAAGCAAATTCATTTCATTAAAGGCAGCAGCTAAGCTAAGCTAAGCTAAAGTGTGAAATTTAAAAGCGTTAATAAGATTCAAAGTGTCCGTTTCCTTCATAACTCAGTTTGCTCGTTTCTACAGTGTAACGCACGGGGGAAATTAATGAACGTTTCCATGTTTCAACTGTGCCACCGTCTAGGCAGGCATCCATACATATGGTCATTGTGTACTAGCCAGCACATTACAATAATAAATCCCAGCAAACAGAGGCTCACAGTAAACAGAACTATACACAGCAAATATGACCGTTTTGTTCAAATGTCTTAGGTCCTTGTCAACCCAGTGGGCTTCCATACGGATGGGAAAAAATCACGGTTCTCTTTATATTGTGCAAATAAAAGAAAAAAAAAGCCCTCAAAATGGGTCCATTTTGGAGATCTATATACATTTACTGCGGCGTCAATCATTGTCTAATCCTTTCAATTCAATTTCTCAAATAACGTTCAACGCACTTGGTTGCTAGATAATGCTGAGGTTTCTAGTCAGGGTTAAACAGTCGACGAATTAAAAGCAGTAAAACTGAGATAATAGTCCCATATAATTAATGGAGATAGAAATATCATTTCCAGTCAGTACTTGTCCTCGCTTTCTTGAAAAATTGTTTTAGGCGACTATGCCATAAACTCAAGTGATGATTGACGTACAAGACTTACCCGTGGAATATCAATGATTTTAAGATTCCTAGAATAGGCCTCTATATTCGTTGCATCGTTTGACAAAAATCTGCTTTGTCCTTTGTAATCTCAGTGCTACCCTGTTGTTCAACACTTTAACCAATGTAAAATGACTTGTAATATTTAAATAAAATGTTTTCAAAACTATATGAATATAAACCATCACATAAAAAGCTGGCTGGGGGGGGGGGGGGGGGGGGTGATTGAATGGAAGAACTCCAATACTCTTGAGGGTTTTCAATACTGTGCTGAGTTTTCCGGCATTTGAAAAACAATCTCTTCTCTTTGATTTATACGGCTGATGTGAGCGTCCCAACAGTGAAGAGAACAGGCCACAGCTACCCTACCGATCTATAATCTGTGCTCCACAGCGCTCAGGTGATTAGCGAATGATTTTTAAGGGCTGTTCACACAGAAGACATTTTTCAGTTTAGAATGTGAGAGGCGGTCTGCAAGGCTGTGTCCGAAAGCTGAAAAAATACACAGAGGTAGGAAGTCAACAAGGCACGTCCTAATCCAATGATCATGTCACATATCTTGTTTACCAAGATACCTTCAAATGATTCAGCGCATACCAGATGTGGGCAGGACCTGGGCCGACACTATGTTGCTGTCTTGGTCACCAAAGCACTCTCTATTTTGTTGGAGTCCATCCTATATCAGCTTTGTGTGCAAAAACGCTGACTATGTCAACGAGGCAAGTCAGCTGCCTAAGCTTTCGGACGCAGCCTAAACGAGAACGCAAGGTCTCGAGACGCTTCACATCAACGGGACACGCGAGTCGCTGACAAAGCAGCACAGAAGCGAGACAGTTCAAGACGTTATTTTCTTACAATAGAAAAATAACAGCAGCACTGTAGAACACAAAATGCGTTCTGTGTGAACCAGTGCTTGCATGTATTGACGCACTGAATTAGATAAGAATGGGTTTACGAAGATTTTACACGTAAATTATGCTTGTGCCAACACGCTAAACTGAGGCCATTAAAGCCTCAAATTCCTACAATTGCTGTCAAAATTCCAGTTTTCCCAGGAGTACAATTTAAAACACATTAAGGACAAAAAAGTGGCTTATAACACTACAAAAAAACTAAAAGGAGATTCCACATCAATGTATATGGAATGATAATACTGAATAAATTCACGTCCAGCAGGACAGAGGATAATGAAAACCAACAGACATAAAACTTTAGGATTCTCCAGGACTCTCTGTAGTGCAATCCAAGTGCACTTACCATGGTCCCCGGAGACCAATACACTGGAGTAAACACACTAAGAGTCTGCTTAAAACAGAGAGGGCTGGTGAAAGGTTTTGTGTAGCAATTAAGCAAGGCCATATTTCTGACTGATTCAGAATTCTTACGCTGTCAGGCGACATTGCAGGGTTGACCGAGGCACGCTGCGCAGTGCGCATAAACACTGCACCAACTAACCACAAGCACTGGGTGATGTTTCTCCTGTGAAGAAACCATTACCCATAAGCCCCTATTCATTCTGCACTTCCATTACCATATCTTTTACACAGAAAGCAAACATGAGAAGCTCCTGAATGCTAACTCGAAATGTCAAGATTACACTTTTCACACCCTGTTTTCCAATTGTGCCTAAAAAAAAACTGACCATCTTTTCTGCCATGCAAAAATGGACTTTCACTGTATTATTTGCCTAGATGTGAAAAGTAAAGCCCTTACCCCATCTCCTCCCCCCAGCACATTGCTTAAGCGATTTTAATATTTAAATATATATGCCAGAATATATACAAACAGTCCTCTTGTCAGTCACTGCTATACAGGCCACCCCTCACGCCGATCCTACACTTATTGAGGGTGCGTGTAGGCATCCATGCCATCTTCGTACGGCAACCGTTTCGTTCTTTTCCTGCAAGCATGTGAGTGAACATTTATTAACGAAGAGGTTCTACATTCCTGCCGAGAGCAGAGAGGCTCATAATACCTTTAAGGGCGCTTAAAAAGAAACAAGGAGAACAAGAATAAATGACTATAAAAAGGGCCTCCTGATGGCTAGACGTCCTGATGGCTAGACGTCCCTCAGGCGTCTGGTACAGTGTTTGTTTTGTCCCCTCTTCGTCCCCGGTAACATCCCCTCAGCATGTTTCCTGTAGTTCATCAGGTTCTTCAGGTCATGGAGGAAAAATGTGGTCGGAGGGTAGAGTGGGCGGAGTTCAAGGCGTTTCTGTCGTTCTCTCCGTCAGTTCCACAGTGGAAGGCTTACGAAGGCTCCAAGCTCTTCAGAGCACCAACTTTTGACTCCAAGTCAGTAATCTGAGATGAAAACACATTTGAGTTTAGGCCAGTTACACTTAATATTTACATTTATACACATGGTAGAAGCTTTAATTCGTACGTTATCTAAATTCTGTACAAAGGCTGCAATTATTTGACAAAAATATAGTGAAATTTTATTACAATTTAAAAAAATGTATTCATGTGATGGCAAAGCTGAATTTTCAGCATCATTACTCTTCAGAAATCATTCTAAATTGATGATTTGCTGCTGAAACCCTAAATTTTGAATGGTAGTGTAATTGGTTATCCCTAAGTATGATAAAAAATAATATATAATGATGTTTGCTTTAGCAGAAACCAATGATGTAGTATAAAAACTAGTATTGGCATTCAACTATGCAGATCACACAGGCACTGTAGTCGTTTACATGCTTCATTTTTTCTCCCACAAAGACTAATTCAGGACTTTCTCCAATCTAAATTTAATTCAGATTGAGCTCATCTGGATGTTCACACAAAGGCTTTTCAGTCCGATTGAGCTCATTCCGATTATTTGGTACATGTAAACATAGATAATTTATGAGTGAATGAGAATGAACTGCATTGGCAGTTTCTAGAAATACTGATTTCCAAACGCACCTTCTCTTGGAGATTTTCTGTCTCCACCTTGTGGCTGGCCTCTGACTCCTCTTGTGCTCTGCGCTGCGCAGTCTCCTTCTTCAAATACTCAATCTCTCTGCATTAGGAAACACGCACATATACACAACACAGTTTAAACCCTTTCGCTCGGTTGCATGAAGAAGTCTTGTCTAAATCCTTCAACCACAAACCCCATGATGCATGCTTATTTTTGTTTTGTAATCCTGATTATATTGAGTCTGACTCGTTATTATCCACAATTCCCCGCACTCACTTCTGCTGGTACTCTTTGATGAGGCGTTTGGCTTTGCTGTACTTGCGCTCCAGCGCCTGGTACTGTGTTTGCGTCTCTTTCAGGTGCTCGTCCACTGCCTGGCACAAGCTCTGAGCCTCCATCCAATAGCCCTCCAACTTCTCCATCCGCTCCTTATTCTCTCTCACCGTCTGCTCCAACTGAGCCCTCTCCATCCGCCAGCGCAGCTTATCCTGCTCAGCGTGAGCCAGCTAGAGAGAGAGACAGAGATCTTGTCACAAGGGTAAATAAAGGTTGTTTAAAGATCTCTTACAAATGTTTATTATTCTGAAACCTTAAATCTTAAGCAAGGAAACAAAATGACATGTACAAGTGGGGTCTGTGACGGTCAGCCATACCTTCCTCTTGAGCTGCTGGATCTCAGCCTGGGTCACAGCATGTTTAATCTGGAGCTAGAGACACAGAGATGGAGGCATCCACAGGAAACAATGTTAATGTACATAATGATTACTGATTTAATATCTTACAGATGCACATCTACAAAACAACTCAAATTAAATTACATAATATATTTTGGCACTTTTTTAAGACATTTTAGGGATGTACTATTTTGGTCACTATAAAGATATAAAAAATTGTAATATATTTTTTTTAAATATTTTTATTTTATTTTGAATATGGTTTAAAAATGCTAAATAATTATCCATCGTTCCATCGTTACTTACAATTCTACACTGAAGCATATAATTCTGGATTTTAAATTAAGTGTGAATGCAATTTTTTTTGAAGAACAGATTTATAATAATCTGTATATAATGTCTATTATACGGGTTATTGATTGTAACAAAATATTGATTGTTGATACAGACAGACAGACAGACAGACAGACAGACAGACAGACAGACAGACAGACAGACAGACAGACAGACAGACAGACAGACAGACAGACAGACAGATAGATAGATAGATAGATAGATAGATAGATAGATAGATAGATAGATAGATAGATAGATAGATAGATAGATAGATAGATAGATAGATAGATAGATAGACAGATAGATAGATAGATACAGATGATAGACAGACAGACAGATATATAGATAGATAGACAGACAGATACATATGATAGACAGACAGACAGACAGACAGACAGACAGACAGACAGACAGATCGATAGATACAGATGATAGACAGACAGACAGACAGACAGACAGACAGACAGACAGACAGACAGACAGACAGACAGACAGACAGACAGACAGACAGACAGACAGACAGACAGACAGACAGATAGATAGATAGATAGATAGATAGATAGATAGATAGATAGATAGATAGATAGATAGATAGATAGATAGATAGATAGATAGATAGATAGATAGATAGATAGATAGATAGATAGATAGATAGATAGATAGATAGATAGATAGATAGATAGATCAATAGATAGATAGATCAATAGATAGATAGATCAATAGATAGATAGATACAGATGATAGACAGACAGACAGACAGACAGATGATAGATATACAGACAGACAGATAGATAGATAGATAGATATATAGATTGATAGATAAATAGACATACAGATCCATAGATACAGACAGATAGATAGACAGACAGACAGATGATAGACAGACAGATGATAGACAGACAGACAGACAGACAGACAGATGATAGATAGACAGACATACAGAGATATGATAGAAAAACAGACAGACAGACAGACAGATGATAGATATATAGATAAAGATGATAGACAGACAGACAGACGATAGATAGACAGACAGACAGACAGATAGATACAGATGATAGACAGACAGACAGACGATAGAACGAACGATAGATAGAACGAACAATAGAACGATAGATAGATAGAACGATAGATAGATAAGGCAAGTCAATGCCAGTTTGAACAGGTTTGCAGTTTGCACATTTTATTTGTGGTCATGTGTTTACGAGTGGCCAGGTTCAGAAGTTCCTTGTGTGTTCTACTGACCTCCTTAAACTTGTGAGCGAGTTTCTCTGGGTCCATCTCCACAGGAGAAAGCATGTCTTCATTCTCTGCCAGGTCAAACACTTCGATGGCATTAGGAAACATGGGGCTCATCTCTTCTTCTTCATCTGTGGCATATTCGCCCGTCTGAACATGGACAAGAAATTGAGAGAGAAAAAGAAAGACATTGAGACACATGCCTTTTTTTCTTGTGCAAATACAATTTCTATATCTGTCCTTTATGGATTTTGAAGCAAAAGTTTATGTACAGGACTTTGGGTATGTATTGGTGTTAATAACAGTGTGTTAATAACATTAACCACTAGATGTCAGAGTTAAGCTAGGCAGAAACCAATTGGATCAAGGGGAAAATGCATGCCAGGACACTGTAAAAAAAAAACAACCTATGACTGGCCAACCACCATTTTGAATTTACTGTGCAAATGCAGGAAGATGAAGTAAAGCTGGATAAAAGCAAACTGAAAGAACTGCAACCAGTTGGTACATTGATGTGCCATATTTGAAGTGATTTGAGAGCTGTTGAGACGTTGGAGTGACCTTAAATAAACAAAAAGTCTCTTGTGTATTTCTGAGAGATTGCATGCCCCAGCATATCTGAAATAAAACAACCACCATGTTCTCCACATCCTAAAACTGCAATTTCTCTTACCCCAAAAGCCCGTCACACACCCAACACTCCCTAAAAGCCACTGCAAATACACCACTATTACAAACATCCTTTTAACAATGGACTTCCCCTGCAAGTTAGGGCATGAGCAGGCTAACTCTCGCACATGGACTTCCTGTCTGGATGAGTGAACAGGGTAAACTCTTATCTGGTAAACAGCCACAGTTCATGACACATATGACAGAAATGCTTGGTGAACATATCGGTTTCTCTTATGTAACGTTATGTTCTTGTTAATAATGACCTTTACAATCTGTCTATTTTGTTGGTTAGTATCAGTTGAGCATTACAAGAAAATAATCACAATATTATCACAATATCTTATCATCTCATCTTAAAGGGATAGTTCACCCAAAAATGAAAATTCTGTCATCATTTGCTCACTCTCAAGTTCCAAACCTGTATTTTTTTTCCTCCATACTATGGAAGTCAATGGGATCCATCAACTGTTTGGTTAACCATATTCTCCACAACATGTTGTTTTGTGTTCAAAAGAAGAAAGAAATTCATATAGGTTTGAAACAACTTGAAGGTGAGTAAATGACAAAAAATAACATAACTGTATATGTTATGCAAGTCTTGAATATTTATGTGTACTTCCTTGCTGAATAAAATTATTTAAATACATATATATTCTGTATTTACAAATGTGTTTTTCTATCTCAGTGAGCCCAGTTTGTCATTCTGTCTCCCTTGGTTCATATGTCGGTCTGAACTCTGCCATGTGGGTGAAGTAGCAGGCAAACTGTCTGTTTTGGCACTTGTCAAACGTTAAGACAACATCAGACTGACGTGCGCTCAGTGTTGCGGAGGAGAACGCGCTGAGAGGGCACTGAGTTGGCAAATTAAGCCGTGAGACGCACTGTGATGGAATTCTGTTCAGCATCTGGGGACGGCCCCGCTCGAGCTGAGGCTGAGCAGCGTCTGAGATCCTGGGGTTCCCAGATGGATCTGGCTCGTCGTCTGGAGACTGGTGTGGTGCTCGCGGATGACGATCCAGATCACGAGGGGCAGACATCGGAGGAGGAGCGGGATCTGGGCTCCTCCTCCTCGTCTGCGGCTCTTCCAACTGAGCAAAGGATGGATGAAGAGGTTGCTGATGGATGATGGAGGCTTCACATCCATCCTGTCCCATGTACGGGGAGCTGGTGGAAGTCATGGAGCGTGCTGCGGGTAGACTGCAGCTGCCTTGGCAGCGCGTGAGGAGAGAGGTCATGCGTCCGAATCGCTTGGACGACCGGTTTCTCTCCGCTCATGACCGCCCAGCTCCCGGGAGTCTTCCATTCCTTCCAGATCTCCATCAGCAGATCTCGAAGGGATGGAAGAAGCCTTATTCAGCCCGCATCCATCGGCATCAGCGAGCTAACTTCGCTGATGTCGAGGGACTGGCCGAGGCTGGATATGTGTCATTGCCGCCTGTGGATGAGACTTTTGCGAACTATCTCGCCTCTGGGCGGCCGTCGACACTGAGGGCTCCCACCCTGCCGACGAAACCTCTCAGATCAACAATTCTTTCCGAATAGTGACTGGTGAGGGTTCCCTCGGGTCCCCTTGCCACGTTCCCTTAAAGGAACCCCGTCTGTTGAATGGGCTGGTTCCAGGCCTTCGAGCGGCCAGGGTAGGACTTCATGTCGTATGCGAAGGTTCCTTCTCAGGTTTATAGCTTGGGCTTTGACCGTAGGGAGCGCTGTCACTGACAGCCTAATGTGACCAGAGGGGGAGTGGTTCAGGCATTTCAGTTGAATTTGCTTGTCCTGACAGTGGTCACTGCCGGTGGGCATGCACTCCTTTCGGCATGGCGGCGTTGGTATATCGTTCCCCGTAGAGTCAGCTGACGCAGCGCGAGTTCCCTTTCGAAAGGGAACGTCTCTGGTTACGTATGTAACCTATGTTCCCTGAGAACAGGGAACGAGACGCTGCGTTGCTTTGCCATGCCTCAGGGCTTGCCTGCCAAACAGTCCCTTCAGACAAAAAGATGCTGTCATGTTGACAAGGCGCCCTTATATACTTCCTGGTCGCACCTTGATGACATCATAGGCTGTCACCGGTCAAAAGGATTGACGTTTTGTGATTGTGATTTCAGGCACCTGTCACGCTGGAGGCGTTCCCCGTAGCGTCAGCTGACGCAGCGCGAGTTCCCTGTTTTCAGGGAACATTGGTTACATACGTAACCAGAGACGTTTTCTCAGTAAATTACACATGTATAGACTTTGGTTATAGAATCTTAAAATTTAAGATGTAATAATTACTTCACATAGTTAAAGAAATGTATAATTATTTTGTAACTTTTTATTAAGTTAAATCATTTTAAATGATTGTAATGCACTATTATTAATGTATTTTGTTTTATCCAATCCAATCCATTATATAAAACAAAATAATACAAATATACTGTATATGTTATGCAAGTCTTGAATATTTATGTGTACTTCCTTGCTGAATAAAATTATTTAAATACATATATATATTCTGTATTTACAAGTGTGTTTTTCTATCTCAGTGAGCCCAGTTTGTCATTCTGTCTCCCTTGGTTCATATGTCGGTCTGAACTCTGCCATGTGGGTGAAGTAGCAGGCAAACTGTCTGTTTTGGCACTTGTCAAACGTTAAGACAACATCAGACTGACGTGCGCTCAGTGTTGCGGAGGAGAACGCGCTGAGAGGGCACTGAGTTGGCAAATTAAGCCGTGAGACGCACTGTGATGGAATTCTGCCCTACCCAAGATCTCCAAGAATATCAAATGCGAGAACTTGTGAATCTTTAACATCTTAATTATTAATCAATTCCCTTCACGCCATAGCTATGTGGGCAGGTGTGGAGGACAATTATGAGACATGTACAGGATGTACAGGTCGAACTTGTTAAAGCAATGAATGCTTTAAATCAGAGCTCATTATTGTTATTTCATAGTTCCTGTTTTATGATGAAATGTTGACATGTCAGGCACAAAATCACTTCTAATAACCCATCATTAAAGCTACACTGTGTGATATTTTCCCCCATCTAGCGGTTAAAAGGTATATGACCATCCAGTGAATATTAGTTCCTCTTCCTCTCAATTCCGTTTTAACTCCTACGGTGGCCGATTTAGTCCAAGATTAATATGGCTTCCAGTTCGACCTCGTCCACATTCGACACGGTGCCATCGAGTGTTAAAACGTGAAAGGCGAAGCTTGAAATCACGGGTATGTCCCTCTTTGGCTGATGTACTTTCAAGATGGAGGGGCAACATGGCGACCGGCATTCGAACCCATTACCGTATGTATTTTCAATGGCATATTATAAACTTACGAGAATACTTTATTACTTGAAAGAAGTAAATATACATTAATGAGCACATATATTTTTGAAAGAACTAAGTGTTTTTAGCTAAGAATAAACTAAAAAAGTTACACAGTGTAGCTTTAAGGAGCACAGCAAGATGAATGCACTTAGATTGAATTAGCTGTTGAAAACACTGAGCATTTTAAACATGTCATAAAAAAAACTGAATAACTCAGGTGTTTTGATGCATTGCCAAGAACAAGGTAAAGTATCATTCCTCCATAAATCTTTCACATACTCAAGTGAAAATAATATGTTAGGGATGGAAAAACAAGCTGTTGTAGATAACTACATTTATATGATTACGGTCTCTGAAGTAAACAAAACACTATGTCTGAAATTAGTCACTTGACTCTTCACTGTCTGTAATATTTACAGTATTTGTGTTAAGCATTTCTTAACATGGAAGGTTTGTCCTTTCCACCCACAAAGTTTTACTGAATGAATCAGAAATTTAAATGTGGTTGTTTAACTTAAGGCAAAAACAAACTGAGTCTCCTAAACCAAACTCATCCAAATACAAAGCTGAGAAACACAGCCGCTGACAAGGCTGTGATGAAGACGGTCCTACGGTAATCTTGTGTCCATATTTCGTAAGAAAGCTGCTGACCGTCAGTGCAATCAGCAAATGTTACGTAAAAGTATGACACACATTGGCTGAGGTTTCCAGTCTAAATTATAAATTTGAGGTCAGAGGCGCAAAAAAGGAGTAACATATGCAATGCATAGGGGTGCCAGTCAATTGGAGGCAAAATAATAGATTTACTAGATGTTCTATAACATCCACACATATCTAAAAGTAATTTTTTTTTTAATTATCATTTTGCAATAG
Source organism: Gobio gobio (assembly GCF_949357685.1). Lineage (NCBI taxonomy): Eukaryota > Metazoa > Chordata > Actinopteri > Cypriniformes > Gobionidae > Gobio > Gobio gobio. The sequence continues at coordinate 42,931,795 of NC_137097.1, forward strand.
GTTCATATTCAAGCCCCAAAAACACTTTAAAGCCTCAAAGCTAAATATACAACTTTTAAATCTAGACATTCCATTTTTTCCTTATCCTTTGATGACATGACCCTCTCAAATTTTGGCAAAATCTGCAATTATTTTTTCTGAAGTGCTCATGTCTGCTAACGTCTAAACCACCTGAAAAACACAGGGCGAATCAATGACTTTAATGACACTTTCATCAGTGTACAATGAATGTGGGGGTGTGCATGAATTTTATTTTACAACAGTCATTGAAAAAGTCAATCTCACAGTCACTGGCAAAATATATAATAAATATAATATAATAAACTCAAATTAAACACTTGCAATTAATAGATTAATTTTAAACAGTTCAATGGTTTAGAGATTAAGAAACATGTTTGAAAATAGAAATTAGGGCTGCACTATTTAGGGAACAAAATCTAATTGTGATTTTTCTGATAAAAATTGTGATTGTGATTTTTTTTTTTTTATCAGGTTTGCTGTGCTTGTTTTGTAGGGCTTTACAATTTGGCCAAATTTTGTAATTGTATATCAATATGGATATAAAATAATGATAATAATTATTAGTATTATTATTATTAATAAATACAAATTACTAAAAGAATGAGAAATATTACTGTTGTAATATCTCACTTTAATTTGCAAGTATAGAATTACACTACTAATAGTTATGGCTGTCTTGATTTCTTTATTTTCAAACATTAAACTATCAGAATTGTATTTTAACAGAAAAGCTTAGCGCTTCTCATTAGAACTATGTGAAGATGGTTGGCTCATGTTGTGTTCCCAAATGCACGTTAAATAGTGATAGCCAGGATTTTGATTTTTGTTTTTTAAAATGTGACATACTCAATCTGCATTAGTCACAAATTGAAACGGTTGACTGTAAAAGGCTCCATTGCGTATCTTATGAAGTTTTACCTCTTCGTCCTCTTCCATGTAGGGGTTGTAGCGTTGCTCCATCATTTCCTTCTGCCATCTCTCCTGTTCCAGCGTCTGTTGGATCAGCTGGGCAACCTCACTCTGTTCCCCTGGCTTCTCTCGGCCAATCACAAACCTGCAACACAAACACCAGCCAATCAGGTAACCTAGTGGATTAGCTGTCACTGCTGTGGTGTTTTGAGGGGGTGATGTTTAGTTAAAATATAAGGAAAAGACCCTGCATTATAAAGCCTGAAAGGCCCTCACCATCACCATCCTGATTTATGCCTTCAACTGTATTAAAAGCGACTGATTGTCAGTCAAGGTATTCCACAAAAATAAAAAAGTTATTATTAAACATGTTCTCTCCCACTACGCTTAAGCCTTGTCTATTAATCACATTTTCCATTTCCCTGCATTACAATCATAGACCATCCACGCCTAGCCAGGGCAGATTAAGAGAAAACAGGACGCAGATGCGTGAGCCACAACTATCCAATCCCTCATTTTGATTGTAGATACAACGACACAGGTCAAAGTAACAGAAAGCAGCAATCTATTTGATACACTGCATTATAAAGAAAAAATTAGAGATGATAGTGAGTCAGTGAGTATCTGACAAAATAGACCACAGAAGATAATACTGGATTAACTAGAGGATTAAAATGAACTATTTTTTTATTATTATTTAAAATGTCGAGGGGATTTTATGATCCTATGCAATATTATACAATTTTCACGAGCTATTTTTTCCATTTGAAAAAATCTATTTATAATTTTTTTAATTATTTTTCAAAAAATTAAATATTTCACATTAAAATAGAGTGAAGGCCTTTAAAATCCCCTTTTTTTTTAAATGAGAATAGTGCCATCTGGAGGTGTTAAAAAATAAAAAAACGTGTGTAATGTTGTCAATGATTGTAGATATAGAAAGACGGTTCACTCAATCCCCAATTTTCATGCCCAAAATAGCTGCCCGGAGGCAGTCCAAATATGGCCGCTGAGTGAACAGACTTTCCTTGATAGGAAATTTGATGTTGTGTAACCACCTGTATAGCTCCCTATATAAATATATAGAGAGGCTTTTGGAATCCTGTTGTTTTTTTAAACATAATTTCTTAATTTAATTAGGTTTTACATTTAGATATATATATTTAGACATTCTTAAAGACTAATTTTTGTCAAGGCTTAGATATTTTTTGTTAGATAAGTATCAGATTTTGCATTATGATTACAATCAAACATTACAATTTTGTTAGAAAGGGAACACATGGAAAGCATTAAAAATTGTGATCATTAAAAAAATAACAAAATAAGGAATGGATAGCGATAATTCAAAACACTTTATACAAACATTTTGCAATTAATTAGTATTTTACTTAGTTTAATTCAATAAAGGGTAATTAGAGACTCCTTTCCAAAAGTCGCTATGCGGGTGTCGTTTTGTTTCCTTACTTGACAGTGCCGCTGGTGTTCCTGAGGACTGATGCAGCGAAATTCTGTGTCACGCCCACCAGACTGGTTCCGTCCACCTCCACGATTAAGTCATTCACCTGGATCCTACCGAAAGGAAAAAGAACCAGGATAACAGCTCAGGGAGAAAAAAAGCACATCTGTAAAATGGCTGCTACAACTTGGGCCACGCTATTGATCAATCTCATCACTCTTTGTGTAAAGAAATTGACATTGCCAAAGAAGTAATTTATTCGGCCTGAAATAGACCTGATAGGCCGACAGCAGCAGTGAATCATTGCCCCACTTAACGAAACCACTTCTTGTATTCCAGGCCGTTAAAATGATCGACCGACCCTCTCAGTCACAAAACACGTCAAACTATCCAACCCTGTCCAAAACGGCCCCGGGCAGCCTGTTTGTCAGGGCAGCCGTAGGTTTGATTGACAGCAGAAGTACCAGGTGCCATAAAGTGAGGATGAGGTCGTTTCTGAGCGCTAAAGTCAGTCCCATTCAATATCTAGGCGCTTGGAAAGGCACATGTGGTTACAGCTCATTTCAGCATTGGCTTATTAGATTTGTATGTCTCCTGTGGCCTATAGGTTTCTAACTGTCATGGCAAAATGAGAAGGAAGACACTGCAATGCACCATGAACCTACTGACTCAAGACCGGAGAGAAATAATAACGTTATGGATTTTTATTAAGAATCATAACACTCGCTGAATCTCCTGCAATCCATCATGAGCAAAAGTGGGCTTCTCTAGGCTGAATCACTGTTATGTTTTAAAACCTCTTGAGCTTGACAGGAAGTAGAAGTAGCTTCTCCATGAACTCCATGACTCTGAGTCTGAAGATCAGATCAAGTAGATTCTACTGAATATAGATCAATATACTACAACATTCTTTCTTCCATTCATGCGTGTTGAATGAATTATCAGTCAAGCATGATGGACTTTTGTTATAAAAGGACAAAAGCATAAACGTGTTCTCATATCAGTCTAAAAAAGCATCAGCATCACAGTTTCCACTGCATGCCTATTGATTCCTCTGTGACTTTGGCATTTAATCCATTTTGTCAACTTAACTGATGAAAACAGATGTCCTGGTAGTACAGACGGACAGAAGGTAAAGGAATTCCACTTTCTTTTCACTCTTTCATATTCGTTTAAATCCATATAAATCCCACTCCTGTCCAGTAATTCTCTTACTGACCTTCTGTCTCGGTGGGCGGCTCCTCCTTCCGTCACCGTCTTGACGAAGATTCCCAGTTTTTCTAGGCCCATATCTGCACCGGCACCCATCCCGATGATACTGATTCCCAATCCGTCTTTATCTGACCGGAAGGAATCACAGTGTTATTCATGACGGGCTCATGTGTCTTGTAAATGAACACAATACCAAGCTTTAATATGCAGAAGCATAAGCAGGATTTGAGAGCTAGTGGAAGAGTGGTGAGAAAAAAAAGATAATGTCAAGCCCTAATCCTGTCCATATCAAACTTTTAAGCAGGACGACATCAAGTCTAAAGGCTGCGATGCTGTGGAAATGACTGATTTAGTTATTTATCCAGGTAGTATTATGATCAATATAGCAAAACATCATCTTTAAATCAGTGTTGCTATCGTTCACTAAAACTAAAGTTCACTTAAGTTACATAAGCACAAAACTAAAATAAAAATAAATGCCAATTCAAAATATTATAATAGTATATAAATTATAGTAAAATATACTAAAATAATGCTTTAAATCGTGAATGGGCACTTTATTATTATTATTATACATTTTATTTATCGGCGCCTTTCATGGCACTCAAGGCCACCTTACAAAGTCCACAAAAAAAACAAAAAAAAAAACAATTTCATCAAACAATAAAGACAATACAGAACTGATGACAATAACATTAAAATCACAGAAAAGCCTGCCTAAACAAATGAGTTTTAAGACGAGTTTTAAAAACTGGAAGACTTGAACTATTGCAAACTTCTACAGGAAGCAAGTTCCATAAATGAGGAGCCGCGTAACTAAAAGCTTGTGACCCTATGGAAGTTGACCCTTGCGGAAGAACAAGTGTAAGTGCAGAAGCCGATCTTAGAGTGCGGGATGGTGTGTATATATGAAGAAGATCAAGATACGAAGGAGCCAAATTATTAAGTGCTTTATAAGTTAAAAGCAACATTTTTAAATGTACGCAAATTTTAACTGAAAGCCAATGCAAATTTTGTAAAACAGTAGTAATATTTTCAGAAATGTTCAAAAAGTTTTGGTTAGAACTCGAGCAGCTGCATTTTGTAACAACTGTAATTTATGAAGAGATTTGGAAGAGAGGCTTTTAGACACCAATAACTTAATATTGGGATAATGAGCTAGGATTAGTATGTGACTAATCCTGTGACTGTAAATCTTTAGACCAGATTTTGAGATTATAATTATTTAGCAATTATAAACACATTTGATTTCAAATAATCCTCTTGGAATGGTCTTGTTCTTAGTCACTTATTTTTTAAGCCCAGCTTGAGTGTAACGTTACTTTCACCATTGCAATATCAAAACTACACAGCTGAACACAACTCCTCTGTGTACGCTGTGATATTTCACGTAGTTATTAGCTATGGTAACCACCAGACTGCTTTAGGAGAGAGGGCTCGATCCCTTACACTTTCTAATCAGCAAAAGCTGCTTACGTTACAGACCAAAACAAGCTGCTTCAGTCAGTTTGTTTAGAAACAGGAAGTTAAGGACCCTTAAGACAACATACCACACAGGCTCTAAAAACACACACAGTCTAGTAAGGGGGGTCACGAACCTTTCTCCAGCTCGACAGGGAATAGGTCCAGTCTCTCCACCCTCTTCTCCAGCTCATACTCGGCCGAAGCTGCCATGGGGTCAACATCATCATTGCGTCTGTCATAATCCTCGTTGGAGTATGTGGTGAAAACCTGGGAAAACAAAAAAGTAAAAAGCTTGAGTATGTATAGAGTCTAATTAAGCAATTCTGTTTGCTTTTATATTGCTTTTTTTATCTTGGGTTCAGACACTGATGGCAGCACATTGACTCATTGGGCAGCAATTGAATGCCCATCATTTCCAAATCACACATTAATAATAATTAAGATTGAAAAGACACCTGTACCAAGTTCTTAGAAATATAGTCTTGTATTCATGTTGGTTTCATATGGATTTGAAAAGCATTTATACTGATCAGGCATAACATTATGACAGGTGAAGTGAATAACACTGATTATCTTTTCATCACGGCACCTGTTAGTGGGTGGGATATATTAGGCAGCAAGTGAACAGTTTGTCTTCAAAGTTGATGTGCTAGAAGCAGCAAAAATGGGCAAGCTTAACGATTTGAGCGAGTTTGACAAGGGCCAAATTGTGATGGCTGTGAACAGTGGTGAACCGGCGACAGAGTCATTGGTGGCCAAGGCTCATTGATGCCCGTGGGGAGCGAACAGACAACCTACTGTAGCTCAAATTGCTCAGGAAGTTAATGCTGGTTCTGATAGAAAGGTGTCAGAATACACAGTGCATCACAGTTTGTTGTGTATGGGGCTGCATAGCCGCAGACCAGTCAGGGTGCCCATGCTGACCCCTGTCCACCACCGAAAGCACCAACAGTGGGCACGTGAGCATCAGAACTGGACCACGAAGCAATGGAAGAAGGTGGCCTGGTCTGGTGTTCCATGCTTTCTTTTACATCACGTGGATGGCCAGGTGCGTGTGCGTCGCTTACCAGGGGAACACATGGCACCAGGATGCACTATGGGAAGAAGGCAAGCTGGCGGAGACAGTGTGATGCTTTGGGCAATGTTCTGCTGGGAAACCTTAGGTCCTGCCATCCATGTGGATGTTACTTTGACTCGTACCACCTACCTAAGCATTGTTGCAGACCATGTACACCTTTTCATGGAAACGGTATTCCCTGGTGGCTGTGGCTCTTTCAGCAGATAATGCGCCCTGCCATAAAGCAAAAATGGTTCAGGAATGCTTTGAGGAGCACAACGATTTTGAGGTGTTGACTTGGCCTTCAAATTCCCCAGCTCTCAATCCAATCGAGCATCTGTGGGATGTGTTGAACAAACAAGTCCGATCCATGGATGCCCCACCCCACAACTTACAGGACTTAAAGGATCTGCTGCTAACATCTTGGTGCCAGATACCTCAGGGTCTAGTGGAGTACATGCCTCGAAGGGTCAGGGCTGTTTTGGCAGCAAAAGGTGGACCAACACAATATTAAGAATATATATGGTCATAATTTTATGCCTGGTCGGTGTATACGACAATTAATAATGATTAAAAAAGTTTAAAAAAAAATTAAGGTAAAAAAATTATAGTTTTTATTAATTCATAAATATGAATACATTTTATTTATGTACATTTATTCATTATGTGACATTCAACAACCTGCAATAACCTTGCCATGTCATAAAAATGCCAAATTATCTGATATTATCTGAATAAGATATTTAGTCCTCACAAAAACAAACAAACAACAACGACAAAAACTAGCAAAACACTCTATTATGTTCTATAATGTATAACACTACATTATAATAAAACAATCTGACATGTATATTATACATAATATACAGATGGTGTAGTTATGACATCTACCAGCAGGAGCTAACTGAGGCATGCTACTGTAACCTGACAAAACATGTCAGATTGTTGTATGGGAGATGATCATTATTTTACAGTTTCATTTGGTACTGCTAGTGGAAATTACACACCTTTAGAAAAAACTGTCCATCTTCTTGAGTAAAGATTGTTTTTCTGTAGCCCTGGGTGCCACTAAAGCAGCAGTTTTATTTATACAACTACAGTCATGCATAATGTTCTTCGTCAGAGAGACCGGGGCCATGAAACCACACAAGCATATGGGTGTATCACTGTGGGTTCATTTATAACAGTTGGGAACTACAACAATAAGCCTTGCTCCGGAAACAGAGTGCTATTCTATATAAAGCACCACAGTTTACCCATGAGCCTTTAAGCAGCATGTGTGTAAACAGGCTGAATATCTTGTGGTAAGAGTTTCCTGTTTAGAGTTGTCATTGATTTAAGCTTGCTAAAGCCCTGAGTTAAAAAAACTGTGAGATAGAGGGCAACACAATAGAGCAGAAAACAAGACAGCGATTTTTCCATTTGAACCAGATGCTGATGCCAACAAGTAAATGCTGACAAGTGAGTGAGTCGTTTGAATCATTCATTTAACAGATTTGTTCAAAAACACATCAAAAGAAGAATCTTGATGAGTGAACCATTGAAACATTCACTCAGCCCAGTCGTAAGAACAAAACTAGTGGCAGAATTATGTATTCAACAGATTTGTTTAAAAATATTAATTCAATCAGTGCTTACAGCTAAATCACAGCTGCACTGATATATGGCCATCTTTCTCATATGATATTGCTTCAATATGATTATTAAAGTAATATAATGTGATTTATTTCATGTAATGTGAGTAGTTTCATTAATTAATCAGCACATCAATTTTTTTAATTACATATTAGATTTAAGTTTTAGTCATGTTTTCTTGTAGTCATGTTGAAATCCATCCACCAAAGTTAATAATTTATTTTGAATAAGGTTTATGTCATCATTATGTCATGAATTATGTTATTTCAAACAAGGCAAAGTTTTACAGATTCAATTAAAAAAAATAGTTTTCCCATGCCCTACTGCAGTGGGAAATAATAATTATATCAAAAACTGCTGATGGAGAAAATCTACTGAGTAACGCAGTGATCAGTACCCATCTGTCTCTCCGCCAAACTTCTCTTCTTCTTGGAAAAACTACAGAAAATTCTGCACATCAGAAGTTGTGTACAGGAGGACATAATGCAGCAAAATTACAGACATTGACTTTCCCCCTAGCTTCTCTTTTCTTCTCATTTTTGTTTAGTCATTTTCAACTTCCTTAGCCCATCCCATACCACTGAGCTTGTGTCTTTCACAACCACTCCAGGGCTCCAGACTAACTTTTTTCACTAGGAGCACAGTGGCCCCCAACTGAAAATTTTAGGGGCACAATCAGAAATTTTAGGGGCGCACACCGTAAATCAACATGCTAACCAAATCTACTAATTTCCACTGTATTACTAATAGGGATCGGTATCGTTAAGATTTTAATGGTATTACTACTCTTACCGATACTGCTTATCGATCCGGTACTTTAACAGTATTCTTACCGGTTCTTTTTATTATACTTTATATATTTAAAAAACATAATTAAGAACATAATTAACATGGCTTTATAATCTGAAAAGTAAAATATCTATAGCAAAAGAAACCGCAAAGTTTGAACAAAAATATAAAACATCTATTTGTAAATGGACCAGTGTGCCGGCATTCGGAAGGTCTGCTAACATTAATATTACTTAGAAAGAACAAACCTACAAAGAAATCTAATAAAGCAATGAAATGTAAAATAACACTGCATAGTTTTCACTGTATAAATTGATAGATTAATGCTTATAAAAGCTAAAGTTATTAATTCAAGAGATGTGAATATTTTCTATTTGCCTTTTGTTCGATTCGAATTAATGGCTCAATCGTCAGCAGGTTTATTAGACGCTGCCCCTTTAAGACCGATCGAATGTAGAACTAATAGCCTAATATCATATTCTCCTATTTCTCCAAACTATTTACGCCCATTTAAGATATAAACTGTTAAAATAACTACTCTCCAATCCGGTCATTTTGACACCGGCTATTTGTTGTTTATTTGATGGTTTAGACGCGCACGCGAAGCCTAAAATATAATGTGCAAATCGGTCAATTTCGCAGCACACACACATATACCGCCTTGAAGTTGGAAACAGCGTCTCTTGCGCGGATTATTGTGCATTTAATAGCTCTTTATTATCAAACACATCCCGCCGTTTAGCAACAGTAGAGACTGCAGTTTACAACAATCACTGAATCTGACGTTTAGTTTAGGTTTAAGGAGAAATGACAGCGCAAGGCTGTAAAGGGAAGGATGTCACGCTCGACGGAACACGGCTATAGGAATAGTTTTACCTCATATCATCTTTTTTATAATTCTGGAAAGCCAAAATCGAAAATAAAATTAGATTAATATCACAGCACATCCCTAAAGTTTAAGAAGACTAAACTTTTGTGTAGTTCTCTTGGCCATCCTCACTCATTAAGCTGACTGTGGTGTTGTGTTCACTGTAGCTCCTGTGACAGTGCTCGCTCGCTTTCTCTCGCTTCTGCATTGCGAATGGCAAAAATGCATCACGGACAAATGGTTTAATATTATCTCATATAGAAACGGCTGGCAAAGATAGAATTTGCCAGACATTACGTCTATCAATTATAATTAGTAAGTGTATTTTCTTAATTTCTCCAGTACCGACAGCAGGCAAATTTACTGGTCGCACATGTGCGACTGGATGTTTTAGTCGCAAAATGCGACCATTTAGTCGCACTCTGGAGCCCTGCACTCACTTCCTCTTATTTCATCTCCCTTTTTCCATCTACTCACTCAGTATTTTCATTCTTTCATCCCTTCATTTCAAGGAATATTTCACCCCAAAAATGTTTTTTTTATTTTTTCATTTAATAAGCTGCTACTTTTTCTTTTGTGGAAAAAAAACTATACAAATTCTATATATAATTATATATAGTCTATATAATGTCTAAATAAACTGGCCATGCCAAAGTCAGTAAGTACGAATGAATCACTCAAAAGATCTGCCTCCAAAAAATGATGGTTCTTAAGTTGAACTTTCTGAGTCAGTGATTTAGTCACAGTGGTTAACAGCACACTGGAGGGGAAGATTTAGCCATGGATATCTTCAATATGAGTCTGTTTCTCACACAGAACCATCATATAGCTTGGGAAGAAAATAGCACTTAAGTCATATGGACTACTTTTATGGTGCTTTATTTGGATCTTAAAGGGTTTCTTCACCCAAAAATGAAAAATAAAATGTCATCATTTACTCACCCTCATGGCTTTCCAAACCCAGACTTTCCTTCATCTTTGAAACACAAATTAAGATATTTTAATGAAATCTGAGAGATTTCTGTGCCTCCATAGATAGCTACGGAACTGACACTTTGATGCTTCAAAAAGTTAATAAAGAGATCCTAAAACGAATCCATATAAATTCAGTCCAAATTTTCTGAAGAGACACGATCGCTTTATATAATGAACAGATTGAATTTAGGCTTTTATTCACATATAAACATTTGCTTGACTTGCGAGAATGAGCCTCATTCAAGCCTCATCAAGCAAACATGCTTGAGCTTCCTTTTACCACAACTGATGTGTGAGTTGATAAATGTTTATATGTGAATAAAAGCCTAATTTCAATCTGTTCATCATATAAAGCGATCCAGTCTCTTCAGAAAATTTGGTCTAAACCACTTCATTCATATGGAATAGTTTTACGATCTCTTTATGAACTTTTCGAAGCGTCAGTGTCAGTTGCGTACTTGTCAATAGAGGAACAGAAATCTCTCAGATTTAATTAAAATATCTTAATTTGTGTTTCGAAGATTAACTGAAAGTCTGTTCGGAAGACATGAGGGTGAAGAATTAATGACAGAACTTTTATTTTTGCGTTAACTACCCCTTTAACAGCTATGGTCACCATGAAGTGATTGGAAAGGACCAGAGAGAATATTCTTCAAAATATCCTATTTTTCCATTCCACACAAGAAAGGCTTACATGTTTAGAACGCCAGAGGAATGATAAATGATGAATGAAGTTTCATTTTAGGTGAACTCTCTCTTTAATTTCCCAAAACACCAAATAAAATTCTGTTTTCACTGACATTTCATTGACTTGATATTATCTTTCCTGCTGGAAAAACTGGGCTAAATCTGCTTAAGTTGGCTTTTTGAAAAATGGTAGCTGGTTTATTGCTTGTCCAAGGTCAACAGCTTCAACTAGCTTGAAACCAAGTCTACCAGCCATATAGACCACATAAAACCATCAGGATTTTCCAGCCCAGCTAGATTTAATATACCACATCACCATTTTATTTCTCGCTCACACCTCCGTCTCTCCTCTGGGTCACTCCTCCCTTCCTCAGATCTGCTCCATCTCTTATCTAAAAATATTCCCTGTATCTCAGTGCTGAAGTGAACAGCAGGTCGGAGCACCCTCACTGTGAATGCCATCGGCCTGCTCACATGTCTCTGTCTCCATGGCAACGGCTTGGCGATTGTGATTATGACATTGTGCCATTTCCCCCCCTTTTTCACTCTCTCCCTCCCCCTCCTCTCTCTATCCTCTCCTTCTTTTCTTTATTCCTTTCTTCCTCTTGACAGCTGTGCAAGAGGTGAGGGGCAAATCAAATGTATATTATGTATATAAAAGCATGTCTATAATGCCTGCATCATTGGGTATGCAATTTTCATTCAATTCTAGGATCTCTGGATTCCAGTAAACACAGATTGGGTCACGCATGTCTCATAGGCCAATTCAAACAGTGCAGTGCAAGTGCCATCTGTGGGTTGTTTGTCAAATGGCTAAAAGTCTGTTCCATCTCAGTTTTTTTGTCTCTTTTGGTGTCCCCCTTAAGTACCTCTTTCTCCATCTCTGACAGATGGAATGTTGGAAGGGGCGACAGAAATTCACAGGCCAGATGTGTCTGAAACACATGCATCCTCTGTGAACTCCTTTCACAGACCTGAAAAGACTTCATAGTCTTTATAAACTTCAGTCAGTGTAGAAGCCACATTAAATTTAAGGCAATGTCAATGAGTTACAATTAATTGCAAGAGTGAAGCCTCAAATCTTTTAAAAGTAGGGTCCATGAACCTCAAAGGAGTCAAAAAATGAAATAAAATAAACAAATAAAGTACTAATATAAAAGCTGTAACACTTTACACTTAGAGACACACCAAAATGAAAATTCAGCCTTTCTAAAGGTGCCATTGGAGAAGTGCTAATTAAACAACTGTTTCAGTCACTGATTTTGACCCTCCAAAACCATTTTTGGAGGCCGAAATTTAATTGCATCCCAAGTTTAATTTGTTAACATTAGTTAACATAAACTAACAATGAACAATAATTCTACAGCATTTATTAATCTCAGCATTTACTCAAATAATGTAAAAAGTTGTAAATGTTAGTTAATGCACTGTGAACTAATATGAACATTTTTATTAACTAACATTATCAAAGGATAATAAATGCTGTAAACAATATTGCTCATTATTAGTTGATGTTAGTTAATGCATTATCTAATGCTAACCAAAGAGACCTTATTGTAAAGTGTTACTAAAAATGGGAACACAAATCGAGAATTTTTTTTTTAATTAGCCGTGGCTACTGAAGACCAATTAAAACCAACTGAATGGATGATACTTCTCTCCTTCATAGCCTCATTTTCATTTTTGCCAAATGGTGTCAAGCCTGACTAAGGTTCATGTAGTCATAAGGTTTATATAGCCATTTGAGTCTTGTGGCTCACTTCCTGTCATTATTCTCACTATCAAAGACAGAAATGACAACAAATTCAGCCTGCTTGATGCACCATACTTCAAAGATATGCCATACTAACAGAAAATATCAAGCATATGACACAAAAACAATAAACAAGCTGACAGATAATACATGAGCTTGAAACCCCACATGCATAAAACACAGTTGCAGTGTGTGCATGTGGAATGCAGCTGGTTTGACTATGTGTTTTTGGCTCAGACACTCTAAACTCTCACTAGCTGGTATGCAGGGGGACAGTGCAGTGGGTTACAGTTACAGCATGCTGTTCCCCCTCCCTCACACACAAACAAACCCTCATTTCTTCTCTGCATGTCACATCACTGAAGTTAAAAACAGGAAGATGTGGAGGGTCCTTTGAGCAGCCACACACACACACACACACACACACGTAGGTCTTTCCATTAGTACATATATAAAGCTGTGTGTGTGTTCATTTTAAGTGCATGTGTGAATGTAAAAGGAGATTATCTGATGGTTGACCGCTATGGGTTTTTCAAGGGCTAATGCAGAAATATATACTGAAAATGCAGTGTTATAAATGATGGTAAATGATACATACACACATTGAGGCATAATATTTACTGTACATTTTATAATTATATTACATTTTCATCATAGATAATAAATATTTAAATTATATACATGCATGTATATAATATTATATTTATTATATATATATATATATATATATATATATATATATATATATATATATATATATATATATATATATATATATATATATATAAATATAAAATATATATTTAAATATGTATCATCTATGATTCACTGAAATTTAAAACAAAACATATAACATTAAATAAAAAATATATTTAATATTATATTTTATTAATATTATTATCTGAAAGTCATCATTATTAAGTGATAATACTTTTTTTATAATTAATTAAAAACAAAACAAATCATCATGATAAATCATTTAACAACTTATAATTTAAACTTGACTTTTTTTTTTTTACAAATACTATCCGAAAACAACTTGCAAACACAGTTCATTTTTCATAATACATTTTTTCATAATAATAATAATAATATTCATAATAATTTTTCATAATTTATTGTTTTCACAATAAATTTAAATAAAAGCGTCAATATTATTATGTCTAAAGTCAATAGTCTAAAAAATGGAAAATGGACTAAAGGTATCTTTACACAGCCGAGTTAAGGCAGCTCTAAAGTGGCTCTGTGTCTGCTCAAAATTCTGAGAAGACGCAATGCCGCATAAAAGCAGACTTAAAATAAGCTGGGTATGACCCACCTCAGTCCCTAGTCTCAAAGGCAACGCTGAAGCGGTTTTGATTCAGTGTAATTGAACGCAAACTTGTGCGACCTAAACTACGTCATTGTGGCGGCGCGAGAATCAAGAAGTGGGAGACAAAACATCTAGGAATAGCTCCATATGTTTTAGGCAAATTAAAAAAAGTCTATCATTAAAGTTAAAGAGTCCTGTACTCACATTGTCAAGCAAACCACCAAAATAACAGAGTCGTTGTGTGTAATCAATTGGCGTTCGCCATTTGTAATCTTCCTGTGAAGAGATTGGCAGATCAACGCGCTGCAACATTTCCCTCAGATACGATAACGTAAGTGCTTAACCCAGTCGCCGTCACTGTGATTGTGCATTGTTATATTGTATTCCAAAAATAATCTCTTTGAGAATGATATTTGCTGATATATCTGCGGTCCTACCTAAAACGCTATCATTGTTCATTTGTTGTGACTGCTCCAAAGTGACTTTCTGGCTCTTTGAAAAAACTTTCAACCACTTTTAATCCTGCTGTGATCTACCCGGTGTAATAATTCATAATTTCTTTATAGCATTTTTTTCCATCGGTCACAATTTTATTAAGAAATATAAAATAACTATACCGTAGCCTACAATAGCCTATCAGTACAGAATTATGACAAACATCAAAGCGCCTATAGCACGCAGAGGAAATTCATTTAAAATTCCGTATTTTTATTTTATTTCATTGTTTATCATTTCATTATTTTTTAAATTCATTTATAACACTTTGTTAAAACTGTAGTTTAAAAATAGTAATGTTCAAAGCATTGTTTCCCGTGATTTTTATTCCGGTGTAAATGCATTTTTGTGATTTTATGCTGCTTCAGATTTGGTTTCTGTGCAGCGTTTGCTGAGTAAAGATTTTTGCAAATGTATTAAAAAAAATAAATGTACATAAGTATTCACAGCCTTTGCCATGACACTCCAAATTGAGATCAGGTGCATCCTGTTTCCACTGATCATCCTTGAGATGTTTCTACAACTTGATTTGACTCCACCTGTGGTAAATTCAGTTGATTGGACATGATTTGGAAAGGCACACACCTGTCTATATAAGGTCTTACAGTTAACAGTGCATGTCAGAGCACAAACCAAGCCATGAAGTCCAAGGAATTGTCTGTAGACCTCAGAGACAGGATTGAATCAAGGCACAGAGCTGGGGAAGGGTACAGAAACATTTCTGCAGCACTGAAGGTCCCAATGAGGACAGTGGCCTCCATCATCCGTAAATGGAAGAAGTTTGGAACCACCAGGGCTCTTCCTAGAGCTGGCCGTCCGGCCAAACTGAGCGATCAGGAGACAAGGGCCTTAGTCAGGGAGGTGACCAAGAACCCGATGGTCACTCTGACAGAGCTCCAACATTTCTCTGTGGAGAGAGGAGAACCTTCCAGAAGAAAAACCATCTCTGCAGCAACTCCACCAATCAGGCCTGTATGGTAGAGTAAAAGGCACATGAGAGCCCACTCGGAGTTTGCCAAAAGGCACCTGAAGGACTCTCAGACCATGAGAAGCAAAATTCTCTGGTCTGATGAAACAAAGATCGAACTCTTTGGCCTGAATGGCAAGCGTCATGTCTGGAGGAAACCAGGCACCACTCATCACCTGGCCAATAGAACTGTGAATACTTTCCGGACGCACTGTATCAATATTTCGAGATCAACCTATTAATTTCTATCAAAAGTGAAAATGCCTGACTGATGTATATCAGTCTTTCACTAAAAAGGGATCATTTATTTTCTGTGTGTGTGTGTGTGTGTATTTTCTGGTTTTCTGTAGCTGACCCAAAGGGACTAAAAGGAACAGCACAAGTGGAGCAATCTAGCTTAAAGTGACAATGGTGGCAGAACCCCTCATCCGAACCCTAAACCTGGGTTTTACCAGACCAGATCTTCAATTCAACCCCAATGCAACACATGCGTTTGTATGCGTATTTGTATTCCACTAGTTTATTTCTTGCTCTTCTCCAAGCAAGCAATAATGCTAATGCCTTTCTCTCCGAGCCATGGTGAAAATCAGCCTCTCTAGGCACTGTTTTGACACTCCTCGCATGGTTGCCATGGAGATTGTCTTTAAATGCAGACCGATACACACTCCAGACACAAACACAAACACTAATACAATGTGACACTGGCACACACATGAGAAACCCCCGGGTGTTCAAATATTCTTAGCAACCTGTGTTTGCCTAATAATTAAAGACCTGAAAAGTCAGACGTGGTTCAGCTGCAGGGTGCTCCACAGTATCCCCCACAGACAGGTCAAGAAGAGTAAGAGAGAGAGAGAGAGAGAGAGAGAGAGAGAGAGAGAGAGAGAGAGAGAGAGTGAGAGAGAGAGAGATGGGGGGGTGGGGGGTGGAGCTTGATAGACCCACAACAGCGCAGACACTGCAGGGTGGTCAGAACAGCACTAAACACTTCCTTCATTTCCCTTCCCATTTAATATTCATCTAATGCAGATTACCTCATCTGCATATAACAAAACCAGTGATGTCCTTCTCTTGTAGACATTTCATTGGTTTTCAATCCTTTGATGAATGTCTAATCTGTGAAGACAAGTCCTGAACATTTGTGAAATATGCAGATTTATGACTCAGACATGAACTGAATATTTAGATTTTATTTAGATGTACTGATGTTCATGGCCATGACAACAAAGGATGATGGATAACAACTGGAATAGAATACTAGCTTAAAGCTTAATGTATTTGAAAAAATCATGCCAAATTCTTACAGTTCTGAAACATTTTTAAACAGTAGTATTCTAAAGTGTTTCACTTTAACACTGTTTAACTATTTAACACTATTCAATGATATTATTGATCTGCCTGTATTGACACCATTGTATGAGAACTGAGCTGGACGAAGACATCACTGTTCCCTTTCGTTCAGTCACTACGACGTACGTTAGTGACTAACGAATGGGGGTTTCGCCAAGAAGCCAATTACCTTCGAGGTGTTTAACAGCGCCCAATGGCGTGCCAATGCCATGGGCATGCGGAATTTGCATGCGTAACTCCGCCCCACCGCGTGGGTATATAAGGAAGTACGCTGGCAACATCGCATTATGTTTCTGCTTTGGAGCCAAGAGTACCTCTTCACTCCTTCAAGCCTACAACTGAGTCTTTGTCAAGCCTTCGAGACGAGCAGCTTTCCAGAGGCGTTGGATCTACGGCGCGTGCCAGTGATCGCATACTGCCTGCCTGCTGATCTGCGCAGTGGTCCGTCTGACAGCTGGTGTGTGGTCCCTGGGCGCTTCGGCGTCTCTGCGAAGCTTCCTCTCCTAAAAGAGCTTACACGTGGCACGTCCTTTTCAGGATGTCTCGCCCGTGTACTTCTGGGTGTGGCCGGTCGTTGACTTCCTCTGATGGGCACGATCTCTGCTTGGTATGCTTGGGCGTTCAGCATGCTCAAGCAGTGTTCGTGGATGAGTATTGTTCTCACTGCGGGAACATGACCATCGCGGTTCTGCGGTCGAGACTCAAGGATCTTCGTAATGAAGTGAGAGTCCCCTCAACCACACCCCGATCTACCGTGCCCCCCGTGGCCGGTACTTCGGCTGGTGGTCAGGGTTACCTGAGGGTTACGGTGTGGAACAAAGCCCAGACGCTCATGCCACGGGCCACACCCCCCTCTAGCGTTCCGCAACCCGTGAGTGTCCAGGCTGAAATCGCGGGGCCAGCTCCGGCTCCCTCGCGCATTTCGTTTGGCGCTCCGGAGGATGATGCGATGTCGGTCACCGCATCACAAGGTGGGCTCGAGTCCTCTGAGGATGACGACTCGGCTGTGCTGCCGCCTTCGGGCGCGCCAGCATTGCCCGAGTCGGACCCAGAGCTGACAGCCATGCTGTCTCGAGCAGCCACGAGTTTAGGGTTAGAGTGGAACCCTCCACCCTGTCCCGAACGTTCGCGGCTCGATGATTGGTTTTTGGGAGCCCGCGCTGACTCACGTCAGTCCCCGCCCCCAATACCTTTCTTTCCCGAGCTGCATAAGGAGATTGCCCGGTCCTGGAAGTCCCCGTTGTCTTCCCGTGACCGGTCTGCAGTCTCCTCCGCCTTCTCCACCCTTGATGGGGCCAAAGGGTACACTGGGGTCCCCCAGGTTGAAAGTTCTGTTGCGATGCAACTGTGTCCTCAGAGCGCTTCAACCTGGCGAGGCGATCCTAAGCACCCCTCCAAAGCCTGTCGATTCACATCAACCTTGGTGGCGAAATCGCACAGAGCTGCGGGGGGCCGCCACCATCACTTCCGCTAGGGCAGAGTCTACACGACACCTCTATGCGTTGAAGTGGAACCTCTTCGTCACCTGGTGCTCTTCCCGCCAAGAAGACCCCTGGAATTGCCAAATTGGGTCCGTGCTTGAGTTTCCCCAAGAGGGGCTGGAGCGAAGGCTGTCTCCCTCCACCCTGAAAGTGTATGTGGCTGCAATATCTGCCCATCACGACCTCTTGGGAGACAAAAAGGTAAGTCAGCACGACCTGATCATCAGGTTCCTGAGGGGGGCGAGGAGACTGAATCCTCCTCGCTCTCCTCTCGTTCCCTCTTGGGACCTCTCAGTAGTTCTAAGTGCTCTGCAGAGGCCTCCCTTTGAGCCTTTGCGGTCGGTTGACATGAAGTTCCTGTCGATGAAGACGGCTCTGCTGACCGCATTGGCCTCTCTTAAGAGGGTCGGGGACCTGCAGGCTTTTTCAGTTGACGAAGCGCGCCTCGAATTCGGGCCGGCTAACTCTCACGTGACCTTGAGACCCCGGCCTGGATATGTGCCCAAGGTTCCTACCACTCCCTTCAGAGATCAGGTAGTGAACCTGCAAGCGCTGCCTTTGGAGGAGGCAGACCCAGCCTTGGCATTGCTCTGTCCAGTACGCGCTCTCCGCGCTTACGTAGACATGACGCAGTGTTTCAGGACCTCAGACCAGCTCTTTGTCTGTTATGGTGGAGAGCGGAAGGGAAGTGCTCTCTCAAAGCAGAGGTTGTCTCACTGGATAGTGGACACCATTGTTTTGGCTTACCAGCAGCAAGGTCGACCATGTCCCCTTGGTGTGAGGGCACACTCCACCCGGAGTGTGGCCTCCTCTTGGGCTCTAGCGCATGGCGCCTCACTAACAGACATCTGCAGAGCTGCAGGCTGGGCGACACCCAACACATTCGCCAGATTCTACAATCTCCGAGTGGAGCCAGTGTCCGACTATGTACTCGCCCCCCCCCCCCCCGAGGGGCCGGTAATGGACCAGGCTCTAGGTGTCTTCGCTTGCTCGCCACTCCACTCCACGGACTGGATACGTGCGATATTCTCCTCAGGTGAGCTCCCCGAGAGCCCTGAGCTCCTCCAGCACTGTCGACGCCGACATCAGTTCAGTCTGCCCTTTCGAGCCCAGACCCTCATGTCCGGCCAGGTGCCCCGTGTGCATGGTTCCCTCCGGCGACCCCCACACGAGTATTTCCACCGTAAGCCTCCTCAGTGAGCAGGTGTCTTTCCCTTGGCAAGCCCCTGCCACCCCTAGGGTTAAAAATCCACCTTCGGCTGGTACCCTAGAGTTTCCCATATGCAGCCCACAGCGGGTCATATGTGTACTCTTTAAGTCCTCCCCACGGGTAGGCATCATTGGCATTCCCTCACTGGGATATGCTTCCCAGTGTACCTTGGTAATCCTGTGATAAGTGGGAGTCCTACAGCCTTAAGTGGCGGGATCTCACACTTACGCAGGGCACTGGATGACAGCTGAGTGGCGCGGTTATACTGGAACCCCCATTCGTTAGTCACTAACGTACGTCGTAGTGACTGAACTAAAGGGAACGTCTCGGTTACGTATGTAACCCTCGTTCCCTGAGGAGGGAACGGAGACGTACGTTCCTCAGCCACATCAGCTGTGCTGCTGGAACGCGGAGTTCAGATCTTGGCTCCACAGCAGATACATAATGCGATGTTGCCAGCGTACTTCCTTATATACCCACGCGGTGGGGCGGAGTTACGCATGCAAATTCCGCATGCCCATGGCATTGGCACGCCATTGGGCGCTGTTAAACACCTCGAAGGTAATTGGCTTTTAGGCGAAACCCCCATTCGTTAGTCACTAACGTACGTCTCCGTTCCCTCCTCAGGGAACGAGGGTTACATACGTAACCGAGACGTTTTCTTCAGATAGATAAATGAACTAAGTTACTAACTTTTTTTTACAACAGAAATAAATCAACATTGAACTTACTTAATGACATAAGTATAGCTGCATAGCTACAGACCAATCAGGGAGGGTGCCCATGCTAACCCCTGTCCACCACCGGAAGTGCCAACAGTGGATATGTGAGCATCAGAACTTGACCACGAAGCAATGGAAGAAGGTGGCCTGTTCTGATGAATCATGTTTTCTTTAACATCACGTGGATTGCCGAGTGCGTGTGCGTCGCTTACCAGGGGAACACATGGCACCAGGATGCACTATGGGAAGAAGGCACGCTGGCGGAGACAGTGTGATGCTTTGGGCAATGTTCTGCTGAGAAACCTGGGGTCCTGCCATCCATGTGGATGTTACTTTGACATGTACCTTCTACCTAAGCATTGTTGCAGACCATATACACCCTTTCATGGAAACGGTATTCCCTGGGGGCTGTGGCTCTTTCAGCAGATAATGCGCCCTGCCACAAAGCAAAAATGGTTCAGGAACGGTTTGAGGAGCACAACAACGAGTTTGAGGTATTGACTTGGCCTCCAAATTCCCCAGATCTCAATCTCATCGAGCATCTGTGGGATGTGCTGAACAAACAAGTCCGATCCATGGAGGCCCCACCTCGCAATTTACACGACTTAAATAATCTGGTTCCAGATACCACAGCACACCTTCAGGGGTCTAGTGGAGTTCATGCCTCGAGGGGTCAGGGCTGTTTTGGCAGCAAAAGGGGGACCAACACAATATTAGGATGGTTGTCATAATCTTATGCCTAATTGGTGTGTATATATATTGAAAAAAATATGGTAATATACTATTGCATATTACACAGGCATTATGGGTTAGTTGTTGCCACAGATTGGTCTTCCTGTGTTTCCTTTAATAAACATTTATAATTGGGTGGTGGTTTCTTTTTTGAAACAGCTGTGGCTGAGATGTGAATAGAGGAAGTTGATCCTAATACAGTTTAAAAGTCACCAAGATAAATACACAATCAGGTGGCAGACATCCTTTTTTTTACTCAAAAACAGCTTCCTCTTATGGGCTTGAAATGGATAACACTCTGCCATCTAGAGAATTTAAATGCACTCCCATCATAGGAAAACCAATGAAAACCTTTTCAACCACAATCTTTCTCCAAAATCTCTACATTCATTAAGAGTTTAGTTGCACCCTGAACACTGCAAATCAAGATCTTCATATTCATTTTTGCTGAAAATAAATGCAACAAGCAAAGAAACAGGAAGCCAACTTTGACAACAGGAAGTTGTTGATTAAGATCAGTTTTACCAAGCAGGGTAAAACAGGGCAGAGCACTTAAAAACTGTCACTGCTCACCAACACTGTAAAAGGAAGCACAGTAACACATCAACTATTAGCATTAACACCTTTATAAAGTTCAGCTTTTGTGAAACTTAACTTAACTTTGTGAAACTCTTGTTCCGCTTTCAAATAACAGTTCACCCAAATATTAGGAAATTATAACAGAAGCTTTATTTTCCATTTAAAGGGGTACTTCACCGTTGGCAAAATGGGCTTTCAATAAAACTTGGATGCTTATACAATAGAAAGTAGAGCTGTATGATTCTGAATAAATCTCCAGCGATTCTCCAACGATTCCAAACAAATAACATGCAATTTGCTAGAGGTTCAGACAAAATTTGAATTGCTGCAGTCTATTTAAAACGTTTTATTAATCTGAATTAATTATTTAAAAAATAATTTTTAATGAATGATTCAATGACAAATACTTCACTTATTTAATTATTGTTTTTTGCACAAATCTCTTGAATGAATGATTCAATGACAAAGAAATTTTTTTAACAGTCACTAGTCGCCACTTGGTGATATAACGATGTAATCGATACAATCGCTTCTGTAGACATCAGTGTTTATATCCAAACTATAAACTTTTATCCCAGTACTTCTGTAATAATAATATGAATATTTGTAACACAAAATGATTATGTGTGGTTAAAAAGACTGTTTGTGAAGCTGTTTAATACCTATGACAACTGCTCTTTCTGGATCAACGGCTGCGCAAACACAGATTTGAAAGTTCCGGTGTAATTTTGTCAAAAGGTTTAATAGATACAGGCGAATCGTTTAGGAACGAGATAGCATGGATGTTTGAACCAAGATCTTTTCAAGATTAATCGTATAGCTCTAGTAGAAATGCGAAACATTTTTTGAAATTTGTGCTACCTGACTAGAGCAAATGCTGTCTTTCCTTTTGCCAAAATAGGTAAGAAAACTTCAACACCCATAATGCAATGGGCATGTTTTCCACCAGTCTGCTATTGGTAGGAAATACTTCTTAGCAAACTTTCTTAGAAAAAATTCAAAGAGTAAACGTTTAGTGGGAGTGAGTTACTTTTGGTTTCCAGTTCCAGTGAAGGATCCAGCCGCGTTTTAGGCAGAACATTTGAAAAACCTCCATGTTTGTAGTTAACATTTCAAACTGGATGACAGTGAATGTGTTTTAGGCCAAACGGAGGGGGGAAAGTGTTTTATTTTTACCATAATGCTGTTTAAAGTAGACAAATTACGATACAATTTTCAGTGATAAACCTTCCCTTACAATAACCCTCTGTCGATCCAACAGTACGTGAAGAGATACAAAAATGCAGAAGTATAATCTGTAGGTTTCACAAAGGCCTTGGAGCTTTTGTTTTGCATCATCTGGCGGACATGTGCTGAGAATTAAACATGAATTTCTCGGTCCAGGTAACACAGAGAATGAGTAAACATTGTTCATTTACATATAATACCAACATTGTAACAATACAAAGCGGGTTGAAAATTGGCAAAGTTACACTTTAAGTGGTTGTAGTAACTTTAATTTAACAGTTTAAAAACTCACTCAGCACACATAAAATGGAGTCAAATTGTGGCGTTAAAATCTATACATTGCTAAAACACATTGCTATTGATTCCGAGTGGCATTAAAGAGAAGCCAATCAATCAACTAATCAATTGATCCATCAACCTGTCTCTTACATCATCAGACAATGGTCTGCATTTCAGCCCAAGTGTTTGGCTTTGTTTGCCCAAATTGCAGAAGCTCAAACACAAACTTTTTATTAACAATTTCTTTCTTCGTGTTAATTAATGTTTCACTTAATAACGATTCACAATGTGTGTCAGCATGACTACAGCTCTCCTTCCTCAGCTATGACAGAGCTGAGAGGTCACACACATTTATTTGAGGGGAAATGTGACAGTACGCGCCTCTGCAGCGAGTTTAATTACATTTTTCCATTTAGAGGTCATGTGTGAACAAGAATATGTTGTTGAAATGAAGTTGCTCGAGCAGTAGCCTATGTCTGACTAACAGATCTGCATGGGTGCAATGTGTGAAAAAAAAACATAGGCTGTGAGGTGAAAGACTTTGAGACTATCAAAAATGTCTTGTGTAAAGCATGGTAAGCTCTTGCTTGTGAAAAAAAAAACAGATGCTGTATTTTTGCAAAAAGTTTGTCCAGCAATTATACAGCAATTTAACATTTCCAAGTGTGGAAGTGGCTGATAAAGCAGACTTTCATGGATGTGTTTGAAGGATTCACTAACACGGAGTACACAAGCAGCTCTAAGAGCTGTCCAGTGCAGTCAGGTTAAGAGACATAGAGACACACACACACACACACACACACACACACACACACACACACACACACACACACACACACACACACAGGAAAGCACAAACCCCTCAAACACATGGATATGCAGCTTTTGCACCCAATTTATACTGAACATATAAATAAATTAAGAGGCTTCTCCAGAGACCAGGGATTTTCCTGCAAATTTCGGCAGGCAAAACTGATCTTATGCAAAATGGCATTAGGCATCTCTCCAAAGCGTAACAACAGCTGTCAATCAGACGAATCAAATTCTGTGAATGTAGTCTCCTAGGCCCTGTTTACAACTGGTATTAAGGTGCATTTTGATCGATAGGATCACAAGTGGAAGATGCTAAATACAGGTGTAAACGGGGTCTAAAGCCCTATTTGGACGGGATTAGTTTAACAAGGAGAGGTGGGGTAAAGTAATTATTAACAGAGCTTCGGCCATTAATATTACAGACGTCCTGTGGTAAAATGAGATCATCATCTACCCTTGTAAAATGAATCCCATCTGAATAGGGCTTAAAACGCTTTGAGCTTGTCCACTTTTGCCCATTTCCAGAGGTTATCGAAAACGCCATTCAACTGGATTGCTTTCGTAGTGTAAACGCTCATGTGGTCGCCTACTGACAGAACACGTAAACATTATGGGAAGCGCACTAGCCAGACGGGATTTCAACTTTGTTGGCTGGAGACCCAAGTTTGGTTTAGAGACGAAAAACCTTCCAAGCACAATGTTCTCTCACCATTCCTGATTTCTAACACACACAGTGTTCAGTCTTGGGGCTATTAGAGCAGAAATGAAAGCTGCTGCTCTCTGTATGTTTTCCATCGTCTCCGGGCACGTTGATATGCAAATTGCGTACTTTTTTTGAAAAGCGTATTTTTTGTCCATTAGATCAAAAGGACAGAAGTGGTCAAAAGTGGACAAAAGAGATGAGATGAATTAAAACACCAGATGTGTGTCTCCCTCGTCTACTTGTGATCCGATCGACCAAAACGCAATACCACGTGTAATCAGGGAGCTTAGGCTCACCAAGGGTGTATTTAATTAATTAAAAATATCTGCTGCTCAAAAAACATTTCTTATTATATCAATGTTGAAAATAGGCTTAATATATATTTTTTCTTTGTTCAAAAAAGTAAAACAAAAACTGAAATCTTTGTAACATTATAAATGCCTTTACTGTCACTTCACTATCAATCTAATGTGTCCTTGCTAAATAAAGTATTAATTTCTGTCCAAAACAAACTTTGAACAGTAGTGTATATCTAAATATACTTTATATAAATCTGTGAAAACATGAAATGCAGTAAGAGGTTATTGTAGGTTACAGGCTGCTCTCCTCTAATCTCACAAGACACACCGCTAATCCTTAAGAATCAACCTGTTGGTTTAATCCCACCAAGTGTCTGTGAGTCCTGAGGACATTTGACCTCTTCTTGACTGACTGCTGTTTGCTCTCAGTAGTCTGTGACTGATGCCTTATGGGTGATTTGTCATGGATAAAGAGCAAAAAATGTGTTTACATGGACTAAACATGTTCTTTGGACTAAAGTGTCTACATGAAATCTCAAAAACACAATCCATTTTTTTTGTGTGTAGAAAATGAAATCTGAAAATTATGATTTACTCATCCTCATGGATTGCAAAACTGCAAACTGCAAACTGATCGCAAACTGTCTGAGTAGGTAAACCGTTAAAAAGTATGTTCTATATAGTATGAATGAAATTCTACTACATCCGCCATGTTGTTACTGTCACATGACCTACCAGCATCGGTTGCATCGCTTTACTGCCATTCATAAATCCTCTCCCGTGGCCTCGTGGATAGTAAAGTCTGCAGCGAATGCGTGCTTCAGAATCTCGCCGGAAGTAGTCGGTCATACAGGGAATTTTCACCTACTGTTTTTCGAATGCGATTCATTCGCATACCATATAGTAGGGAAGTATTCGATTTCAGATGCAGTGAGAATTTCCATTTTTAGGTGAACTACCCCTTTAAGAGTAGGGATTTTTGATGGACACTAACCCAACAGCCAACTTTCTGAGATACATACATGTGAGTTTTTTGATGCGATTAAAAGTCAGCCCCTACTGTATTTGTTATTCTTTTGGCCACAGGAGAGTCTGTAAAATGGGACAGTGGGTGTGTCAAGTGTATTTTGGGTGAAATGAATAGGCTTACCAGATGAAGGAAAAACAATCATGGTCACACACACGCATGCCTTCAGAGCTTCCTGTCCAGGCCTCATTGGCTGGTCCTGCTTCCACTGATACTACCTTACTATTGATCTATGGACTGACCAGCTGTTCCAGCATTTTCTTGCACAAACATGCAAATGTAACTAATTGTATTACAGTTTCTCGACATCAGGACTTGCTATTTAGAGCACTGGAATGCAGTCTCTCGGGATCGAATGACTAAAGCCTTTGAGATTAACTCCACGACACATTTTAATGGCTTGTGCATTAGTAACTCTAGCCAATCTGTTTCGGGAACATTACACATTACACGACAAGATTTGAAGGGATAGTTCATCCTAAAATTATAATTCTGTCATCATTTACTCTCCCTAATGTTGTTGCAAACCTAATTACAATACCTTTCAAAAGTTTGGTTTTGGTAAGATTTTTAAATGTTTTTGAAAGAAGTACCTAATGCTCATCCAGGCTGCATTTATTGGATAAAAAATACAGTAAAACCTGTAATGTTGTGAAATATTATTACAATTTAAAATAACTTTTTGCTATTTGAATATATTTTGACATTTCTCTGATGGCAAAGCTGAATTTTCAGCATCATTACTCATTACAAGTTTTCAATGTCACATGATCCTTCAGAAATCATTCTAATATGAGTTTTGAACATCATAAGGATGAGTAAATGATGACTATTTTTATTTGGTGAGTTATCCCTTTAAGTACTGACAGCAGGTAAAGCTGCAGACTGAATCTGCAGTGGTGCTGTAAAATGTGTGCATAACAAATGGGTTTAATAAGAAAATAAGAAAAGCAACTCTGGCTCTGTGCCTGCCTCCAGGTCCATTTGTTGCGGCTTTCGAGGATCCATTATCAGAGCAAACAAGGTGGCAGAAAGACAGGACCTCTGAGTCCGATCAACATTGCTGAAACATCTAGAGAAACTTGACCAGAAGATTCAAGATCATGCATAAATGATGTGGAAAAAAACCCAACCCTGCAACCACCAATTTGGAGTGTTAGTCGTGGTGTAAAGATAGAAAACAGTTACGGTAGATATTATGAAGTCAACAGGCGAGATATAGTGTTTCTTAAAGGAACACTCCACTTTTTTTGAAAATAGGCTTATTTTCCAACTCCCCTAGAGTTAAACAGTTGAGTTTTACCATTTTAGAATCCATGTAGCCGATCTCCGGGTCTGGCGGTAGCACTTTTAGCATAGCTTAGCATAGATCATTGAAACTGATTAGACCGCTAGCATCTCGCTCAAAAAAAAAGACCAAAGAGTTTCGATATTTTTCCTATTTTAAAATTGACTCTTATATTGTTACATCGTGTACTAAGACCGACGGAAAATGAAAAGTTGCGATTTTCTAGGCCGATATGGCTAGGAACTATACTCTCATTCCTGCGTAATAATCAAGGAACTTTGCTGCCGTACCATGGGTGCAGCGGCGCAATGATATTACACAGCGACTGAAAATAGTCCCCAGCACGCTCCCTGTGCAAGCAGGTTGTCACGTTGGTTATGTTGACAGAAGTTAGCCTATTTTCAGGCGCTGCGTAATATCAGTCTTAGTACACGATGTAATACAGAAGAGTTTTAAATAGAAAAAATACAAAACTCTTTGGTCATTTGTTTGAGCGAGATGCTAACGGTCTAATCAGATTCAATGATCTATACGCTAAGATATGCTAAAAGTGCTACCGCCAAACCCGGAGATCGGCTGAATAGATTCGAAAACAGTAAAACTCAACTGTTTAACTCTAGGGGAGTTGTAAAATGAGCCTATTTTTTTAAAAAGTGGAGTGTTCCTTTAAAGGGGTCATATCACATTTTTAAATGATTCGTCCCCCTGAGGTCCACATATAATGTTAACAACAGTCCTATTGTAGTTTTCATGACCATTTTAGACTATTTATACACTGTTAAAAATATCTTCTAGATAATCTGAGTGCCAGAAATTCAATATAGGCAATATTGGTGCCTATATTTTATAACCTAAATTAAGTGATGAATTAATATCAATAGTCAATCTACTTGAAGTAGCAAAATCTTCTTTATACGTTTTTTTTTTCAATTCAGTTTTACATATGGTGACAAATTACTTATAATATAATGTTAAACCATTTTATTACAATTCACCAAGATTTTTAGTGTAGCATTTTCTGTAAAAATTACAAAAACCTTTTACAGTGTAGAAATAATTCATGTTGTGCTAGTGCACCTTTAAGCACCCAACTCACATACAAAATTCCCACTATAACACTGACTGTGCTCCGGCTACAGTGCTTTCTTGTCTACTATAACTTTTTGACTCCTCCATCCTCTTCGAAGTACCGCATTACATTGTGACAAATTCACAAAACAATCTACTCTGAACAGTTTTATGCATTAGACTGAAATGCCAGGGATCTTGTTTAAAATAAATATTAAATATTTCTCATCAGCCAATATGGTCACAGTTGCTGTGGTTGCTAAAGTTGAGTTGTTTAGCAGCCTCGTTTCATTAAATGATCTTGTTGGACGGGGGAGGACGTTTTGAGTTCCAATCCATGTTTTTCTAGTAGGTTGAGCTTTTTTATGACCACTTTAATAAGGAGGAGAGCAAAGTTTGATTGGTTAGCATGGCCCTGCAGCTTGTTACAGATTTTGTGAGCAAAAACTGAAGATTTCAAAATTGCATGCTTGTCAACCAAACAATTGACAATGATACGATTAGGAATGCTACCAGATAGCTTTCTTCAGGTATTATAGACTTCTTTGGAAGGCACATGTGCAAGACCTTAATAGAGAGAATGTTAACGGAAAAGGCTGAGTGAGAGCGGTGAAGAAGTGGAGAACAGAGGCTTCAGTGTGCCCCATTTCTCTCTCTCCAGACAGCCAGCGCTTGAAGAAGACGACTGCTAAAGAGAAACTGCAGCAGCAAGAAAGAACGAAAGAAATAAACGAGTGTGCTGGGCATTCCAGCGTGACCCTGGCAACCTTTCTACAACAGACTCCCTGTGAGTTATCCAAGAGCTGACGTTCTGCTCTCCCACACAGAGGGAAAAAAAACGCTTGCTGCCTTGGCTGGCATTTCTTGCCAGGAACTAGAGAAGAAGTGGCTAAAGGTGCATTATAGACCAAGAAAGACAAAGACTTTGACTCACAAACAAGACCAAATAACGCTGTACCACTCGACTCAGTCAAAACAACATCAAATCTATCTACTGCTTCTATCTAGTTAACGGCCTAAACGACTAAAAAAAGATACTGGCCAGTGCTTCTTCCACTTGTTTTGCTGCTCCGTAACAAAGAGAGCTCAGAGAGGGACACATTCCACACTGAAATCATCTGGGATAATTATGAGGAAATTACAGCTGAAATAAGAGTCAAACCACTGAGCTTTGTTTCAGAGCTTAGGAGACTAAAGCAAGCAACAACAAACACAAATGGCTTTAGTAAGCACTACTAAGCGATTATGTTACATTGTTGTATTAGGCTTGCTTACGTGCAGATTTTTTACACCAGGAAAGACAGTGACTGCACTTTGAATTAAAACATTTGCTAAATAACTAGTTAGAGGTTTATTGTTTGCATAATTTATTTTTATGTGACTGCATAAAAAATATAAATGGCCGAAAAAAGTATTTAAAATGGTTTCTGCTTCACATTTGCTCTAGTTTGTGTGCAAATGTTTATAATAAACACTTGGCATAGAGACAGAGCGTATTTAGGCCACGCCCACACCGGGGGGAAAACAATCCAACGCTCTCCATTGACTTTGCATTGTGTGAGGCTGCATCCTTGTCATTTCTGACTTATAACAAAAAACAGAACAATGTCTAAAAGCTGATATTTGACAAAGTGAACAGCAAACAAGCTAAAAAACACCGAAATACATTTTTATAAGCTGTCGACCCAAAAAAAACGAGAGTTTAAGGAGACAAAAGTGGATAAAGGCAGTAAAATGTGACGCTTCAGCAGGAAGAATGGGTCAATTTTGGGATCCTGACACTCAGTATGCGTATGTGTGCAGTAAACATTTTGTCACTGTTAAGTCAAATATCCAAATGTCAGGTTTATATTAGGGATGCACCGATATGAACATTTTGGCCGATACCGATAACCGATAATTCTTAATATTTGAAAGCCGATAACCGATATATTGGCCGATAAATCTAAATACAAATTTTAATAAACTCTGAGAGCCTGATTACAAAAACAAAAGGCTCACCATTAAAAGCCATGCCCCAAACACTTCAACATAAATCAAACCTATACACTACAGTAGCCTATTTGAACCAGTGTAAGATTCCTTACCGTTTCAAATTAATTTTACACTCCTATGGCCAAAATTTTTTTTTTTAACACTTTACAATAAGGTTTAATTTTTGTTAGTATTAGTTAACCAACAATGAATGAACAATACTTCAACAGGATTTATTAATTTTCATGTTAATCTCAACATATTCAGACCCAAAGTTGTGTCTTTTAACATTAGGTATGAACTGTGAATGGACTGTTACAAAACACAAACATTTTATTACTAAAAGAAACAAAGGTTATTGCTCTCTGTTTGTTCATGATAGTTAATGCATTAATAAAATGAGACCTTGTTTGTAAAATGTTACCAAAAATTATATTGACTAAAAAATAAAAATAATATACCTAAATAATGCAAACAAGTAGCCTAATTGAACAGCATTACTTAGGCTGCATAATAAAGAATCAGAATGCAAGTGCATGAAATAACCTCCGCACAGACGATAAAGAAATGGTTTTAATCAAACCATATTGTTGATGGAAATGATACAAGAACAATAAAAGTGCTAATTATAAAAAATAATGCTTCTGTGTTTTTGAAAAAAAAAATATGTTTAATATTACAGTAATAGTAAACATCTGTAATATTAGTCTAGTCTATTAGGAATAATGTTGCTGTTTGAGAGCGCGCTGAAGCTGGAGAGAATGAACGAACAACCATAAACTGAAGCGCTTAGAAGTTTAATTAACAACTAAACGCATCATATATGAGAACAATCAGATATTTATACAAAATAAATATAATATTACAACATATATTAGCACAAAATCACGCATAGGTGAAGGGTTATAACTCCTGTGGATGCTCTTCCCCTGTTTGAGAGCGTGCTGAAACTTAAGATGATCACCGGTACAGTGAAGCGCTGCGGGTTATTGACTTAACCAAACACATCCTATATGACTTTAATCAGATGTTTATACTACAAAAACGTAATATTACGACTTACATATGCTTAAAATGACGCGAATGCACAAGCGAACTTGACTGTACTGGTCAGAATGTGTTGTTGACGCTTCCCACAACAGCGCGCTGAAAAACAACTAAACCCAGAGAATTCACTACGTTTTATAACAGAAATATTCTCATTGCAGTGTTATGTATAGGACAGTCCCAGTAGTTATTAATGCTGTGCATTTCTGTATGAAATGCGCGCGCCGGTACAATGAAGTGCTTTACTGCATCGTTAATTAACTCAACCAAACGCATCCTATATGGGATTATATACACAAAATAATAAATATAATATTACAACTTACAATGGCACAAAAGGCTGTGAATGCACAAGCAAACTTGACTGTGCTCGTCATGAAGGATTAACTCCGTGGGCGCGCGCTGAAGCTAAAGACCGGTACAATGAAGTGCTTTACTGCATCGTTTATTAACTCAACCAAACGCATCCTATATGATATTACATACACAGAATAATAATAAATATAATATTACAACTTACAATGGCACAAAAGGCTGTGAATGCACAAGCGAACTTGACTGTGCTCGTCATGAAGGTGTAACTCCGTGGGCGCGCTCTTCCCTCAACAAACGCGCTGAAACACAACGCTCTTTTACAGCCTATTCTATTCTCATTATCATTTTATGTAGATTATAGAAGACTTGCGCTGCACATGTTGCACATAACTGTATTTTCCTTTTCGAAGTGATTCCAAACATATTTAGAGCAATTCAAACCCATCATGGTGGACAGCGCGTCCGTCTCAGCTGAAGGAAATAATACATTATCTATCGGCTTGACTATATCGGTCAAATTTTCTTATTGGACCGATAACGATAACATCAAAAATAATCATTTATCGGCCGATAACGATATGTTGCCGATATATCGTGCATCCCTAGTTTATATATTATATTTCCTGTCGCTGATAACGTTCCCCTCTAGTGGGTGCAGTTCTCAGTGTAATAACGTGTCGTGCTCCGTCTCAATGGCCTGTATACACTTTTTTTGTCCTTAACGCTAATTTTTTTGGGTAAACAGCTAATACAAACTTCTGGGTTTTTGGCTGTGGGTTTTGTTTAGCTTGTTTGCTGTACACTTTGTCACATATCCA
Source organism: Gobio gobio (assembly GCF_949357685.1). Lineage (NCBI taxonomy): Eukaryota > Metazoa > Chordata > Actinopteri > Cypriniformes > Gobionidae > Gobio > Gobio gobio. The sequence goes on from NC_137097.1 coordinate 42,964,327, forward strand.
CTTTTAGACATTGATCTGTTTTTTGTTATAAGTCCGAAATGACAAGGAGGTCGCTTCACGCAATGCAAAGTCAATGGAGAGCATTCGATTGCCCCCCCCCCCCCCTCCCTTGTTGTAAAAACCAATAATGCTTTATATCACAAAATCAGTACAAGTATAGTAATTTGTTATAATAGCAAACAGAGCTACAGAGAGACATTTTGCACGGTCCATTATTATAACTATTATGTTATCTGATACCGCTTTGGCAGTACAACTATACCGTTATTAGTCATGCAATAAAGCTATTTCTCCAGATATAATGCATGTCTCATACCCAGCCTAAATGGAAGAGGTTTTTAAGATGGCAATGTGGATGCAGAATGCAGAGCTCTATCATTAAAAAGATAAACTTAATGGCTCACAGTATGAGGGCAAGCTGAATAATGGCTTTGAGCAAGAGATCATTTTAAAAGACATCTGACAAGACAGAAGCACCCCGTGACCTCCTTTTGTAGCCAGTCCATCTCTCCCCAGGAGCAAAAATAACTGACTACAGGCCGCTGAGAAACACCAGAAAGAATCAATCAGTCACTAGAGAGATAAAATCAATGGAGGAAATGACAGATTTTCCCTGATTTGGCGCCATTGTTCATTGCTTTTAGATCTGTTACCAATGCTTTGTAGTTAAGTGCTGATCTCTTAATGTGTATATGATTTACATAACTACTGCAGTCAGTGCTGGGTAGATTACTTACAAATTGTAGTCTGTTACTGACTCCAAAATACATGACAAATTTTAGTTAGCAACATGATCCATTACATCACACATTTTAGGTAATATTATCGGACTACTCTTTGATTACTTTTAGGGTGTGTTCACACATGGCATGTTTGGTTCGATTAAAACGAACCAAAATCTTTGCGGCGGTCTCGGCCCGCTTGTTTGGTGCGCACCAGGGTTCGAATGGCAGCGTTCACACGTGTTCAAATGAACCGCACTAACAGAGCACCAGGGTTCGGTTTATTTGAACCAAACATGCCAAGTGGGAACACACCCTTTGTGTGATTCACTGGAACATGTGTGAAGGCTGCCATCAGATCCCTGGTGCGCACCAAACAAGCGGACCGAGACTGTTGAAAAGATGGGTCTCTGTTTTTTTTTGGTCCGGATCAAACAAACCAAGCGAACCAAGCGAACCGAACTACAAGTGTGAACACACACCCTTAGATTACTTTTGACCCAACTAAAAAAAATCCATAAAAATAATCATAAACATAAACATTTAAATTCAATTGAACTTCACAAAACTAGAATACTTTCTGAATGTATATAAGCTATATGCTTTTTCACAAAAAAAATGTTAACATGTAAAAGAAAAATTAGAGACAATCAGTAAATTATGAGTGTGAATAAAATGTACGTCAATAAAGTATCAATAAAGTAACTGCAGTCTGATTACGAGCAATTTAAAATTTTAGATTCAGATTCATTTTTTTAATCTGATTATGTAATCCAGATTACATGTAATCAGTTACTACCCAGCACTAACTGCAGCATGAGACAGTAAAACCCTGATAAATGTTGTCCCAACTCTTTCACAAAAGTACTAGAAATTGGCTCGAATATACCAACATGCTGAAAATATAAACCCTCAATGACAGTTGTCTTTGTCACATCCAATTAAGTGCACATCTGGATATTGGCTAACCTTTAGTACTCTAATTAAAGTCAGACTTTAATATTGTCCATCAAGTCATATTTGCCTGACTGCTGTTAAACATATATACGATGCAGCAGTTTAACCTCAATTTACACCGGAAGGCTTGTAAATATAGGTCTGGGTTTGGCTGGAGGCATTTAAACACATCAATTCAATCATTCACAATCTGGAATGAAAAATATTTCCTTTTGAATACTATGATCCAATCCTTAAAATGACAATGATATAAATAAACTGTAGTAAACATGCTTTGAAATAGTGATCCATGTCACATTTCATAAACTCTCCTGCCTTTTTGATCCCATCTTCAGCTGCAAATATTAAATAATCATGTCATTCTCAAAATAGCTGACCAAATCTGCATTGCACTTTATTTCCTAAGAATCAATACAAATGGTTTAAAATGCCAGATAAAAAGATAGGGGGGAAAAAACAGCTTCCAATGGAAAAAAATCAAGAATCCCCTTTGGTGTTCAGTCACCAAAAGCTACAAACAAGTGTTTGTTAATCCTCTCTCTTCCTAACTGAGAAAACATGAACGTGAAGAGGTTCTTAAATCACCAGGCAATTAACACATTTCATGGGGTCTTTACACTATAATTGCATATATTTGACCAACACAGGGTCCGCCCGGGATCTGACTGAGTGCAGTATAGCCTGCCACTGACTGCGGGGATGGGAAGCGAGAACTGTTTAACAAAATGAGGCCATACATCAATCAATAACCTCACCTAAAAGCTAGTCAAAGGCCCTCTACAGTCCACCCCCTGTTTTTCAGTATATAATTCAGCTTGCCTAACAATGTCTCTGTCTTTCTCAATCAATGTACACGAGTGGATCGCAATATATCAGCATTCTAATTGGAAGGTTGGAGGTTATTCTGGCAAAGAAAACTGGTCTGTTTGGAAAGCTCAACTGCTAAAACTCATGCATATGACATTTAATCACACTGAAATTATGCTGGATGTTTTTATTATGCCAATGTAACATAATGTACATAATAATATACATACAGACTTCATGTAGGGCTGAGCGATATATAACTAAACAAATAAATATTTTTCAGCCTTTTGATTATATTCAGTATTAATGTATTTATACTTAAAACAGTGTTATTGTTAACAAAAACCAAAACTATTAAAAGCTTTTTGTTAATTGAAATAAATTAAATATCAATGTTATTTGAAAAACCAACTAAACAGAAATTATTTTAAATTGAAGCATTAAAATACTAACTAAATATACAACTAAAGTAAAAAAAACGATTAAAAAAACGAATAAAAAAGACAAAGCAGACGACTAATAATTAAAATTAAATTAAAATAAAAAATGAAAACATAAAAGCTCATTCTAAATATTAATAAAAACTGTAAAAGCATATAAATAAAACTAAAATAACACTGACCGAAATGCATTAAAAGGATTCAATGTTTATTTTAATAAAATAAGTCAAAAACAGCATAAATTTAGTTATAAAAAAACTAGTTAAAAGATGTTTTCAGCACTGTTTTTCACTAAATTAATCAATTTTATTTATATGCACCAAGACACAGTAATATGCACCTAAAAATAACTTTAAGTGATGATTAAAATATTCACTGATGTTGAGTCAAATGATAAAGTTAATGTGACGTACAGTAGAGCTCAGCCCTATTGATTACCCAGCAGCTCTTGACATCATTCTTCGGAGACCGTGGAATGACGCATAATTTCTGCCACTGGAGAAGAGAAATGGTCTGTGATGCCATGCTAGATTAGTTTAGGCATAGTTTGGCTGTGACAAAAGCAACTCCCTCTGTGCAGACGGCAACCTAACAGATGCATCCATGGGTTTCAGGCTCTCATTAAAAAAAACTGCACTGCCCCTTTAAGGCAACATTTCCTTTTTTTTTCATCAGTTTCCTGCTGCAGCCTAATAATGGCCTCATTCAGCAACACAACACCACATAGCTCTATTATTCCCTGTGTTATTGCCTGGAATCAGCGCTATACCTTAATCCAGAGAACAGCTCCATCACCACCTGTAGTGCATGGAGTAAGGCTTTCTGGATTATGTGAAAGTGACGAGATTTTCAGCAGCAGGAATGGACAAATTATTTTGAGGTTGTGAGCTGCTAAGCACACATATCCCAGCTGAGACAATCAGACAAGGTCCAAATACAACAGCAACATATAAGTGCAATGTTCTTCCTGAAAAACTGACCGGTATACTTTGATGATAGCTGCAAACTTTAGTACACTTAAACTTGTAGGAAAAAAGCTATAGGAAACGTGCTCAAAAAATCAGTTTTTATAGTGCATGTCTTAAAGGGGAATTATATTATATTTGTCTATGCACCATAATATTAGTCAGAGACAAGCAAACTTGAATATCACTTCCTCTATACTGATTTATCCTCCAGTCTCTCAAGTTATACAAGTAAAACTTTCACTGTTTTATCTGATCGCATCTAAACCCTGAGTTTCTCTCTCCTGAAATAAACTGCAGTACTGGTCTTAGATCACATCCAAAAGTCAACTTCTACCAACGGCTCTGAGTTAACTACCTCCCCGCCCTAAAATTGCTGTAGCTCTTCCTGTCTTTGAGAGGATAAGAGAGTCTGCGCACATCTGCAACAGCAGACATAGGACACAGATGGGTTCAGAAAGAGAACTATTGAGTCTTTTCTCCTTTCGTTCCCTCGACTTTAAACACTTATAACACACACTATACATGCATAAATGCCTATGCATTAGCTAGTACAAAGACAGCATAAGCATGCTATTCAGACAGATTTGTTATGTTTTTAATTAAACAACTGATAAGCTTTGAAAACTAAAAGCACTTGGACACTTTAGTAGTCAACATGTTCATAGTTAATGTGATCATCCACAGCTGTGGTTAGACTGACTTCATTCATCCACTAAACTTGATACTGCAAGCAGTTAGTTAAAAGTAAAGTTATCACAATGTCTAGCACTGTTTGTTTATATTTTATACTTATATTTATGTATTATCTATTGCAGATATTCCCAAAATTACTTTGACAGCCGGACACCTTTTCCATAAAATATTACACAAAAGTACCCTCTGAGATTTTAGATTAATATATCAATATTTTTATAAAACACATTTGAATGTTCACGATTCTCTGATGTTGGTCTACCCTTAGAACCTCTATTTCTACTAAACAATATTTTCATTTTGGGGAAATTCTATATTCATAAATGTAAGTGCCTTAAAACAAAGCCATTGTTTTCTGTTCTTCAGAAAGAATTTTGGATTTACTGTAAATCTTTAAGAATGTTAAAATTGAAAAGTGAAAGAAGACTACTTGGTTTATTGAAGAAATTTAAACTATTAGAAGACCTGGATGGCGGATGTTTTTTCCTTTATTTCTGTTTCCTTTATATAGAGTTGAGCTTAATTTAATGATTTGATGTGATTTTGGGTCCCACTTTATATTAGGTGGCCTTAACTACTATGTACTAACATTCAAATTAATAATTTGATACAATGTACTTACATTTGAAAAATTACCTGCATGTAATTACATCTGTAATTAATTTATCTAGTTACATTTAAAATTACACTGTTTGACACTTCCCTTACACCTAACCCTACCCTTAAACTTACCCACACCACCACACCTGTCCTTTACCCGTATCCCACCTCAATATCAGCAAAAGTGTTTTGCAATACAATATGAACACAATAAGTACATTGTACTTCTTTTTTGATGTAAGTACATAACTTGATGTAAGTACACATAGTAGTTAAGGCCACCTAATATATAAATATAAAGTGGGACCTGATTTTGTATTGCCTTATTGTAATTATGTCTTATTGCAATAAAAAAAAAAAGATCTGATGTTGGTTAATGGTCACATTACATGCAGGTAAACATTAAATTTTTTATTAAATTTTTTATTAAATTTTTTATTTATTTAAATTTTTTATTTATTTAAATAATTTATTTTTATAATTTAATTAATTATTAGCGTTTCGTTAACTTACAAATTTCCTGCAGTTCCTTCATGAATCCTAGTTTAGGAAAGCCTGATCTAATTCAATGAAAAGTGCTTTTTGGGGCCACTCCATATATAAAAAGTAATTTATACACAACAAACACACTCATCTACATAACATTTGACCCTTTTAGTTCATTAAACTACCTACTGTTTTATTAAAACACACTCACACTCCTCCATTGCTACAATGACACAAGAGCTGTTAGCCAAGCTGAGAGAAAAAAGGGTGAGGAGAAAGAGAAAGATGTTGAGAAAAGGGAGAATGATCAAGAATGAAATGGATGATAGACAGTGAATGATTCTAACAAGGCTTGACAAGCAAACACCCTTTGGAGAGCTTGTGTTTACAGCGGTTCTAACCTGATTTTTATTGAATATCTGCAATGAAAAGGTCAAATTAGGTTTAAAAAAGTTATACATTTCAAGTATCTCATTTGCTACTGAAGTTAACATTGTTATTCTGCTTTATGTGCTATCTCTACACTAGGAACAAAAAGGGACAATGACAGCCACAGTTTTGTAACACGGCAAACCCCCTGGTATCAAATCCCCTTGACATCAGAAAGATTACAAAGTGTTCACTTTAGATACAGCATGCCTTTGGTATGCTTTCACTGATACTTGGCAATTCCCATGCTGTGAATCTAGCACCTGCAGAGCACAGTACCTTACCGTTTGGTAGCGGTTGCATGTTTTAAAGCACTAAACACAACTTATCCCTTTGTTGAGCACATGAACAGTTTGAAGCGATGGCGCTTTGATAGTGATGGTCATCATGTGAATGTGCCATTTCCATTGTGCCATTGTCTCAAGAATACAAATTCAGATGAGAAGTAGCCAAAACACAGAGGAACACGACCATGTGACTCTCATGCAAAGGACACTGTGAAGCACCTGACAAACCATGCAGTCTGTTAGCGCAAACTGAAAACAGCCAGAGAGAGAGAGAGAGAGAGAGAGAGAGCTCTTAAACCAGCAGAAGTGGGCCGTCAGCAGCTGGAGAGGGCTAGTGGCATGCGTGTGCTATATCAAAGTGCTTACGGTGCCCGGAGGTGACTCTGCAAGCAATGAAGCAGTCTTCATAGAGAATCCAAGTCTGAACATTTGAGAAAACAAAGGCATCTACTACTTGAGCTTCACGCCAATAACAAAACACACTTTTAGGCGTCATTTCTTCAAAGACTGGCTTCTAATTTTCATACTCCTGCAGCCATCCAAACCCTGCCAATCCATATTTTTTATTCAAAATGCTAGCTACAAGCTATCATAATTTATTCCTGAAAGCCTAAGATTGAAACCGTGCCCACAGCTTTTAAGGCGGCGGACACCGTCACGCCAAGCCATTCAATTTATTATACAATGCGTTGTTTCTTTCTGTCCTTGCTTTCACACATTTTAGGCACTTACCTTGATGGGGTTTGTACAGAAGCAAATCTTCCTGCTGGGGGGTGGTTCATCTTCTGCAGGCAACCCAGGGATTTCTGAACAGCTGGATTCTGGTTCGTAAGCCACATCATCCTCAGCCTCCTCATCTTCGTCCAGCTGACTACCACCAGAGTCCTCTCCAATCCCGCTGTACGCGCTGATGTCCACCAGATCTGCTTCGGAGATATCCTCTCTGTGGGATTCCTCCTCAGCACAGGCCTGTCCAATTTCCTCTCTTTGTTCTGAGGGCTCATGGCTCCTGGTGGCCTCCCCATTTTCCAGAGAGGCGTGGACATCCGCCTGTACCAATCTGCTCCCTGCATCCGGTGCACTTGGTGCTGCATGCTCCCCTGGTTTGGAATCATTGCTTGATGCATTCTGGACCTCCTCTGACCTGGACATATCGAAAACTGTGCCAGCACTGCCAGAAGCCACATCATCGGATGGTTTGCTATTGGGTCCATCAGGTTGGATGATTGTTCTACTCTTCGGACTTCCATGTTTAGCTTCTTGGTCTTTGCGCTGAGCTCCCTCCTCTTGATTTTCAGTTGAAGGGAAGGCTTGTGCCTTTCTGGTGTCGACTGTGGAGTTGATTTCTTCCACATTGGCAGGGGTAGAGTCTACCCCTTGAGAAGGCAGTGGGGAGGTTGAGGAAGGTCGGTGAAGGTTATTACGATGGTCTGCTTTTTCAAACACTGCGCTCAGCTGGCTAACCGTAGGGGACACTGCATCTGCGGGACAGTCCCCTGCATCCAGCCTGTCCAATGACTCAGTGCTGCCATTGAAGCGAACCACCACGTCCAGGCGGCTGTCTTGGAACCCTGACGCCCGCTCTTTCTTTAACAGGATTCGATTAGTTGCTGCCTGCTTCTCCTGCATGTGACGCTGTTCAAATATCTTCCGTGTCTCCTGCAGCTTGGAGAAGCCTGTGCTTGCTCCACGGGATCCGCTACCATCAGTCTTTCCATCGAAACGGCTAACCCGCTCTGACACAGTCCCGCCGAGTTTGAGCAGTGCACTGTGATCCACATTCTCATTCAGGCTGCTTGCTCTGGGAAGGGACAGTCGGATCGCCTGGTCTGGGGCTTTGGCCTTCGACGGATCCTCTTCATCCCCGGGAGAACCCATCTGCATGAACATGTTCTTGATGCGGTGCACATTGGAGCCGTACCTGCGGCCCCGGCCCTGAGGTCGAGGTTTCCCATCCTCCCCATTAGCAGCACTGGAATCTTTTACCGGCTTGAGAGATTGAATTCCAGCCTCATAGGCATTCCTGTGCGGCGATGCACTTCTTGCTACAAGGGTGGTGCTAGTGCTGCCGCTGGCTGCAGATGTGGGTTCAGTCTTCATCATGGTTAATCAAACAGCAGTAAAGACAAGCAGAAACAGCATAGCCCTCTGCTTCTCCTCTTTATTGAATGAATAAGAAGGGGCAGCATTCAGGATCGGTCCATATTATCAGCCGCAAAACAGAGAAAGGAGAAAGCATGAATAAGACAAAAATAATTGACATTTTATCAGAAATATAAATGCATAAATGGTGGCCCTTTGAACACTTAACCCACACTTATAAATGTATGAACCTCATTGTATTATATACAAAATTATGGGATGAATCGCTTAATAAGTCATACATTGTTTTGTTTTTTTTTGTCATTTGTAAGTCTATTTGGATAAAAGTGTCTGCTAAATTAAAAAATGTCAATGTAAAATATTAAACCAATGGCATCTGCAGACAAATTATGCTAGGCCGTTTCTCACTACTCAAGTTCATACATAAAGTTCTTATAAAGTTAAAAAAAGATTTAAAAGAGACTTGGTTTAATATTTTGCATCTAATGCTATGGCATTCATAAATATTTAAGTGTGGTTTAAGTGACTAAACACTTTTGACTACTCATTTGACAACTCAGTTGGGTCCATAACTATCATAAACAGTAACTGCTCAGTGCAAATGCCAACATGTTTAGTACCAATGTGTTTTTTGAGCTTTCCTTGACAGCTCTACCATGGCCACACACAAATGCTCCAGGGTCATAAAGCCAGAAAACATTCTCACACAAACACACATTCTTCTCAGTCAGACACCTCTTACTTTTAGAGTTAAATTAAAATTGTACTAAATCAGGAGTAAGTGAAGATATAAGTCTAAAAAAGTAAATAAATAAATACAGGTCATACATCAAAGACTGTAAAGGAAACGGGTTAAGCATGATGCAAAACACTTCCGTGATGACTAATTTCTTTGAGAAGTACTTTAAAGTATAGCCTACATCTCGCATAACAATGCTTTCAAAGCTTTTCATCAACATAAACTATTTTCTTTGGCCGAAAAAAGTATTTAAATAAGACTAGCAGCTGTGCTTTGGGACATGGTAGTTTTTTTCTAGATGGCCTACGATAGTGATTAGATGACAGAACATCAGACCAGCAACAAACCATCTGTTTTTTTAGAGAAACAAATTCAGCTTGAACAAGAAAATGATCAACTAGAAGCCAGCTACCATGTTACAAAACGCAGCTCCAACAGGGTTGGATCTCTGTAGACGTCAAATAGATCTTTCTGTCAGATAAAGGAAGTCAGATCGTCAACGAAACCGTAAACAGAGGCACAAGGACATGGGACAATTTTTTAAAGTCATTGGTTTGTGTATATATATAAACGGTGCCCAAATCCTTGGGAAATACCATGCATACTGGCATGGACAGGCAGGCTTTGTTGTGATCCCATGCTGCTGCTGCTGCTGCTGCTGATGCCAGTAGATTACTTATCTTGGCAGCATGAATCAACCAGCCTTTAGGCGCCGAAACATCGGCTGTCGTTTTAAGCTCAGATCTAGATGTTCCTAGTGTGCAAGACAAACCAAATCGCTGAATAAAATCGTAAACTGTAGAATATATATTTTCTGCGCCGCTGATTGTGTTGAAGGAGTGTCAGGAGATTGAAGCTGCAGCCTGTCAAAACATCACATTAGGACCCTGCGGGAGCGAGCGAGCGAGCGGGCCGCGCTCTCTCTCTCTGCAATGATGTCTCGACTTCCTGCATCCTCTATCGTACAAATAACGGTTCTACCGTTAGAATCAAAGAAAATGAGGAAACGCGCAACATACAACATGTCGCGCTCTGTTCAAATAACTGAACGTACCTTGTTTCTCGTGTTCATCGAAGATTCCGTCCTTTAATCAACGCAAAGTCCATTGGTTCGCAAATCCATTGTGTCCACGAGCCGTTTTCGCCCTCTTGATTTCCCCCCACGAGCGTGTGACGCGCCTGCCCCCCTCCTCCTCCTCCTCCTCCCCCTCCTCCCAGTCTCTCTCTCTCTCTCTCTCTCTCTCTCTCTCTCTCTCTCTCTCTCTCTCTCTCTCTCTCTCTCTCTCTCTCTCTCTCTCTCTCTCTCTCTCTCTCTCTCTCTCTCTCTCTCTCTCCGCGTGTGCCCTTCTCTCCTCTTCACCGCTAGTAGCCTACACAGCAGCATCGCAGGTTATTTTAACATTTTAAGCACAACAATACAACAAGGTAGCTTAGCTTAGCTACATAAACTTGACAATTGAACACTATTGCACAGCAGTAGCATAGTAGTATTACAGTAAGCTAGCTATAGACGCAGATGTTTTATAATGCATAGGCTACCTGTGCATATTAATTCATTTTTTAAACACGGAAGAGAGGTTTTCCTCTGCCCCTTTGTTTTGTTTTGTCCCATTTCATGTATTTCTTTATTTAGCCTAGGCTATTTGTAGCCGACTCTAAATATGTATAGCTACTTTTTAAAAATGGTAGCCTATTCCATAATGTGAATTTGCCCCATTTAATTAATTAATTATTAATATTATTATTATTATTATTTTTAAACATATTTTCTTTTTCATTTCTTATCATTCTTTAATTCAACATGAAGAGTTCAGATGCAAAAGCCTCTAAAAGCCCCTTCAGTCAAAAATGAAATAACGAGTGAATGCTCTCCGCATGTAGTATACGTTCATAAAATACTTTCACTTCAAACCCACTAAATCCCAGCCTCCGCCCATTCAGAAGTGCTGGTAGGTAGAAACCTATACATAGAAGCCTGACAAAAATGCTTATTTTAAAGAAAAACGTCAGACGGACTGTATGATTATTATTCTGGCAACTTATTATTCTGGAGACAGGTTTATTGAGGATGCCGTGTTGATGAGGCCATTGCAGGGGGAGTCTAATTGACACAATCTCTGCAGACACTTCAGGGATGCGTTGGTCATGTCTGGGCGCAGGTCCACCACCTGATCTGGATACGGCCCGGATACGGCTGGCTGCAGTAAACCTCGGGATAAACAGAGAGACTAGCATAGATTCCATTCTTCCGATGATGTAACGAGTACATCAGGTGTTATGGGAAGTGTTCCCGGTTCCAGCTGACTTTTTTTTTTTTTTCGTGTATGCCATAGTAAAGAGATGTGTTTTTAGTCTAGATTTAAACTGACAGAGTGTGTCTGCCTCCCGAACAATGCTAGGAAGACTGTTCAAGAGTTTAGGTGCTAAATAGGAAAAGGATCGACCGCCTACAGTTGATTTTGATATTCTAGGTATTATCAACAGGCCAGAATTTTGAGATCGCAATAGACGTGATGGAGTATCCCAGATAGCAATGAGTCGGCGGACCACCGGCGGTGATCCGGCGGCTGTAGAAGCGTCAGAATTGCGTAATCGCAAACACGTTTGACGGCGCACCGCCGGCGGCAGCCGCTTTTTAAAAGCGGCAGCCGGCTTCCTACCGCCTTCGTACCGCCGCCGGCCCGCAGGCAAACCGCCGTTCCGCCGCCTTTATACCAGAAGGCGGCCCGGCGGAGGCAAACGCTTTTTTCGAACGATCTGCCTCCGCTTATTGTGTAATAAATAATATATATATTTATTATTCATATATTTGTAACATGCAGTTTATGATGGATAATAATTGAACAAACCAGATAAATTCCCATTTGGCATTTTTATTCCACATTTCAAAGTACATTAACTGTCAATGATACAAGATAATATAAATTAAATATAACAGACAATAAATAAGCTTAAATAGGCCTATAAATAACAAAAAACATTTTTACTAAAGAACCTGCATGTTTCCAATTAAATTTTGGTTTAAAAAAAAAAAAAAAAACAGCCTTACAAGCAAATTATAACACTTACAATATTTGTTAATAACAAATAGGTCAGCTCTGGGATGAAAAGAATTACCATTAAATATTATATCAAATAATGAGGATATTTGGTACCAAAGAATGTGCAGGATACCAAATAAATCGAGGTATAACATCACATTTAACAAGCCATTTCTAACAATAGCATAAATGGTAATAATTTAGAGTAAAGCTCTGGAGAAGAATAGAACAGTAGTAGAACAGAACATTATAACAAGCCTGACTATGGGTTCTCCGGTTTTCCCCGACCTCCAGAATGAGGCAGCGCAAATTGGCTTATCTTCAGTGATTTCTTGTGCGCCTATATAAAGGACAAACAACCTCGCCATCCCATATCTATCCAAGGAGCTGCCTTCAAGGCAGGGTCACAGGGAATAAAAAAAAAGTAATTTCCACAGTGAACAGTGTGGATTGGGTGAGTGTAGCCTGAAACTTCTGGCTTCTTTAGGGGTCTTGATGTTACTGACTGCAGGATAAAGAAAGGGTTCCAGGTGTCAGTAGTCAGCCTAGGTGTAAGAGGTCGGCTGTGGGTCCCTCTCAGCTGTGCGGCGTCTTTTTCCACCTTCACGATCAGATGCTCCTTTCAGGTAACGCATAGCGCTAACCTGGACCGCCTCATCAGTGGCATCCTGGGTTGCCGGGTTCTTCCGGATGGCTCCTGTAGAAAATACAGATCTGTCATTCCATGTGAATGTCATAAGGCCACACACATCTACTTAAATATATAACAAATTTATATATATATTACTTTGAACAATGGTCTTCAGGAACATGTCTCTAAAACATGCTTTATCCCCTACACCAGTCCAGGTTGTATTAATGGAAAGGTGATTAGAGAAGATACTCTAAAGTATTCGCCACACGGTTGTCTTTAGGTCCCTCCCACATTTGATTGCCAAAAACCGAAGCTGAAAATACAAAAAAGTGTTACAAATTACATATCTCTGAAGCTTCTCATACATAAATATAAAAATGTGACAGGCTGTGATTCAGACTGTAGAATATGCAGTGTACAATCTTAAATTTTACTTTTTAGATTACCCTACAGCATTATAAACAAAATCAGCACACTTACTGGAGCTCTTTATCCTGCCTCAAACTGTTGTCAAGCAACGCCAAATGGGTTGTCTAGGGGGAGTAACAGACCCCCTGGCAGGGATAACTCTCCAAAAGACACATTGGCACTGAAATGTTGCAGCATAGTGTCCATTTTGTTGTCCATGCTACGCACAACATCGCCAAACTCTCCAAGACGTCGCAGCATTAGGGTCTGATCTGCACCTACAGGGGTTCACAGAATAAAAGAATAAAGCAGTCAGTCCTGGTCCCTCAACTACTAAACTATGACATTTACAACTAGGTCTACTACATGTACAGGTGGCCCCAGTGGGAATTAAACCAACAACCACAGGTGTTGTTTGCAAGTTGTACCTGATTGCCCAGTACGAGCAAACGTCGTCAACATTGTCCCAACTTGCTTCACCTGCTCATGAAGTGAGCCGCTGTCATCCGAAGCTACAAAATGAAAGGCATTTGGTAATTTTGGACCTACATCACAGTCAAAAAAGTAAAATTTAAGAAAGAGTGCATGTTCTCACCTGCTCGTGCATTGCTTTCCCTCAGGGCTTGGTTCTCATTCTGGAAATCTACATAAAAAATATTTTATTTTAATTATATATATATATATAAAACAACAACTACAGGCACAATTTTCCATACTGTTAAAGTTTCCAACATCTGCAATTTCCTGTTTGTCCATCTCAACTCCTTTCAATATTCTTCTCCTTATAGCCCAGTAACTAGACATTGTGACTAACAATTTATTTACCTTGAAAGCCGAAACGATTGTCCAACAATAGGTCTCTTGGATGAAGATAACCGATTGTGCTCTGGTCAAGGTATCTGCAAGAAAATGTGAACAAAACCGCATTGTTAACGTTAAATACAGAATATACAGTAGCTATGCTGTGGGGGGAAAAACTGGTCAGCCAAATGTGGAACAGTAAAATGTATTCATTCAGTGTAGTGAATCAAGTAAACTGCATTGTCCTCAAACATAATAAGTACAGCAGTTCAGAGAAATAACTCATAAATGACCTTAAATGCTAGAAGAACAGTAGCAACACAGCACATGCTAGCTAACACTTGCTAAAACTGACCTAGCAGCATGCTTGTTCGGACTAACAAAATAATTTAAATAACCTATATACATCATTCTGTTTTGTTAGAAAACACCAAAAGTTAAACTTAAGTCTTTCTAGATGTAAAGCTTTGGCTAACTTACCTACAGTAGCTAGATACATTTTAACATGTAGCACATGCTTGAACTCAGTGTGTAAAAAAGGCGAAACAGCACGTGTTAGCTAAAACTGTGTATTGTGCACTATATCAGCGTGCGTGTCTGAACAAACTAATTAAAACAACCTACCGGTATATACATCAAAAATGAACATAATATTGTGTGACACAAAAAGGAAACATGTACTTACTTAAACGCTCGTAGTCGAGGATATTTTCTGATCTCCTCTCTTCAAATACTAAAACCATGTGATGAGCGGCCGCTGATGGTAAATCTGTATGTTTTACCGGTTTGTCTTCCGTCTTTTTTAGGTATACTGCCCCTCTCGGCCGGTGGAGGTACTTCTCTGTTTTTTTTTTATTTTATTTTTATTTAAATTAGTACATGTATAGACAAGTACAATACAAAAAGTACAATGAGAGAAAAATAAAAATAATAAAGCATTGTGGTACAGTTCCGAATATGTAGAACAAAGAATAACAACAAATGTAACACTGTATATAAAATAAATAATAAAAATAAGAATTCTGAGATAGAAAATACTTTATAATATTAAGGCAGTCACATGAAATTGAAAAGCTTTCAGGTTTCTGTTTTTGTAAGCTTTTTGTTTTGCGACCTCATGTTTGAGAGGGTTTCAAATATTGTAAAAATCAGCTTTATAAGAGGTAATATTAGAGGGCTTCTTTTGAGTTATTCTTGTCTTATGAATGTAGAATTTTTCCTAAATAATTAATAATATATTTTTGTTTTTCAGAAAAATATGGGTTTTGAAAACAAAGTAAAATGTCATGAAGTTAGTTCTAATTTTTTGTCATGTCTATTTTAAAGTCAGTCCAAAAAGAAATAGAAAAAAGGGCAATACAAAAATAAGTGTTATCCTAAAATGAACTTTCAAACTTTCTTAACCCTCCTATTATGCTAAAAAAAAAAAAAAAAGTATTACATCCATTATGGGTCAAATTGACCAACACTGTTTAAACACACTCGACATGCAAATAATCAAGTGAAAATTTAAATGTAATTTCCTAAACCTAACCTTATCATGGAATCAAGAGTCAAGAATCTGTTATAAACCCTAATGGCTTTGGAGCAAAAAAAACTAATATTTGATATAATTCACATATAGGCTATTATGATTTTATAATCGCTTCAAATGTGAGAACTAGTTAAAATGCTGTCAGTTCCACTCTATTTCCCAACAAGCCAAACATAGCCAACGTGGTTGGTCGAATTTGAGAGTAGAAATCCTTGTATTTCACAGCGGCTTGCCGCCAGCCGGCCGCGGTCCATTAGGCGGAGGCAACCGCCAGAGAAAATGAAGCCGGCGGCCCGCCGGCTAGTCGGCCGCGGCATCTCGCAAGAAATGGGAGTGACGTATTCGGCGGCAAACGTTTCATCACCGCCAGCGGGACGCACCTATAGCCGACAGCTTAGGGCCGGCGGCAAAAAGAAGCCGTGCCGATATTTTTTGCTATCTGGGATAATGCGTTAAGAGCTCGCTCAAGTAGGCTACTGGGGAGCTAAACCATTTAGTGCTCTGTAATTAATAAGCAAGATTTTAAAATGAATGCGATGTTTTAATAGGAAGCCAGTGTAGTGTTGACAGAACCGGGCTAATATGGTCATACTTCCCGGTTCTAGTAAGAACTCCAGCTGACAACGAGGACTTGACAGAGCAGCCATCAAGTGTTAGACAGTATTCTAGGTTACTATTTGTGGAGTTTTTTTGTCCAATAATTAAAAATTCATTTTTTTCTGAATTAAGTTGCAGGAAATTACTAGTCATCCAATTTTTTATATCAGCCATGCATTCCGTTAATCTTGTGAATTGGTAAGTTTCGTCTGGGCGTGAAGAAATATAGAGCTGAGTATCGTCAGCATAACAATGAAAACTAACGCCATGCTTCCTAATGATATCTCCCAGTGGTACAGGGTGAAAAGCAACGGTCCTAGCACTGAGCCTTGCGGTACTCCATACTGAACTTGTGGTCGGTGTGACATCTCTTCATTTATTGCTACAAACTGATAACAGTCAGATAAGATTTAAACCATGCCAATGCAGTTCCATTAATGCCAACATAATTTTCGAGTCTATTCAAAACAATGTTGTGGTCGATAGTATCAAATGCAGTGCTAACATCAAGTAACACTTATAGAGAGATACAACTACGATCGGATGATAAGAGTAAATAATTTGTAACTCTGATGAGAGCAGTCTCAGTACTGTGATACGGTCTAAATCCTGACTGGAAATCCTCACAGATACCATTTCTTTCTAGAAAGGAGCATAACTGTGAGGACACTGCCTTTTCTAGTATTTTTGACAGAAAGGGTAGATTTGAGATTGGCCTGTAATTGACTAATTCTATAGGATCAAGTTGCACTTTTTCAATAAGTGGTTTAATAATCCTACATATCCTAGGTACATATCCTAATGTCAAGGATTAATTAATGATATTAAGAAAAAGATATGACCTCTGGAAGCATCTCTTTCAGTAGCTTAGTCGGTATAGGATCGAGCATACACTTTGATTTTGATGATTTAACGAGTACGTTTTCTCGTTAAATTTTTCGTTTCTTTAATTTTTCCTCAGTGACACTACAATGCTCTGTCTGATGTGATACTGTAGTAGACGGCTGCATGGTTATAAGTTTTTTCCTAATATTATCAATCTTACACGTAAAGAAGTTCATAAAGTCATTACTGCTGTGCTGTTTACAAACATCAGAAGTTGAAGCTTTATTTTTGGTTAATTTAGCCACTGTATTGAATAAATACCTAGGGTTGTGTTTGTTTTCTTCTAAGAGAGTTGAGAAATAAGCAGATCTAGCAGTTTTTAGGGCCTTTCTGCATGCTCTCTTTCCACGAAATGCGAAAAACCTCAATTTTTCTGGCTACTGTTTAAGGGCCCGATTGTGCTCGTTGTACCACGGTGTTGGACTATTTTCTTTAATCTTCTTTAAGCGCAGGGGAGCAACTGTGTCTAAAGTGCTGGAAAAGAGAGAGTCAATAGTTTCTGTTGCAACATCTTCTGTTGCACATCATAAAACCTCATTCTTTTGAGAAACTGCAAATGATAATGTACAATTGTCTGCTGTTCCTATATTATCAATTGCTTATGTCATGTTGATCAAACTATATTAAACGGGTTCCCTGTTGAACAGTCGTACCCCTCAAAACATAGGCATTGGTTCCTTGCATAAGTCATTAGACAAACAGACAAATAGATAGATAGATAGATAGATAGATAGATAGATAGATAGATAGATAGATAGATAGATAGATAGATAGATAGATAGATAGATAGATAGATAGATAGATAGATAGATAGATAGATAGATAGATAGATAGATAGATAGATAGATAGATAGATAGAGCTGGGTATTGACACAAATTTCACAATTCGATTCGGATTCACAAGCTTTCGATTCAATTCAATTTTCGATTCGATTCAATTCGATTCAATATCGATTATTTTGGATATATCAAGTACAATACATGGCAAATTTTCTCAAGAAATACAATTAAATCTCTGAACTAATGTTGTAAACTGTGGGAGTCGGTTGATACTACATTAGCCTATATAATAAATAATACATTTTAAATAATAATAAAGTTATACTATTAACTTTACAATTACATAATCATATAGCCTACTCCAATTAGTTATAAACATTTAAACATAAACACATTGAAATATAAACATTTAAATGGTGGCTGTCATAAAAAACTTGCCAGATTTATTCATACATGCATGCATTAAATATTGAAGAACATTAAAAATGACAATGAATAGCCTATGCAATTTGGTGCATGCATGTAAATAGCAAAATGCTCCGCTCTAGAGTTTATTTCTCTAGCTGACTAACGAGTTTATGGACACTGGATATGGTTTTTCTGAGATATGTTTGACGTTACATGACATTGTTTACAAGCCGTTTTACTTAGGCTAATTTGCTTCTTTCTGTGGTTGAAACACTCATTGAGCTATTCTATCTGGCACGATACGGATTTTGGTAAGTTGTCCTGTATCTTTTAACACACTTTCAGATGCTCATTCATGTTTATTGCCATTATTGGATGGGAGGCTCGCTACAATGTTTATTTCATTATGAAAAAAGGATGACTAATCGATTCTTGGGATTTAAGAATCTATGTTGTTTTGTAAAAGTGAAAATCGATTAAAATCAAGAAATCGATATTTTTTACCCAGCCCTAATAGATAGATAGATAGATAGATAGATAGATAGATAGATAGATAGATAGATAGATAGATAGATAGATAGATAGATAGATAGATAGATAGATAGGTAGACGGACAGCCACCAATATATAGATAGACAGACAGACAGACAGACAGACAGACAGACAGATAGATAGATAGATAGATAGATAGATAGACATACAGACAGACAGACAGACAGACAGACAGACAGACAGACAGACAGATAGATAGACAGACAGACAGACAGACAGACAGACAGACAGACAGACAGACAGACAGATAGATAGATAGATAGATAGATAGATAGATAGATAGATAGATAGATAGATAGATAGATAGATAGATAGATAGATAGATAGATAGATAGATAGATAGATAGATAGATAGATAGATAGATAGATAGATAGATAGATAGATAGATAGATAGATAGATAGATAGACAGGCAGTCAGATGAGAGATATATGGACAGACGGATGGACAGGTAGATAGATAGACAGGTAGATAGATAGATAGATAGATAGATAGATAGATAGATAGATAGATAGATAGATAGATAGATAGATAGATAGATAGATAGATAGATAGATAGATAGATGGATGGATGGATGGATGGATGGATGGATGGATGGATGGATGGATGGATGGATGGATGGATGGATGGATGGATGGATGGATGGATAGATAGATAGATAGATAGATAGATAGATAGATAGATAGATAGATAGATAGATAGATAGATAGATAGATAGATAGATAGATAGATAGATAGATAGATAGACAGACAGACAGTCAGATGATAGATATATGGACAGACGGATGGACAGGTAGATAGAAAGATAGATAGATAGATAGATAGATAGATAGATAGATAGATAGATAGACAGACAGACAGACAGACAGACAGACAGACAGACAGACAGACAGACAGACAGACAGACAGACAGATGATAGATATATGGACAGACGGATGGACAGGTAGATAGATAGATAGATAGATAGATAGATAGATAGATAGATAGATAGATAGATAGATAGATAGATAGATAGATAGATAGATAGATAGATAGATAGATAGATAGATAGATAGATAGATAGATAGATAGATAGATAGATAGATAGATAGATAGATAGATAGATAGATAGATAGATAGATAGATAGAATTACGTTTTTACTATCTGTATCCTTTGAATCTCTCATCAAACAACTGCAATGCGAGAAAGACACACTGACCCACTTAAGTGACATTTGGGCCTCTGCAGGCAAATGCTGGTGTGTAGAGGGCGACATCGTGTGGTGAGTTTTAGAAGTTTGGAATATCCCTAACCATTGTACAGACAGTAGCCAGGACACAGGTTTGGAATCCCACACCCTGGGGAGTATTTTTTACACTTTCAATCTGTGATTGTGGAAACCGTGTCTCTGGGCACTGAATATGGACTGAAGATGAAGTGGGACAGCCTTTCAGTTCCATTTGCATTGAAATTTGACATGCTGCTGCAAAGAATTTTGAATTAAGGGATAAAGAAGATTTTTTACTCACCCCATAATGTGGCACAGTGCAGGCACAAAAGATAGACAGATCACCTGTGACAATCTCGTTTGTAGTCTAGGAATCATGTACAGGAGCTATGAGCTGGCCAACAGATACCCACATTATTCGACTACAATATGACTTAATATTGTATACATATACATAATATCTTGAGCCTTTGAACTGAATTTTAATTGTTACTTTTGTAACAAGATCATAGACAAATCTAGTTATATTATACTGAATAGCAAGTGTTATAGGGAAGGGAGGGGGGTGTTAATTTAAAGCTATACTGAGAAGTTAATTTAAACAGTGTGACTCTCTCATTATGTTCCTGGTGACAGCAGAGCAGCAGCAGGAGCGGATGATTTTGACTTCCTCAGGGATTCAGAACAGCTGAACGCTGCAGTTCCAGGCTCTTTGCTAACATCTGTGGTTGCCCCAGCAACACCTCCACTACAGTTTGTCTGCCACGGTGACCCATATTTCCTCTGATACTAATCTCACTACTCACATAACAAAGACTCCCCCTGCACTGGGCTTTTATGCATGAGTGTGTTCAGTGAAATTGGATCACACTAGCTATTATTTGTTTGACATTGATCAGACTCAAACAGATCACAGGGTGCCGTGCCACCTCTAGATACTGAACTAGCTACTCCACATGCATCATTGCTCAGTTCATTATTATCCTGTATAGGTGGGTAAATAGTCCAGATATGGTGACGAGGATGGTAATGTACTAGTGTCAAGTGTGCATAAATCACACAAAGCGTAGTTAGATTCCCCTAGCTGTTACCATTAAATTTGGCCAAAATATTTTTGTTTTCACTTTTTCCAGTTTTGTAGTTATATTGTTATAGTGTTTAATTTTCCAGAAAGTAATCAAATCAGTAAACGCCCCTAACAATATGCAACAGTTCTGCATTTGCACAATCCTAAAACTCATCTGCCCCATATATCAGTAATTGTCTCTCTGAAAAGTCTGCATTACATTATGACAATTACTCAAACCAATTCATGAAGATCATCCTGAGGTGATCAGGCACATTTTGTGTAAGGTGTGTGAAAATATCCTATGTAGACATTACACATTGAAAGTCTGGATTAATGATCTGCTTTAAAATGTTCAAACAGCAGAGGGTATCAGAGCCTTCACAAAGCAATCATCAATGATATTTTAACATCCAATTAGTTTCCCAGGTGAATGATGTTTCAGGTGATTAGTTATTTGCACTAATTGGGCTGATGAAGGCCTATAAAATACACTTATCTCCAACTACATGTATGTTTGTATTTGTAGTTTGTTTGTGGTGGTTTGAGAAAGTAAATTTCAGGGTTTTGGAGTGCGCAGGGGTTTTTTTTGTCCACCATGGGTCAAGGGTGGAAACAGTGAGTTTATTCATTCATATCTGCGTTTGTGAATGATTCTTCATATAATTAATTTATGTTGTTTAATATTTTTATATTTACTTGTAGGTTACCCTAGTTTGCAATCATCCTGCTTTTGAGAAATGCTTATGGATTTAAAGGTAAGATTTGTTTGACTCTTGTCTTGCCAAGGATTTAAGACTGTTTGTTTGTCTACAAAGCCTTCTATTTTGTCTAATTGACAGGTGGTGCTTCTTCAAATGCCCACCACTGGTGGGGTCAACCTTCTGACTATGCTTTCTCACCTCATGCAGTCCAGTCCTCTGTCTCAGGTCCCTGTGACTGGGATTTTGCCTGAAGAAATAAACCCCTGAAAAGGCTGAACTTATGCTGCCTTCACGTGCTATCGGAAATTTCCTAATTCCCACTTTAAAAGTCGTGATTACGAGCTTGTTGCATTCAAGTGCTTTGTTGTCGGAGTGAACCGGAATCATGGTGGACACCAGGTTATTCTTGCCTATTTATTGGGAAAATCTTATTAAAACCAACATCATATAGTCTCCCATGCACCGACAACCATATAAACATTCCAGATAGTCCGCTTTCTGCTGATTCTGTAATTTCAGTCAAATGCAGGCTATTTTCGCTGTGTACCAAACAACAATACGCTTCATATGATTACTCTTACATGTAAATATGTACTACATTAATGTCTAGACAAGACGACCTAGCTGTTTTGAAAAAACAATAAAACCACACCTGCCACAGCAGTCTAGTTCTCCCATGAGTTCTCCCCGCCACCAGGTTTAAAGCTTATGACACGCCCATCTCGGGGATTGGGGTATCGAAATTATTTCCGAACTTCCCAGGGGTAAACACGACAGAGGGCGTTCATGTGCAATTTTTACCTATGAAACTCGTATTTACGATAATTCCGATAGCACGTGAAGGCAGCATCACTCCAGTTTGTTAAGGGTAGTGTTTCCACATATCCAAGTGTAGCACTATCCTCAGCCCAAGGTGCTGTCAGCCAGTCTGCTGAAGTCCAGAGTCCATGGAAGCAGTTTACCTTTAGCTATGACACCCAGTCAGGGTCCTCTACTCCATTCAACTTGCAGGGTAGCACCACATATGGTGGATAACTCCAGCACCAAGGTACCACAAGTCAGTTTGCCTCGGGGTCTCCATCCTCATATCCGAGTGTAGCACTATCCTCACCCCAAGGGGCTGTCAGTCAGTTTGCCTCTGGGTCTCCATCCTCATATCCGAGTGTAGCACTATCCTCACCCCAAGGGGCTGTCAGCCAGTTTGCTACTGTCCAGAGTTCACAGAAGCAGTTTATCTCTAGCTATGACACCCGGCCAGAATCCTCTACTCCCTTCAACCTGCAAGGCAGCACCACCTATGGTGGATCACTCCAACTTCAAGGTACCGCAAGTCAGTTTGCCTCTGGGTCTCCATCCTCATATCCAAGTGTAGCACGATCCTCACCCCAAGGGGCTGTCAGCCAGTCTGCTACTGTCCAGAGTCCATGGAAGCAGTTTACCTTTACCAACAGCTCTGGCACCCAGGAAGGGTCCTCCACTCCCTTCAACTTGCAGGGTAGCACCACATATGGTGGATCACTCCAGCACCAAGGTACCACAAGTCAGTTTGCCTCTGGGTCTCCATCCTCATATCCAAATGTAACACTATCCTCACCCCAAGGCTCTGTCAGCCAGTCTGCTACTGTCCAGAGTCCATGGAAGCAGTTTACCTCTACCTTCACTGGCAGCTCTGGCACCCAGGGAGGGTACTCTACTCCCTTCAACTTGCAGGGTAGCACCACATATGGTGGATCACTCCAGCACCAAGGTACCACAAGTCAGTTTACCTCTGGCTATGACACCCAGCTAGGGTCCCCTACTCCCTTCAATCTGCAAGGCAGCACCACATATGGTGGATCACTCCAGCACCAAGGTACCACAAGTCAGTTTGCCTCTGGGTCTCCATCCTCATATCCAAGTGTAGCACGATCCTCACCCCAAGGGGCTGTCAGCCAGTCTGCTACTGTCCAGAGTCCATGGAAGCAGTTTACCTTTACCAACAGCTCTGGCACCCAGGAAGGGTCCTCCACTCCCTTCAACTTGCAGGGTAGCACCACATATGGTGGATCACTCCAGCACCAAGGTACCACAAGTCAGTTTGCCTCTGGGTCTCCATCCTCATATCCAAATGTAACACTATCCTCACCCCAAGGCTCTGTCAGCCAGTCTGCTACTGTCCAGAGTCCATGGAAGCAGTTTACCTCTACCTTCACTGGCAGCTCTGGCACCCAGCTAGGGTCCCCTACTCCCTTCAATCTGCAAGGCAGCACCACATATGGTGGATCACTCCAGCACCAAGGTACCACAAGTCAGTTTGCCTCTGGGTCTCCATCCTCATATCCAAGTGTAGCACTATCCTCACCCCAAGGTGTTGCCAGACAGTCCAGCCAAGCACTTCAAAGCTATTTTGTGCCCCACAGCCAGAAGTCTCAAAGATTGCAGTCTTCACAAGGTATTCAGACCTCAGGTGCAGGTTCCTCCTACCTAGCTGTTTCTAGCCAGTTTACCAGTGATCAGAAGTCAAATGGCCTGTATATCTCAGACTCTCGGCGAACGCAGGGTCTCCTTGGTGTAATTGAAAGACCCTCTAGACTCCCATCTCTTGCTCCTGACTCCACAAGCAGTAACCAAATATCTGTTTGTTTTTTTTGTCCGGTTCCAACCTAGCTCCATCTCCAGGCTTGAGTGCCCAAGCATCTGCTATGTTTTCTGTTATCCTGCAGTCTGCACAGGCTCTACGTGAATCTGGGTCAGATGCCAGCTATACAAACAACCCTTCCTCAAGCCGCTACTACTCCGCTAAGGGTCTCTAGAAACCTGCCACACTGCATGTGATGTCTTTCAGAATATAAAAATCTAATAAATGTTTTTAAAAAAGCAATTTTTCTTTTTCTTGTGGTTAAGAGACATTCAAAGGATAGAACTCCATGCTAGTTGAGGTCATTTAACTTGGTAAAGGGGTGCCATCAAGGTTTTTGGTGCCAAATTGGTTGAGTCAGTTACTGTCTTAATGTCACTTCTGTGGACACTGACTGTTAAATCTACCTCTGTTAATCTGACTCTAATACACACACACACACACACACACAAGCATTCCCCTCTATTTAGCCTTTAATTAAACTCCCAGAAATTACATATATGATGATTTCTTAAGTGTATGCATGCTCCCTATATTTCTTATGCTTGCGTGATGTAAGAACTATCTTGAACGCTCCAAATTGCTCTGTATAGAAGATGCACTGCCTTCATGTCTGTAAACCAAGGCATGTTTGATGTCTAAATGTTCCTTTTTCTGTGTCTTAGTCAATGGTACAAAGTATATGATTATGAGATGTACCGCTAGTATGTTTTAGTCCTTTTGGAGTGAAACTTTACTAGTTCTGGCTTCCAGCAAGAACATTCCATTGGGTAATAAAGTCCGAACAAAGAAACTCTCTCCCGCCTGAAATTCACACCAACGATTGGTCGTCGCCGGGAAAGTGGGCGTAGTTTAATGGATTTCAAAAGACAGTAACTAACACATTTGTTGCTCAGTCGACTTGCAAGGACCCCGACGAGACAAATTTCCTTTTCCTCCCATCTCATAGGCGTGGCTTGCGGGTTTCGACCTGCGAGCCGGCGCGGTCCAGCCAAGCTGTTGTTTCCTTTGAAGATCGACGCGCTCCGCGACGCAGTCAGCGGCGCGCTCCACCAGACCGAGGAACTTAGCTGGACGAGATGAACTTTCCCTTCCAGGACGCTCCCTTCCCAAACACCTTTAAAAGTCCCGCGGACCAAAGAAGCTCCGGAAGAACCAAACGGAGAGAGAGCTTCAGCGCACAAACACTCTGAGAAACGCCAACGCACGCATCTTGCTTTACACAACACCAAGAAACCATGCAAGTATCAATTCTACCGAAATTTAGATGCGTTTTAAGATTGTACCCCTGTTTAAGGTGATATGGTTCTTGCTGGCTCCAGTGGTTATGTCTGGGAAGGTGTCGGATCGGACACGATCAAACCCTTCTTCCTTTCCCTTCCCCTCATCCTCCTCTTTAATTTCCACTATTCTGTAAATACATGTATTCTTTATGTAGTCATATGTAATCGTAGTATTAATCTTTATTAAAACCATGATATTCACGTTTTGATTGTCATTGTTTTGCTCATGGAACACGAGTCCCTTAAATGTCAGATCTTAGCTACGAGCTCTTATAAGCATCATTGAATGCTTTAATTAATACCATAACTGGGAAAGTTTGTCCTTTGTGGCCAGAGGGATAAACTTCCCAAAAATTGGGTAGGAAGAATAGACCTGGTGAGTGGATAAAGAATTACCGCTCGTTCTTTAAACGGAACGGAGAGGAATTTTGAATCAACTCCCTAGGTTATTCTGTGATTATTTAATATAGATATATCTGTAGTTAATTGCAATAAATTGTTGTTAACCATATATATATTATATATTGTATAAATACCGAGGTTAGGTATTCCCCTTTTGGGTGATTTTGGAGATTTGTGATTAGATTATAACCCGTTATGATTGATCATAAATCCCTAAATATTAATACCCACAATTCCCTATTGAGCTAATTTTTAATTTAAATATATATGTAACCCTAAGACGCTACAAAGTGAAGTGTAAAACTATACAAAAAGAAATAGCAAACAAGCAGTAAGTGCGAGGTGCATTCTGGGATACCTGTCTGTCACAAGTCACATCTTGATGCATCCTTGATAAAAGGGGCAGATCAAGAACACATCCAGGGATTTGAACTGTACTTGGCTGGATGTGAACTTTGAATTGGAACAGTACTTGGGCAGCGACTGATGACGTTTCACAAGAACGCATATTGAGAAACAGCCAAAATGTATGATGGCTTTATGTATTCTATGAATTTGTCATTATAATGAATAAAAGGAAACCAAATAGGATAGATTAGCCAAATATTCATAGAATGCATTAAAGAGAAATAGATACAGTAAGCACAGTGGCCCTATCAATTCAAAGTAGAAAATCCCAAAACTGAGCAATAGGTTTTTTTCTCATGCTTTGTCATACTGTTAGTTAATATATGTTTTGTATAAAAATGTGTCATTTTTAGCTGGGTAAGCAATGAATTATAATTATTTTGGTGCCATATGCTGTGGTACAGTGCGTGATATCAAGTAAATTCATAATGAAATGATTGTTATCATAATGCATGAACAATATTGGAAAAATGTAGGCCTACTATGTGACCACTTGCTTCATTAAATAAACCTTGATGTGCTGTAAATTAATGATCTTGATGAAAGTAATCAAATATAATAGTGTCGCAATACATTTCGTAAGACATGTTGTAAAATTTTGTAGTTTTGTTAAACCATGTTCGTGTAAATTGCTATCTTGGTAAAATATCCAGGATTGTTTTTATGCTACTTTCACGTGCTATTGGACGTGATAATTCCCACTTCTGAAGTCGTGATTAGTGATGGGCAGACCGAGGCTTCGTGAAGCACTGAAACAGTTGAAGCAAATGTGCCATACAGTTTTTAACATCTGTCTGACAACTACATGAACTTGGTTTTACATGACCTGTGGCCTCCTCATTGTGAATAACGAGTTTTTTTTTTTTTTTTGTGGTCATGAAAAATGAACATAAATAAAGCCACAATGTGTCACATTTGTTACATAACATTATTATTCATTTATTATTATTATTTATATTATTTGCTCTGCTGTTGAAGGAGTTAGCTGACTTTTTTACATATAATTTCTCCAGCATTTGAAAAAAAATCCTCTCACATGGGACACTCCAAAATGCCAGGATGAGTGCTCCTCAAATGGTGCATCAAGGCTAGCTGCCTATCACAATACACACATCTCACTTTATTTGTTGTTTCCAAATGGAAATTGTCCCACACCACAGATGTATGGCATCTCTTGCAATGGACAATAACAAAGATAACTTCCTGATTAACAACATCCTCATGCTGGGAAAATGTTATATACACAAATGCAAGTTCTTAAAGGTGAAACCACAATTTTATTAATTTCATTATGAGTTTAACTCTTATACAAAAGCCCTCAAAGTTATGAAAATGCAATCAGTCTTTTTTCCATTATAGAAGAATATGATCTTCAAACAAAACCCTAGCCCCTTTAATGTTTTTTGTTTCTTTTATTATGATTTGCCTGATATATTTTTCTACTGTACTCTCAAGCACCTGATCTGTATTTTATAATACAAAAATTTTCTGTTATTGCCATGCTGTTTGTAAATGATTATTTGTTCTGCAATAAAAAAAATGTACGGCATATCTTATGTGGAGCCACCATTTTTATCTATTCTATTATATATCTATATATCACCTATGAATCTATATAATTCTATAGCCCTAACTTATGCTGTGCTATCTGTCACTATCTAACTTAACCTTTTTTAATGTGTCACTATAACTATCCTACTGTTGAAACACTTTGAAGCTTCATTTAGCCATAGTCACGTGACATGGGTGTTTCGAATCACAGTTCGGAGCACTGTTTCGAAACATCTGCGCTTCGGGATCTCGGCAAAGCCCCGAAACGTCAGTTTTGTGTCAGCCATCCCTAGTCGTGATTACCAAACCCATTTTTGAGAACCGCCGCCATCCGACCACTCAAAAACCCGCTCCCTTCTTCCCAGAAGTCCTTCCCGATTTTCTTCCCAGGCCAAATCCTCTTTTTCTCCCGCGCTCTCGATTGTCGACGGCGTGCAGGAAAAAGGATACCATGGCCTTCCTCCCCTTGAGGAAGCCGTCGCTGCACACCTTTGCCCGCCCTCCACCAGAGGATGCACCCATCGAAGGCCTGCCGCACTACTTCCAACCTCGCCGGTCGAGCATATGCCTCCGCCGCCAGGCTGCCTCAGCGCTGCACTCCATGGCAGTGCTACAAGTCTTCCAGGCCAAACTCCTCCGTTCTCTGGACGAGTCTGTCCCCGACACCGAGGCTTTGAAGGACCTGGCTGACCTGGCCCTGCGCGCTACCAAAGCTAACGCTCAGGCAATCGGCAGATGCATGGCCAACTTGACGGTGCTAGAGCGCCATCTGTGGCTCAACCTAACCGAAATGAAAGATTCGGACAAGACCGCCTTCTTGGACGCACCCATAATCAATAATCCTTCTGAATTATTCGGTCCCTCTGTGGTTGGGTTCACAGAACGCTTCACCGAAGCGCAGAAAGCCTCACAGGCAATGCGGCATTTCCTGCCCAAACGCTCCAGCTCCTCTGCCAGCCGTCACACCAAGGCTGGACCCGCTCAGCCCACCAGGGTTCCTTCCAACATCATTAAAGGTTCTTTTGAGACTATTGGTCCTAGCATTCAAGTGATAATTAATTCTTGCTTAGTCTCTGGTATTGTCCCAGCATTTTAAAGCATGCAGTTGTCCAGCCCTTGCTTAAAAAGCCCAATGATGATGTAAGGCGTTTTAATAATTATCGTCCTATCTCAAAATTGCCATTTCTTTCAAAAATTTTGGAAAAAGTTGTCCTATCACAGTTACTACCTTTTTTAAATTCAACTCAGGTACTTGAACCATTTCAATCAGGTTTTACTACTCATCACAGCACTGAAACAGCTTTGTTAAAAGTCATGAATGATTACTTGCAGTTGATATTGGTGAAAATGCAGTTTTAATTTTACTGGATCTGAGCGCCGCTTTTGACACGGTGGATCACAATATCCTTCTGTCACGTCTTGAACAGTGGGTAGGTGTTAAGGATACAGCACTACTGTGGTTTGAGTCGTATCTTAGGTCCAGGACTTTCTCTGTGGCTATTGGCCAGTTTTCCTCTTCATCTGTCCCTCTGTCTTGTGGGGTTCCTCAAGAGTCCATTCTGGGGCCATTACTCTTTAACTTATATATGCTTCCACTTGGAAATATAATTAGGAAATATAAGATTTGTTTTCATTTCTATGCTGATGATTCCCAGCTGTACCTTCCGTTGAAATCTAGACATTCTCTGCAGCCTCTCTTGGACTGTCTTGAGGATATTAAATGCTGGATGGCAAATAACTTCCTCCAGCATAACAATGAGAAAACTGAGGTGATTATATTTGGTCCCTCCAAAACCAGAAACTCTATAGTTAGTCACTTAGATAATCTCACTCCATATGTTAAGTCACATGCAAAAAATGTAGGTGTTATTTTTGATTCTGAGCTTTGTCTTGAAAAACAAATTAGCTCAGTTGTAAAAAACAGCTACTATCAATTGAGAATCATTTCCAGACTTAAATCGACTCTTTCCTTTCAAGATTTGGAGAAAGTTATTCATGCATTTATTACATCACGGCTGGACTATTGTAATTCTTTATACCATGGTCTTCCTCAATCTTCGTTGGCACGTTTACAGATGGCTCAGAATGCAGCAGCCAGACTGTTAACTTGTACAAAAAACGTGATCATATCACTCCAGTCTTAGCTTCTCTTCACTGGCTTCCCGTTTATTTTAGAATTAAATTCAAAATTCTGCTGATTGTTTTCAAAGCTCTTAACGGACAAGCCCCATCTTACATCTCCGATCTTGTTAATTTGAATTCAGCTCCTAAGTCCCTCAGATCAGCCAATAAAGCTATCTTATATGTCCCAAGGTCACGACTTAAAACGAAAGGTGATAGAGCCTTTGCAGTTGCTGCTCCACGATTATGGAATTAGTTGCCACCCGACATTAAGAGTGCTCCTTCTGTTTCTGTTTTTAAATCTAGACTTTAGACACATCTCTACGTTTTAGCATTTCATGCTAATTAAATTATGGATTAGTAACTGTTTTCTTGTTTTTTTTCTTATTCTAATTTTGACTGTTATTTTTATAATTATTTTTATCTTTATTGTATTTTATGATTGTGTTGTACAGCAACTGTAAATTGTGAAAAATCAGAAGTGCTCACTTTTTTACAAGAGTTACTGGACACGGGTCGTTCCCCCTCCACGCTCAAAGTTTATGTAGCTGGCTAGCTGCCATAGCAGCATACCACATTCAGGTGAATGGACAATCACTGGGGAGGAGCGATCTGATCATGCGCTTTCTCAGTGGGGCTTCACCCACCTCGCCCCCCTTCAGTCCCTAAATGGGACCTGTCCACAGTCTTGGATGCTATGAAACATTCAAGCCTCTTCATTCTGTGAGCTTAAAGCTCCTCTCACTAAAGACCGCTTTTCTGCTGGCACTCGCATCAGTTAAGCGAGTGGGTGATCTGCACGCGCTTTCCGTGAGCACCTCTTGTCTGGAATTTGGGCAGACAAGGCATGGATATGTACCTAAGGTGCTCTCGACTGAGTATACCAATTATAACCTGACTCTGTCCGGTCGATATATATATATACATTTATCATATGTGTGCTATTCACATTGAAATAGCCCGACTCAGGTCTGGCTTATGTTGGGGACTTTCCCATGAATATCATATTTATGGGCCCACTTAGGTCGGCCTGGGGTATGGTGTCTCCAGGCTATCAGAGCCGTTAAGCCGGGCACGGCATTTTGCATTGGTCCCCCTAGCGTTTAGCAAACGCAATACGAGAGTACTCTCGAAAGGGAACGCTTCGGTTAGATTAGATTAGATTAGATTCAACTTTATTGTCATTACACAAGTACAGGTACAAGGCAACGAAATGCAGTTTAGGTCTAACCAGAAGTGCAATAGCAGCAAGTGCAGGATATACAACGGTTGAATAAGTGCAGGACATGGATATGTACTGAATATATATAAATATATATATAGAGATGGTTATTACTATAAACTACTATTTATTACTATTTACTATTGAATTTACAGGCGAATATGTACAGTGAATACATTTACAGATGGCTATTACTATAAAGAGAATTTACAGGTGAATATGTACTATGAGTATAATATAACATACAGATGGCTATTACTATAAACATAATTTTACAGATAGAGGTATACAATGATAAGTTAGGCTAAGATGAGGAATATAGCAGTGAATTAAGGTAGTGCAATGAAGTGGACAGAAGCTATCCGAAAAAAAGTGTAAAAGTGCAGTGGAAAGTGATTGCATATTACAGTTAGAAGTACGGTGCAAAATGCAAATGTAAACAGTTGGTACTGTAAGTAACAGTCGGCAGTGCAAATGAGCATAATCCAATTAAGGTATGGTAGTGCAAAATGCATAAGTAAACAGTTGTTACTGTAATAAACAGTCGGTAGTGCAAATTGACATTCCAGTAGTGCAAATAACAAAGTGAAGGCAGATGTGAGGTGGGAGAGGAGAATTAGCAGTATATGAGGGAAGTGGATCAGCGAGGGTTAGAGTTCAGTAAAGAGACAGCTCTGGGGAAAAAACTATTCTTTAGTCTGCTGGTCCTGGTCCGGAGGCACCTGAAACGCCTGCCGGAGGGCAGGAGAGAAAACAGTCTGTGGGCTGGGTGAGAGGAGTCCTTGAGGATGCTGCAAGCTCGATGCAGACAATGTTTCCTCTGGATGTGCTCGATGGCAGGCAGTGGAGTCCCTGTGATGCGCTGGGCAGTTTTCACCACCCGCTGCAGTGCCTTGCACTCCGCAACAGAGCAGCTCCCATACCATACTGCGACACAGTTGGTCAGGATGCTATCTATTGCGCAGCGATAGAAGTTCACCAGGATAGCCGAGGAGAGCTGTTTCTTCCTCAGTGTCCTCAGGAAGAAAAGGCGCTGGTGAGCCTGGTGAGCCCTGCTGACTGGCTGCATCACCACCTGGTACGGCAACAGTACCGCCCGCAGCCGCAAAGCCCTGCAAAGGGTAGTGCGAACGGCCAGCTGCATCATCGGAGGTGAGCTTCCCTCCCTCCAGGACATTTACGCCAGGCGATGTGTGAAGAGAGCTCAGAGGATCATCAGAGACTCTAGCCACCCGAGCCATGGGCTGCTCTCACTGCTGCCATCAGGCAGACGGTACCGCAGCATCAGAACACGCACC
The DNA here is from genome assembly GCF_949357685.1 of Gobio gobio. Classification (NCBI taxonomy): domain Eukaryota; kingdom Metazoa; phylum Chordata; class Actinopteri; order Cypriniformes; family Gobionidae; genus Gobio; species Gobio gobio. Next base: position 42,997,079 of record NC_137097.1, read on the forward strand.
AGCCGACTCCAGAACAGCTTCTTCCCACAAACAATCAGACTCCTTAACTCTTGACCCATCAGGATCATAACACACACTGGACAGAATATCACTCAGCACAACCCACTGTAGATACACACACATTATATACACATTTATTATAATTTATTATTTATCATTTATCATATAGCACCTATTGTACATTGGATCTCTACTGTGAATAATAATGGATACTGTACATTGTATATTATTATTATTATAGCTTAATGTATAGTGTTTAATGTATGTTTAGTGTATATTGTTTAAAGTATATGTATATTGTAAGTATGTGTATATTGGTTAAAGCTGTGAGAACTACACTCACATTGTGTAAATTATTTATTGTAGTGTTTACTGTGCTGTGAGTAATTGTGGGCGCATCAGATGTGTAATCTGATGCTGCTTTAAATGTTGTACATGTCATGACTGCTATGTTGCTCGGAACTGCACCAAGAATTTCACCTGCTGTTGCACTTGTGTACATGGCTGTGTGACAATAAAGTGATTTGATTTGATTTGATTTGATTCTTGACCAGGCTGGAGGTGTTGGTTGTCCACGACATGTCCGCCGAGTTGTGGATCCCCAGGAACTTGAAACTGGAGACACGCTCAACAGCCATTCCATTGATGTGGATGGTGTCGTGTGTGCCTCTTGACTCTTTCCTGAAGTACACGATGAGCTCCTTCTTTTTGGTGGGGTTGAGGAGCAGGTTATTTTCAGTGCACCATGTGGCCAGGTGCTGGATCTCCTCCCTAGAGGCAGTCTCATCGTTGTTACTGATGAGACCAATCACCGTAGTGTCGTCCGCAAACTTGACGATGGAATTAGATCCATACACAGGCTTGCAGTCGGATGTGAAGAGGGAGTAGAGAAACGGACTTAGCACACAGCCCTGTGGTACACCCGTGTTAAGTGTGATGGACGTGCAGCAGGTGAATCCTGATCGAACATTCTGGGGTCTGTCGGTTAGGAAGTCCAAAATCCAGTTACACATTGAGGTGTTGATGCCCAGAGGCCCGTTGCACAAAAGTAGAATTAAGACATCCAGGATAAATGACTGAGCTGAGCTCAATGAAGCCAAAACAAGTGCATCCAGGCTTAATAGGTTGCACAAAGACCAAGCCAGGATGAGCAGACACGGATTCATCAAGCCAGGTTAAACCAATCCTGGATAGGTGCGCGCTCACGGCTCACTCAAATAGACCCGCCACCGATCACAGATTCACTGATTCACCATGGCAACTAGAGCGGCGTACTTTTCCCCGTTGGAGGCACAAATCCTCATGGAGGCAAACGAGGAGGTAAAATACATAATTAAGAAGAAAGGCAACACCGCCACAGTGATAAAGCAAAGAGAAAAATCATGGCAAAGTATTGCAGACCTCCTGAATGCGTAAGTAGTGCACAATTACTCACTCACCGCTCCGCTGAAACATCACAATTACAATCCAAATAGTTAATTCACATCTTCAAAAATGCAGTTGTACACTGATTATGAAACAGTTTAACTTTTAATTGAAATGGACAACAGATATGAGTGAAATTGTGTAAAGTAACTCCATCACACTGTATAAGGCTTTGATAAATTATTATCAAAGCCTTACATTATTACTACGCTCAGTAGTACAGTTTAATATTAGCCGTTGTACTCTGCTTCTTATGCTGTCCACCGATTTTTTTTGTTTTTTGTGGCCTTTTTTTGTTTTATGATGTTTGTGCTGTATACTGTGTGTAATACAAGCTTGCAGGGAGGCTACTGCATCCATTCATTTGTCTGTTCAGTTGATGTGTATGGATTTGTCCTGCATTTATTTCAGTGTGCAGACAAGCGGGGTGTGTTTTATATATATATATATATATATATATATATATATATATATATATATATATATATATATATATATAATCTCTATCTTTGAATGTGTATTTATCCTTTTGTTGTATAATCCTTTTGTTGTATTGTTGAGTCACTGTGTGACTTCAGTTTCGAAAGGAGCTGATGGTTTACCTGCTTTGTTTTATCCTTATTCAATAAAGGAACCTAATGTTACACTTTTGTGTTTTTATTTATATGGAATGTGCATTTTATACGACCGAGTATTAGGGCCACACTGAGGAAGAAGGAAAAAGTCATACATTTATGAGGCTGGTTCTTTCTACGGAAAAGATGCAGATTCTTTTTACAGTCCTGATACTTATGACAATGTGACGCTGATGTGCCAAAAGATTAAGTATGTCCTTGTTTGTGAAACCATACTGAAGAACAATTCCACGAAATGCCCCACAGCTGTCATTTTAACAACCGTCCTCCTCTAAAACAACAGGTTACAATATTATGACTTAATTTTTCGAAGTCTGTGACTTTTCTTTTTTTTCCTCTGTGGCCCTAATATTCTATCATTTTTATATATAGCCTTATAGTCTATGGGAAACCGTAAATTATCTAATGATAGCAACATCATCTAAAAATCATAATTTATCAAAAATGATTGAAATTATGACCACAAACGTTTAAATAATGACAGTGGGTCTAGTTATATGTGATAACAATGTATAGTGGGCAGTAGAATAACTATTGGTTTCCGTTTGTGGTGACTGCTGACTGACATAAAGGATGAGAGATTAAATAGATCCTGGAATTTAGCCTGGTCTGGAGCAGGCTAGCTCCACAGAATAAATCTCCATGGTAATTTATACCATAACATCCAACTGCCACCCTATCCAGCTTTAGTGCAACCGGATCACGGATAAATTGAGCCAGGATCACCAAGATATCCCAGCTTAATCCCTTATCCTAGTTTTGTGCAATAGGCCTCAGGTCTCCAAGTTTGGCTATTAACTTGGTTGGGATGACAGTGTTGAATGCTGAGCTGAAGTCAACAAACAGCATACGTGCATAAGTGTTCTCATTGTCCAGATGAGTGAGCACAGAGTGCAGTGCCATGGAAACGGCATCCTCTGTGCTCCTATTGCTGCGATAGGCAAACTGGTGTGAGTCCACTGTGGATGGTAGAGAGTCTTTTAGGTGTTGCAGGACCAGCCGCTCAAAGCCCTTCATAACGATGAGTGCTACAGGGCGGCAGTCATTAGGGCACCTTGGGCTAGAGTGTTTTGGCACTGGCACAATGGAAGTGCATTTAAAGCATGTTGGTACAGCTGCTTGCAAGAGACAGGTTGAAAATGTCTGTAAAAACCCCAGCGAGCTGCTCCGCACATGCCCTGAGAACACGTCCAGGGATGTTGTCTGGTTCAGCGGCCTTGTGCACGCTGATCCGGCTCAGTGCCTTGCAGACATCTGTGGAGGAGAGTGTGATTGGTGGGTGGTCAGCTGAGGGTTTGAGCTTGGTGGCAGTTTCTCTGTTGTCTCTTTCAAAGCGAGCATAAGAGTAATTTAGTTCGTTCAGGAAGTTGACATCAGTGGCTATGTGGTTGGAGTGGGTGGGTTTGTAGTCACTGATGGCCTGAATGCCCTGCCACATGCGTCGAGGGTCAGAGTTGGAAAAGTGTCCCTCTATCTTTAGCTTGTAGAAGTGCTTGGCCTTTTTGATGCCCCTCTTCAGGTTTGCCCTGGACGTACTGTAGGCTTGTGCATCTCCTGATCTAAAGGCAGTACTGCGTGACTTCAGCAGGAGTCGCACTTCCTTGTTCATCCATGGCTTCTGATTTGGGTATGTGGTGATCTGTTTCTGGGTTGTAACACTGTCAATGGTGGTATTGATATGATCCAATACAGAGGAGGTGTAGGAGTCAATGTCCGTGTGAGCGCCACTGGTGGCCTGAGAAGCAAACATACTCCAGTCTGTGTGTAGACTTTCCTGGAGTGTGGAATCTGCCCCCGCAGGCCACACCTTGATGGTCTTCACTGATGGCTTCACACGGTTGATGAGGGGTGCATATTTGGGAGTGAGGAACAAAGAAAGGTGATCTGACTGTCCCAGGTGGGGGAGGGTTGTCGCAACGTAAGCTCCAGCCATGTTTGTGTAAACATGGTCTAAGGTTTTGTTTCCTCTGGTGTGACAGGAAACATGCTGGCGAAACTTGGGTAGCACTGACTTTAAGTTTGAATGATTAAAGTCACCTGCAACAATAAAAGCAGCTTCCGGGTGATCAGTCTGTTGTTTACTGATGGCTGCGTGAAGTTCTTTCATAGCAAGCTTGGCATCAGCATCCGGGGGAATATAGGCTGCAGTCAGGGCCGGATTAACAATTTCCTGTGCCCTGGGCAACAAGACTCAAGGGCCCCCCCTGCCCCTGCCCCTGCCCCTGCCCCAAAGCAACAATCGCAAAGTCGCTATCACCAAGAGCATATAGCCTATACTTCTATACTAACAAATCAGGCTTCTGCAATGCTCAGTGGAGATGTATGTAATAGCCTCAGCATAAAGTGCATTCAAGAGACAGAACACTAATGATGCACTAATGTTTTAACATAACTTTTTACAATGAATCTTTCACAGAACTTGGTGGCTGCTACAGAGTAATTATTAAATGTTTCAATATAGCCAATCAATTATATTTTGACTGCAACAGTGAAATAAAGCAGACCGCTAGTGAAGCCTTAACTTAAAACCAGAGATTTTTTATTTCTAAAATGCTACAATGTGAAATTGTGGCTATTTTTGGAATATGTTTCACAATGTTGACTAATTTCAATTCATTTTCTCTTTTAAATTTTCTTTTAGCGCTCCTGTTTAAATTTCAGACAGTGTTGACTGATTGGGTCGACGATTTCAAGCCAAAAAGCTCACTAAAACCCACTCAATTCAAGAAAAAGACGCCCAAAATTTGAACTGCCAAAATAATGTTATATAATTTGATTGCCATGTCAATCAAGGCTGATTAGCACCATAGTATCTCCTTAAAACCAAATAATGTCAAAATAAAATTAAAATAAAAAACATTTCTCAGGAAAATGGATCAAAACAGGGCATTCAAAAACAGTCATGCATGACTAAAATGTCCAAGTGGAAACTGTCAAAATCACGAAATTAACCGATGATTTTAACCCATGGAAAAACACATGCATCATTTAAGTGCAAAAATTGCCCAATATAATCGGAATAAACAATGTAATTAGCAGGCATTACGCACACTTTACTGCACACACCACAGCCAAAACGTGTCATTCACTGATACTGTACAATAAAAAATTTACAACAATAATGCGTTTACCTTTGTGTTTAACTTGATAGAACTACAGTAACGTTATGTCTTTCGTGAAGTACAATATTTATAGAACATAACGCAGAACTTAACACAGTCAAAATGGATTAATCGTTTATTCAAACCTCTTTCAGCAGCTGTTGGGACGAGTACAGCGCAGTCTGGTCGCTTTAAAAGGTGCAGATGTCCTGATCAGGCCAGTGTGCACATGATGCTCAGGAGTCATATACTATTTCAATTCAATCATTCAACCGTGCTCTTTGAGTTAGTTATATGTAAGAGTCTTTGAGTCACAGGTGTAATCCACGTTTTGAGAGTTGGGTCACTCTCCCACTCATTACTTTAGATAACTTACATATTTATGCCACTTTGGCATAGCGATCATTTGATATCCAGCTACAATTTCGCGCTGAAAACCTGTCATGAATGAGCGCGAGTCGCGACTCCCTGCTGATCGCTGATTGGCTGAAAGTGCGTGCTCGTCGGCGACGTCAACACCAACGCCAGCTGACTCTACGTCATAGAGAAGGGGGATGTGGTCCGGTGTGTGTCATGATGCACACTTGAGTTTATTATTAACCAATATAAAATGTAGATGTTTGAAAACAACCAAACTGACCCCAAACCAGGCCAAATTTTGTCCACCTGCCTCAACAGCTGATTTCAGCTGATTTTTATTTTTTTACGGTCTATGTTTCAGAGCTTCAAGTCACGTGATTCGGCGTGACAGCTCGTCCTCTCGCTGCGCAGCAGCGCAAGAAGCTACAGACACTGTTTTTGACGTGATTTAACATAATATTTTGATCGAACGGGTTGCAAAAATCTGCATATTATTAGGAAAGTGAGGATTGCGTTTATAACGTGATCTAACATAATATTTGACAGTGCCCAGGGCCCCTTAGATGTCCTGTGCCCCTGGGCAAGTGACCAGTTGCCCTAATGGTTAATCCGGCCCTGGCTGCAGTTATAATGGTGGAAGTGAACTCCCGCTGTAGATAAAACGGTCTACATTTAAAGGGTAACTAAACCCTAAACCAACTTTTTTTAGTTAATGATCTGTAATAATGGGGCTTTATTAATGCTGTTCATTGATTCGAGTAAATGTTTTGACATTTGAGTATAAAGTGTTTTAATTCTATAAAATATGGTGTAAAACCGCCAAAGTGCTGCCCTCTTAAGGTTGAACGGTGGCTACTGCAGTTGAATTTTCCTATTGGACGTTGTGGTACATCGTGACGTAGGATGGTACCTCCAACGGCTCTCTATCCGCGCCCCTAGCATGAGCTCACCACGCCCTCAGAAATGTTTCCCCCAATCACACGATGAGAACGGCTTCACTCCAGTATGAACTGTCATGTTACATGAAGTAAACATTATGAATGAAACTCACTTGACACTTGCTTTAACATTGTATTGAAGAAAATACGGTTAAATAATGCAGTTGTCAGTACACGTCAGGCTTTTCTTGCGATATTATTGCCGCCCGTCATGTGTACAGATCATTTTCATACATTTTCAGACGCGCTTTCAAACCCTGACACGCAAGTGGTTGCCACGGACGCAGATAGATTAGGTCAGTTCTCTTGCGCGGCTGCTTCACTAGCATCGTCGGCATCGGGAGTTAACGCAGTTTGAGCAGCGGCTCGCATTGATAAGGCTCCGGGTTTGTGTCTGTTACAGACAATCCACCCTCCTCCACTTCAGGTGAAGGAAGGAGAAATGACCGCTCTGTTGCAAAGCTGGCGTCACTCCAGTCATTCTCCATCTTTGCGACTCGCGATCTGACAGCTGTCAGTCAATCCGTCACTGCGGGTCTCAGGCATAGACCGTAAGGTCTCAGGTGCACGCCCTCCGCTCAGCCCCGCCCTCGGTTCGTCCCCTCTGTGTCCACCGGGCTCTGCCCACTTTTCCAGCATTTTTTGAAAATTGCCAGTGGGTGGAGTTAAGCTCTGAGCAGGGGTTTAGTTACCCTTTAACCATGAGAAACTCAAGGTTAGCTGAACAATGACTTCCAACAATAGCAGAGTTTGTGCACCAAGCTTTGTTAATGTAAATGCACAATCCACCACCTTGGTCTTACCGGAGCCATCTAATGTTCTATCCGCCCGGAGTGTGTGGCGTCCCGCTAGCTCAATAGCGGTGTCCGGTATTCCGCTGTTTAACCAGGTTTCCGTGAAGATTAGGACATTACAGTTCAAAAGTTTCTTGCTCTGTGTGATGCTGAGTCGAATCTCCTCCATTTTGTTCACTAGCGACCGTACATTGGCAAGGAAAATGCTGGGTAAAGAGAGCCGGTGTGGTGTTAGCCTTAGCTTAGCTCTTAGTCCTCCACGCTTCACCCGCCTTTGTTTACGATCTCGACGCCGCCTGCGAGCACTTCCGCCCGGCCGGGTAGAGTGCATATAGCCTCGGGTGTCCTAGCGATCTCAGGAAGGAGTCGAAGATTGTCCATAAAACTGTCGGAAATTCGCAAACCAATATCCAAAATCTCACCACGGGTGTACGATGTAAAGGCACAACTGTTCTGCACGAACAGACCCGAGATGAGCAAGAAAAATACAGCAAAATTGCAGAATCTGGAGAGACCCGAGCCTCGCGATGTACTCACGCCGCCATCTTGGGTGTTAAAAAAAACAACAAAAAAAACTAAAGGTTACTTACGTAACCTCGGTTCCATGAGAAGAGGGAACGAGTATTGCGTTGTCGATTAACCTGACGAACCTGGCGAGACAGGGTCTTTTTCCCCTGGCTATGCAAATTCTGCTGCCCCCTGAAGTGGGAATGTTAGAGGGACCTGATTGGTCCTCCCCGCCCAGCGGTTTCGCCATAGGTTCCTGCAGTTGCAGCAGCACAGCCAATCAGCACGCAGCTGCTTCCTGCTGAGGCGCTGTGCAGCTGCACTGCGCTTTACATGGTAATTTTTAGGATAAAAATTTGGGGGAACAACATTTTTTTCAGGGAACCGAGGTTACGTAAGTAACAGGAGCGTTTTGTTTCATTAATACAGTGTATACTTTTTTTCTTGATTTACCCTGAAAGAATGGAAGTGAAATGTGACAACATGACATTGTAACATGTGGTGGGGCACATTGTAACATGACCAAATGACAGCTTAAAATGTTACCTGATATAATAAAAAAATATATATACACAAGACAAACTAAAATATTTTGTCGATAAAATACAATTATTACCTTTTTAAAATAAAATAATGGCATTTTTTAATCATTAAAAATATACAGATTTTTGAGTTTGACAACAAACATATCGCTAAATACAGATAAACAGCATAGTTAATAAAAACATAATAATAATTAATTTCTGAACATTGACTCAGTCATTATTCACCCATTTCTCATGGTTTCTCAAAATAATTAATAAAAGTATAGAATATAATAGCGTAGTTCTCATTGTAATGCAGTGTTGCAACACACCATCTGTGCAACTGGGTCTTCTGCTGTTAGATCAACATTAAAGAACCATCTCAACTGTTAAATAACAGATATAAGATTAAAATAATATCAGATTTGTCATGTTTTAAATAAACACAAAAAACAGAGATGAAAACTAAACTTAAGTAAGAAATTTACTTTTGCTATGGTTAAATAAATGTTCAATGATATTTTCCAAAGATGTTTTAATTTTTGCGCAATTTTTTCTCTTAATAATGTTTATTAGTGTGTGGAAAGTGTTAAACCATGCGTGTTTAACCATAGGTTACAACTAATGCTGCATTCTATTATTTATCCATGTCGGAGCTCCGACTAGGAAGACAGACGTTACCTAGCAACACGCACCAACGCGCCCCCTTTCCTCAGATTTTGCCGCTCGGAAGTTTGGACAACTGTGAGGACACCGAGCAAGAATTCCGAATCGGAATACAAGATGGCTGCGACCTGTGTGACTTGTAAGTATGAATTGTTTTCATTGTTTTTGGACCGATTTAGTTGTTTAAATGTTCATTTGGCAAATATGTTCAGATATCTCTATGCCTAGTAGACCTACAACAAACGTTCATTAAAAAGGGTCCTGTACCCGCCTTTTTCAAACTGGCGCAGCGCTGACTCGCGGTAGGTAACGTTAGAAAATGCATGATTTGATTTGATAACGTTAACCTAGATTATGTTAGCTATTATTAGGCGCATAACCAAGTGTGTGTGCGGAGTGTGGAGCGCGCACTGCATGACGAGGCGCCGTCTATGTTTTTCTCCGACTCGGACGCGCAAAACATACCAGAACGCTTGAAGTGTGGAAGTGACGTCATATCCGAGGGCCGAGTCGGATCGTTGACCATAATGGAACGCACCATAACCCTGCGTTAGGTTGTGCCCCGCGCTCCCTTACACTTTTACCATAGTGAAACATTAGGAAGAATTCTGCTTACACAAGCCAGCTACATATTTACTTACATACATTGTCTTTTTAAATGCCCTTTTCATTGAATTACAATAATTCGTTTTATTATCTACTGTAGGCTACTTGATCCAGTAGAGGGCGCAGGTACAGTCTTCCTGTGTTCGGTTCAGTTGCATAAACTGTTTAGTCATCAAAAAAAAAAAAAAGTTAACTGCTAGTTGGTCAGACCGGGTCTTAAAGGGATAGTTCACCCAAAAACGAAAATTCTGTCATTAATTACTCACGCTCATGTCGTTCCAAGCTAGGCAAGGCAAATGTATTTATATAGCACATTTCATACACTATGTTAATTCAAAGTGCTTTACAACACTATGGTAATTCAAAGTGCAATACTTTGAATTACCTAACACAAACGCTAAACTAACACAAATTAAGATCTTTTTGATGAAATCTGAGAGCTTTGTGCAACTGACACTTGAATGCTTTATATGATGAATAGATTTAATTTAGGCTTTTATTCACATATAAACATTGATTAGCAAACATAAACAGAAGCTCAACAGAACCTGCTCGTTGAACAAATCTCTTTGGTTCTTGCAGAAGCTCAAATGTCCTGCGTATCACTCAAGAATAAACCTCATTGGTTTTCGCACATCAAGCAAACATGCTTGAGCTTCCCTTTACCACAAATGATGTGTGAGTTGATGAATGTTTATATGTTTATATTCAAAAGCCTAAATTAAATCTGTTCATCATATAAAGTGATCCAGTCTCTTCAGAAAATTTGGACAAAACTGCTCAATTAATATGGATTAGTTTTACGATCTCTTTTTGAGGCGTCAGTCAGCAGTCAGTTGCATGGCCGTCAATGGAGGAATAGAAATCTCTCAGATTTCATTAAAATATCTTAATTTGTGTTTTGAAGATGAACGAAAGTCTTGCGTGTTTGGAACGACACAAGGGTAAGTATTTAATAACATAATTTTTGGGGGGTGAACTATCCCTTTAAGACACACAGTCTTAACAAAGTGGCTATTTTTATGCAGTTGGCCCCCAGATCTATAAACTAATGGCTTGAATTAGTCCTCATTTTATTAATAATTTAAACATCCTATACTCCATTTGCCCTGTAAGCACAAAGAACATAGTAGCACATGAAAAATGAAGCCCAGTTTTCCCAATTAACCTAACCTCACTGTATGCATTTCTTACTCATGAGGTGCTCATACAATAAATTTTATGGGAAGATGTTAAAACTATAAAAAAGGAGTAGGAGTAAAGGTTAGTTGAGATATGAATATCTCAACTAACCTTTATTCCTGCTCCTTTTTTATAGGTTTAACGTCTTCCCCTAAAATGTATTGCATGTGCACCACATGCTAATATTTTTGCATAGCCTACATGATTTAGGGAATAAAAACTGAATTTAGAACTAAAACTAAATTAGAAGTAGCTAGATGCAACAGTCACTGCAAGTCATGCAAATAATATGCTAATGATTACACATTTCTTATAATCTTAAGATACTCTTTAAATAAAGCCTACTATTTCACTTTAGTTAGGTTTGCAAAATCTTCCCCTTCCCCGAAGAATTTCAGTATTTGAAGTATTTGAAGTGAAAGTGAGTGCATGGATCCAGTTAGCAGTTTAGATATTCAAGCCCCCCACTACGGAAGCCTCCGCATACCTTATGATACAATGGCCCTGTTGTGTCCTACAGGACTACCACCTTCACCACCTACCACCTTTAGCATTTCAGTGCAGACTGCAGCAAAAGAGCGGTTCTCCTCAGTTTGAGCTCCACAAAAGCTCCACTTTTAAATCTGCTTGGTATTTAAGTATTTAAATATTTAAAAACAAAAAAATATGTTTACAGCAACATCTCTCTCAGCTTTCAAGTCAAAGGAATCCTCTGCTTGCGGATTACATTATCCTCGACAGCTCGGATGACCGATGATTTCAACAGATGTGGAGTTTGGAGCATCAACCAACAACCAGTCCTGATCTGAATTTTCACAAATGGATCGTTTGGATTATCAGTGGAATATTATTCGCAACATCTTGGAGTGCAATGATTTCAAGATGAATTTTTTGTTCAACATAAGTTCTTCAAGGCTGCTCAAGGTTAGTACATACAAACATCAGAACATGCAGTATTTCTTTCTAACATGCTAACTTTAAGTTATTTTGCTCAAAATGTATGTCCTGTTGGTTATGGATTGCTCAGTAGTATAAGAAACTACTTTTGCAAAAACAACATGAAAAAAGCACCAAAAAAGTTGCACATTTCTGATATTTTCTTTAATCTTTCCTTTTAGTCAAAACAACTGTAACAGGTGCAAGCTGTGCTTCATTCAAGTCCATTGGGCAGTCAGGGACGAGTCAAGATCACTTCTGACAAACATAAGGTCGACCACTTAACATGCTTTATTTCAGCATTCAAAATAATTAAAAACATCTCAAATTATTATACATATACAAAATAGGTACAGATCTTCTTGTTTTAACCCCCCTATGGTGTGCTTCTCTCATAATTTTAGGACTTTTCTATTTGATTGCCTGTTTTATGCTTCTTTTAAAAGAAAAAAAAAAAAAAACCTGGGTGAAAACAAAACAAATCCTGATTACAGAAGGGTGGGAAGGAAGTGGGGAAATAGCTGGAAGCAACTGGACAACATTGGGGGGGATATTTTGAAAAGAAACCAAAGGACAACAACCAAAAAGTGTCAAAAGGTGTTTGGAACATAAAAACAGACTCCACCTGCTTATTCTGCACTTGAAAAGACTGTGTGCATCACAGCTACAGTACTGCTTCTTAACAAAAGCTCTGCTGTCTGGCTCTTAGCTTACACGTGAGAAAGAGAGGCATCTGTTACAACTGGGCAGCAAGACACTAGGGTTTCTTTAGCACCAAAGGCCCTTTGAGCAAAAGTGACGAACAATACATTACTTTTAAAGCTTTCAGGACCTCAAGAGGGAAATAGCACCTTTACAGCTGTCATCTTTTAACCATACTTCTGCCAAGTAAAATCCTGACCTGGTGTTGGTCAACACTGGGAATTGCAGGTTTCTTTTTTGAGGTAGCCATAAGACATCAAAACAAAGTTGAACCCCTGTCTCTACTAGATGTACTTTGTGTGATTCTTGAGAGGAACGTTGGCATTCGGCACCCGGTGGTCCTAATGGGGTACAACACAAAGACACTTAAATGTCATTTTACAGATTTATTTAACACCTGAACATGGTACAAAGCATTTGGTTTTGCTCTTTCATTGTCCTTCCTCAGTGGTTGAAAAAAGTCACTGTGATGTTTCTTTAAAACTCCAGGGGGATTTTACACTTTTATAAGCATATATTATTTTCTTGTTGCCAGTGAAACAAATGAGTCTTCTAAAGTATCCTCAGTGTGGGTGGTGACAAAATAGTGGTCCAAAAAAGCCTGATAACACACAACCATTGTCTTCTGAAGCACAGGTCTAAGCAAGTGGACCATTTGGACAGCCAAATTGAATTCTAGGGTTTGGATTTAATGCATAGAAAAGATTTTAGAGAGATGATTGCTAGAAAAAAACACACACGCACACAAACAATCTCAAGTCCAGATTTCTTTTTTACAAGAAGCAGACTGGGCCAACTTCAATGCCAAATTCCTGATTAGGTGCACCAACGTCCATAGGGGCGATGTCAATAATAGGCAGACGGGATGTTTTCGTTGTTTTGTAGTCAATGACTGTCTTGCCCCATGCACCGGTGTGCGACTGGAGAGATGGAAAAAAGGAAAACAGGGATAGAATTAGAACCTTTACAAAACAATTCTTCATGTTGCTATAATAATAAACATTTATGTTGCTAAATTAATGGAAGTTAATTCGGATAAATGCTACTGCTAAATTAATGCATGTTAATGCAATCACATTGATATTAATAGTCAATTTAATAATGTATCTTGTATTAGCTCTCATATTCAAATATGTTGTGATAATAAGATGCTGAATGACTGTGATGGTCACATCATGATCTAGAACTCACCGTGCAACCATCCTCAGTGACGCTGTATGTGAAGCGGCTGTTGCCCTCTGCTCTGATCTCAATCTCGTTGGAGCCCTGCAGCAGAAGAGCCTTCTTCAGGTTGCCAGAAGACTGGTCCATGTATGCAATGCTGTTCTTGCAGTGGTATGTAATATTCTGGGAGGCCTCAGTGGACATGAGGCGCAGGAAGGTGAGCTGAATGTTGACATCCTCGACCTTGGAGCCCTCGCTGCCATACTCGAACTGTAGGTTTTGAGAGGAAAGCACAAGAAAATGAGCAAATATAATAAACAGACACATGAAAAAAATTATACTTTTTGGCCTAGTTGACATCCTCACCTGGAAGCCATCGGTCATGGCCTCTCCGAACCAGACGTGCTTCTTCTCCTTGATGTTCTTGCTTGTGTACCAGTTCTTCTGGGGAATGGAGGAATCAGTTGGGTAGACACAGGTCTCGCCAGTCTCCATGTTGCAGTAGACCTTGATGGCATCCTGGTTGCAGCCCTGGTCAGGGTCAATCCAGTACTCACCTGTGTTTTGTTTTTGAGGAATGAGAGGATTAATGTAGAGCATGACAATGTAGTATGACGACTGTAGAATTGTGCAATTGAAAAACGTACCGCTCTTCCAGTCTGGGTGGCACATCTTCAGGTCCCGGCAAGTGCGGGCAGGGTTCTTCTTGGTGCCATCTGGGCTCATGATGCTCTCAATCTGCTGGCTCAGGGACTTGAGGGTGGTGTCAACTTCCAGATCACGGTCACGCATCACATTGGCATCGTCGGCACGGAAGTGGCGGAAGGGATCAGGGGCCTTCTCCTGTGGCTGGGCAATGAAGCCGATGTCAAATCCACCACCAGAGGGTCCAGGAGGTCCAGGGGGTCCGGGATTTCCAGGAGGTCCCTATATCAGAGAGTAAACAAAACATGGCGGGGTTAAAGTGTATTTTTGATTTACTGGGTGCAAAGTCATGTAGAAAAAGAAAGAATCACCCACAGATGGTCCGATTTCTCCATTGCGACCACGGGGTCCAGGAGGTCCAATGGGTCCAGGAAGTCCGCTCATACCATCCTTACCAGAAGATCCAGAAGATCCAGCAGGGCCCTATTAATACAAAAACAGAAACATCCAAATCCACTCAGAATGATCTTTAAAACACTCAAGCCACTGTGTATATCATTCAACTATTTGATCAAAGCAGAGAAATAATGGTATTATAAACACGCAGCAAGATTATATATTTTATAAATAATAATACTTACTCTAGGTCCAGCGGCTCCAGAAGCTCCAGCAGGTCCAGGCTCTCCTGAAGGTCCCTATGGACAAGAAGAAAAAAAAATCAAGTTATGGATTTTACATGCAAAATGTATACTGTAAGTTCCATAATCTAAACAGAATCACTTACAGGAGGTCCTGGGGGTCCCTGCATTCCTGTAAATCCTCTGTGTCCCTTCATGCCTCTCTCACCAGCCTCACCAGTCTCGCCCTTGTCTCCGCGAGCTCCAGCGGGTCCCTGAATAAAGACATTACACCTCAGACAACAGTATTGTGTATACCACAGATGGAGCTACACGCAGAGTCTGGTTTGGCAATTCTTTGGTGGTTCGAGTCTTTGAGTCAGGACTTACAGAGGGTCCACGGGGACCAGCAGGGCCAGCAGCACCAGCAGGACCAGAAGGACCCTAAGAAGGACAAAATTAATTTGTTTAATCTACTCCCATACTTTTAAGTCATCAACAATTCAATTAATTATTGGAGATGGGACACTTACAGACTCTCCACGATCACCAGTCTTTCCAGCAGGGCCAATGGGTCCAGGAGCACCAGGAGGTCCAGGAGCACCAGGAGTGCCAGCAGAGCCAGTCTCACCACGGTCACCCTATGTCACGAGCGGAAGAACAGAATTTTGTAAGGGGCACCACCACAGTCACACAAACTAATGTGTGGTAAAGAGGTTTGACTACTGAATGTGTTGCATTATGGGAAACCATGAAGGCTGCAGCTCACCTTGGGGCCAGCAGCACCATCACGTCCAGCAGAACCCTCATTACCTGGAGTACCCTAATGTAAAGCAAAGTACATAGGTGTCAACAAGGCAGGACTCTATAGTTTCAGTTTGTTTATGTCAATGAAGTTCAACAGGTATTGGAGTACAGGTGTGCATCCTTACCTCACGACCAGGCTCGCCAGGAGATCCAGCTAATCCAGGGGGTCCCATGGGTCCAGGAGGTCCACGTTCACCAGAGGGACCAGAAGGTCCCTGTTTGCCTGGATCTCCCTAGATGGAATGATGAAGAGATGTATGATGAAAGCTTTACCATGATTGATGCTAAAGAAACCAACTTTCCAACAAGACAAACTCTTGAAAGTAGATACTGGCTGAATTAAACAATTTCATGATTGTATGGCAGTAGATGAGCCATTAAAGAATGTAAAACAAGGGAGCCAGAATACTCACAGATGGGCCGGGGAGACCAGGGAAACCACGCTCGCCTCTTTGTCCAGGGAGACCAACAATACCACGCTGACCAGCAATACCAGCAGGTCCAGGTGTACCAGCAGGGCCCTGCAAGAAAAGAAGGAGGGATATTAGTGCGATAATATAGGAGGTTCATCACAGACAATGTCTTTATTTTATTCATGTCTTTATTTAACTGTGTTCTGTGTTCTTATTGCTCAAAATCATGTATAAATATCTACTAATTTATACTAGCATGGAAATCAAGATGGAGGACAGAGAGTGAATCTTATTTCCCTCTAGCAGAGAATGTATTAGGGCAAACAATTGTGATAACATGCACATAATTGTCTTACAATTCATGGTTTTAATAATAATTAAAAAAAAAATCTCCCAAAGTATAACTACTCAAGTTGTGAATTTGTAAGATAACTGAAAATGACTAAAGAGCATCAAATAAAGAGAAACAAACCCATGAGTTAGGAAAAGGGTACAAATTAATATTATTTAAACCTATAAGTATTTCAAACCATCCTGCCTTTCATTTTGGGGATGACTTGTGAGCGAAGAAACTGAGAGGCCAGTAATAAATAATCTCCTTGATACAGAGTTTATTGGGCCTATACTCAAAAAGAACCATATTAAAGCTTGTCTGCAGTCTGCCTAAAAGTGTAACATGGGCCAGTTGTGCTGTGGGAAAAGGTTTTGTGGTCAGTTGAGACCAGGATAGCATTTTAATGCTCAAATAAATATATGTTGTGCACATACAACTCTGCCAAAAATTTGGCAGAGGATTTTGAGAGACATCTGAATTTGCTTACAGTCATGCATTTAGCAAGGCCAGAAGGTAAGGCAATAATGTTATTGATCGACATGAAAGACTTACATTGGGACCCTCAGATCCAGGATTTCCTTTCTCACCAGGGGCACCAGGTGGTCCAGCAGCACCAACTTCACCAGTGCGGCCAGCAGGTCCAGTCTCACCACGGTTACCTTTCTGGCCCTCCTTGCCAGCGGGTCCAGAAGGTCCTGGGGGTCCAGAGTTTCCCTAAGAAAGACAAGCAATTAGAGAACCGTTGTTAATTATGGAAGAGGATCACAATTAGCACTTTGATGTACAATTTACTACTATGTAAATCATTGTCGTAGAGGTTCTTACAGCAGGGCCGGGAGGTCCAACTCTGCCAGCAGCACCAGGGAAGCCAGTAGCACCCTTAAAAAAGTAAAAATGGATTAGACCAATTGTGATATGTAATTTCCAAGTGTCTTTAAAATCATAACATACTGTAATTTTTTGTTGTGCTCAAGTATTAACATATAACCCAGGAATATGAAATTATGGAAGTCATACTCACAGGGGGACCAGCAGCACCACGGGCACCCTTGGGTCCAGTAGAACCAACAGGACCCTGTATGGCACAAATCAATTTAATTAAAAATGTTGATGACACAACATTAGTAAAGACAACCATGAACATTACATGGATCTAACTTTATAGACCCAAGGAGAATATGTCTGGATGGAGAGATGAGGAGGGGATGATCTGAGAAGGTCACACCTGAGGTCCTGGGGCGCCAGTTGCTCCTGCGGGTCCTGGAGGACCAGAATCACCCTTGGCACCATTGTCTCCAGCCTCTCCCTTAGCACCAGTCAGACCATCGGCACCCTGTTGGAGAGAAATAAGATGTTTGAACTAAGAACTGGCCAACTATATATACTCTATGTACTAGAGTTTGTTACTCACAGGAGGTCCAGCAAATCCAGCGGGTCCTGGAGCACCAGTCTCTCCACGCTCACCCTATTTGCAATGGTAGAACAGAGGATGCCATCAGAACATTTTAGTAAAAGAGCTTCAATGTTTCTTCAAATGATCAATTTTGTGTGTTATATCTGTGCATCAAGGATTGTACTTACAGGTGGTCCACGGGCACCACTAGGTCCAAGAAGTCCAGGAGCACCAGATTCTCCCTATGTTAAAATACAAATGATGACCCATGGTTGAATATGCTCTTTGACTCATCAGCGATTATGGATATATGGAATCTCGCACAAAAGACACTCACCTTGTCACCAGGAGCTCCAGCAGGTCCAGGAGGTCCAATTGGTCCGGTCATACCACGGATGCCATCTTTACCAGGGGCACCATCAGTACCCTTGGCACCTTGGTCACCCTGGGATAAGAGTTTGTTATCAGTTTTGAGAATTTGTGCCATTCCAGTAATTTGCTCACTTGCTGTGAATTAGTACTGAGTTGCTGAGAAGTTGACAGAGGTGCATCATTAGTACTCACTCTGTCGCCCTTAAGACCTGGCAGACCAGCAGAACCACGCTCGCCAGGCATTCCTTGAAGTCCGGGAGGACCCTGAGCGCCAGGAGCACCTTGGGCACCAGAGTCACCCTAAGAAAGCAAGAAAAATGTTGATACATACGGTCATTTGATATCATTTTCTTCAGGACTTTGATTCTCATTTTGGGACATCTTCTGGATTTTGTTTAGCCATTTGCAAATAATGTGTGTTATAACTTCAACAAAGTGTGTCAGGACAGGTGAGACTCACCTTGGCACCATCGTTACCAGCTGAACCAGGAGAACCGCGAGCACCAGCAGGACCAGCAGGGCCAGGGGCACCACGCTCACCAGTGAATCCTCTGTCACCCTAGGTAAAAAGTAAATAGATATACCATCAGTTCTTGTCCATTTCACATATCTAGAACTAGAATTAAAATTATGGGCTGGGTGCCATTTGGTGATCATGCTGTAGATACTCACTCTGGATCCAGAAGGACCAGGAGCTCCAGCCTCTCCAGGAAGACCCTGTAATAGGTCAAAGAAGGCAAATCAGTATTGTGTCACCTGGCCTTTCATTTCTAATGAGGGTTTCCAAGGGACTTAATTGCTGTTGCCCATGCAATTGTCAAAGAAAGTACATGTTTATGCATAGTATCCTTGCAAGCAATGCTGAACATTCATTAATCCCTTCTAATCATTTTAGATATTTGGTTCACATCTTCTGGTTTATATAATAAACAGCAGTTCCATATCAACACATTGGCTAGCAACTTACCTGCTCACCAGACTTGCCAGGCTCACCAGTAGAACCCTGAGGTCCTGTCAGACCCTGTCATTTAGATGCATAAAAAAGAGATTAGCATATTGATGTCAATATCTATAACAAAAATATTGTGTGTTGAGTGGATGGGATGGGTAAGATGAGTGGGCACACTCACCTGGAATCCGGGAGGACCAGCAGGTCCCTGTTCACCTCTCTCACCAGAAGGCCCCTTTATCATGAGACACAGTGTAATTATAATTCAAGTAATTATACCTCATTGTTATTGTGAGTATTATTGTAAAGTAGTAGATGGAAGAACAATATAAGTTGAAGCTATATATTTTAATGTTGTATTTATGGCCATTATATGAACATTTGAGACAGTTTGTATAATAGATTAGCAGGACCACTGTTTAAAATGAGACTGAAATAATGTTAAATAACAAGATGCATTATGGGATATTGAAGTGCAACTCACAGCAGGTCCAGGAGCACCAGGGGCACCAACATCACCGTCCTTACCGGGAGCGCCCTATAGTTAAGCATAAAACACAATAGAATAAGGCCCAGACTAAGATGCTATGAACCAAAAAGGGTAAAAGATGACTGTGGTGTTGAAAGCAAAAGCACAGATACTTACGGTGGCACCGAGAGCACCCATCACACCTCTCTCACCAGGTTTGCCACCCTCACCCTGCACAAGGGCAAAAATAAACATCACACTTTTAAAATGTTTTTGTAACAAATGCACACTGAACCAGAACTCAAAAGTTTCTTAGACATAAAAAAATTAGCTATCAAGGTGTGATTGTCTGCATTGTGGATATGCAGTGAGAATACTGACAGTTTATAGTGTAGTTTGTTTCAAACTGAAAGAGTCAAGAGAGTTTAGTGCACTCACAGCAGCACCCTTAGGTCCAGGGAATCCCATGACACCAGGCTGTCCTCTGGCTCCAACGGGGCCAGGTGGTCCAGGGCGGCCATCTTGTCCAGCATTACCCTATTAAATATAAAGCAAAAAGACCTGTGAGCTTTGATCCTTTGATTCTTTCTACAGATATGAATATCTGGGTATGAGATGGTATGTATGAACGAATGGGAAACACTTTACAATAAGGTTTCATTAGTTAACATTAGTTAACTACTTTAGTTAACATGAACTAAGAATAAGTATTTATTCATCTTAGTTCATTTAAATTTAAACATTTACCAATACATTATTAAAATCAAAAGTTGTATTCGTTAACATTAGTTAATGCACTGTGAACTAGCATGAACAAACAATGAATGACTATTTTTATGAACATTAATAAATACTGTAACAAATATTGCTCATTGTTAGTTCATGTTAATACACTAACTAATGTTAACAAATGAAGTGTTACCAATGAATATATGGTATGGGAATGTATTAATTTGGAGGTGATTAACGCCCAGTTTCACAGATAACGCTTAAGCCTAGTCCCAGACTAAAATGCATGTTTGAGCTGTTTTAACTGAAAGCGACTTGCACTGACATATCTTAAAATATGTCTACTAAAGTCTAATCCTGGCTTAATCTAAGACCTGTCTGTGAAACCAGGCCTATGGGTTTGATTAATTTAGGTCTCTTTTTTTAAAGCTGCTTTTGACCGCTTGGATTGAGAAAGAAAAAGCAGCTTTAAAAAAAGAGACCTAAATTAATCAAACCCATAGGCCTGGTTTCACAGAAATTTAGGCTTGATATTGTTGGATTTCAAACACTGGACCCAACCAGTAGTATACTAGACCACTTAAGCACGCATTTGGTTTATCTGTTATGGTGTATTGGGTTTGTAGAGATATTATGGAGAATTGTGTGGGCACTCACAGATGGTCCGGTCTTTCCATCAGGTCCAGGGCTGCCAGGGCTACCAGTCATACCCTGTAAGTGGCATGAAGACAGATGGAGTCAAACACTGACATACTAATACACAATCAATCCCACCAATGATATATAACATTCCTGCTGATGCCAATTTTCTCACCTTGGATCCTGGCATACCAGGTTCACCATTGCGGCCAGGCTCACCAGTGGCACCCTTAGGTCCAACAACTCCAGGGCCTCCACGCTCACCAGGGGCACCCTGTTACAGAGATCAGAAAGAGTTGCACCATTTACCATTGCTGAAATATGATATATGAATATGATAATAACCTAAACAGGCATTTTGCACCAATTTTCTGCTTAGTTGCGAACATAATTTGTATGAAATATTTTATATCTTTTGTAGACCTACCTTGAGACCAGCGGATCCATCAGCTCCAGGGAAACCACGAGCACCAGGAGCACCCTGCACAAAGAGGTGTGTAGAATTGTTATGGTCTATGCCACTTTTAAGGTTATTACTAGTATTTTCGATTATCTGGAGAGGTTTAAGTGTGGGTACATACACGTTCACCAGTGGGTCCACGGGCACCAGCAGAACCGGGCTCACCACGGGCTCCTCTCTTGCCTTCCTCACCAGATGGGCCAGGGGGACCCTGAACTCCTTGGGCACCCTGGGTAAGCACACAAGAAAAAAGAAGATGGTTAGAAATGAAACGATTAGAAATCAATTCTTGTATAATAATTGCTTTGTCAGTTCTAGGGCACTGGTTTTACAAAGCTGTGGAATGTTTCAACTAAATGTGCATGATAAGATTGACATAAAATGTTTTAAAAATGATAAAGAGAGTGACAAAGTTTTCTAGATCAAATAAGTGAAGTTTATACTTACAGCCTCTCCCTTAGCACCAGCCTCTCCTTTGTTACCAGGGGCACCGACCTCACCCTGTAAAATGTAAATGTATTTGTGTGAAATAATTCACATTTTGTTTGAAAAAATGTGGCTGATGATCTGAGAAGATATGGACACTTACGGTGTTACCCTTAGGGCCAGGGGCACCAGAAGCTCCAGCAGCTCCGGGAGGACCACGAGGTCCAGGGAAACCAGGAGCACCAGCAATACCAGGAGTTCCCTGTAGGTGGCAGCAGAGAGTAACAAAGACGGGGGCGTTAATTTAACAACACCAAAGTTCCTATCCAGGAAGAGGAAATATTTTGGCATAAATTAGAACTTTTATCAACAAGAGCATTTGATTAAACCGATACTTACAGGACCACCCTTGGCACCAGCGGCACCATCAGCTCCATTGTTACCCTACAGTAGAAGGAAAGGAAAATGGACAAGGTGGTCAGGACTTATCTACACAAATAATTGAAATTTAGGGCCGAAAAAAATATGATATTATATTTGATGTTTCAAATAATCTACTCACAGCGGGTCCCGCAGGGCCAGCAGGTCCAGGGTTACCAGCCTCACCACGGGCTCCTTGGGGTCCCTCTGAACCACGAGCTCCCTGAGGACCAACCTCTCCCTGGGGAAAGCAAAGAGCAAGAGTGAGATGGGTCAACATAATGAAGAGGCATCTCAATTGTCAATGTAAATGAAAAATTGTGTTTATAATCCATAAAAAACCCTTAAGATGATCAATATCTCTATGACACTAGAAGATAAGTTTCAGCATGATGATTAAATTAAATTAAATCAAGCTCCAAACAAATATTAAGTTAAAATAAATAAACTTTGACCTAATAACACATTTCCAAAGATCGACTCTCGGCCTACATAATCGAGATGATTGACAGAGTTGTTGAGAACACTGACATCTGGCTCTATTGGCTCTAAATACAGTGCCACGGTGCATCCTAGCTATTTGTTTGGTTTTATTTGGAGTTCAAATATGATCAAATATGATTTTTTTTTTTTACCTTAGATCCAGGGCCACCAGGGAATCCTGGGGGACCAGCAGGGCCAGTTGGGCCCTAAAAAAGAAAAAGAAAAGAAATTATAGTGAGTTTTTTACTCATCATCATTTTTCAGATTAATTCATGTCTGGTGGGTTCACAAAAAGAATCTGGTCAGAATCTGATTTTAAATAAAAAAAGGCGACTTACAGGAGGACCAGCAGCTCCAGCGGCACCATCATTACCACGAGCACCCTGAAAAATTGAGAAGCTGTGATTATTTGGAACTAATTCATTATATATTATATTATACATTATATATTATATATATTACAAAGTGTAATCTGCGCACTATAGAGGACAGGACTTAGATAAAGGATTGATAAATACTGCGCTTTATGTTTGAGGGATGCCTTTGATAAAGGCTGTTAAGCTACTGTGAAATGCTCAATATCACTGTCTGTCCTTTGTTAACAAGGTAAAGCACGTCACATCTACAAATTATGTATAACACTGCAACATAAGTCATATATCAGGACAATAATAAAGTACTGATCACTTCAGGGTTATAAGGTTATACGGGTTACTTACAGCAGAGCCAGGAGGACCAGAACGGCCTCTCTCGCCAGGCAGACCACGAGGACCCTGCGAAACAGTTACATTAGAAAGGACAGCGAATGTGAGAGAATCTGCGAGAATTTTTTTTGCAAAATAGCATGAAAGTCATGCTTAAATATGTAAATCGAGTGTGAATAGATTATATTTACCATAGCACCAGGAGTTCCGTTCTCACCAGAGGCACCAGCCTCACCCTAATGGACAAAACAGGATGTTAAGTGGTCTGCTTACTGTGAAATTTAGGTTTAAAGTGTAATACTGATTTTAAATTCAGATTTCACCTTAGGTCCAGCAGGGCCAGAATCTCCCTTAGCTCCATCTAGACCGCTGAATCCCTGAAGTACAGAGGATGCAGGTAAAGATTTAATTAATGTAGGCATAGGTCGATAGTCATCAAACGAAAGGAACCACTTCCTAGAGCTAGAGCACTCACTCTGTGTCCCTTGATGCCTGGAAGTCCAGGGGTTCCGGGGAATCCACGAGCACCCTAGGGAGAAAGAGAAAGGTCTTACAGTCTTTTCTCCTTTTGTGGGTCACACGCCATAATTCTAATAACTAATATAATACAGTGTTTTCATCCTGTGAAGAGCAACACTCACCTGTGCGCCAGAGGGTCCGCGCTCACCAGGGCGACCGGGTTTGCCAGACTCACCCTACAGAGTCAAGAGAGAAACAGATAAGAAAAGGAGAAAAAAAGCTGAATGAAAAAAGAACGAGGCACTGTTTAAACCCTAGAATGAATTATGAGAAATGCATGCTATTTCACTGTCACTGTTTTCTGATGTTTCTTTATCCGTTTCTCTATGATGTTGATAAATAATATAATGCTTGGCTTCCTGAAATCTTAGATGAACAATATAATGTACTATAACAGAGCTACACTGCAATTACTAATGAAGTTAAAAAAAGGTTCTTACATCATCTTAAACCACAATCTAAAAATGACAAATGTAGATTACTTACATCCTCTCCGTTCTTTCCAGGGGGACCAGCAGCACCACGGGGACCCATTGGACCCTAAAGCAGGAAAACCACAGAAAAAAAACTAGGTTAGGGAAAACATTTGTCTATGTGAGTGTATTTTTATGTTTGACATTGTGGTGGCATGAGTGAGTCACACTTTGGCATGTGAATTATGATGAAAAAAGGGAAATATTGACTAAAATGACTTTTTGCTGGCCAGTAAGACACCTCTGTCATACAAATAAAAAGGCTTGACGTCATGCATCCACTCAGTAGAAAAGCAATCTAGGTGTCTGAGGTCAAGAATCATGACCCCTGTACCATTTTGACCTCATTTGACCCAAATGAGTCAAACTGGGGTCACATATGTAAGTAGGTGAGAGTAATATTTATGTGGGTGAATGTTAACGGGTAAAGGGATTGACCTTAGATATTTACTGAGAAAAATCTGTGTGTTTGATTAGATAGATGTACAAATGATTTATTCAGATACTCACAGGAGCACCAGCCTCACCAGATTCACCAGGGGGGCCAGTAAAACCTTGGGGTCCCTGTATGGGGAGGACAAAAAGCACAAATTACAAAAAGCACAAGCCTGAGGAACACTTTTACATGATAGAAGCGAGATTACATGATAACAACAACAACAACAAAAACATTATATTTGCATGATGCATATTTATCTATAAATTAAATTATGATTTCCAATATAGAACTGGTTTAAACATAGTAGATGTCAGGATGATAAGATTTGTAAGAACTGTATAAGCAAAGGAGTACTCACAGAAGCTCCAGGAGGCCCAGGGGCTCCACGGGGGCCCATAGGTCCCTGTAAAAAAGAAACAGAAGATACAGTCAATAAACCTGACAAAGTAACAATTGGTGAACATATTGTTCAAGGGATATTTAGTTTGAATCTACATGCTACACATGCATTGTATTGGTCTACAGTGAGTTCTGTTCAGATCAAGCATATACTAAGCAGCTGATTTGATGCTGTCTGTTAATAAAAATATGAATGGTGATTATATAGAGAGTGGGCATGCATATTGTACATTTATTGAAGTGACATTTGCATCACTCAGGGGTTTGTAGGATGCATGCATTTATAGGAATATGCGTAGGTTTGCATGTGTGCATTTTTACCATGGGGCCTGGGACGGCCATTGCTGCTCCGGATTTCTCATCAAAACCACCAGACATCTGAGGAGAAAAGTTCTGTGGAGGGACAAGGAGAAAAAGCAAAGACCTTGTCAGTAATTTGGACTGGGTCCATTTAGTTCTTACAAAGGATGAGATGAGAGACCCTTTAAAAGGGATATGTGCTCATCTCAGCACAGGACAGGATAAAAGATAACTGAAGGAATCTAGCAAGCTCATGTTCAGGGGCTAATTTTGAGCTTCATCCCAAGATTTGCATGCCTGTGTGCAACTGTAGCTACTGCCCTGAGGGCGCTGTCCACTTTAATGGTGCTGAAATGTGTCAGCCCTGTGACCTGAAGGTCTTTTTAATGTGATTTGATTTCAGATTCTGGCCTAGACCAACTCTAGAAGTTTTGCTCCTGGCCTGAAGTTACATTTAAATCTCACCTTTCACCTATCTGCTGGAGAAATTGAGAAAGTGAGTATTTTCTCACTTTAGGTTAAGATACTTACTCCACCAAGGCCAGGAGGTCCAGGGGGGCCTGGGGGCCCAGGAAGGCCAGGCTGTCCAGGGATTCCGTCATTGCCGGGAGGGCCGGGAAGACCCTGTTTAAGATCAAGGGAAAGAAAAATTAGGATTTAAGGGGATGAGGCAGATGCTTCACTATGGTACAGAAAGGGTTGTACACTGAGAGCAGCTCACATCAAAGCCCTTACAGTTCAAAATGATGCACCACATCTATAGATCAGTCCTTTTTACTTGGTAGAGGTATAATTAGTGGAAAGTAGAGGGCTGATATATAATTCTGTTGTCTTTTTACATTAAATACAGACCAAATTATCTCTCTGTGCCTCATCGCAAAAGCTCACCACGAATACCATAGACAAACTAGACCATCTGCATGTGCTTGTAGCATAATTGAGATGTTATGAAGACATCTCAGAAGTAAAGCATATCATTAGTGCTGCTGCTATTTGCTTATATATATATATATATATATATATATATATATATATATATATATATATATATATATATATAAGCCTATATAAAACCATGCATAGCTTCTCAAATCAACTCAAAATCTCAAATATATATACATATATAGTCTTTAGGAATAATTTATATAAGATTTGTGCAGCGCTAATGACAGCTGATTTGGAATAAAAAAAAATTTGGTCTCCAAGAACTTAAAGATGTTCATCGAGTAAACAAAACCCTTGATGAAGCAATAAAACAGATGCATAAAAAGAGTGAAATATGAACCTACCCTCTCACCCTTCTCACCGGCAGAACCTCTAGGTCCCTAAGAGAGAGTGATGAGCACAAAGGAGTTCATAAGGATTTGTTTTCCCAGATAAGTAACGTAACAACTTTTAACTAGTTTCAAATGAGTTAAAAAGATGCTATACTTATTGCACTATTGATACTGGCCATTTGACAAGATTCTTTTATGAAGCAATGAACTGAAAACTTATTTGAGGCAATATAAGCTGATAAAAGTAAAGCCAAATTTACCTCAACACTGGGTTCCTGGAAATCTATACAATTGAGGGGGGAAAAGAAAAAGAAAAATTAAAACCATATAAAAATATAGATTAATTAGATGCCTCTTATCAATTCTAATCAACAATCAGCCTAACAAGTGAGTCTCTGCCTTTTCCCAATTAGATTTGAGGCCTTGAGCCTTGATTTAGGCCCAGCCTACTAGACCAAGGACCAAGCAAAAAAATAATCCAGTGAATGACCATAAGGCTGGAAGCTTGAAGATCACATTTAAAAATCCAAGGAAGGGGAATGTTGTGGATCCATAAGAATTTCCTCAGACATTTAAATGAGGGGATGTGGGGTTGTTCTGTTTGCCCAAGGTTAAGAAAAAACGGTGCGTGAGAATCAAGGCGTCGTACCGTCGTCTGGGCAGACGGGGCAGCACTCGTCGTGGGGAATCACTGGGTTGGGGCAGTCGGTTGTGTCTTCGCAGATCACCTCGTCGCACATAACGGTGCCGCTGTCGCACACGCAGATTTGGCATGGCTCTGGTTTCCAGACGTCCCTGTCATTGTAGACCTGGCCGTCCAATGTGCAGCTGCCGCCTGTGCCTAAGGGAATAAACGAGTCAAATAGTTGCATGAGTATAAAAGTTTGTTATTTGAGTATGATTTAGTATATTTAATGTCCAGGTGAGCGTGTTTCTTGTCGTCCACGTGAGCCTAAATCAGTGACGGAAGGTGGGAAATGCTGACACCGTATGCACTTTTTGTCGCCTTTAAATAACCTTCAGGTCTCTAAACTGAAATCTTAAAAGGAAAGTGTGAAGGTTTTGGCATTATATCAACTGAAATAAGGCAAACTCTTCGGCATTTTGCTTTGTAAACATTTCACTTAGACGTGGGAACAGAATAGCGGGCGCACCTTTACTTTTGCTTGAAAATGTTTGGTTTGAAAATGACCCCTAGGTGGCGTAGTGCCGTCAGGCCCAGGTTCCATTATTTAGAGGAAAAGGCTTGAGGGGAAATTTCCACGTCTGCTGAAGCTGACCGTCCATCATGAAGTAATTGAAAACTGTCGGCTTGGCAACGACTAACGTTTTCCTTCAGTGGAAAGTCTGCAGGGTCCACATGTGTTTTCAATCATCATAACAGAGGGGGAAAGTGAATGGGATGGGATGGGATGGGGGATTGGCAAAATATGATGTCATTGCACATTTAACCACCAAGTGGCGCTGTGATACTGCCTGAAATAGGCTACGCAAGCCCTTCAGATGGTAAAATACTTAAAGATATTAAAATATTAAAGTAAAAAGAAAAGCAAAACGTTTAAACTAATATTCTTTCTTTATTAGGCTACTGTACAGAAAACCAAGTAGGCTTGTTTTAATGTAGTTAGCAGACTTCACTATCCAGTTTGGAGAGATGCTTATCCAAGAATGAGATCATCTCTTTTTTTGTTTGGGGAAAAACTTTTTTTGTGACTAAGCTGCTTGTTTTTTTTTCACCTGGCCAATTTTATCACTAGGCCAGGACTTCACTTTTATTTCTCTCAAAGTTTTAGGTTCCACATTTTTATCTGTTAATTCTCATTATTGAGCACATTATGGAGTATTTGGTCTTCTCTTCCCTGTCTGCTTTTCTCATTTAGCAGCTGCTGAGGACAACAAATTGCGCGTGGAGGAGAATCCCCAAACCTGTGCCAACTTGTCTCCAAAGGCTCGCGCATGCAGAGCGTGAAAAGGCCCAGTGGGTCTAATGCATATCCAGACTAAGCAAATATTCTTCTCCCATTCCAGAAGAAAACATAATCTATGCTTAAGGTTAGAGGGAAAACGCCTGCATGCCTTTTTTGGTCCTGAGAGAATAGTTTCTCTTGCTGTTTCTACAGCATCACAAAATAGCCTCACTGCTTCACTTTTGCACCCACTAACCTCCAGCAAAGCTTGAAAAGTTACAGAAAAGTTATACTCACGATCATCTTCGCCTTGTCCTCTTGCCAAAAGCACCGTTGCGCTAAGCAACAGCGCCAACCGAATATCCACAAAGCTGAACATGTCTAAATATTAGACATGTAGACTCTTTGAGGCGAGGGAAGTTCTTTTTTTTCCTTTAGACTCCAATCATACACGGTAGGGTCCGGTCTTCTGTGATTCCAATCCAGACCCCAACAGAAACTCCCTACTGCCTAAACCAACTCTAGGTCCTGGCTTTTATACCCCAAACTTTCTGGGAGGCGCCGGGCGCAGCAGATAACTCAAGCATGTTCACGTTTAATAGAATAGCGTCCCTCCTTCACCGGACAGGGGGGCTGTCTTCACAACGTTTTCAGAACTAACATCTAAAGAAACCTGATCTCTTAATAAAAAGGTAAGGGTTTGCTCTCAAAACTTCTTTTTGGCTAAGCTAGGATGTGTGCCAAGGTGACCACCTGCATTGTGGGCATATCACCGGACTTTTGTTTCAATCTTGAATATTCTGGAAAGACCTCTTGACCAAAGACCTTCTTCAGATCAGGACCTGGAGACGAGGACCACGCAATGCTTTCTGAACTAAATTTGTTTTCGTTTCTTTATTCATTTGTATACCGACGGTACAATCTGTTTTTTTTTTTGTAGACAGTCTACTGTAGTCCAGTTCATTTTTTTTCTATTAGTAGATTTCTGCAGCCATCTATCTATCTATCTATCTATCTATCTATCTATCTATCTATCTATCTATCTATCTATCTATCTATCTATCTATCTATCTATCTATCTATCTATCTATCTATCTATCTATCTATCTATCTATCTATCTATCTATCTATCTATCTATCTATCTATCTATCTATCTATCTATCTATCTATCTATCTATCTATCTATCTATCTATCTATCTATCTATCTATCTATCAGCCTATTAGTATTAAAATAGTGATTCCATAGTTATTTATGTTTGTATACAATTTATGTTTTTATTATTTGCACCTGAAATTTTAAGCCACATATACAGTATTTCGTTTTATTTGTTCTATGTAATTGTGTAATTGTGCTTGGTGCATTTTTGAAATGTAAATGCCTTATATTCTGATGCTGATTCAGGATGGACACACTTTCTTGTTAATAAAAGCAGAATAACAACTTTGTTTCCCCCCCATTCTTTTCATTTGTCACCATGAATTCTATCATTTAGGCTTAGGCTACTTGATTTTACGATTGTTGAAATGCCATGTGTTTCAACTCAATTTTAGTCATCGATAATTAAATTCTACGTGGACGAAAAGTTCCACGCACTTATCACTGCAGGGGTGCCACCTTGGCATCAATTTATTTACAACAGCGATTCAAGTTCTTTTTTCAATTTTAGTGGGCAATTATATAGGCTATATGTTTTATTTGTATATTTGTTACAGTGAAAAAAAAACACACTTGTAATAATAACAGAAAGAAAGAAAAACACAAATATGGCCTAGAGACTATATTAACGGAATACCCTCTTAAAAGGTGCACCGTGCATATCCTTAATACGCGGCCACGCACGAGCCATAAAAAGTGATTTGGCATGCGAGCGGCTGCATCTCTCTTCCGCAAGACACGTCGCACCTCGGGAACTGCCCAATCAGAGCTTACGCTCTCCCCCTCTCTCTTCATCTCCATAGCAGTGTCTCATCCAAGAGCTGCGTCTGCCTCCTTATTCCGTTCAGAATAATGAAAGGAGTCGCGAGCCTTGAGAGAAAGGGAGGGAGGGAGGGAAAGAAAGAGAGAGAGAAAACGCCACCTCATCGCTTTCAGGTGCACGTAGGGTCAGTCGCGAGGAAAGCACTTGTGCTACATTCACACACACTATGGCAGGTCAAAGGCATAATGGGAAGGATTTCATGTACATTTAAACTAATAACCTACTAAAAAAAAATATTCTAACAATTGCAGACTATGTTAAGGGGTCTTATTTTTTTTTGTTAAGCAGTTCAGTGTGTGAATGCATGTGCTTAATACATAAATTACGGCACTCAACTTTTCTAAACATTTTTATTTTAGAGTAATAGTTACTTTATATCATTTATTTACATTATTCACTTAGCAGATATATCCAAAAGCAACTTGCAAATAATTAAAAGCGAGCAGAAGAACAAATTATTAGCATTAGTTTTAGTATCACAATACTAAATTTGAGTACAAAAGCTGAAGAATTATAAGTAGAGAAAAGACGAAAGATAGCTTATTCATATTTATTTTTGCTTTCTTTGGTAAAATGCACCAAATCACTGGCGACACTCACTGTAACCGCTCTACAAATCCACAAAAATGAACTGTTTTGCTTATAATTTGTTCCCCCATCCAACAATTTTCACAAAAATATACCAACCAAACATATTTCAAATGAAAGGCATAAAAATGAAACAAGAATGCTGCCAAAGGCTTGCCAAGACCTTTCTACTGAACAAAACAGCAAAAACACATTCATCTACCTATAAATAACTAAAGTCACAGAAACAGACGTATAATTAGTAGTCATATAGCCGACCTTAAGTTATAGACGATTTCTGAAGATTGAAGTCAAGCATATGAGCTTCTCACTGCCAAATGACATTTCAATAATAGTGCCAGTCAGTGGCTACCTTATAAATGTGACAAAAAGTGCACAGTGTTATGCTAAAGACTCATTTTCATGGCATCGTGCACATCATATATAGCATATTTTGCTATTTGTTGTCAAGAAATGTGCAGGAAAGTCTCTTCACACGGCCCTGTCATTTGTCTAAATATAAATGAAGAAATATGCAGCAGTGGCCAAAGTAGACTTGAAAATTTATGAAAATGGATGCAACCGCAAGAAGCCAAGTATTAGTGTTTAGCCTGGGAGAGCAAAGCCTTCTGGGAGCTGTCACATTGTCCAAAGCCAGCATGAGCTGCAACAGAGAAAGAGCCAAGCACAACACAGCACAGACAGCTTCTAAAGATGTGACCTGGAAAAGGCAGCAGGATAGAGGGAAGAAGAAGTACTTTTCATTGGGCCGAAAAATTGATCTTAAACGAGATCTGGTTGGTTTTGTAACAAAACCAATGGTTCGTATGGAACGAGGAGCTACTGTCCAAAATGCATTTACTTCAGTAAACTTAGTCCTGGTTTCACAGACAGGGCTTAGATTAAGCCAGGATTTTTAGTTAAAACAGCTCAAACATGCATTTTAGTCTGGGACTAGGTTTAAGTCTTGTCTGTAAAACTGGAGGTTAGACAAGTAAAAAGGTCCTTTTACTTCATGCAAGATGATAGGCGTCTGTGTCTGGACATTTAAAGGGATAGTTCACCCAAAAAGGAAAAGTCTTTTTTGTTTCATACAATTAAATTCAATGGCGTCCAATGTTGTTTTGGACCACACAGTTCTTCAAAATATCGTCTTTTGTGCAGGTCCGTTTTCCTATTCCACTGCGCCACTTTCCATTGTTTTTCTACGTAAACGCGCCAGACGGACATCTTTAACCATTGTGCTCGCGTCTTACATCTTTTGCAGTGTCTCGCGCATGACACAGTGTTCTCAAAATGTGTTAAACTAAGTTTGACAACAAGAAGCATCTTGCGTTTTCAACCTCAAAAAAATGTGTTCTGTGCAAATGGCCACTTACACATACATGTTTGTAAATGAGCGAATGGGTGAGTTTTTAGATGAACTATCCCTTTAACAAAGACCAAATCTGTTGCATCACGATATCTAGGTATTATTTTAAACCCTCTGAATGCCAACAAACACATATTACTCTGTCATTATCAGCCAGAATCAAGCTAAACACTAGCATTTGATAGGCTACATTCATACTTGAGGAAAAGGGACACGCTGGCGCTGCAGCATTGAGGAGCTTTCTGACCGTCTTGTCATTATACGGCAACCGGCTCGGTCTTGCACGGTCGGAGACTCTGTGCTTTGATAGGCGGGTGTCTGTCCTGAGCAAACAGGTGTTGTGACCCACCCCACGCTTTCATGGTGCAGAAGGCCTGCTCTCCAAAAATACCAGCCTCACTCTACTCTTGCTTCCACAGCTGTTCCTCTTTAGGAAAGTGCTTATCCTCTTTATGGTCACACACACACACGCACACTCAATATGATGAAGGATCTGTGAACCTGGAAATACGGGAAGCATGTGCTAAAGGAATGGGAGGGTGACTGTAAAACACTGATAAATCACGTCAGATGCAGGCCCGCTCATCAGGAGGTTGGGTTTGTTTTATTTTACATTAAAACCTAGTCAAGGCTCTCCTAAGTTAGTCTGTGTAGTTTGGATGATTTTCATCTCAGCCCAATTCTAAAATCTCTGCTTTTTTGATGGAAATTTTGTTGGGTTAGGCAGAGTTCCTCTAGTTTTTAATGGCATGAGGAAACCACATACTACAAACAGATTTTAAAAAACGACACGCTTGATTCTAAATCTATCCGTTTGTGCATTGGCTACCATGAAGACAACAATGTAATCGTTTTTAAGAGTGGCGTCTTGGCAAGAGTACATTTAACCACATGTTTTTGCCAACAATTTATATGTTATGATACCCTTCTCAATATAGTGCCCTTTTATTGACTACATTTTATAACAAATAAGGCTTGCACAAAATAAACTGCACCATAATGGCAGGCGATAAATCAAGAAACTACATTTTTGGGATACATTAAAAGAATGCATGTATTTTGCTGTATTTAGAGCTGTAATTGTGTCTATTATAGCACATACCCCCATGTATTGAAATATAAAGTACACAAATATCTGGTCTTTATGCAATATCTTTAGGTTCCATAATGGGATGTGTAAAGTTCTTAAATTCTGGTGATACTCGAAGCTCTTGTAGATTTCAAACACTAGATTTAAACATTAACAACTGTATCTGTGCAGGAACGGTGGCCTGTATTTACTGGATTTTCGGAAGATTGTATTGAAATTTAAGCTCAATCCAGAGACAATGGGGGAAAAATATCTCCTGGCACAGGAATGACGGCTCACCAGATACTGGAGTAAGAACTCTACTAAAATGGAAATGCAGATGAGAATCTTTGGAATGGAAGAGGAGAAATATTTACATTTGATCCTGAAATTGGTGACACGTTACCATAAGGTTTGATTCATTAACATTAGCTGATACATTAGGATTCATGAAATAACAATAGATTACTTTTTTTTTTTTTTTAAGAAATGCTTTTATTCAGCAAGGATGCTTTTAATAGATTAAACGTGACAGTAAATACATTTATAAAGTTACAAAAGATTTATATTTCAAATAAATGCTGTTTTTTTAAACTTTCTATTGATCAAAGAAACCTGAAAAAAATGCAACAGGGTCCACACTATTATTAAGCCGCACAACTATTTTCAACTTTGATAATAACAAGAGATGCTTCTACTGTTTTTTCGTTCAAATACGTGCAATTCTTGGTGAGTATAAGAGACTTTTAATAATCTTGTCAATCCCAAATGTTTGAACGGTTAAGAATTACTGTAGGAAACAGCTAAAAGTCAATAATGATAATAATATAATTTTAAAATGATAAGCAATCATTGCTTCTCAAACTGACTTGGGTCTCTGTGTTTCACTGCTGTCTATATACAGTACATACTATACACAAAAATAGATTTAGGGAGCATCCCTAATGATAAAGAAATGAGGAAACATGAAGAAGTCATGTCACTTCCATGTCACGCCTCCCTTGTCCTTCTCAGGCTGATTTCTGTAGTGTTTGTGGTGGATGCCTTCAGCGTTCACGGAGTTTACGGAGCTACAGTGGCAGAAAGGCACAGCATTGAAATAGAAACTGGCATTTTCAGAACCTCCTCGTCTGACCCTGGTCTTTGTAATCTATAGTTCTGTGGTCAGAGTCTCGTCGAGGTCAGCTAGTGATTATGGGTGGAGTCCCACTGGATTGAGAAAAGAGGTTAGTTCTGAGTAGGGACAAGATTTCTTTCTTTCCTTCTTTCCTTCTTTCCTTCTTTCTTTCTTTCTTTCTTTCTCTTTCTTTCACAATACAATAATAGCTGATGAAGTTTGCAGACGGCCGGTTGCTTGCTGACTGATGGACTGACGGAGGAGTGATTGTGAGGCAGACACAAAAGACTCTAATGTGGTCAAATTGTGGCTGTAAATCTAGGTTACTAAGAAAATATGCCTCCACTTAAATTACGTCTTTGAATGAAGGTTATTTACACAAGATAAAATCAACAGGTTTGAGTTCATGGTAATACTTGATCAGTCAATGGCTTCCTGACTGAAGTAGGTGTGTTTCGGAGAGTTTGTGAACTTCTATACTGTCTTAAGTCGGGTTCACACTGAATGATTTTGGCCAAATTTCGACATATTTTGAGAATCCTAAAAGATTCCTCTGATCCTAGGCCAAAATCTGACAAGCTTGACATGTTCGCTGACAGTCAATTTATAACAGTAGCAATAAAATTTGACCCACAATGAAATTCTGTCAGATGTTTTGAGGCACAGCCCTGCAGTGCGGCTTCTCCAACGACAACTGTCAAATCAAAAACCAATAGGATCTTGAATTCAAAAACAACCATACTTTCACTAGAGCAACTGATTAAGATGCATGCATGTTGCTTTTGAAAGTATTTTTCCCACCATTCATAAAACCTTCATGTTTCTGAAGTGAACATGATTACAGAACTTAGCTAAACGGTCCATTAAAACGTTCAAAAACACTACGCGTACTACACAGTGTTGAAGGCTTATGAATCCCCTGTGAACAGCTGCTTTTTCATCACTCATAACAGGGTCCTAATGAGTACACTGTAGCTGTCCATGCTGACTGCCTGAACCAAAAGGTGCCTCTCTTTGAAGACCTCGCTTTTATGAACGGAAGCAACTCGTTTGAAGAGCTGTTAAAGGACACGTTTGCTGGGAGCATGGCTGCAAACACACACACACACACACACACACACACACACACACACACACACACACACACACACACACACACACACACACACACACACACACACACACACACACACACACACACACACACACACACACACACACACACACACACACACACACACACACACACACACACACACACACACACACACACACACACACACACACACACACACACACACACACACACACACACACACACACACACACACACACACACACACACACACACACACATCTGCAGGGCAGGAACCCGCACACCAGGCAATGAAGCATTAAAGCTCAGCTTTAATGAAACACTCCACACCTGAGGCAAAGCTGCTCTTCTTTCACCTTTCTCCACTTCTATCTATCTAAAAACAAGCCTGAGTTTCTATCATCTAGAAGATTTGTGGTAGTACAGCAGGAGAAAGTGAAATATAATGGCTTTACCTGCTGGAAAACCCAGCAAAAAAACAGCATTAATTGCATGCTTGTCCAGGCTGGTTTATGCTTTTTACACAAAAGAAAAATTATTTTTACATTTATGCACACAGATACGTAGAATGACAGACAGATGATAGATAGAACAACAGATAGAACGACAGATAGATAGATAGATAGATAGATAGATAGATAGATAGATAGATAGATAGATAGATAGATAGATAGATAGATAGATAGATAGATAGATAGATAGATAGATAGATAGATAGATAGATAGATAGATAGATAGATAGATAGATAGATAGATAGATAGATAGATAGATAGATAGATAGATAGATAGATAGATAGATAGATAGATAGAACGACAGATAGATAGATAGATAGATAGATAGATAGATAGATAGATAGATAGATAGATAGATAGATAGATAGATAGATAGATAGATAGATAGATAGATAGATAGATAGATAGATAGATAGATAGATAGATAGATAGATAGATAGATAGATAGATAGATAGATAGATAGATAGATAGATAGATAGATAGATAGATAGATAGATAGATAGATAGATAGATAGATAGATAGATAGATAGATAGATAGATAGATAGATAGATAGATAGATAGATAGATATCAAATATCAGACTGACATCAAAGACACATAAATCTGAATGATTTGGCCAGATGGGTTCATTTCATAATTCTTCATTGGAAAGATGGACACATTTCAGAGGTTAGATGCACTACTATCCCTCTCTCTACTTGTAGCAGCTTGTAGACAGATGGTTCTTTTGGCTGTGCTTGCCCAAGGCACTGCACAAGAAAAAAATTAAGTTTAAAGCAGGTACCATAGCTGCCTTGTTACGCAGGGGCCTTGCAGTCTGGGGGGGTCATTTAAGCATCAGGAAAAGATCAATACATTTATGTCCAACAGTGTGTAAAAATTTACTGTTCCTTCCTCTAAATATAAACTGAAGCCAACCTAAAATTAACGCCCCCATAATAAACCAAAGACATTGCAATTTCTTTGCTCCATAATAAGGGAGTAAAAAATGCACACTGCTCAAATTTACGTGTTCTGTCTGTCTGTCTAATTCTACTTCCTTGCATTAAAATTGGAATCGCAATTCTGCACACCGATTTTGCTATTCAATTCAAATTCTGGAACTGAACTGCAATTTAAAAGGCAATCTTAATTTAGGTCTGAATGTTGTAGAACCTTCACACCAACACTTTTTAAATTATTTTTTTAAACATGCCACTTGACAGGTAACACACAATTAAAACTGCACACGTCTGCATATGCACCGTGTTCACGCTGTGTGTTTCAGTTAGTGTGTGTTTATTAGCTCTGTGAAGTGCGCGTTTGCTTGTTTGCGTGTGCATTTTGCATATGTGTGCCAAACAGTGGCTTCTGGGTGTGAGGCACACTTCACAAGCTCCTGTTAGAAGTTAAAGAGCAACGAGAATGTGTTAGTTGGCGCCTGTGCTTAGTAAGACACTTCTGTAGCTCAGCAGGTGAGCAGTCACACACTTGCATGCTTTTACAACATCATATCTCACTCCAGAACCACAATGCAGTTTAACAGCTTACAAAAACTAAGCATGCAAAAAGTGCTGAACTCTATCTATCTATCTATCTATCTATCTATCTATCTATCTATCTATCTATCTATCTATCTATCTATCTATCTATCTGTCTATCTGTCTGTCTGTCTGTCTGTCTGTCTGTCTGTCTGTCTGTCTGTCTGTCTGTCTGTCTGTCTGTCTGTCTGTCTGTCTGTCTGTCTGTCTGTCTGTCTGTCTGTCTGTCTGTCTGTCTGTCTGTCTGTCTGTCTGTCTGTCTGTCTGTCTGTCTGTCTGTCTGTCTGTCTATCTATCTATCTATCTATCTATCTATCTATCTATCTATCTATCTATCTATCTATCTATCTATCTATCTATCTATCTATCTGTCTGTCTGTCTGTCTGTCTGTCTGTCTGTCTGTCTGTCTATCTATCTATCTATCTATCTATGTCTGTCTGTCTATCTATCATCGTCTGTCTGTCTGTCTATCTATCTATCTATCTATCTATCTATCTATCTATCTATCTATCTATCTATCTATCTATCTATCTATCTATCTATCTATCTATCTATCTATCTATCTATCTATCTATCTATCTATCTATCTATCTATCTATCTATCTATCTATCTATCTATCTATCTATCTATCTATCTATCTATCTATCTATCTATCTATCTATCTATCTATCTATCTATGTCTGTCTGTCTATGTCTGTCTGTCTGTCTGTCTGTCTGTCTGTCTGTCTGTCTGTCTGTCTGTCTGTCTGTCTATCTATCTATCTATCTATCTATCTGTCTGTCAGTCTATCTATCTATCATCTGTCTGTCTGTCTATCTATCCATCCATCCATCTATCTATCTATCTATCTATCTATAATCTATCTGTCGGTCTGTCTGTCTATCTATCTATCGTCTGTCTGTCATAATGTGAGTTTCCCCACTTTTCGATTGTTTTACTTCAATGAAAGGTTAGAATTTTTTAATGAAAGATCAAAAGGATAAACAATGCAGATTTATTTTCACAGCCGCCTTTGCTCATATTTACCAAGGGTGCCAATATTAGTGGAGGGCACTGTACATTAGATTTAATCGTTGAAAAAAAACAAAACATTTTTTTTTAAATATTGTGTGTGTGGGGGGTTCTGTGATGTAAATATCACAGCATGTATCAAAGCACCATAGTATTCAATCTCTACCATGGCACTGCCACAGAACTTTTTTGTAAGGAGGGTGATGTGGATACACACCTGCAGAAAGGAAATGATGGGGATTCAAAGCCCTCTACCTCCACACAGACGGCGTGTTTTACTTCACTCGCCGTCTGGCCACAAGGCACTACCATGGCATCCCTTCTGCTTTGATAATCTCTTCACGTTCCAGACTAATGACAGGGTGAAGGTGGGTGGTGGTGAAAGGGGGGATCTCGCTCCTGAGTGCCGGTCTGGAGACGACTGTAAACGTCTGTCATTAGAGCAGAGGTAAAAATCATCCCACACAATTACAGGTGCCCTCTGTACACAGAGACTGGAGAGAAATGCTGGGCTCTGGGGAACAGGTGGTTGAAGACACTTAACACTTGCAACACTTCAGATAATCTAATTTTTTATGCTTTTAGAATTTGAATTTAATTGAATAACGGTCATATATACTCGGCAACGAAGAAATGTCCTGTTGTTCAGTTTGTGTATCAGTTGTTGAATCTTTTTTGAATCTGATTTGGGAGACCAAATCAGTTTGGTCTCCCATGTCAATTTGGAGGATGTTTCTTTTTTTGTTGAGTATATTTAATGTACTCAGGCACTTTATTATTATAATTATTTCCACAATTTTCAGAAAATGATCAGGATGAAACCTGAGATGAAAATGAAGAGCTAAAGTTCGACATTTCTTAGAATTAATCTGCTGATACTCACTCATGTGTGTGCTACTGTTTTCCCTCCAAAATGATGTCACTTCCTGGTGGATGATGTCATTAGGGGTCTGTCTTCAGCTAGTTAAAGAGATATTACAAAAGACACGATTGAATATGATTACAACTATTATAGAAAGAAATGTTGATTTCCAATAAAAAACATAATACTGTTACATATTTTAAAACACTCTAAAAAATGCTGGGTTAAAAATAACCCAAGTTGGGTTGAAAATGGACTAACCCAGCAATTGGGTTGTTTTAAGCAAACATTTAACCCAACTGCTGGGTTAAAACAACCCAATTGCTGGGTTAGTCCATTTTCAACCCAACTTGGGTTATTTTACAACTAGCATTTTTTAGAGTGTATCAACAAGAAAACTTGTTTGTTTTTAACATTTCCAGTAAAATAAAATAAAAAAATAAAAAACCTGGAATAGTTTTTAGATCTTAGTTCATAGTACCATCCATAGCAACATCCAAAAAAAGCTAATATGATTACTAACTTTAAAAATGTAAATTTTAATACTTTATCCAATATACTAAGACATATAGAGTATGATGGGGGGAAGGAAAGCAAATATTAGGAACCACCCAAATACTATTACTTGCACCAAATATTTTTATTTCAACATGGACTCAGATCAATAATAGTACATGTACTTTTGAGTTTTTATTGACCTTTTTATGTTATTTGCACTGTTTTATAGCTAAGGAAAGACATAGAGTAGTTGAGGAAACTGGGAGTCTGTCCACCCTCTGTAGTAAAACACTGCAGGTATCCAGTGTTTGGGATAAATTTGACTTCTCCCCCCGTGATTATTTGTGTTGGTTAGAAAAGAACAGCTCTGTGGTTGGAGGAGGAGACAAGGCCGTGGATAGCCACGTCTCCATGGGCATCTGCTGACAGAGGACTTATAGGGATTGGAACTGAACGATTGGAGGATTTCAAGAAGCTGCTTAGGTGAGCTTCGCCTCCAGGTTCGATTCCTGCTGTTTTCATTTAGTTGAGACCAGCCGTTCTTGATGCAGTCCACCTGATATCACTTAGTTTAGCCCTACCTGCCCTCCCTGACAAAGGCTCCGGATGCTTGTTATGCCAGCTCTCAACACAAACACAGACAGCTCTAATGATTGGGCACGCTGGAGGCTGCAAAGCATTATGGAGCTGTGTGTGTGCGTGGATGTAAGAGCCGCCCAAGCTGGCAAAGCTGAAAGAATCGAAGTGGAGGCGTCTTCCGTGCAGTTCACCGTTCACTGGGAGGGCAGCTGCAATTTTGACAAATATTCAGACCGTTTAGTCAGTACAATCTATGCAGTCCTTGTAAGAAAAGGTTCAGAATATCAAAATTAATGTGGCATGAGCTTTTGATTAACATACATTATTGGTCAACCATGGCTGC
The DNA here is from genome assembly GCF_949357685.1 of Gobio gobio. Classification (NCBI taxonomy): domain Eukaryota; kingdom Metazoa; phylum Chordata; class Actinopteri; order Cypriniformes; family Gobionidae; genus Gobio; species Gobio gobio. The sequence continues at coordinate 43,038,327 of NC_137097.1, forward strand.
TCACAGCTCACACCAGAAGCGAACAAGGTTAGGAGGGTTAAGGGACGACCTACAGAGAGAGACGAGAGAAAGAGACATGTAATTTACCAAAAGAGCTTGAAAGAGTAGAAGCAGGATTCTGTTTTACTTTGGTATAATTTAATCTCCTTTGCCTTGGACTGATTATGTGTTTTAGGTTTAGGCGAGGCTTCTTGTCTTTGGCTCTTGATACTTTTTTCTCTTTTTCTTTCTGTTTCTCTCTATCCTGTTAAGGACAGTATTATAAGATTGCTAAATTCGTTCCACCAGTTTAGGTTCAGTGGCCAAACTTGAACTATTACCATGCAGGGCACAACAAATTACCATCCGTAAAAAGTACTTTAGAAGCAATTAAGTAAGTCAAGTAAGATTATTACTCCAAATTCATTCTTGAGCTTAATGCAGCAAGGTCTGTTTTTATAAAAGACCACCGCTAGAAGTGACTTGCAGTGCACCATATGAGATGTGAGACTTACAATAATTTAATGTGACTCAAAATGCCAAAAAGGCATCACATAAAATGGCACGTCTTTGTTATGCAAGTAAATGTAAGGTAAAGTAAAAATAAATACTTAAGGCTGAAATTATATATAAATCATCATTTGAATGCAATCTGAAGCGGCTGAAACAGAATTAAAATTAGGATAGTGTGAGGTGGAAAGTATCAAATGAACAGTTTTGCAGACACAATGCAGTTATTTTATGGCACTTTTGCTACATTATTTGAGGACCACAGGGCTAACGAGTGAGAAGGAGAGATAGAAACGGAAAGAGACAGAGAGTGAGTGAGTTTATGGAAAGTATGGCAACACTTTGCGTTTATGCTGCCAGAAATGACAGCACAGAAGGAGGACACGAGGCAGTAAACCCAGTATCACCTAAAGTAAATGGTAGGAGATGAGGGGAAGAGATGAGGATTTCAGGAATGTAGGCATGAGAGAGAGAGAAGCAGAGGGAAAATAAAGTATTTTCACCCTCCGACCACATGAATGCATCTACGCTGCTACTGTATTTGTCAATAATTAAGATGAGCTCGTGTGATCTTTGTGCCCAACTACAGGTTGCAAAGGCAAACGATACATTAGATTATGGCTTGTGATGCATTAGATTTTGAACAAAACTACATTCCCACAAATGTGCACAAAGGCCAACATGACATATTGATAATTATGCAGTGTTATATGATGTAATTTCACTATTTATTAGGCCTGCATGTAAAACTCAGAAAATTTCAGGAGAATTCAAGTGCGAATTCAAGAATTTGAAGTACAATTTTTTGTGACAATGTAAAAGTCTTTAATGTCACTTTTTTAATTAATTAACACGTCTTTGCTGAATAGAAAAAAAATCTCACTGACCCCAAACGTTGAACAGCTTAGTGCAATTATAAGAAGTTGTGACAATGCACTTACTACACTGAACAAAATTATATTTTAGAGTGTCCTTTTATTGTGGCCAGCCTAAGGCACACCTGTGCAATAATCATGCTGTCTAATCACCATCTTGATATGCCACACCTGTGAGGTGGATGGATTATCTCGGCAAAGGAGAAGTGCTCACTAACACAGATTTAGATTTGTGAACAATATTTGAGAGAAATAGGCCATTTGTGTACATAGAAAAAGTCTTAGATCTTTAAGTTCAGCTCATGAAAAATGGGGGCAAAAACAAAAGTGTTGCGTTTATAATTTTGTTCAGTGTGTGTGATATGTCGTATTCAAGGCTTAAGAGAACTGTGGGTATTTTTATACAGCAAACAGAAGCACCTTGCAGGACACTGGACACAACCATTTTCTCTCCACTGTAGGGTAGGACAGGGGAAGTCAGAAGGTCATGAAATATTCCAACAAAGTGGATGGAGAGCAGATAAAGGGGAAGAATACAAGAAGGTGTTGTTTCTTCTAATTGAGTGCATGTGTTGTCAGGAAGTCAAGCAGATGTCTAGTCTCATACTGTTTCCAGCATAACAAACCGTAACTGCAAAATTCAATGAGCAAAAAACATAAAATAAACACATGCAGCAGAAAGGTCTTTAAACACTAAACATGTATCAGGAATATTGAAACGATAAATTCTTGCAATGATGAAGTTAATATTTACAACATTCGGCGATCAAACACAAGCAGTTGTGTTTAAATGGGTCTGTTTGGAGAGAATCTATCAAATTTTCATGACTTTGTAGCCTCCGGTTTTGGGACTTTTATTCACTCTGCCACAACTTGATTCTCCATTATAAACACACAAAACCTTTAATTAATGATGCACAGAGGATGCATTCACCTGGATCTAAGCTTCAAGAGCACATTTAACGTGTGCAGAAATGAAAAACGGTCATCATCTACTCACTCTCATCTTGTTCCAAACCTGTTTGACCTTCTTTTTTCTGTTTTGAGTAATATCCTGGCCAAAAGCTTCCAAATAAAAATGGGGTTGAAGGCTGCAAAATGACAAAAAAATATTGTTCACAATATTCCTAAGCTGGTTTTCTGGTCTTATTTGGTCTGTAGGCCGATGAATGAAGCTTGTTCTTTAACATGCCATTTATAAATCATTCTGAAAATCACCACTTTCAATTTTTCCAACTCTTTATACTGGGAGCATTTTGCCCACACTGTAAAAAGTAATCAGTTGACAACTTAAAAAATTTAGGAAACCTGTTGCCTTAAAATTATTAATAAACACGCGTAATTTAATCAAGTTCACATAACTAATTTTTTTCAATTACGCATGAAGTTTATTCACTTAAGTTAAGTCAACTGATCACTTTTTACAGATCAGCCTGGTCTGTTGGCTGGTTTTAGAGGGGTTTCAGACAGTTTTTTGCAGGTCAGTTTATACTAGGTTCTTAACCCAAGACCAGCAAATGGTTTTAATCAGATTTAGGCAGAGTTTTTTTAGTAGATAAGTCTCAGAATAATCAATAAAAATAAAAAAAATTCATATAAGCTAACTTGTGGGAGTTTATGAATGGATCGCAAGACCTTGTACACTGATGTTTACTGACAAAACAGTTATTTGAAAATATTTGATCTCTCCTCATTTTGTACATTAGATATGCAGTCATCATTTTAAGTGTCCTGGCAACCTCATGTTCTCAGCAGCCTCTCTAATTTAGATTTAAAAGGCCAAGGAATGAGGCTTGTTCTTCAACATGCCATTTATCAGTCCTTCTGAGAATCACCACTCTCAATTTTTCGAACTCTTTCTACTGGGAGCACTTTGCCCAGACCTGCGTGCTGCTGGAAAAATGTCTTGCTGTAAAGCTATTAGTCTCTCCCTTCCCCCTTTCTGCAGTGTTCCAGCCGGGAAAATTAGTCAGGGAGTGAGCTGAACTCTACGTCTGCAGAGAACATTACCTCCCCCTTTCTCTCTCTCTCTTTTTCTCAGGCTCTTGAAATGCGCAGAAGAGAAAAGACAAAACTATATTGTGACAATAATGGTCATGGATAGGAAATTTCCAACAACTTCCAGGTGCATTTTAGTTATATTTCTGGTAAACAACCATATGCAATTGGTTTTCCAAATCTGTCCCAGAAGAGAAAGGTGATGCGGAGCTGAACGTTCAAGGGTAAATGCAGACCATGAAGAACCAGGCCGTCACTGTCCCTTTAGGAAAAGCATAAACGTTGCCTTCTAGATAGTGTTTCACTCTCCAGCAGAAAGAATTCCTTCCCATAGGCTAGTTTATCTGACTTGAGAGGCTGTCTGGCACTGAAGTCCTCCTCATACCCTGGAGGGGGAGACTGGGTGATTCATTTCACGAATATGTACACACATTTTCTCTTGCCTGCTGATCTATTGTAGAGGGCTGGGTTTGAAAAAGTGAACGCAAACTCTAGGAGGAGCCAAGAAAAATTCACCATGGTGTCAATAGATGTTACTCAGTAACGCTTTTATACTATTTATTTTGCTTCCTTGCACTTAAAATATGGACTTTGCAACCTGGTACTAGGTGAGAGTAAGAGTGAACAGTTAAATGTGACTCTACAGCAGTGTTGGTCAACTTCAGAGTGTAAAAATGGTTCCCCTTTTGATTAAAGAGTTTAAATGAATGACAAATTAATGACAGGAATATATGTGTTTAATCTGAATACATTTTCATTTTATACATTTTCATATTTCTAATTGTCAGTTAACAAAGTCATCGGCACAAGGTTAAATTAGAATTAAATGTACATTGTGTACAAAATAAATGAAAATAAAAAGTACTGTAAATGAATGAATGTATAGCATTTCAAGCAATGTTTGTGGGTTTTAATTGTTATACGCAACGTGCAAAAAGGTGAAGAGGAATCAATAACGATGCCACATGAAAGCTGAAGAGCTGCTATTTCCTGTGTGTTTAACAGCTTGTCCGACTGTTTTGAGTTTCACTGGAGGATCTGCTTAGATCTGTGTGGCGCCTCGAACTTTGAGTCTTAAAATTCAGAAGTAGAGAGTTAAGTTTACAACAGGAAAGAAGAATGACTTAATTAGCCTTTAGTAGCTGTTTGCAGGAATATATTGGAAATACAAACACATGTATTTGTGAAAAGGCATTCAGCTTAGTTTAAACCCATTTCAATAAATATTGGTGGATAAATTAATAGTTAATAGGTTCACTACACTTCGTGATAAGTTCTGTGTATTGCTGTTGTCGATAGGAGCTGTTTGGGTCTATTTTTTATCTTGATGCCTCCTAAAGAGCTCTTTGATCCTAGTTGACCTTTGACCTTAGGCCAACTGGGACTCTGGCAACAATATTCAGAGAGAAAAAACATGATCCAAGAAAAACAATCAGGATGGTGAATCACAGCGTGTGGAAATATGAAAGCTTAGGTTAAATGGCAGGGAGGGGAGCTCACGATCAATATAACTGTGAAATCATCATAAGCCATCCAACTAAGGACAGGATTATCTGGATTATTTCCTTTTAAAGGTATAACCTATGTAATCTTTAGTGCAGTAAAGCTGCCTGCAGTGCAATAGGCAACCCCAACATATCACGAATGGAGAGAGTTAGGCCAACTTCCTCTGTCAAGCCCACTCTTTCCTCTGCGTCTCATTTGGTCCATCACCCCTTCAGAGCAAACAACATTCTCCATTCTGCAGTGGCCATTACATCAGCTGTCGGGAGGCTGTTGAGTCAGCTTCAAATCAAGCCCAAGTCTCTGTGTGTTAGAGAGAGAGTAAGAGTGAGAAGGTTTGTTTATTCCTCTCAATCCCCGTTTCCCATTCAGAGAGAAATGTTAATTTCAAAAGATTAACAATTAAAAACAAAAGATAAAGTAGGTGAATAGGTGTATTAAGAAAGGGTAAAAGAAGAGAGAAAAGAGAAATAAGGCCAAATTTCTTTAAAAAAAAAAGGGGTTTAGGAGCTGACAGAATTGTTTTGGAATTATTATTGTTTATTTTCAGCCTTTTTTGATGGTAAGAGAGGAAATAATGGGGAGAAAAGATGGGAAATTGAATAGAGAAATGTAAGAGGATGCGAGCCAGATTCAAACTCACAGCACCCATATGAGCACCAATGTGCAATATTGAGGACATGCACTAACTGTCAGGCCACAGTTCTTTCCCACGCACAGCGCATAGACACACTGAGGTCAAATAAAAGAGGCAGAGCCTAAGCTGTTTCTCGACCCTTTTACAACTATTCATACAATAAAATATGCAAATGTAACATTCATCACCATAACCATTCATATATACTCTAGTTTATGTAATAAAAAAAAGTATGAATACTCAAACGCATACGTAAACTCCTCCATCGCAGGGCCGTTGAAAAACTCAAAAGCTCTGCTCCACTTTTAGTTCTGACTGACTGGTGATGCTGTTGTGCCCAGTGATAGTTGGGTGATTTTTCCTCGCCACTTCCTGTGAAGTGATGTATCGATGTCCCCTTATGTCCCCCTTGTTCCCTTCCGATTGGCATCTCACTTGTATGCGATTGAATGAATACCCTGTGAAGTCCACTTCGCAGTTCACTTACAGACGAATGGATCTCACCTTGATACTCTTTCTTCTTCTACTGTGCATTATTTATGCTGTCTTCACAATTACAAGAATTATTGTTTTATTTGATATTTTATAAAAAAAAACGTTTAGGGTGCATGTACTGACTGTACATCGTTTTTTTAAAAACCAATCTGTATAGCCAAACTACATTTAACTTTTAAAAAAAATTTTTTTTTTACACATATTAATTAAATATGAAAAAATTTAACTTCAATTTTGACATGTTTATTTTTTCATTTAATGCTAATTTTCACATCAGTTCAAAGCTCCAATAGTTTCCTTTAGTTTCTATTCTGTTATGGCATGCATACTCACTCACTGTTTGTATATCTAGACTCAAATGCATCTTTATTCTTTGGCGTTTTCAAAGTAACATTTGATAGAGTTATCTTTGTTTTATTTATGTATTTTAGTGTTTTGTAGTTTACTTCAATCACTTTGGTCAGCTTTGCTGTTTAACTGTGCTATATAAATAATTTTTACTTGCTATTCTATAATCTATTCTATTCTTGCTGGGACAGTTTTTAAACACTGCACAACCCTTTAACCCAGGGGTCTCCAAACTCGGTCCTGGAGGTCCACTGTCCTGCAGAGTTTAGCTCCAACCCCAATTAAAACCCCTGAACCAGCTAATCAGTGTCTTACTTGGGCCTAGTTAGACACTGATTATCTGGTTCAGGTGTGTTTATTTGGGGCTGGAACTAAACTCTGCAGGACAGTGGTCCTCCAGGACCGAGTTTGGAGACCCTTGCTTTAACCCAAAGGTTTGGGTCTTTCTATCTTTTATCTCACTTCCACGTGGTCTGCAAATATCCAAAATACTTTGATAAAAAGGCCTACGCTAAAACACCTGCCAGAAATAAAGGAAAAAGGTCAGGGGAGGAAAGAGAAAAATGGAGAGCGAAAGCTGGTTTAGATGTGTCAGGGCATTTAGGAATATGTCCCACCCATAAAAGCCATAGGCCCCGCCCACTGCTCCACCCAGCCCTCTGCGGCAGAAGCTTTACAGGAAGCAGCATTCTGGGCTAAGATCCCTCTGTAGCCACGTCTCGAATGGCTGGAGCCCAGGCTCACAGGCGGCGGACAATAGTAGGTTTCAACCACAGAAAGTTACCATTTACAGTCCCTTTTCCTTCTCCCTAACTGGATCTGGAACTCAAGAGATTGTCTAAATCTCAGCATGTGTTTTGAAAAGGGACCTATAAAGTCCTGTAGCCTCCATACCTATGAGTACATCAACCATTTGCTTGAATACAGTTTTTCCTCCCTTTATATTTCAACGCACATCTGTTTGTGCTTACAGTGACGTTGCCAAGGTGATCCTCCAGTGCTAAAGAATAGGATAAATCCCATCCCTCTCTGCAGCCACATGTGAAATCCAGGCAGAAGGCATGACGGGAAAAGGGCCATCAGACGTCTGGTAGGGGGGAGAATTAAGAAGTGGGTGGGATTTGCTAGAAGCCGGGGTCAAAGTTCAAACCCTTGAAGGTCAGCGTTGGCAGCTGCTACAGAGGCCTGGGCGGCTTTCTTGCCCTTAAAAAATGTGCAGTGACACCATCCCATAATATACCAGTAAATTTTAACTTAACTATAAAAAAATGATTGTGCGAAGTTGTACTGAGTAAAAAAAAAAAGTTTTTTCTACTTCAAAATTAATTCAACTTGCCGTTTCTTTGTAACTGAAATCTACTTGCAATTTCTGAGTGAAAAATGTTTCTATAATCGAGCTCCTGGAGGGCCACAGAGCAGTGGAGTTCAGCTAATAAATGTCTTACTAGGAATACTAGAAACTTCCAGTCAGATGTGTTGAGGCAAGTTGGAGCTAAGTGGCAGGACAGTGGCCCTCAGGGCCAATTTTGGACACCCATGTTCTACAACCATTTTTATTTTTATTTCAGTGTTGGAGAAAAGTTTGAAATGTATCCAGCAACTTCTTCATAAACAAATGCAAATACCTGTATATATTCTCTCAAACCAGGTCCAGGATCAGTCTTTCCTCTATTATGTTGAAGACTGAAGATGTGAGAAACCTGGTGACAGACCTTGTGGTTCTCCCCAGAGAGCTGTACATTTCAGACTGAGATGCAGATGTTTCTTCCATCAGACTGTAGCTCCTCCTTTCCATGGGTGATGACCCTGCACATGGCCGAATACATACAATCAAGGGTTGAGCACTAACATACCAGCCCAAGCAATTGGCAACATGGCACAAAGTGGTCACTCTTGGCTGCAACAGCATACCAACTTGTTTTGATTCTTTATAGGCCACGATCAAAGACAGTTAAAGGCTTCTTGGTGTACGCCCTTAAAATTAGTTTTAGCTGAAACTGGTATGCAAATTATATACTAAATTATATACTGAGTGAAAGTCAAGCAAAATACATTCGATTTAAGTTTGCTAAATGTGCTAGCATTTCAGTGAAGCATATCTAGATGTAAACAAATGGGCTCAAATGGAATAATCCAGCAAAACATGTTAAATTCTTGTAATATTTCATAAAAATATGTTCATATATGCATGTGTATATCTTTATGGAATATTACAGTAATACAATACAATACAATAAGTAAAAACACTTTACAATAAGGTCTCATTTGTAAACATTAGTTAATGCATTAGCTAAAAATATATTTTTAAAGCATTCTTTTTTTTAATGTAAGCTAATAAAAATGGTTAATTGTTTGTTAATAGTGCATTGACCAATATTAAGAAATACAACTTTGATTTAAATAATGTACAAGATGGAAAACTATTTAGCTTAATGGAGCCCTTTGTCAATGTGTTGCGTGGCCGAAATGTAGTGACTTGGGTAGGGGAAGAAATGACTACATGCCATGTGTCACGTGTTAGCAGAATTACGAGACTCTATAGTTCAAGCTTAGCTTCTGCTTTTCGTGGCCCTGACCTGCAATCAAGAATAAACAGTCTCGGCCCATTACAGCCTGAGAGCAGGAGCCCATGAGAAAGAGGGATTTGCTCAACAAAAAAAAAAAGCTTCCACTTTTTTAACATTACGTCTAAAATGGGGAGACCTTCTCCTGACCACACCACAAAAATGTAAGGAACGCCTAGTTCTTTTAGAATAGACATTCTCTCTGCCACTTTCCTCTCATTTCTCTTCTCAATATGCGACCAAATATACAAAAAGCACACGCACAGTATATGCACTTGGTTCTAAATTCTAGTGAACTGCCTCAGTAGGGACCATTTCAAGGCATCATAGACACACGCCTGAAGAGAAGACTATTCCAAAAGTTAGATACCTCAAATTTTAAGGCAGCATGAATCTTTCAATGAATAGGCAATCCCAGAAATGCTCAGTGGGGGGAAAAAACTATCCAAAATGGCAGATAAACCGAAATAATTATTAACTTGTATTCTAAATAAATATTCCAAATGATATAGGCTACAATATATAAATATCCTACGTTATATATATATTTACTGAAATGTATCAATACAATCTTAAAATGATTAAAATCTGACCATTTACAGATGTATATTTAAGCTTATTATATTGTGTCATTCACCTCGTACCACCTGTACTGAAATCAGCTGAGAGAACTTGTGAGGCTATGAACATGCCGGCTGTAAGTGTGGCAGGTTTGAAAAAGTATGGATTTTAAGTTAAAAGTCATGAAAAAAAATACTAGTTTTGAAGGAACTGCGGGTGAAATCTGAGCTACACAAACCAAGATTCTTCCAAATGGTATAAATTTAACCGATCATGACCATATTCAGATTGTTTTCCCAAAAGTAGATTCTGGCCAGTAGAAGCAATCCAGAAACCAAAAGACAAAGTGAGAAAATATGGCTTTCCGATAACGTGGCAGTGTGACGTGCCGAGTCTTGAGGAAAATCCACACTTCTGACAATAATATAGACTAGACACACAGAGAGAGACAGAGAGAGATGAAGACAAAACCATAACTGTGATACAATGCAAAACAGTGAAATTACTTTTAAACTCATATTCTTCAAAAGAAGAAGAAGAAGAAGAGAGAAAGCGAGAGAGGAAGGAAAAGTTCAGTGTCACTTTAGACACATATTGCTTGAATTAAACTGCAGAGAAAGGGAGGGGGAAGAGGCTTTGAATTCTTTTCCATTGAGATCAGCTCTTTACTGCCTCTCTGACCAGTCTGAGAGAGAAACCTCTTCTGTAAGGCAGCTCCCATCCACCAGCAACGGTGCTGCAGAAGAACTCAGAGAAAAAGGACAGTTAGAAATGATTCCAGTGATGCATGAAATCACAGAACTTTCTCTTTTTTGAGTACCTGATTTAATTTAAGATCCTTTCCTTTCAGGCACTGTAACTCGCTAAAGCTTCTAAACAGGTTATTATAGTTTCTCCTACAGCATTACAGACTGTTTAAATAACTATAACATCTCATTCTGTGGTCATGAGCCACTGCACTCTGACTAATTCTTATAGGAAGCAGATCCCAGCTGACGAAAATATGTTCTGAAAACATTTTGTTAATGTTCCAACCATGTTTTGAAAATGTTATTTTAGAATGTTCTCTGAACGTTCAAAATGTCCAGATTTTAAAATTATAAACTTTTCTTTCCGGATTTTCTTAATTTTTTAAGCGTTAAGGGAAGCTTACATTTTTATCATTTTGCAAACATTATGGGAATGTTACTTTTGAATAAAATAAGTTGTAACATTTAAAACATTTTAGACAAACATCCAAATGTTTCAGAAAAAAAACATGCCATGAACAATGTATGTGATATTTTTGTGTTAACGTTTCAAGAACGTAAACTGCCCCATTATGTTTTATCGATTACCTTTCATGCAGTGTGTAATATACTGTAGCTGATTGTGAAAGTAAAATGTCTGCGAAGTTTCAAAGATCAAAGTGCACAACAAATAAAGTAATTGTCTTCTAAAGGAAATAATTAATTCTGAACAGCCGAAATGAGTCATCAGCAATTCCAGTCTTACTTCCTGTTACATACAACAATGTAACAATGCACACATTTGCATAATGCCACCCTACGTTCTTCATTTGTTGTCATCGAACGACATGGACGTCTACTTTGAGCCTCAAACACTGTAGTTATTGCTAAGGCCTGGAAAAGTTTGGTATGTGTTGTCGACATGTAGAGAAGACACTCGCGCTGGAATTGAGACGGAAAAATCGACGCCATCGTTTGTATCACTGTGTATCAAGTGTTGAGGAAGCCTCCGGAGCTGAAATTCAGATATGGTAATAGATATTTTGTTTTCTACATGTAAGAGGTGGACCAATCACAACAGACTGGACTGTCTGACCAATCAGAACAGAGAAGGCTGGCGGTAAGGAGGGGTTTAAAGAGACTGAATCTTCCAACGATTTGTTTTAGAGTCTTTGAGAAATAAGAAATAAGTGCAAAGTATATTAAATTGTTTTTGACCTTGACAAAACAAAATGAGAAACCTTTAAAATAGATTAATAGGGACCCTTCAATATTAAAGACTATATAACATTGAAGGAACTTTCTATTAATGTTACTGGAAGAATGTTTGTTTGACAGAACCTTGCTAGAATGTAAGACAAAATTCTGAGAATGTTCCCATCTAAGCAGGGTTGGTCAAAACCTAAAGATATAGAAATAGTTTTGCTGCTTTGTTTGCAGTTTGTTTATTATGCAAATGTTATTTCTAAAGTTGTCGTCAATCATCCATATTTCCAGTAGTTTCTTCTAGTAGTTCAAATCAGTTTGATGATTAAACAACTCTAAAATACTTGATGAGAGAAGTGTAAAGCACAGAATTGTGATGTCCCATGTTGTACAGCCAATTTTTCAACAGTTTTATATTTTCTCTGGGGGTGATACATTTATTGGGTGATATGACATACGTGTAATCTGTCTTTCAACGTATATGTTTACTCATTTCACTGTTGATCTAAGGCCACTGGTTTATTTGGCTTCTGTGGGCTTGCCAAACTTAAAACCCTTGCCAAATCCTCCTTAAATGCTGTGGACATGGAAGACAAAAACATGAGAACAAAGACACAAAACATTTAGCTCACCTAAAACCTTACAAACTAACTTTATTCACATAGACAGCATCCCATCTGACATGGAATAAGTGACTCATGTGAGGATCTCTTTATGGGAAGTAACTTGAGTGATTCAAGAAGCACAAATCTGATGTTAGCATAGCAGCTGATACTCTACATACACAGCAAACATATAAATTACTAAATGTTTCACCAAATAATTCTTCCCTTAGCTCAATCAACCATTTTGGAAGGGAATGTTTTTGTGTGCTTTAACTTTTTTTTTAGGAAAGAAATAAATGCTTAGATTGCTGATACCAAAGTCTGCAGTGAAAATTCAGTAAGAACTCAGTCAAGTTCTCCCAAGACCAAATATGCAATCTACTTTAGTTTTAAAGCTCTATAAGCTTACTGTAGGCCTACATTTATAAGGCCTAATTTCTGTATAATTCTGTCTCCTAAAGTATGCTAGGACAAAAATCTAAGACAAAACTGATACTTAAAAATGGATACTCTCCAAAAGCCCACATTAACACAAAAACTCTTCTAAATTAGCATAACAATACATTAATCATTGCTAAATCTCCCTTACCATTAAAGTTATTTTATAATGTTTTATAATGTACTTATATTGTTAGTATGATTTTTACATCATAAAATGTCTGTTTTTTAAATACAATTTTGAAATAAAAGGCATTTTTCTATTCTGATATTAGCCCTCTGGCTTGAATGCTCTGTTTGAAGGGGCGTGTCTGCTGTGAGACTTCAGTAAAAACGCCCTCTGCACTGTAAAAAATTTATAATCTTCCCAACTCAAAATTGACTGGTCACATCTAAATTTTTCAATTGGCCAAATTGAATTTCTGTGAATTGAATTTTATCAATTGTGGCAACAGCCTGTTAACATGGGCTCAATTAGAAATAATATGTTGAGCCAATGGAAACATTTAATTTACCAACACTGTAAAAAATGTCAGGCCTCTCCAATTTAAAATTTTCTAGTGACCGATCACATCAAAATTTTTCAATTTGGCCAACTAAAAAATTTAGATGTGATCGCTCACTAGAAAATTTTGAATTGGAGAAATGTTTTACAGTGAAACTGTGTGGTTGGTCCAATTAAATATTTTAAATTGTAGTAACAATTGTTTATTCCTCACTGTCCCAAAAGACAAAAATGACTAAAAACATAAATATATTAAGCAAAATACAGAACACAGACAACAGGGTTGACATTTTATCACATTACTTTATTAACAAGTAAATTCCAACACAGGATATTTGGTGAAAATACCTTATTTTCAATAAGGAAAACTCTGAATATTCAAGAAGTCTTCTACATAACAGGATGTCTTACAGTGGTGAAGAAAACACGGCACTGCAAGCTAAAAACCTGCAAATAAATATAAAAACTAACATTAATGGCAAAGTTTCCCTGCATCACATCTGGCAAATGACAGAACAGAAGTTCTTCATTATATAATGAGGATGAGATGAATGAATGGATGAATAAGAAAATCGAGCTTGACGTGTTTGATGTTAAAAGGCAATAACTTGAGCCCTGAAAGAGGTCGACGCCAAATGCAATCTCCGGCACCGTGTTCAACGGTCGCATGCCGCATATATCACACAAATGACTTAATTTACTTATTACCTATCATTTTAGACATATAAGACATGAGGAAAATAAAACTATTGGCTACCCTTAGAGTAAATGAGAACACACGCATGAAACCAATGAATGCATGAACTCGTGATTCTACAAAATGTCTTTTAAACTTCATACCGGGTCATAAAGCAAAACTCTGTAGAATAATTTCAGTGCTAAATACTCACCAATGTCTTTGTGAGATGAATATCTCTATTCTCTCGGGAATGTCTGTGTCGGTCTTAAGCACCTGCTGGTTCGGCTCCGCTTGCGCTGCAGCTCCCGCGTCTCCGCATTTGAAATCTCCACACGAACGGTTTTTTTCAAGTGCATTTTGCGCATGCGTATACCGTTTTTCGGACGTAGGACTTGTTCAGCCAACATGGATTTTTCACTTCGACTTCATAGATTGACTGAGCACAATTAAATATGTTCGGTGAATATACAATTTTAATTTTGAGTTAAGACCTTAAGCTATGATTAGTACAATGCATCTTTTTGCATGGGGATAATTATTTGGAAGTCATTTATTGGGCCAATATGTAATGATCAATTGTCACAATTTTTTTTTACAGTGTGTTGTGATTGGCTGACATCTTTGCATTTGAAATGAGTGTTAGATCTTGTGGCGGAGGGGGCGTGGTTTAGGGAGGTCTGCACGCACTGCCAGAGACAGAGAGAGAGAGACGGACTGGGCACTCGTGGTCCAGAGAGACGGAGAGCTGGGGAAAGATGGCTAAGAAAAGTTATATTGTGCTGAGTTGTTGAGAGCGCTGTGAGCGCAAGTTTATTTTGTTTGTATCTGAGAGTTCTGAAGTCCCAGTCACGCCGACCCTGTCTTCTTCCTCCTTATTCTACGAACTTTGTAACATGTGGAACCCCTTTCGAATACTTTTACTGCGTTTTTTTACCATATACAGCTGTCAAGCATTATTTTTTTATCTTTTCCCTACACATGAAAGGCTGCAGTGATGAGCATTGAGTACACAGACAGTCTGTTGATCGCGTGAATGCAGTGATCTCGTCATTGCAACGCTATTTCTCTCACAAAATGCTTTCACCACAACTAACAGCAAACACGACATCGACATGAATACAGTAAGAGCCTCGTTGTGCAGCATAACAGCGTCATTCATTGTAACAGCAGTTTGGGCAAGTGTGCAGATACACTCGCGACGGGGAGGTAACCTTTCCCAGTATGACGACATACAGGGAAGATTCCAGACCGGCTCGTCTGAGCTCTCATTTTCTCAAAGGCAGAGCAGGACACCCAGAACTCGGTTTACACCTATCAAAATTTCTAGCCAATTGGGGACCATATACAGGCTAGGGGAACTCATATTAATGTGAAAAAACCTCATAAAATGAAAATTTCATGCCATGGGACCTTTAATCTTGCACAAAAACATTATATAAAACTTAATTTTAGCATTTACTCACCCTTTCGAGTACCATGGGCAAAGCATGCTGGGAAGGAAAAAAATCCTCAAAACAATGAAACAGTTCAGTTTAGTTGACATATGTCAGTGCTGTGAACTCCCAGGAAAAAGAACGTTCTAAATACTCATAACAGTTAATTTAAAGGGATTGTTCACCCAAAAATGAAAATTAGCCCATGATTTACTCACCCTCAAGTCATCCTAGGTGTATATGACTTTCTGCTTTTCAGACAATCAGAGTTATATAAGAAAATGTAGCGTAAGCATTTTGAACTGCGAGAGGCCGGCACTACACTTTTTCCCTATGTTGAATACGGAAGACGATCTGCCGGAAGCTAGATAATTCACTTTAAAAAGTTTTAAATATGGATATTTTTCTTACACAAACACATTGATTCGCTTAATTTATTTCGCTTCAGTATTTTGAGCATTAGAGTTTAAAATGCAATGGTGCCTGAAAACTATAAAGACATTTAAAAAGGACCAACTAAAAATGACAAAAACAGACAGCAAAATTAAAAAAAAACTAAAAATACACACACACACTATATATATATAAAGATACCATTAAAAACGTTAATAAAACTACAATAGTATCACAATGATAATAAAATAACACTGACAACAGGTTGAGGTGTTTGGACTTGCTATTATATGGGGATCAGGAACATGAGCTGAAATCCCAGCACTCTGCCCTTCTATGTCTCAGACCAGCACCCCAATCCTTATATAAACACATGCAGACGTCTGGGAATATTCTCTCTGTGTCTCACTCTCACTCTCACACACACACACACACACACACACACACACACACACACACACACAACACACACACACACACACACACACACACACACACACACACACACACACACACACACACACACACACACACACACACACACACACACACACACACACACACACACACACACACACACACACACACACACACACACACACACACACACACACACACACACACACACACACACACACACACACACACACACACACACACACACACACACACACACACACACACACACACACACACACACACACACACACACACACACACACACACACACTCTCTCTCTCTCTCTCTCTCTCTCTCGATCTCTTTAGACATCACTTCAGCGACCCCCATTCCTCCCACACACACATTCATTCTCAAGCTCATACAAACATACAAACAAATTTTCCCCTTCTAATCGCCCCATCACACACGTTTGTCTCTCCCTTTTTCTCTGTTGTCTGTCTCTAACGTCCCACCCACATACTCTCACTCTATCTCTCCCCTCTTTCCCTTTCCTTTAAACACTCTTAATCTATTCAAATGTTTGGTAGCAACATGCCAGCTATGCTAACGGTCACTTTTGGAGGCTTTTAGTGTAAAATGAGTAAACAAAAAGAGTTAGTATTGTTTTGGGACAGCCTTCTCTCCCAGTCCGGCCTCACGGTCAGTATAAAAAGCAGTGTTCTACATAGTCTGCACTAAAGCTTTACTGTTTACAATGACTAAACGGGTAGCATACTTTCAGCTCCAAATGGCCTGTGTGAATCCAAACAGTACAATGTTAGAGGCAGATCCTAAAAAAACTGTTATTTTTCTCTTTCTCTAGTCTCTTGTATGTGTCTGACTGGTGTGGGGAGCAGTCTCAACACTGTTTTGGTTATTGAACTGAATTATAACTCTGGAAAATTCCACAGACAAACTGAATGACTTTTAATGTAGGCTTTTTTTTCTTTCTTTCTTTTTTAAAGTATTGAAGAAGTTTGCTCTTTGGTATTTGATTTACAGTAGTACAGCGTTTCTGTTCCATGAATCATCAGCCAAACTTTAACTCACAGAGAGCGACGATAACTTGAGAACTACCAACCAGGAATCGGAAAAAAGGGAGCCTTAGTGGACATTTAATCTCTTTTCTGTCTACCGTTCCTTCCGTTTTCGTCTGTCCCATTGCATTTTGCTAGAATTAATCAGCCATTTATCTCCCTTTAAATTTGCATTTATATTTTCCACTCTTTTGCACTTGATTTTCTCTCGCACAACTTCATACGCATGCCTTATCTCTGTTTATTTGTCAGAGCGTGCAGGGGAAAGGGCACTGAGTGTGGATTTTGTTTACATGAGGAAGTGACGGAGTGCTGCCGTCTGGCCTTCCTGAGCTCACAACAGAGCAGAAAGAGGCAGTCGCATGGCTTTACACGGTCTCTGGCCATAAAGACACTCATTAAACTCTTTCACACTATCCGCACTAACAGAATAGTACTAAAAAAGATGGTTTCTAAACCTTTATATGTTTTATTATTTTACAGATCCTACTTGTACATCCTGTTTAAGTCATCAAAAAGCTGCTACTAAAAGTATTAAAGAGAGATTTTTTTCACAAAAAAAAGAGAAAATTCTGCTTTTTACTCACCCTCATGTTGTTCCAAACTTCTGCAGAAAACAAATAGAGATTTTGATTTAGGTTACAGCTGTTGTCATCCATGTAATGAAAGTTAATGGGACCCAAAAACTTTCAAGCTCCAAACAGGACATAAAGGTATAAAATTAATACACATCTTATATGCATAATAAACTATATTGCCACAAGTATTGAGACACCACTCCAATTAATTCAGGTGTTCCAATCACTTCAATGGCCACAGGTGTATAAAATCAAGCACCTAGGCATGCAGATGCTTCTACAAACCTTTGTGAAAGAATGGGTTGCTCTCAGGAGCTCATTAAATTCAAGCATGGTACAGTGATAGGTTGCCACCTGTGCAACACGTCCATTCGGGAAATTTCTTCACTACTAAATATTCCACATATTCAACTGTTAGTGGTATTATAACAAAGTGGAAGCAATTGGGAACAACAGCAACTCAGCCACAAAGTGGTAGGCCACATAAAATCACAGAGCGGGGTCAGCGCATGCTGAGGCGCACATTGCGCAGACATTACCAACTTTCTGCGTCAATAGCTCCAAACTTCGTGTGGCCTGCAGATTAGCTCAAACACAGCATAGAGAGCTTCATGGATTGGGTTTCCATGGCCGAGCAGCTGCATCCAAGCCTTAAATCACCAAGTACAATGCAAAGTGTGGGATGCAGTGGTGTAAAGCACGCCACCACTGGACTCTAGAGCAGTGGAGACGTGTTCTCTGGAGGGATAAATCAAGCTTCTCTGTCTGGCAAGCCGTTGGACAAGTCTGGGTTTGGCTGTGGCCAAGAGAACGGTACTTGCCTGACTGCATTGTGCCAAGTGTAAAGTTTGGTGGAGGGGGGATTATGGTGTGGTGTTGTTTTTCAGGGGTTGGGCTTGGCCCCATAGATTCAGTGAAATGAACTCTTAATGCTTCAGCATACCAAGACAGTTTGGATAATTTCATGCTCTCAACTTTGTGGGAACAGTTTGGGGATGGCCCCTTCCTGTTCCAACATGACAAAGCAAGGTCTTGGTGTAGAGGAACTTGACTGGCCTGCACAGAGTCCTGACCTCAACCCGATAGAACACCTTTGGGATAAATTAAAGCGGAGACTGTGAGCCATGTCTTCTCGTCCAACATCACTGCCTGACCTCACAAATGTGCTTCTAGAAGAATGGTCAAAAATTCCCATAAACACACTCCTAAACCTTGTGGAAAGCCTACCCAGAAGAGTTGAAGCTGTTATAGCTGCAAAGGGTGGGCCAACTCTATATTAAACCCTACAGATTAAGAATAGGATGTCATTAAAGTTCATGTGCATGTAAAGGCAGGAGTCCCAAAACATTTGGCAATATAGTGTATTTACAACAAAAAAAACATTTGTCAGCAGGTTGCAACTGACTACTCAGAATCAAGTATTAAAGAAAGTAAAGCAATAATTAACTAATATACCACATACAGATCTTAAAAGTAGACTTGTGTGACACAAAAGTGATAAAAACACATCTGTGTGCACATTTCTTGTCATTTACGTAAAGCTAAACCTTGTTTTCATTTAAGGTATATGTTCACATCAAGAACGATACTGTCAGTTACGGTTGAAAATAAAGATGGATGAATGGATCTAAATGCAGCAGTTATAGATTTATTATACAAGAAAATTAGAAAAACAGAACAACCGATTAAAAAACAGAGAGAACAGGCAATGCACAGAAAGAAACCAAGAGCTGAATCAACAAAATGAATAAAAGGTGCGCAAATTAATCAAACTATGAAAAACCATAGAAACAAACTGAAAACTAGGACACATATTTAAAACATGTAACAAACCTACCCAAAACAAACAAACTCAGATTATCCCTTACAGATACATAATAATGTTTAATAAAGGTAATTAAGTTTTATAATCACTCTAACAATATAGCGGTTAACACTTAAACTATAACAATAATGACATATGGGAAATATTTCATAGTAATAACTTTTAGAGAGTCCCCCCCCCCCCCCCCCAGCTGATGAACGATAAAAACATTGATAGTCAATCAAAATATGCTGCAGTGCTCACTGCATTTATGTTGGCAAAACAGCTGCATGTGCTTAAAAAGGGTGTTATTGTCCATTGATGTGCATGTTAATATAGTTATTGTTATAGTATTTGATCTTAGAGTGAACAAGTCTTTCCAAATCCTATTTACATATTTTGTGAGGCTTTTCATCGGTCAAGAACTGTAAAGCGTTTTTCTTGTAAGACAGCTTGTAAAAAAAATGACTTCTGGTTTTTTAGACAAAATGTGACATTTAGGGCGTACAAAAATGTGCTATTTTACTGGCAAACACCTATAGAGAAACCCTATCATTTGGCAGAAGAGCAGACTGTCTCAGATAATTAAAGCTTCAGGAGAGAGGGAAAGAGATGCTAGTACACACTGTTTAGTGCAAATTCAGATGTTATGTGACTATACATCACTCTTACAGGTCACAGAAATGTATATTGTCTTGTACTGCACACAGTAAAAGTTTCACTCAATCAGGCCAAAAAAAAAGTGTGATATTGAAAACGATATGGAAGCGTTTGCTAGATGACATTACTTACTAGTTCAGCATCACTTAACACTAAGTTCCAAACAAGAAAGTCTGTAATACCTGGGAAAAGCTATTCGTTATTGAATACCTGAATACAACAAAGAAAGATGCTTTTATAAACCCGCCTTGACCCCTTGATTCCAAACAGCATAAATAATACCTTATAAAGTGGCATCCATGTTAATGTCACTCCAAACCTAAATGTTAATAAAATAATAGCAAATCAAAGGACACTTTGAAAGAAACGTTTTCCTTAGGTTCAACTGACAGACACTTTGCTAACAAGATTTTTTTTTTTGCACTGCATCAGAAACTCCCCATTTGGTGTCGAGTTTTGCCAAGCATAAACTAAATTAAACCAGCTGTGCCTGGTTATGTAAACATAAAGCTATGAAAACCTTTGATCTCTGATTTATCAAAGTCTTTAATTACTATTATAAACCTTTTTTAAATCCTGTAATTTTGTTACTGATGTTATTAATTTACAGTGAATGTCCTTGATCCATTATAAAAGTTGAAAAAAGTATACACATTTCATTTATCTAATATTTATGTGTATATATTTCTGTCATGATTTACAATGATTTACTTTACAATGCTGATTGTTTCAAAGCAGCTTCACAGTGGTAACAGGAAAGTAATGCAACAGAATTTGATTCGGCTGTACAGACGCTCTGGAGAAAACAGTGATGTCATCCAGCTCAGTTCAATTATCATACAGTGACAATGCGTGCAGATCAGAAATATAGTTGAATATTTAGTGTAGGGTGACCAAACGTCCTGTTTTCCCAGGACATGTCCTGTTTTCAAGTCCTGTCCTGGCCCAAATATAACAATTTTCTATCCATACAGAGGGGGCATACTTTAAATGTATTGAAAATAATAAGGCATCTTTGAGTAAACTTCAAGTATCATTTGAGTATCTCATTGCCGGGCTGAGTGTCCTGATTTTTGGTAATCAAAATATGGTCACCCTAATTTAGTGTCCCCAACTAAGCAAGCCAAAAGCCAAAGGCAACAGAGGCGATCGATTGGACTCGGATCACAACTAAGGGGTTTTGAACACCTTGTGTTTTTGGGAGGCTTTGTAAAAAATGCCAATGGTCCTGGGATGTATAGTGTCTGGTATGTTCTGGTATTCTATGTTCTACAATACGCTATAGTGTACAGCAGCAGCATGTCTTACTTTCTCACAGCAGTGTGTCGTGAATGTAATGGAAGTAGCAAGTCCCGTAACTTGCTCTGCAGCAGCAGCGTAGCAGATCTAGTCCACCAAAAACAAATATATCAATATTGTCATACCCATTATCTTGCCCATCTCAACACTTTGAGGGTTGTCATGACAGAAATATATATACAGTATATATTTCTGCCATAGCTGGCAGAATTGAAGAAAAGTACTGTCGCTTGGCAAATTAATAAATAACAGACATTTACATACGTATTACCGGAATTAACGTTAAGCTGTATGGTACAACTCAAACAAGGAAATGTATAGTAATTTACAGTGTTAATACTTATCGGCGAGTCCACATATGGCTTGGGTATTTGTAGCTTATATGGACCGCATGCCCCTGATATATATATAATTTTAAAATCTAGAGATTTTTCTTTAAAATCTTGATTCTGCTACGCTGTTGTTGGTTATTGCTGCCGCAGAGCTAGTCTATTTTTTTTATCCCTAAAATCGAACAGTTGTAAACTTATTAACTTTCCCTGCATCCTAAAAGTGGTTATTAGTATGATAAAGTCATGTGGATTTCAAGCTAGACACAACTGATGTTCATTAGTGAAGATTATTGTGCAGCGTGGCTAGAAACACAAGTATTCCAAATGGACTCCTACAATACGCAGCTCTCACTGTGTAGGGAATAGGCCACAGGTGTGATCTCTTCTGAATGGAACACACCCACTGTTACAGCAATCAGCCTGGACTGAAAGTGGCTGCTATGGCACTGTTGTCATGGCTGCAGGACCCGCTTTATCAATTCCAGATTACCACATCTTGGCTTGACATTAGAGCTGTCAAAGTTTACTCTTTAGAGATCTCTTTCGAACAATGAAAAGAAATGAAGATTGAATGACATGATTGTGGCCTAATCAATGCATTCCTGAACCACACAACTGCTTTGATTCTACTAGTGTTTATTTACAAAATAGAGTTTATAATGGCAGATCTGCAAGTCATCCTGCAAGAGGCATTGAGAAACTACAAAATGCAGTACATAAGTATCTAATCTAACCTGGAAACTTTATACTGAAGTTTTAATTTCTATCCTAAATAGACAAATAATTATATAATAAATAGGCAAATTAAATATCAAATAGCCGTTATATAATAACTGAACTGGGAGAAATAGCAAAATAATAATAATAATACACTTAAACAAGTCATCCACTTTAATGGAAAACAATGAATACAAACAAAAGAATTAAAGAGTTGATCTAAAAATTTAACCGATCTGCTTCTTATTTCCATTTATTCTTTTTTTTTTTTTTACTGCAAAGAAAGGCCATCCCAAAAATGCTCTACCTCAAAGGATTGGAGGATTGGAATTCGGAGGAAATTCCAGTACCCTTTCTTTATTTCTGACAAAAAGAAGTGGAAAGCTGGCACCTTCTCAGTAGCACTTGGAAACTCATCGATTGCACTAAGATCACAACTGCTCTCTGGATATGCCATTTAAAGCAGAGCTTCTGTCTTTTTTTGACGAAAAAAATAAATAATTAAAATGTAAACTAGGGAGAGCTTCATTTCTGTGCTAAAGCCAAAAGCAAAGCTGATAAAGGAACTCTAATTTAAATCAGTACAGCCAAACCAAGTAAATTTGATCTGCATGGTGTGATCTCTCATTACAATACAAGAGGGGTTTTGAACCCCTTGTGAATGTGTATAGTGTCTGGTATGTTCTGGTATTCTATATTCTACAATGACATACAATAGGGAGAAACCTAAATGTTAAAACTCTAAGGTCATCTGGTGTTGAAGCTAAAATGCATTCGGAACATTCCTGTCTTAAATGAGGGTTGAGATGTGGGTCCCTCAAATTCTTTACAACTGCACACCTGGACCAAAAAGGTGGTGATTACAGCCCTCCACAAACTTATACCTGGGTATCAGGTGTAGTCTTATTTCAGGACCTGGCTCCATAAGTATATTTTACTGTCAGTCTGTTTTAAAGTATTTTAAAGTCAGCCCAAAAACTCAGATGAAGACAAAATATCTATCTATCTGCTTGTAAATGACATATTAGCTTTTTACACCACAATGCTGTTGAGCTGCAAAGCTGCAATGCAAAACTCATTAAAATCATACTGATGTAGCCTTTGAAGTCAACTCGACTTAAGTAGCCAATGGTCCTGGGATAGAAAAGAGCACATAGCAATTGTTGAGGGCTTGTCTTTGCCTTGGCAGAGGCAAACTCTGTCCAATAAAGGGATGAAAATAAACCGTAAATGAAAGGCTTCACAGACGTGGCTGGACCTCATAGCCTGAAACAGATTAGAGCCTACAGACATCCTGACCACCAGAGCAGTCTGTGCTCTTTCTTCAGCTCGTTTTCTCCCTCACTTCAGCTGTTTTTCTCAAGAAGGTCTATTATACCTGGAGAAAGCTAAGGCTCAGTATTGCCATTAATCTCAATGGCGGTTGCTCAGCTGGCACAGGACCCCCAGAGATTTGTTCATGGGTCCACAAGACAATTTTTTGAGCCATAAATGCTAAATGCAAGAAAATTACGACATGATAGCCCAAGAACCTGCAAACTTTCAAGCCCAAAAGTATGTCACTACATTATAAATACACATACAGTGCATCCAGAAAATTTTCACAGCGCTTCCCTTTTTCCACATTTGGTTATGTTACAGCCTTATTCCAAAATTGATTAAATTCCTACTTAATTTTCCTCAAAATTCCCCATAATGACAACATGAAAGAATTTTTTTTTAAATCTTTGCAAATTCATAAAAATAAATAAATTGTACATCCTTTTTTTCAGCCTTTGCCATGACACTCAAAATTGAGCTCAGGTGCATCCTGTTTCCACTGATCATCCTTGAGATATTTCTACATCTTGATTGGAGTCCACCTACAATAAATTCAGTTGATTGGACATGATTTGGAAAGGCACACACCTGTCTATATAAGGTCTCAAAGTTAACCAAGCCATGGAGTCCAAGGAATTGTGTGTAGACCTCCAAGACAGGATTGTATCGAGGCACAAATCTGGGGAAGGGTATAGAAAAATGTATGCAGCATTGAAGGTCCCAATGAGCACAGTGGCCTCCATCATCCATGAATGGAAGAAGTTTAAAACCACCAGGACTCTTGCTAGAGCTGGCTGCCCGGCCGAACTGAGCGATCGGGGGACAAGGGCCTTAGTCAGGGAGGTGACCAAGAACCAGATGATCACTCTGAAAGAGCTCCAGCGTTTTTCTGTGGAGAGAGGAGAACCTTCCAGAAGAACAACCATCTCTGCAGCACTCCACCAATCAGGCCAGTATGGTAGAGCGGCCCGACCGTAGCCACTCCTCAGTAAAAGGCACATGACATCCCGCCTGGAGTTTGCCAAAAGGCACCTTAAGGACTCTCAGACCATGAGAAACAAAATTCTTTGGTCTGATGAAACAAACATTGAACTCTTTGGCCTGAATGGCAAGCGTCATGTCTGGAGGACAGCATGGTGGTGGCAGCATCATGCTGTGGGGATGTTTTTCAGCAGCAGGAACTGGGAGACTCAGGATCGAGGGAAAGATGAATGCAGCAATGTACAGAGACAACCTTGATGAAAACCTGCTCCAGAGCGCTCTGGACCTCAGACTGGGGCGAAGGTTCATCTTCCAACAGGACAACAAACCTAAGCACACAGCCAAGATAACAAAGGAGTGGCTACGAGACAACTCTGTGAATGTCCCTGAGTGGCCCAGCCAGAGCTCAGACTTGAACCTGATTGAACATCTCTGGAGAGATCTGAAAATGGCTGTGCACCGACGCTCCCCATCCAACCTGATGGAGCTTGAGAGGTCCTGCAAAGAAGAATGGGAGAAACTGCCCACAAATAGGTGTGCCAAGCTTGTAGCATCACACTCTAAAAGACTTGAGTCTGTAATTGGTGCCAAAGGTGCTTCAACAAAATATTGAGCAAATGTTGTGAATACTTGTGTGAATACTTTTTTAAAATACATTTTTTTTAATTAAATTTGCAAAAATTCTTTCACATTGTCATTATGGGGTATTGTTTGTAGAATTTTGAGGAAAATAATTAATTCAATCTATTTTGGAATAAGGCTGTGACGTAACAAAATGTGGAAAAAGTGAAGCGATGTGAAAACTTTCCAGATACATTGTATGACAGTAAAAAATTTTTTTAAATAGTATTAAAATTATTAAAATGATCTAGCAAAGAAAGGTATAATTTTACAGAATATTTCTATATTTAAATAAATGCTGTTCTTTTGAAAATTTGGTCAAAATATTAAAATAGAAAACAGTTTAAATTATAATAATATTTGACACTTAAATATTTTACAGTATTTTATTATTTGTAAAACTATAAGAAAAATATGTATGCATAGCATCATGTACAACTGATGCCATTCCTTTATCTATGAAAGTTTGCAAAGACTCATTCTCTTAGCTTACTTCCCTTCTGTTTTAGTTCACACTCAACCCAGATGACAATATCAGTTTAATGGTTGGTAATCCTGGAAAGTGAAAAGCCAGATCTCAGCCGTGTGATTTGCCAGGTGGATCTGCAGCATGTGACCTTAAATTTGTCCTTTGTCACCAGTCCTGGCCTAGCAGTCTGGAAGAGCAGCTAATGAAAATAACAGGGTAAAACAGAAATCTCTCAAAGTCCAAAGAGCACGAGCATTCAGCTTCACTTTAGGAAGATTCCAGAAATGTTGGAAGCTGAAGGCAGAGAAATATGCCTTAATCTTCCAAATATTATTTTGCACCTGGACGGAAAAGTCTTCAAAGAGTAATTGCTGTTGGATCATGAAACTAAACTTTGTCTAATGCAACTATATACATTGATATATAATAATGATGCATTTCTTAAAATACATAAACCTCATAAACAAGAATAAGAACAGGCCACCTTAAAGTCAAGCCTGGAACTCTTAAATTTCCATAAGGAAAAATACAATTCTGAACTAATAATCCTAAATCTAGATTTTGTATCTCACAAGGATGTCTAATTAAGTCCATTAAGTGAATAAGATCTAGTTTAGTCTCTTAGTGCTGGTTGGTGTGCTTGGTTTGGCTTACCCCAGCTCTTCCATAGCATTCCAATGTGACTCCAACAGGGAAGAACCTGAATGGAGACAAATATGTCAATGTAATATTTGGCAAGATCTGTTAAAGAGCTTTAAACCTAAACTGATAGCAAGCACTACTACTGCCCACCCAAATTTGCACTACACTATGCGGAACAACACTGACAAAGGTCCATCATGAATTGACCCACTAAAAAGTGGTTGTTTCAATAGGGTGCGTGTTCAGTTGATCAAAATAAGCCAATTACGGTACATGATAACATCAGCAGCACATTTTGCTTGTGGGATAATTGGACATGGTGAATGAGAAAGATCAAAGGCACGATTAATAGCAAAAGCGAACAAGTTTCTTGTCTTATTCTGTATTGCACATGATTAGGTACATGAATTAGAGCCACAGGTAGAGTCTAGATGGATGCCTATTCAGGAAGCTGCAGGATATTTGGTCCAAACCTGCTTTTTATGACAAACAGCCCCTTTTTACAAACCTGAGGATCAAGGCCAAGTGGGACGAGGCGTGCTGGGTCCCCCGGTGGGTTAATGGTGGATCAGGGTCTTGGCTCTGGTTTGATGAGGTTCCAGGAAGCGGCAGGGGGCTTCACTGTAAAAATGGGTAAGGGGGCTTTGAGAACCCTAGGGGAGAGGTGATATGGGCCAATCATGGGGAACAAAATATCATGACGATGTGGAAAAGATAAATTGGTAAAGGCACTCATGTCAGCAGTGCTGTTTATGGCAAAATTTGCAGTGTGTGCTAATAAAGAAATGGAAATTGTGTGTTGTTCTTCCATGCATATGTATTAGGGAACCTTTGTAAAGAGTTTAAAATCGAGTTCTCTTATATCCCTTTTCCACTGTCACGGTTCTGTCCGTTCTCAAACCATTCTGCGCATTTCCACTGCAGAAAAGGGGATTCCGGGCCAGAAAGATGGCCCTGGTCTCGAACCGAGGTGGGGGGCGGAGAGATGCTGTTGCTGTCTATGGCAGTCTTGTTGAACAATGTAATGATGATGCACTACATTGCTCTTTATATCTATAAAACTGTGTACGCGAGAGACACTCAACTTGTGAGAGAGGGAGTGAATCAACATTTCAGTTTTAATATACACTATATTGCCAAAAGTATTGGTACACGCCTCCAAATCACTGAATTCAGGTGTTCCAATCACTTCCATGTCCAAAGGTGTATAAAATCAAGCACCTAAGCATGCAGACTGCTTGTACAAACATTTGTAAAAGAATGGGTCGCTCTCAGGAGCTCAGTGAATTCAAGCGTGGTACAGTGATAGGTTGCCACCTGTGCATTAATCCATTCATGAAATTTCCTAAATATTTCACAGTCCACTGTTAGTGGTATTATAACAAAGTGGAAGCAATTGGGAACAACAGCAACTCATCCACAAAGTGGTAGGCCATGTAAAATCACAGAGCGGGGTCAGCGCATGCTGAGGCGCACAGCGCGCAGAAGTCACCAACTTTCTGCAGAGTCAATAGCTACAGACCTCCAAACTTCATGTGGCGTTCAGATTAGCTCAAGTGTGTAGTGTGTAGAGAGCTTCATGGAGTGGGTTTCCATGGCCGAGCAGCTGCACCCAAGCTTTACATCACCAAGTGCAATGCAAAGAGTCGAATGCTGTAGTGTGAAGCACGCCACCACTGGTCCCTTAAGAGCTGAATCTGCTATAGCTCCAAAGGGTGGGCCAACTCCATATGTAACCCTACGGATTAAGAATAGGATGTCATTAAAGTTCATGTGCATGTAAAGGCAGGTGTCCCAAAACATTTTTGTCAATTAATAGTGTATCTCCAAAAAATACAGGCGATAGTACTGGGAGTTTATGCGAGCTGCCGATACGCTAGAATCAATCCCGGTTCTATGAACAGCAAAAGTGCCACACTGCCTGCACAAACACCAGGACGTGCAATGTTTTTTTTAGACTGGTTTTAGGCAGGTAAACAACATGTAGCAGCGTTATGTTACGTTACCACTCGTTCCTCAAGTCAGTGGAAATACTTGGCCTGTTCGCAACAGGGTCCAATTCGCCAGGCCGAGAACAGGGTCTTGCTCCAGAATGCAAACTATTCTGGTGGATAAGAGATATTAAAGGGATAGTTCACCCGAAAATGAAAATTGTCATCATTCAGTCACTCAAACAACACTGGAACCCATAAAGTGCTGCAGTGATGACATCATTTTTAAAATAGTTTAAAATGATCAAAATAATCTTTACAAATGAATTTTGAAGCCCAAGTACAATTGGCAGTAAAAAGCTAAGTTTTTGAGTTAAAGCTACACCATAATCACACAACTTCAATGTCACCCCCTTCTAAGTTTCTGAAAACTCTTTTAAACTTAACTAAGTTGTTTCTGCATTATTGAACTCATTCCTGCAGCACTCTATAGACTATAATTATATGCATCCCCCTCCAAAAAACAACAACTCAGATGTGGAACACCATGAGGGTGAGTAGGCTAAATGATGACAGAATATTAATTTTTAAGTGAACTAACAAATAGTTTAAGATGTTCTATCAGTGTAGCCTACTGTAGTTAACCAGGATGCACTACTCCTGCTAACAGCACTCAAACTCATTCAACAAGCTTCACAATTCCTAACATCACCTATAAATGAGATCCGACTACCTCATCTCTTCTACTGATCCAGTATGACCACATTAACCTGTAACTACCATCCTCTTCTCATGCTAAGTGGCACTGGGCACATTAGAGGCTTCCAGTGGCCTCTGGGCTGGCAGGAAACAGTTTGACCTCCAGCAGCTTTGCCCTCTTTCCATTCTCAAACAGAAGCTTTCATTAGCTCGCCTAAGAGAAGGCTCTCATTAGGACCAATGATCATGGTGATATTCTCTGCTCAAGGCTCTTTTGCAAGCGACCAGAGACTTCAAAGATGCCTACGGACCCCTCTGTCTCCAGATCCCGGCTCCCTGTAAACCCCCTTCACTGAAGCCTGGTGCGATAATAGGCAGCAGAAGGCAGGTAAAATGGGAAAGATGGTGCAGCAGGCTTTATGTTTTATGACTTTCCAAGCTGGTGGAAACAAGTTGTTTTAAAGGCTCAGGACTTGCACCACCAACAAGCTAGAAACACAAAGGGGGATCCCTGTTAAAAAGGCCCGTAAAGAACCGCCGACTCCACTCCTATCTGATGGCCCAGCTGACGTGGCACACCAGAGCTGAAGGTAATCACACACAATGGAGGATTAGACTTCCACATAAATTACTAGTGTCAATAACATAGAATATTTAAGCATTTTTAATCTAAGATGCCAGATCGGCAATATATTTATTATTTTAAAAAGCTTAAAAAGTATCTTACCATAAACTCTTTCCCCAGTATTGACAGCATTTTCCAACATTTATGACTGTGCAGCTTTGGGGGTGTTTCTGGAAATGTATATTTTAATCCGATCCGGACATAGACCTCAGCTTTTTGTTTAAATTGTTTTTTTTTTTATTTTTTTTTTTTAAATAAACTTTATCACATTCAAGTGTTTATAAAAAATTAAGAAAAAAAATGAATGAAGCTAGAATAAAAGTTTTTTTTTTTTAAAGCAGAAGGTATGTTCTTTCTTTTGATGTATTGTATGTTAAGATATTCATACAACAATATATTCTGGGGGTCATGAAAGTTGATGATCAACAATGCTGGTGCTGGATGGCGATGTGCTGCTGAGACCGATATATATCATTCTATATGAGTAAAATACGAAAAAGGGGTGTTAATCACATAGGCCATATTGCACGGCTGACTCTAAAACTCTTTACATTTATTTAGCAGTCACTTTTATTAAAATTAGGAAAACCACAATAATTTTCTAAAAGTCACAAGCACTTTTTTTCCACAGTAAAATGTATGAAATTATGCTATTTTTATACTGCAGTTCAAAGTAAATTTCTTTCAGAAATTAATACTTTTATTCATCAAAGATGCATTAAATCTTTTGATATAACAGTTGATTTTGATTGTACATGTTATAGATTCAAGAACGTATTTTATGAGCATAGCATGATCAATTACATTTTCCCTACCAGGTTGCATGCACTTGGGTCTTACAGGAAATAGGTCTTTGCAAAGAACGTTCCTGGCACAGCGCCCCCTAAGGTTGGTAAGAAATAATACATCTGTATAAGTGAGGACAAGTGTAACTTTGTGTGTGGAATGGATGCATGTGCTTGCCTGTGTTTCTCTGGAGAGAAGTTACAGAGAGGAAAACCATGAATTGTTGTGCAGCTCAAGAAGTTGTAAGTTAAACACGTCCTGTTTGGGGAAAGAGACCCCAAGAACAATTTGCTAGTTCAAAACAACATAATCAGACTGAAATTGAATCTTATGAGAGCTGATTATAAAATACATAAATGTTAGAATAATGTTACATTAACGTTACTTCTGTTAGAGGTTTCATTAAGTTAAGTTAACAGCATTAAGTTTTACATTAAGTTATAAAACAGATAGCCTATTCAGATATAATCAACCCCCCCCCCCCCCCCCCCACCACCACCTTGCCATTTAATTCTGCAACGTTTGGTAGTTTTGATGTATATGCTGTTTAATGTTTGATGATCACGTACATGCATGTAGGCCTAATGCTTCTATCTTTTGGTTCTGCTTCTTCTTCGGCTGTGTTTTTTGATCTGGAGATTCTGTACTCTTTCAGAAGATTCGTAATAGCACCCCCTGCCGCATAACAGCAAAAACATTGATTCCCGGAGATCAATGGCGGGGAAAGAGTTTTGAATTAGATTTGAAGTAAATTCCTATATACTACTATGAACTCCACAAAGATTCACAATACCCTACGCAGAGTTAGGAACATCTGTATTTTCAAACAAATCCATTGAATTGATGCCAAAACATGCAAGACAGTATATACAACTATGCTAAATAAATAAGACCGTTGTTCTCAGTAAAAAAGTAAACACAACTAGGCCTACAAGCCAAGTATACTTGGAATACTTGGAATTATACTGGCCTATATCTCGATCAAAAGAGTACAAGTATAGGCCAAATAATAGCACACTTAAATAAAAAAAATTTTGTAAGGGAAAGCTTAAATAGCATCTGTCAGCTGCAGGAACATATTAAATGAATGAACATTAGCCTATAACATTAGTATTTTACACATACATCATTGGGGTCACTGGGACCCAAACATAAACACAAAGTGAATCATAAAAACTCTCAGAGTTTTTGTCCACCCAACTAGCACCCGTTAAATATGATGATGTCTGCTTCCCCCTCCTTTTTATGCTTACTATTTGCATTTATGAATCTATATCCTGGCTGATTTTTGCACAGAAGGTGATTTTCATACTGAAAGCTGGACTTTTTGTTTTTTGCTTGGCCCCCAAACCTCTCTCTGTGTCTTTTTTTCCATGACTCATGAAAGAACTCTGACGAATTACAGAGGTCTTAACAGATGGAAAAACTCTGCTGTTACGACTGACCACAACCACTGACTTGAAATCAGCTGCACGTTCATCTCATGTGTGATTCTAGTCACCAAGAGCTGATCTAACATCAGAGATAGCGCTCGGTTTCTACCCCCTTATAGTTTTGTCTGGAGTGAGTAAGACAGTGGATGTGGAAAGGAGGAGGGTAGTAAACCAGAGCAATCTGTAAAAGGGGAGGAGGGATGTTCTGTGTGTGTATCCCAGATGTGTCCCCCTGCTGGTGTTGATGCAACAAGGTTAAAAGATACTGTGCAACTCAAATCAACACGCAAGTGAATAAAGCCTAAAAAAAAACAGAGGAGGGGAAAAAACGAAAAGAAAGAAGTAAAACATATGCATTTAAGTGAATGTGTTTGTGGGTTTTGCATTCACGTGCAGTAGAGGGAATAGAGGGATACAGGGTGGGCTTATTTCACGGATGGGCGGGTCAATATGCAGCATGAAGCCTTCTCACTGGTCATTGTTTGACACCCACTACATGATGAGTGGTCTCTACTGCTTCATCTGTTATTTCTCCTTTGCTTTTCTCTTTTTTCCCCTACTTTTCTCTCCCACACTCATTCTTTTGTTCCCATCTGTAAGCCAAAACCAATCTAAAACTCCCCCTGTCATTCACAGGAAGAATCAACATGATTTTACCTACTAATATGCAACACCTTACTATAAGGTTAGACAGTATACATAAACATTAAAGAATGAATTATGCAATGCATTTACTGTAATAATAATTGGTTAATGTTAATTTATAAATATTCTATTGTTCATTGTGCATTAACGTGAACATACACTGTATATATTATAACATTAAAAGATGCGGAATGGAATATGGAATTAAATATTAAACAAGAAATACAATTCTGTTCAAACGGTTGGGGGTCAGTATTTTTTTTAAAGAAATGAATAGCTACTGTTGTACAGTAAAGACACATTCATTTGATTTGACAGTAAAGACACTATAAAGTTACAAATATTTCAAATAAATGTTATTCTTTTGAACTTTCTATTCAAAGAATCCTTGCAACGTGATCTCATGAGAATACGTGTCTCTTTTTACGGAAAGTGTGGTTCTACCACGCGTAGGCTACATTTACTTACGTTTTCATTCGTTATAACGTACAATAGGCCTATTGAAGTATTGACTAAAAATGTGAAATATTTACGTATACGTGTAAATGTGTAGCAGTTCCCATGCATGTTTTGAATCGAATTGTCATATCAATTACATGTTTTCAGTCGCATTTATTAAATGCAGTTTACTCGTCAACTTACTGTAATAGGCTACTTCTCCTATGCAGCGACTGATAATACAATCATAAAAAACACCAAAACACAACATAAATTCACAAAAGACTAGGGTTGGGAATCGTGAGAAATTTTCCGGTTCCGGTTCCGGTTCCGCCTAACGATTCCGGTTCCGATTCCGGTTCCATTAAAATTATTAAACAAATAGTGGTAAAGGAAAAAGGCACAATACGCAACTCAAACAATCCATTTTGTGTTTATACTTTCTCTAAAATTAATTTACAGGTTGGCAATGTCAAAAAAGTCCTGTACTGTACATATATTACAGTATTAATTAAGCCATTCTTGCAACACATTTTTTTCAAATGAACACCTCTGAAATTGTCTTATTACATTTTATCTCTCTGTCTCTGAATAAAACCAAGTTATAAATTATATTAATTAGTTATATTTATTAATTAGTTGTATATTAATTTAATAGTAATTCAGTTATTCAGTGAACTTGTAAATAATAAATTGCAATTCAGCATTACAAAGGTAATTGTGCCTAAACGCTTACCTAAACCATGGTGACTCAACGGTTGACAAATATATATATATATATATATATATATATATATATATATATATATATATATATATATATATATATATAGGTCTTTCACTATAAATCTGGTATAAGCCCTGAGGCACTCTGTGCTGTAGCAAATGTTTTGTCAAATTGCTAGTGCAGCCTCCTTTGCATGTTATTAACTCTTCACATGTGTTACATTTTGCTTCATTATCATTCATTCTTTGGAAATGAATCCATACTTGTGACTTTCTCTTCGCCTTTCTCTTCGCCATGCTGGTGGTCAACGAGAAAATATCTGACGCAAAACCGTGAATGTGATGCGCGAGGGCTTTCAGGCTGAACTGCGTTGCACTCCTGGAAGCGGCAGGCAACGTAATTAATATTCATGATGAGGTGAGTCAGGGTTGCCAGGTTTTCACAACAAAACACGCACAATTGCACAATCGCTTCAACCCGCGGACATGAAACACAGCCCGCGGCAACAGTGGAAAGCGGGAAAACCACGGACTTGGCAACACTGGCTGTCACTCGCTATTAAAGGTCCCGTTCTTCGTGTTTTTTTGAAGCTTTGATTGTGTTTACAGTGTGCAATATAACATGTGTTCATGTTTCGCGTGTAAAAAAAAAATGTATTTTTAACACAATTTATTTATCTGTACACCGCTGTTTTCACTGTCCTACAAACGACTGAAGACTTCCTTTATTCTATGAAGTCCCTCCTTCAGAAACACGTAACGAGTTCTGATTGTGTCAGCGGTTCCCGTGTTGCGATTTGACAGCAGCTTAGCGAACGTAGCACGGTCCTGTGTTGTGATTCGACAGCAGCTTAGCGCACGTGGAAAGGTCACGCCTCTTAACGGGAGATATATACGCGCTTAATAATCTCTACAGCGTCCCTGGGAAAGCCAAACAAAGGTGATTTGACTCCGGGATGAAAATAACAGCGTCTCGACGACATGGCGACAAACACACTGAAACGCAGCACTTCCTTTTCTCCACGCGACGTCCTCTTCTTCTCCACGTGGGACAGCAACAAGACCACGCCCCCTTTTTTCGCGTTTTCTTGTGGGCGGAGGTTAGTCTGTTCTACTGCTCTACTGACGTAATTAAAGCAGGAAATACCAGGATGTAGTCCTAACCAGCCGTTCGCTGTAGGCTTTGAAAGGGAACTTCTATTAAATAAAATATCTCGCTTGGCATTGAACTTTGAGCTTTATCATTTTACAGGTATTATTTATGCTCTAGCAGCAACATTACACACTAACTAAAGTTTGAACAATGGGATCACGAAGAACAGGACCTTTAAAGGATACGCTTCCAGCGCTTCGCACACACATTGCACCAGAACCGTTTTCGGAACCGAAACTTAGGAATTTCGCGCAGTTCTGGTATTTTTCAAAAATCAGTTTCGGTTCTGCATAAGAACCGGTTCTCGGTTCCCAACCCTACAAAAGACATCAATTTTATTTGTTTGCTGTAATCAAAATCTTTAGAATCCATATGTTTGCGAGGAACAGATCCAAATGTAGCCCTTTATCCAGCAATCTTCATCTCCATTCTAAGCAGCGACTGTGTAAACGTCAAATCCTGCGCTTGACTTGACTAAAATTGCACTCAAGAAGCGTTACGACCACTGATCTATATAAATGGGAATTGATGTGTGCCTTCACCATGGCCTTCTCAGAAAGAAACCGGATTAACATTATTTTCATGGATTAATAACTTAAATTCCGCTCTGTACCCCATATACAAAACTATACCGCCAGAGAGAAAATGAGAGAAATGGGACTGCAACACATCAACAAAATAAATACATTATTGTGATTACATTTGTCTGTCCGTTATGCTTTTATTTATAACAGTACATCGTTTTGAGAAATGGTTATGGGTAGGTTTAGGGGTAGGTGTAGGATTAGCGGCTCAAAATATAGTTTTAATGCCATATTGTTACTTGTTGACATTGGCATTTCTGTCCATTACGTTTTATTCTTTTAATACTCTGTATAAAATGGTTATAGGGTAAGGTTTAATTATAGGGAAATGATACATATATCTTTATGAAATGAAAGACTCGTACATATTTTAAGTTTTTTAGCTGTAAAAACGTAATAATGCTACGTTTAAATGTCGCGCATATTCTACGTTTCAGCACCTAGCCAAACATACAAAAACATAAAATCATCATATCAGAATGATTTCTGAAGGATCATGTGACACTGACTGGAGCAATGATGCTGACAATTCAGCTTTGCATCAGGAATAAATTACATTTGAATGAAAATAGAAAAAAAAAAAATTCAATTGTGATAATATTTCACAATATTACAGTTTTTACTGTATTTTTAATCAAATAAATGCAGCCTTGGTGAGCATAAGAGACTTCTTTGAAAAAAAAATTCTTAAAAACAAAATCTTTAACAACATTACTGTTAAGTTCTACTAGACATAATACATTATTAAAATTAAGAATCATTTTTATATTACTCAAAAACTATGAAGTCAAGTGTAAATTGAATTCACAGTTGATGGATGATTACAACTTCCATATCATATGTTTACAGATGCCATTGCTTTGTTTGAAGAACATGACGTATATTTCTCTTTCTATCTCCCTCCTCCCTCTCTGTTCTATTGTAGCTAAACTACTGCCACATCAACACTAGGAGTATGCTGGAGTATGAGAGAAGACAGTAATGAAGGGAAAAAAACTGTAGGGGGGAGCAGATGTCCTGAAGTCGAACTCATAGAGGAGGAGTGAAGAGAAGACAGGCACATGCCTTCAAGTAGATTTCTCTCCAGAAAGAAGGTCAGGAGGAGGAGAAAGAAAGATTTAGGGAAAGTGCAATTAAAGGTAAACAAACATTAGTTCATCATCCACACTTAACTTAACTACACCGATAACATCCATGAAAATGCAATTGCTGATGCCATGCTTTGCTCAGGAGAGGTTCTGCTGGTTATTGTTGTAAAAGAAAGTGAATTAGCTGTTAGTTTTCTAACTGAATTTTTTTTATTATCAGAAAAACATAACAGACATGTATTTTCTGCTGGACATCTGCAAAACTGTAATGACAAGAAATGCACATTTCACATGTATTGCAATTGCATAAAGCTTCATTTTTCATGATAAATAGCTTTAAATATTTTTTATCTCAGGTACATTTATGGCACTTTTTGGTCAACAAGTCTCTGAAATGACCAAATTGTTGTTTTTTCTTGGCTTGGTGAATATTTTTAATCCTAAGGTTTCTGAGGAAAAACTAATAAAGTAGAAACTTGCCATGTTCTTAAAATATTTTATCTTGTTCTGAATAAAATGATTACTCTGGTAACTATTATCTATGCGCTGTATTTATATATGCAATACCGTCATTCAAAAGTTTGGGGGTCAGTAAGTCTTTATTTTCAAATAAATGAATACTTTTATTTAGGAAGGATGTGTTAAGTGATTAAAAGTGACAGTAAAGACATTTATAGAGTTACAAAAGAGTTTTATTTCAAATAAACGCTGTTCTTCCAAACTTTCAATTAATCAAAACATCCTGAAAAAGAGTAGCCTATCACTGTTTCCACAAAAATATTAAGCAGCTTTTTCAACATTGATAATAAAATGTTTCTTGAGCAGCAAATCATCATTAAAATGATTTCTGAAGGATCATGTGATACTGAAGACTGGAGAAATTATGCTGTAAATTCAGCTTTGCCATCACAGTTATACGTTACATTTTAAAATGTATTAGTAACAGTTATTTTAAATTGTTATTTTTTTTTTTACACAATTACTCTTTTTACTGTATTTTTTCTCAAATAAATTAAGCTTTAGAGAGGATATAAGAGACTTCTGAATGACAGGAGTGTACATTTAATGAAACACAAGCAATTTAATGAAGAACAAACTAAATTCATACACCATTCTTACATATGTTGCTGCATTTTGTTCAAGATTTACAAATTATTTCCACAGAAATGTGATAATAATGCCCATTGTTTCTAGTTCTAACTGGAGAATAAACTTGCACCTGACTGGCGTCCTTACATGTGTCATTTTGTGAACCTCTGAAAGAGGCAAATCTCACACACAAACGGGAGAGGGGGACAGAGAATAGCTCCACATACGGACATCATGTAAACAAACCCTCACAAGCCAAGGAGAAACAGGGAGGCTGGACGAGAGGAAAATGGGGTTGGTGGAGAAAGAAAAAGGGGTGTGGATGGAGACTCAAAATAATGTGACTTATTAAAGAAGAATCTGAGCTTATAGCTAAACGTATGACAAATCAGAAAGTAGGATGCTAATGTTGTGATTTTGTGTTAGAGAGGGAAAGAGAGTAAGAGGGGGAAATAATATAAAATAATAACATTAAATTCGCTGATATTGTAATTTTTGTCCTTCCAAAAATCTGGGATATCACTTATGGGAATCTAGGAATTATTTAAATTTGGTTATTTAAGTTGTGACAGTCTTTTCCTCCCTATTGTGACATATATCAGAGTGAAACAGCTTCTTGAACAATAAAAAATGTAGGGCGTGACTTGATTTTGCCTATCGGGAATTGATTGGGTGGTTGTGGTTTACTATTGCTGTGATGTCCTGTGAGTGACAGGTTGCCCCACCCAAGAGGGAGGGGGAGATATTTTAATTAAGGAGGCCACATTAATTTTAAACAAATGCTGTGCATGGATAAATCTTTTATAATAAATACAAAAAAAATTATTACCATTTTGATTTCATGGTAACTTTAAACCTGGAAAAAACACTAAGTTTACAGTATCATTTACAGTACAAATTACTAAGCAGACTGTGCCAACTCCAAAACTGACACATTCAGATTCGGTTTTCCTTTATTTGTCATTTTAAAATCATCATGGGAGCAAAACCCTCAAGATTCAAGCATGTAAATCCTACAAACATCTGAACTTATATCTTCACGTCTTAATGGTTTCTACATGGAGGGCTACAGCTATAAAGGACAGGTGATGGATGAAGGTTTAGTGATATAGGATTGCATTTTTAAGTCTCTCTTTCACTCTGTGCTTCTCTCTGAAGCTGCTTACTTGCCTCTACCTGCCTGCAGCATAACTTAAGTGCCTTTATTCTTTCTCTCTCTCTCTCTCTGTTGAACACAGGCATTACAGAGTCCCAAATGACTTGCAATCAGCTGTAAAAATTAGTTTTTTAACACCACATTCAAAGAAAAAAAGTCAGTCTCGTATTTACTACAGTACATCCATCTGATAATATTTCAATACCATTGATGGCAGAAGACAAAACTGCTTTGATTATTACTTAATCTATATTAGAATGACTCAATAAGTGAAGAGAAAACAACCAATTGTGATCATTCATCATCAATCAGCCAAATACTTTTAAAATAGGCCATTTGTTTAATACTTGCTTAACTTGGTAAAATGGTAAATGGACTGCATTTATATAGCGCTTTCAACAGACCCATGGCCATCCAAAGCGCTTTACACATTGCCTCACATTCACCCATTCCGACACCGGCGTCAGCCATGCAAGGCGCCATCCAGCTCGTCGGGTGCAGCTGGGGTTAGGTGTTTTGCTCATGGACACCTCGACACTTGGTCAGGTGGAAGTGGGGATTGAACCACCAACCTTCTGGTTTGTAGACAACCTACATGAACCACTGAGCCACTGCCGCCTGTTCTTCTGTTGTGTTTATTTATTCTGCTATCGTGGCCTAAAAAAACATAAGGGATTTATATTAAACATTTTTAAAATGAGGTCTAGGGATTACTTAGGGATGGCGAGAATAAAAGAAGCTTTGATAGAGAAAAAAACAGCACTTAGAAACTGGAATCTCTCATTCTCCTCCAGACATACTGACATTCCTCAGTAGGCTTTGGAGAGAAGGATGATGATCTTCCCACCTTCCTCTCCTTAGCTTTCTTCCTTTGCCTGCAATCTGATCAGGAGTCTTGGAAGGGTATTTTGTCAGACTGCCAGGCTGTGCTGTCAATTGGAAGCGAGTGTTTTCCTCTCTTCTATTGACTTTCATTTAATATTCTTCCACAGACTTCATAATTCTAAAGTCCCAGAACAGGTCAGTTTAATGATGATAGACAGTTATCTTATCTATTCCAGCATCAACATATTATCTGTGTAAAACAGAAAATGCTTCATAAATTACCACCAGGCTGGCGAGGTAGTGAGAAAGTTTTATTTATTGCAGTAAATAGTAATGCAACAACTGTGAAGTACTAAAGAGGCTTCAAATCACCACGAAGAGATGTAAACACCAGTAATAAAAATGTTGTCAAAACTATGATTTTAAAATCTAAAATGTCACATCACTAGATTGTGATTAGATTAGTGTTGCTGATTAGCAGATCTGAAACTGAAAGAAAAGGAGGAAAAGAAAATAAACAGAGTATCCACAACATACAGCATGACTGATGCCCTCTACTGGCCCTCCAGTGCATGACCGATTTTTTTTTCGAGATCTCATAAAGAGCTTTGAATGAAGAGAACTAACCTGAGATGAGATCGTAACACCTGGATACATACGAGTAAAAGCATCCGAGACAGAGCTCCTGTTCAAAATGTAGAAGAGATAGAAATATAATTTTCAAGTCATCTCAATGGCAAAAAGTATCCCAATCAACCTGAATTCACCCCTACATGGTTTAGCCTCTAAATGCAATGAAAATTTCATGTGTTTTTTTTTTGCATCTATGGTTTAAAAAATGTCCCCCACTGAAAGGGTCTTATCCAAAATCAACACTTTTGCACTGAGGTGTTTCACACATGTGGGTCTGTACATTTTATAGGATTCTCTTTCAAATCCTCTGACATGTCTGAAGTCAGATAACACATAGTTCTTTTTTCATATTTGTACCTTAATCTTTAGTTTTCAGGCTCTGAAATTGATCTATGAGCAAGTTGAGAACAACTGATGCATTATAGATCAGGGCAAAGAAAATGAGAGATGGAGAAAAAGACATAGTAGAGGGTTGATGTAGTGAGAGAAACAGGCCAGGAAGAGAAAGTGAAAATAAACAGTGTTGGGGAAAGTTACTTTATTTGGTATTGAGTATATTGAGTATTACTATATTGCGTAAGTAAGACTTTTCTTACTTGTAAAGAAAAGTCATGTTACGTTACTTTTGCATTTTTTCTCACCTGGGTTGGGATTGTTTGTTTTGTTTTTTATAAAAAGAAAGTTCTATCTTTGGGCAAATTTAAAGACCCTTTCACACCAAAAGGGAAATAATAAGCCTCAGGCTGAAGGAAATGCAAATTCACTCAGCAAGTACACTGGTCAATAAAGTGAGATTAGATGCATACAAATATTTGTTTAATTTAACATTGAATTATTGAAGGTTTGCATAGTATTCTGATTTTGCATTTGACTGATTTTATGCATTTCGAGGAATACTGAATCTTTTTTGTGCAAGTGAGATTAGTAAATGCATGCTCACATTTAGTCGAGCACTACAATAAGCATCACACAACACATCTGCACTACATTGGGACAAGAGAGCTGTCAGTCAATATATTGGAAAACAAAGTAGGCTAACTTGCATTACTTATTTGAAAAAGTAACTCATATTTTGCTGTAATGCGTTACTTTACTAGTTACTTGAAAAAGTAATCTGATTATGTAACAAGTTACATGTAATGCGTTACCCCCAAGCCTGTAGCACTCCCTCTCAGAAACTGAAGCCTCTGCGCCTCGATCGCCCCCGGTGGCCGGTCCCAGTATAGCTCATAAATCAAACCTCTCCATGTATTACAATGGACAAATAATTGTTTCCTAAAGATGTTTTCTGTAATTTAAGCAAGTTTTTATCACTATGATTTCATTTCAAGTGTTCGTTTTTTAGTTTTAGTTAGTTATTTGATGCTAGAAAAACGGGGGGTGTGACGTCATGATTGACAGCTGAGATTGACTGCCCTGAGTGAAGTTGTCACTGAGGCACTAACAGACTTTTTTCTGGATTTTTGGGAG
The DNA here is from genome assembly GCF_949357685.1 of Gobio gobio. Lineage (NCBI taxonomy): Eukaryota > Metazoa > Chordata > Actinopteri > Cypriniformes > Gobionidae > Gobio > Gobio gobio. Next base: position 43,079,966 of record NC_137097.1, read on the forward strand.
GTGATTGGGGCTTTAGCTTTAATTTCTACATTTCCATAACTGTTTATTTCACACCAACAAAATGAATTGTTCTGCATCTGCGAGAATGTGGGCGGGCTTTTGATAATCACGACTCTACTTCCTGCTCTCTACTGCGCAACTCCGGTCCCAAGATCACTACTGCGCAGACTCTGTCCCAAAATCTGCGCAAGATGTCATGCGCTGTGTGCGGGCCTCCGAAAGCTTCAACTCTCATTAGCGGAAGCCAATGAAGTCGCGTCATCCCTATTTTTTACGGTCTATGGTTACCCCGCCCCAACACTGGAAATAACAAAGTAAAAATGTGAAAAAGTGAAGCAGTAAGAAAAAAGAAAAACAAAGAATTAAAAAAAGAACAAATGAAAGTGAGGATTTGCAAAGATGCAAACATGGAAAAGGCTAAAGTCAAAGAGTCATCCAACCATTCCCACATTATATTTTCAAACAAACAAGTACACAATCAGAAGAGAGAAAAGCTGAATTAAACAGGTATAGGACTCATATAGCATCAGCTGCTACTGTCAATCATTGCACATGGATCAGCCACACCTATTCATTTCTCTCACACATACGGTTTATAAACACATGTTTGTACCCTGCAGGCATCACCTGTGTGGGTGGAGTGGAGTGAATAAGAATGTGTGGTAATGTGGGTGAGCCTATAGTTGCATTGTTTTGGGGTTAGTCTTTCTGGTGAAATTTATGTTGCTTATCTGGTATTTGAGGTCTGTTTTGATGTTTTAGAAATCTATTATTCTGGGAAAAAGTCCAAATTCGTTACCCAGTTCTAAGAAATCTGGATAATAGATGAAATCACAAGCGAAACGTACATTAATTAGAAAGAATCTTTTGGTATGTTGTGAATATTTTGTCTAGTTCACTTGGCCACCCAGTTGCTGGTGTCATGCTGGCCTGACATGTCCGGTGCAGACGGCAGGATGAAGATCAGGGTTTCTCAGGATTTTCTAGAAATAACAAACCAATTCTTCTCCGCTCATGGATTCTCTGTTTTCTATTCTGAAAGTGAGTGTGAGGCAGAAAATAACACTTTAATATAAGGTCCTATTATTTAACATTAGTTAATGCATCAGCAATACATTTGTTACAGTATTTATTTATACATCCTTATTGGTAGTTCATGTTAGCTCAGGTCAGTCAATAATATTAACAGATATAACTTTTGGTTTTAATAATGTATCAGTAAATGTTTAAAAAAATAAGATGAATAAATATTGAAGAAGTATTAATTATTACTAATGTTAACAAACAAATTGTGAAGTGTTAACAAAATACTTGACGAACAAATTACAGATTAAGATTATATGGGAAAAAGATTAAAATGATGTTACCCTGACAGCAAATGGTTTAAGTACCAGCTTTATATATTATTTATGTTTTGGGGAGGAATCTACAAAGAGTGAATTATTCTATTTTATACAGTAGATCATCTAAAATGTGGTATATTTCTATAGTTCATAATATATTTTAGGCCTTTCTGTCTAGTATGAGTTTACTGCACACACACACACACACACACACACACACACACACACACACACACACACACACACACACACACACACACACACACACACACACACACACACACACACACACACACACACACACACACACACACACACACACACACACACACACACACACACACACACACACACACACACACACACACACACACACACACACACACACACACACACACACACACACACGATCTGTGGCCTTAGATACACTTCCTTTCAAATGTTTGGTGTTTTTTATTTTATTTTATTTATTTTTTCAAAAAGAAAAAATATTTCTATTTCAAATGAATGCTGTTCATTTAAACTTGTATCCATCAAAATAATTAGCACATTTCTACAAAAATATTACAGTTTTTTCTGAATGCTTAAGCGCTAATCGTGATTCTTGTAGCACAATTTCTAAAACTATTAATACGTATAGCAAAACCACTCACTGAGTTTGCAAAACTAAAAGCACAAACACTGCTTTGCATTCAGTTTGCAATTTTGTAACACACACTTTGCAAAACTGTAGGCACAATTCACTGCACAACACTCTTTTTGCAGAACTTTAAACACAACTCACTGCTTACACTCAATTACCAAATTTCCAACTCACTCCTAGCAAAATTATACACATGTATGGCTATCATTAACACTATTTTGCCAACTGTCTGGCACACTTTCACATGTGAAAACTGTTTTAGATAATTAGTTCACTTTGCAATCAGCCCATCAACAGGTAGCCCTTTTACAGGCAATGGAGGAGGCATGTGGAGATATTGACCAGGCATCATGTCAGGCCTGGATACAGCATTCAAGGAAATATTTTCACCGGTGCCTTGGACTGGAGGATATCGCATGCGATGTGGACGAAATTTTGTGGCCGGACCCAGAAAGACGACATGATGTAGGCTGATTGTTTTTTTGTTGTTTTTTTTTTTTTGTGAAATTACTATTTTGTGTTCTGACTTTGTCTTGGTTTTGATGATTGTGAATAAACTGCAATACTTGAAGTTTGGATCCTTGTATATTTACATGACACTATGACAAAAGTATGTCCTCAAATTGACATCTGTACACAGAGAAAGCAAAAGCCAGATGTGTTTTGTATTCATACCATCAGTGTGTAGTTGGCACATTGTGTGCTTAGTAGATGATGGCTTGTGTTTACTGTTTGATACGAAAACACCATTTTTACGAAGGTGTGAAGAGTTAATCTAGCTGTGTTTGCTTTTGCAAGAGAACTACAATGTTTTGATAATTGGGTGAAAGGTTTTCTTATTTGTGTGTAGAGTTTTGCAAAAATAGCCAATAGTTACAAAAAAATTGCTTAAGCATTTAGAAAAAACTGTAAGCAGCACAACTGTTTTCAACTGTTTCTTGAGCCTCAAATTATCAATGATTTCTGAAGGATCATGTGACACTGAAGACTGGAGTAATGATGTTGAAAATTCAACTTTACCATCACAGGAATAAATTACTTTTTAAAATATATTCAAATAGAAAACAGTTATTGTAAATCTCATAATTTACAGCTTTACTGTATTTAAAATAAATGCAGCCTTGGTGTGCAAAATAAACTTCTTACAGATGCCAAACTTAAATGTAAGTGTATTCGCTTGTATTCACTGTCTGAAGGGGCAAGTGTTGTTGAATTCTTAGCCAATTGAAAGTGGATAATTTAAATAAATTAAAAATTGAATAAAAAATACCAGCAAAATCAATTCCAGTCTCCAAATATTATTGTTATTAATAATAATAAAAGTTAATATCTGACATTTATGGGAACCTCGTTCACCATCTTATGCTAGAAAAAAAGGCGGAAGGACTTTTTTGCTGCCTTGCATTCATTCTCACCATTCAGTTCCTATTCAAAGACAATGTGGATAAAAATGGGGCAGTTTGATAAGGTCCCGACACTCCACAGGCCTCTGTCTTTTCTCTCCCTTTGTGTCCTGTAAACATGTGTCATAATTTATTGGTCCAGAACAGATCTCTTCTGCACTGGAGGGTTGATACTTGTTCTTCTCACACTCTCGCATTCAAAGAGGGACACAAATCAAAGAAGCCTCTTATGCTCACCAAGGGTAAAACAGTAATATTGCGAAATATTATTGCAATTTAAAATAACTTTTCTAATTTAAAATGTAATGTATTCCTGTGATTTTAAAGCTGAATATTCATCAGCCATTTCTCCAGTGTCACATGATCCTTCAGAAATCATTCTGATATGATAATTTGCTGCTCAAGAAACATTTTCTATTTTTATCTACTTTAAAAACTGTTTTGCTGCTTGATATTTTGTGGACACGTTTGTAAAATGATAACGGCCTTTACTGTCACTTTTGATCAACTTAATGGTCCCTTGCTGAATAAAAGTGTCGAACTGACCTTAAACTTTTGAATGGTATGAAGTGTTTGTGATTAAAAAAAGACAGGATATTATTAAAAGGTGTTTCAAACTCAGTCATAGCATATGCATCTAACTTGAGAAATGCAATGAAATGTTTCTGGTTTTGACCAATAAATGAGTGTCTAAGACGATTTTATAAATTGTTTAGTGGCAAGAGTAAAGTCCTATTCTTTTTGAGTTTCCTCTCCCCAATGGAAAAGCACACAGATTGGAAACAGCTGTGGCCCATTCTGGATGGCGTACAGCTGGAAGTCTCGTCAGAGCGCTGGATCAGCCAATGAGAAGGGCCACGGGAGATCCACATCTGGAGAAGAGAGAGAACGCGAGCGGAAAAGGATCCCAGACACATGCCAGTTTTACCATCTCTCCTTCACACACACACACACACACACACACACACACACACACACACACACACACACACACACACACACACACACACACACACACACACACACACACACACACACACACACACACACACACACACACACACACACACACACACACACACACACACACACACACACACACACACACACACACACACACACACACACACACACACACACACACACACACACACACACACACACACACACACACACACACACTCACACAGAGAGACACGCCAGTCCTTGTGCAAAAGGGAGGAACATTCCCTTCTGCTGATGTTAGGGAGGAGATTCAGAAATCAGAGCATTCACACATTCCCTCCTCTACGTGATGATATTTGATGATACTTAATGTTTTCATTAAAGGGATAGTTCACAAAAAATGGAACAATCTATCATCATTTACTCACCCTCATGTCATTTCAAACCTGTATGACTTTCTTTCTTCTGTGACAAACAAAAAGGTTTTTTGGGAAGAATATCCTGGCCACTCAATTCAATATAACGGAAGTAATGGAAGTAAATTACTGTAAAAAAATAATATATATATATATATTTATAATAAATGTATCATGTAAAACTAAGATATAATAAATCATATATATCATAATTTTTTCAAGTATTACGATCACAAAGGGCTGCATTTATTTGATCAGAAATACAGTAAAACAGTAATATTGTGAAATATTATTACAATAATATAAAAAATAACTGATCTATTTTAATACATTTATTGACCCCAGACTTTTGAACAGTATAGTTATATCCACATCTCCCAAGGTCATATCATATCTTTGCATTAGAAATATACTAAAAATCTAATTTGTTAGATTGAAAACCTTAACATCTTCCATCTCTCAGCTCTATGAATTTGGTGAGTAACCAACTAAAGCTTTAAAGGTCCCGTTTTTCCTGTTTTGTTGAAGCTTTGATTGTGTTTACAGTGTGCAATATAACATGTGTTCATGTTTCGCGTGTAAAAAAACACAGTATTTTTCACACAATTTACTTATCTGTATACTGCTGTTTTCACGGTCCTAAAAACAGCTTGAGTATTTCCTTATTCTATGAAGTCCCTCCTTCAGAAATACGTAACGAGTTCTGATTGTGCCAGCGGTTCCCGTGTTGTGATTCGACAGCTGCTTAGCGCACGTTGCCCGGAAAAGTCACGCCTCTTACCATAACGGGGAGATGCATGTGCTCAAAGTACAGCGTCCCTGAAGGCCAAACAAAGGTGATTTGACTTTGGGATGAAAATAACAGCGTCTCGACGACATGGCGACAAACACACTACAAACGCAACACTTCCTCTTCTCCACGAGGGAGAGCAACAAGACCACGCCCCCTTTTCTGCGTATTCTTGTGGGCGGAGGTTAGTCGACAAACTGTTCTACTGACGTCATTAAAGCAGGATGTATAGGGATGTAGTCCAAACCGGCCGTTCGTTGTAGGCTTTGAAAGGGAACTTCTGTTAAATAAAATATCTCGCTTGGCATTGAACTTTGAGCTTTATAATTGTACAGGTATTATTTATGCTCTAACAGCAACATTACACACTAACTAAAGTTTGAAAAATGGGATCATGAAGAACAGGACCTTTAATGTAAAATAATAAAAAAAGTTCATGGTAATTGGGTGCATCAATTTAAAAAAAATTTGAATCATGTAGGCTAGTCAAACTATTAAATTGCTCATTCCAATCTATGACCTATTTTACTGAAATGTATGCGAAATACATGTGATTAATCAGAAAATCTTTAGATTCTGTTTGCCTTGATTTAAGGAAGAAACGTTGCTCCGTCACACTTGCCTACACAAATTTTTCACAAAGCTCTATATAAAAGTAATAAATGTATAGTTATTACCTTGATATTAAATCCTATTTTTGATTTGATTAAAATAACTTAATTTAGATGTTTCACCATTCAGTATATTTTAGGTTACCTGACAAAACATTTACAGCGTGTTGTGTTGTTTGTGCTGTCTAAACAGTGCCTGCAAATGTAGTTCTCAACCCCCCCAAAAAAGAGGAACTATTTGAAATTATTTGAAGCCATGAAACCAGACAGGCTGTTGTTACCAAAAACATCCAAAAGAACATTACGTTTAAAGCAGTTTGGGTTTGGTTTGCAATTTAAAGAGTCCACAAAGGGAACAGTTATATTTGTTGTCCAAGCTTTAAAGTCAGGAAGATTACTTGTCTTCTTGAGACCTTGTTACTAAGCATTGTCAACTGCAATGGATGGCACAGCAAAGGATGAACTTCACCCAAAAATGAAAATTATGTAATTATGTACCCATTTCACACTTTCTGCAGTGGACACACAAAAGAGGATTTTTGCAGCAAGTTGTTATCCAATGTCATTGACTTTCATTGTATAGTATGTTAAACAAGGTCAGTCATACAGGTTTGGAACAACATGAGGGTGAATAAATGACAACTTGGAGGTAGCGTAGTATCAAAGTGCTTCACTGCCTCGACTGAAAGCCTCCTATTTCTCTCAGAAAGATTTCCTCCCTCTGAATCAGTATTTAGACTAGAGAGTATGAATTACAGCAAGCCACCGACGGCTATAGATATCCTGGCACTGCCCAGCAAAGACAGGCTAATTATGTATTGTGGTGAGTATGACATGCGTGGCGCACAGACAATCCTGCAAAACCTCCTACGCTTCTCAATTCTCCACCACCAGCCGCTCTCTCTTTCTGAGCATGCTCAGTAAATCTGGCCCAAAACAGGAAGTCTGGAGGCACCATGATCCAGGGACAGACTCTCTATATATATAATAATCAGATTCTTCTGATGAAATTCAACTACGTTTTGAAAATGTTAAAGAAATCAACAGTTTACTGCTCAGCTTAACTTTTATATTCCCCAGACAAATTATGCAGTGTTATACCCAATTCATAAATTAAAAGGATAATTCATTTTCATAAGATCTAAAGGGGTAGAAAACCATTAAAACTGCTCATGGTGTTTTCTTCAATTCCATTTACACTTTAAACATGTATTGAGTAACCGATGTCACAGCATTTTGGGGCCAACTTGTCCATGCGTTTTGAATTAATTAGTGATTAACTCAATAACACACAAAAATACACTAACAAATAGAAAGTTATACATAGCTGCAAAACGGAAACAAAAGGAGAACTGTAGAGGGAACTAGAGGAGAGAGGTCTGAGAGAGTTTTTCCTAAGTAAATTTAGAGTAGGATCCATCTGAAATGCACATTGAAAAAATTAATTATAGTATATTCAAAAGAGTGAGTCAGAGAGAAGGAAAAAGCAGAGGACCGGAGTTTTGTCTCTGACAATGGCTTCATTCATCTCAGGCTAATATTATACATGTTTCAAAAGGAAATGTCCACTTAGTCCCCTGGAGCACAGGCTCACCACCACACCTTTGATTCCAGGCCTTGTCAAAATAGTCACCGGAAGATTTACAGGGATAACACCATCAGTGGTGAAAGTAAGAGTCGGGCCCCTTGAGGCCCAGGTAAATAAACTCACAAGTCAAAGACAAATTGGTATTCCTCAGGTTTCAGAAGACTCGACAGATAAGCTGATTTCTAACAAAACTGCATATTTCAAAGCAAAATATTCTCAAGGATTGACTTGTAAAAATTGTGTTCTAACCCATGATGAGCATGGAAAGATATTTTACTTACAGATTGGAGCACACACTTTTAAATGTTAGATGTAGCTACATTAGTGATGTAAATGAGATGATGAGTCTGTAGATGGCGCTATAGAGCCACAACCTCACTACTGTTGGAATCTGGAATTCGTTCAGCAAAAAAAGCTGGTCTTCCTGAATTGGGATGATTTATTTTACACAAAAGAGTCAGTTTAAGTTATAAATTCCTGCATTTCGTAAAAAGAGTGGACCCCCAAACTATTCATTAATTAAGCCAAAGACAAATTATAATGTTTTAAAACAACTTTAAGTAAATTCGAAACAATAAATGTTTTACAATAAAAACTAAGCCCTGTTTATTAAGGAAAGTCTGTCACTGAAATAATTCCTTCCCAGAAACATATATTTAAAATACAATATAGAATACTTTGCATAGCCTCAAAGAACAGAACTCATAGTTCCAAAATGTTTAACTAATCATATGTTGGGCATAGTACGACTGCTCATTGCTGATGAATTAGACGCAAAGTTAATCAAAACAGTAGTAGGTTAGGTAGTAGGAAATTAGTGCTTTAGAGTAGCTTTTACTGTGGGTGTCTTCATACACTCTCCATTTATGCTGCAATGCTGCCCCCTAGAGGTAAAATGTAATCAGACATAGAATAGAAAATTCCAAAAGCAAATAAAAACGATGTTGAATAAAAATGATAATAGTCAGAAAAACTTCTGGTCCATTTGCAAACACGTAGGGTACAAATAAATGCTGTGGCGTTGTACCCTCACTGGGTCATATTTACACCTAAAGGAACTAACTTAATATGCACAATTTCGGGGTAAACAAGGTAACGTTACACGTTTCCAAATGTCAAAAGGTCCATGTTTGTACCATTTAAAAGGGTTAGTTCACCTAAAAATTAAAATAATGTCATTTATTACTCACCATCATGCTGTTCCACACCCGTGAGACCTCCGTTCATCTTCGGGACACACACAAATTAAGATATTTTTGTTGAAATCCGATGGCTCAGTGAGGCCTGCATAGCCAGCAATGACATTCCCTCTCTCAAGATCCATTAATGTACTAACAACATATTTAAATCAGTTCATGTGAGTAGCCTACAGTGGTTCAATGTTAATATTATGAAGTGTCGAGAATATTTTTGGTGCGCCAAAAAAACTAAATAACTACTTATAGTGATGGCCGATTTCAAAACACCGCTTCATGAAGCTCCGGAGTCTATTGAATCAGCGAGTCGAATCATGATTCGGATCGCGTGTAAAACCGCCAAACTTCTGAAATCACGTGACTTTGGCGCCGAGCCACTGAATCGACACGCTCTGAAGCTTCATGCAGTGTTTTGAAATCGGTTATCACTATATAAGTCGTTTTGGCGCACCAAAAATATTATCGTCGCTTTAAAATATTAATATTGAACCACTGTACTCACATGGACTGATTTAAATATGTTTTCGTACATTAATGGATCTTGAGAGTGTAAATTGCTTTGCACCCTATGGATGGAGGCCTCACTGAGCCTTCGGATTTCAACAAAAATATCTTCATTTGTATTTCCGAAGATGAACGGAGGTCTCACGGGTGTGGAACGGCATAGGGTGAGTAATAAATGACATTATTTTCAATTTTGGGTGAACTAACCCTTTAATCAGCTAACAAAGACGATCACACGTGTGACTGAAAGGTTGACGGGGTGGGTGGAATCAAGACTGCCAAACCATTCAAGTGCATAAAATTCTTGCACCTGAGCTGCTGAGCATTGTTTCCCACTATGGTAAATATTTTTTTTATTCAAGAGACAGGAGCTTTTTAGTAATAATAATATAAATACAAAAATCAATTAGTAAAAAACAAACAAACTTCAGGATGCCTACATTAAGATTTTTTAATTATTATTCCAAGCTAGACAAATGTTTTTATATTTAAGCAAGATCTTACATTTTTAGGATGCCTTACTTCTACTCAAAATACATGCGCATCCATCCTTTCGAATTTAAATGTAGCCCACGCGTGAGCGCCATGGCGACGGTTAGGCTCGATGGCTTTCTCAGTTCAGAGACACTTGACGACTGAAGATCTTCTCCTATAGATAAAAGAAGTTGGGATATAATTCACTGAAGATGAAGAATCACCGAAATTAAGAGGTATGTTTAATTGTCGTTCAAATCACAAAGTTGTTGTTTATATTTTGTCGGACAACCCACCGCGTTATATTTTATATATTTGTCCAACAAAAATACTTGGTAATAAAACTAAAATATTGTTTTCATATTTAATATTATTAATGTTATTAGACCAGAAACGTGGGAGGTTAATTTAACGTTTCCAAAGCAACTATAACTAACATAAGTTATGTCTTAAAAACGCGCCGCTCTTGCAGCTGCAAGTTAGCTAGGAAGCAGACCTCTGATCTCGATTCAACGGTCAAAGACGTCCGTCTATTTGTTAATTGTTCAGTTATGAATGCCTTTCTCTTAATGTTCAACAAATACATAAGTAATAAAAAAGAGACGTCAGTCTCCGCATATTTACATAGAAAAATAATTAAAAACCTGCGCATTCTGTGTGAACTACCCTTATATTAACGAAACTTGAGATACAGATGTAAATTCAGACTTTTCAAACTATAATGTCTAAGTTATGTGTTCGGACACCACTAAATGGCTGTGTCCTCAAATAGTGCCCTATTTAATAGAGTGGTGCATGTATGATGTCCCCATCACACTGGTTCCCTCCAGAAAAACCCAATAGGATTTTCCCATAGGCTTTTGGATTATCGCAAAAAGCAAGCTCTGTGGTCAACAAAAGTTTTATGATACTTACACGTTTTGTCAGTCAAGATAATTGTCACAGATGAACACAACTTTTATGAATTTTGAAGCCTAAATGCAGTCGCCAGAAGTAAAAGGCCAAAGGTAGGCTATAAACTACACCACGGTCCCGCGATTTCAGCGTCACCATCACTAAGCTTCCGACAACTCTTTCAGTTTTTACCTTCGAATAGTTTATAAGAGCAGAATTATGAGCATAATGAGGCTGTAAAAGCGGACTAAGCTTACCTTTTCGGCGTGATGACAATTCATCTCCTCGACAGCCTCTGTAGTCCCATTTAGCCACTTGCAAGCAACCGCCTTTTTCAAGACATGTAACAGCTTCAAAAAATCATGAGTGGGTAATACTGATGTATTTTATGTCGTAGAATAAAGCGTGAAAGTGTCTTGAGCTTGTGTTCACCACAGACCTTATTTCTTATTTCATAAAAAAAAAACATTGACTTCGGTACGAGGCAACCGGAAGTGTTAAAATGCTAACTCGCGTCCGGGTTTTGGCCTTCAAAGTGATGTCATATCTGCACCACTCTATTGAGGGCGATTTCAGACACAGCTTATGTGTAACCCCTCACCCAGGTCCTACTCGTCCCACTCTGTGCGAACCCGGGTCTCTGAAATGGGAGTTGGGCGGTCTAACAAGGAGGCTAAAGGTTGTAACCTGTAGCGTCAGTCACCAGAGCGTCTCTTGAGATCAGAGGAGTGAGGTTTACTCGCACAGTGACTACTAGCTGGCCTCCGTTACATATGTACGGTCAAAGACGTCCATCTATCGCATATTTACATAAATTAAATTATTAACAACCAGGCATTCTGTCTCTGTTTTGGTCCGTTTACACTGAAACGCAACCCCTGAGCTTTCAAACTGAAACGGGGTCTGCAGCGTTTTCAAAAGTCTACGTTTTTGAGGTTCGAAAACGCCGGAGTAGTGTAGACAACAGGCGAAATTGTAGCAAAAGTTATGCGTTTTAAAACGAAAACGCATTAGTGTAAACGGGTCCTCAGTTCCAAAAGTGAAATACTTTATTTATGTGGTAGAAGGAAAAAGTAATTTCATGGGCTGGAATGAACAGAGCATTTTTTGCTTTCTGAATGCAATTTTATTTTTTGTTAAGGGAATGACAGAAGGGAGAGAATAGAATTAAAGCTTATTTTCAAAATTGCCAGTTTATTTACAAAGAGTTTGCTTCAAGAGGGCTGCCATCAATAATAATGCATACAAGAAGAGATGCTCGTCCAAACCAATCCTTTTTGACTCTGTAAGGTCAAGTATTTGTTCAAGTCTTGCAGTCTCTATGGCGTCTAGATGCTAAAGCTAAACACAATGTGCTTACTCCTCATTTAAGTTCAGATAACTGCCTGCTAAACCGCTCTCATTAGCACAAATGAACACATCCTTATAAACTTTTGCTACAAGAAATCACATGGGCTAAGTTATTATGCATCCACCCTTCTCCTTGAAGGGGTTTTTGTCCTCAGGAACTCCTTTTATGAGAGGATCTTCTGCGGCTTGGGCCTCAACCCATTCACAAATCTCCTTTGCGGTTTTAGAGACCTGAGGAAAGAGGGAAAGTATGTCAGTCTGTACCTCTTACTGGGACCTGGAAGCATTATCAAAATATTGAATAAACAAAATGCAAGGGGGCTATGTAAAGAATGAATGACACATATTTCTTTGGGCTGCCAAATAAATCAGAAGGCAGAGGAACTTACAGGCTCTCTAGTGTTCTTAACTTCCTTCTGAAGTTGTTCCAGCTCCATTTTCAGGATTTCCTTATCGGACATATCCCGCGCCATCTTGCCCTGAGCAAAGAAAGTTTCAGTGTTAAATGTTAAATCTGTAACTTTGTTTCCAAATATCTCATATGTTCATAATGTAACTGGAGCATGCATAGCATACATGTGGTTATTAATACCCAAATATTTGTCCTTTAAGGTCAATTTACTGTATAACACATTGGACACATTCCAGTTAAACAGGAATGTCACTGCATTAACCGGTTTAAGTGTCACTGCATGAAGGTTTTATTGTTCAAAACAAGTTATGAAACCAGTTCTGCTCGCGATTATGATTATTTCGATTATTACTAAACTATTAGTTTTGAAAAAAAACCCACACAAAAAAAACAGTTGAGCCGGCGTAGTAAAGTGACTGCTCTTTTGCTGCTTTAAACAGACTGACGGCACTGACCTAAATATTGTAAACTATTTTTCACAAGATAACTGAACAACAGCACCAAACAACTTAAACCTGTCACTAAACAAGTTACACAATATTTGTTGTGCTTTGTCATTGTCAGTGTCATTGTTTGTTTTCAGAGATGTTTTAGACTTGTCTTCCTTCATTAAATCCTGATTAAGGTGTGAACAAAATTGCTAATATAATATCAAATTGTATTACATTAAACAAGTGTATAAAGTGTATAATGTGTATAAAAGTGTATAAAAGATTGGAATTTAATTTCTTCCATAACTACAGCACCATTAATTAACAAGGCATGAATATAATTGATTCTACAACATGTAATTTTGCCTAAAATGACGCTATAATATTGTCAAGACCTTTCCCAGACGAGCATGATAAAGTATTTTTAGTGTTAATGGGCACATTTACTACGGAGAAACATGCCGACCAATATGATCAAGAATTGTGATAACTTTATACGGCTGTGCTATTAGGGTTAGAAGATTTTCCACTGCTGCAATTCACATTGATGGCATGCAGAAGACAGCATAGCATTACATCATTCACAATTCCTCATAACATTTACTCTAGTAACATAGTTACCTTTATCTGTCTGTATTGTTAAATGCATATTGTCATTCATATTACTCGTCGTTAGAGCATAATTAAGTATACATACAGATTTATCACCTTTACAGCATTGTTTTGTTTCACTTACCTATTCGGTCAGTGGGGCAGCCGATGGAGGGAACAGGTTACTCCCTCCACTTTAAGGTACCATGTACAGGGTTTGTGGTCTGGAGATGAACTGGGCGCTTCGGTCTGGTGCCGTCGCCTCTTCAGGATCACCTCCAGATGGTCAGAGGTGGGGGGGGGGGGGGGGTGGAGACTGATCCCCAACAAGCACACTTCCTTCATCCAGATTTCTGATCAGCTTAAGCCATGGGTGTCGAACTCCGGTCCTGGAGGGCCACTGTCCTGCAGAGTTCAGCTCCAACCCTGATAAAACTCACCTGCCTGTAGCTTTCTAGTAACCCTTCAGACCATGATTAGCTTGTTCAGGTGTGTTTGATTAGGGTTGAAGCAAAACTATGCAGGACAGTGGCCCTCCAGGACCGGAGTTCGACACCATCTTGGTAATTAAGGAAGTCAAATCACTTTATTTGTTAGTGCATGTGGGCTGTTCTTACAAGATTAAATTTTATGTAATGTATTGTGCCATGGAAAATTGTGGATTTTGTGCAGAGGATCTATCTGTGCGTTTGATGTTTTTAAGAGCTTTAGCGTGGAGAAATTTTAGGTCAACATGTCACTGACCTTCTCCAGACAAGTGAGTTAGTTTTGGATACGGAGCAGGTGGCCTAGACATGACCAACTGAATGTGTAATCCATCTAATTAAGAAGTCAATCATTCCCAAAACACTTTAAAAAATAAGTGGTTGATTGATATGGGGTTCGCTGATGAGCAATAAAATGCTTATGTACAGCTCTTATACATAATACTTATATACATCTAATTAAATTTACACTGTATTCCTCCAAGAAATTAGAAAAAAAATGTATAACTAACTTTCTGAAATTAAATGTAATATTTATTGTAAAGAATATTTACTTGATAAATTTTTTTCATTAATTAATTTATTCATTATCCACTGACAAAACTGTTCTCAAAATAGACAGTTAATCGGCCTGGCTGATATATCTCATCATCTATAATAATTAATAATAGAGATAACTGGTATGGTGACATAAGTGATCAATAAATACTTAGGTGATCAATGCGTTTTTTCAAGGCAAGAAATACAGTACTGTGACCTCTGATCTCTCTTCACAGAGGCACAGCTGTTGACATGAAGGTCTCCTTGATCCGGTCCCTTGTACCGTAGCACAGTCCACCTGGAGGTGAGTGTAAGCACAACATTTCAAAGAAATTTTGATAAAATCAGAATGTTGTGATATCCATAATGATGGAGAAATGCAAATGTTGACCTACAGTCTGAAGGATCTTATATTTGGTATTTTACCTGTGTGATGTCAACACCAATTAAAGGCCTCGTCTGAGTGATCGGTTATCCTGGAGACAAGCCTCTTGCCTTAAATGCGTCACCTTAGCTAATCCCATCACAGGGTCTTGACTGTCTTAATCCAAGAGATTAGACTCAAAGATGTCACTCTCACTCTTGATTTTCACTATGAAATATAGAGCAAGGTTATTTATATCCTCTTCCTAGTTATTTTTTTTTTATTCTTTGATTGTTTATCAACTGTAATCAACCGTAGAATGCATTTCCTTGCATTTAAAGGGTTAGTTCACCCAAAAATTAAAAAAAAAGTCATTAATCACTTCCCCTCATGTTGTTCCAAACCTATTCTAATATATTCTAATGAAATCTGAGAGATTTCTGTCCCTCCATTGACAGTCCACACAGCTACCACTCTGTCACTTCAAAAAGTTCATTAAGAGTAAAACCAGTTCGTATGGGTCGAGCAGATTAGTACAACTTTTCTGAAGAGACTGGATTGCTTAATATGATGAACAGATTTCCATCCATCCATCCATCTTCTTCCGCTTTATCCAGGGCCGGGTCGCAGGGGCAGCAGTCTAAGCAGAGATGCCCAGACTTCCCTCCCCCTAGACACTTCCTCTAGCTCTTCCGGGGGTACACCGAGGTGTTCCCAGGCCAGCCGGAAGACATAGTCCCTCCAGCGTGTCCTTGGTCTTCCCCGGGGCCTCCTCCCGGTTGGACATGCCCGAAACACCTTCCCGGGAAGGCTTTCAGGAGGCATCCGAAACAGATGCCCGAGCCACCTCAGCTGACCCCTCTCGATGTGGAGGAGCAGCGGCTCTACTCCGAGTTCCTCCCGAGTGACTGAGCTTCTCACCCTATCCCTAAGGGAGCGCCCAGCCACCCTGCGGAGAAAGCTCATTTCGGCCGCCTGTATCCGGGATCTTGTCCTTTCGGTCATGACCCAAAGCTCATGACCATAGGTGAGAGTAGGAACGTAGATTGACCGGTAAATCGAGAGCTTCGCCTTACGGCTTAGCTCTTTCTTCACCACAACAGACCGGTACATCGACCGCATTACTGCAGAAGCTGCACCGATCCGTCTGTCAATCTCCCGTTCCATCCTCCCCTCACTCGTGAACAAGACCCCTAGATACTTAAACTCCTCCACTTGAGGCAGGAACTCTCCACCAACCTGGAGTGGGCAAGCCACCCTTTTCCGACTGAGGACCATGGCCTCGGATTTGGAGGTGCTGATCCTCATCCCAGCCGCTTCACACTCGGCTGCAAACCGTCCCAGTGCATGCTGAAGGTCCTGGTTAGAAGGGGCCAACACGACAATGTCATCCGCAAAGAGCAGAGACGAAACCGCGTGGTCCCCAAACCTGACACCCTCCGGCCCCTGGCTGCGCCTAGAAATTCTGTCCATAAAAATTATGAACAGAACCGGCGACAAAGGGCAGCCCTGCCGGAGTCCAACATGCACCGGGAACAAATCTGACTTACTGCCGGCAATGCGGACCAAACTCCTGCTTTGATCGTACAGGGACCGGACAAACATGCTGCATAGAAATGACCCCCCCACATCTGAATTTCGTGTGGCGCATTCACACGGGATAAGCAAAGTCTGTTATTTTACTCAAATTCACAGACTTACAAACGCAGCTTTTTCTTTGTGGTTTGGCTGTTCATCCACATGCAAATGCAATGTCCGGTCACTGAAACAAACTTTTTTGAAAACTCCTGCCAGGGTGAAGATTTTTAGAAACTCCAGTTGCAGTGTTGTTGTGTAGATGGTGAAACCGGAGATTTTGGGTTGTGATGTTAGAGTGTGCGCTGTTATCTCCTTTTTTGACATCAGATTGTGCGTTGCTATCTCCTTTGTTTACATGAGGCAATCATGTAAATTTTGAAAATGCCTGAGATCATATTTCTGTGCAATGGTTTAGCCAAAACATTGCTGCTAATAACTGTGCTAACAGGGCTTATCACATACAGATACATGCAGTTCTCCCATTATATTGCGGAACAGAGGCGTCAGAATGCAATACTACAAAGGTCACGACTTAATAATGATAACAACAATAGTAATAGTTAGTTTAGTTTATTTATTTATTTAACAGGGACCATGCACAACACAAATGTTGTGCCAGAGTTAGCTAAATAGCTAATTTACATCTGTGGTCCCTGGGCAGGATGATGTTCAATACAATTACAATTACACAATTATAGCATTTAATTACAATCCAAGAGAGAGGGGGGAAAAAAAGGAGTAAATAGACAAATAACAATATCATATCATAATAATCACAAATGTTAAATCACATTAAGAAAAAAAAAAAAAATATATATATATATATATATAAAAAAATTAATGATCACACGATTGATTTTTCTTAAACCATGATTTAAGTTCCGTTTTAAAAGTACCAAATGATGTACACTCTCTAATATGAACAGGCAATGAGTTCCATCTTTCTGCTGCTCTATATGAGAACGCTGATTGTCCAAAGGTAGTTTTCTTAAATTTAACTGAACAATCGCCTCTAACGGATGCCCTGGTTTTCCTAAGGTTGTCTTTACAGAAAGTCATACACTGTTTAAGAGGTGGTGGCGCAAGATCATGAATTAATTTATACATCAAACACATATCTGCAAAGAGTAAAAAACTATCAAACGTCAATAATTTATAATGTCTGATGATAAGACAGTGATGATAACTTTTTTATCTAAAACTTTCACAGTTTGTTTATAGAGTGTATATAATGGCTTCAATGTTGTTACACTTGCTTGAGACCAGCTTGTAGCACAATAAGATAAATGCGGAAAAATCATTGTGTGCATAAAAAGTTTAGCAGCAGTCAGAGGTAATTGATGCCTAATATTCCTAAAAATCACTTGGGGTTACTTGACTGTAACCCTGTTCCCTGATAAAGCGGAACGAGATGCTGCATAAGCTTATGCAAATGGGGATGTCTTTGACATAACCAGCTGTGAAAATAGTGTGAAAACACGTCAATGAAATTGACCCGGAGGTATTTATAGCCTCGGCCGGTGACGTCATAGGCGCACCTGCTGCACGAGGCTATAAATAGATGAGCTTCAGCTGGAGCAAACCAGATCTTCTTTGTTTGAAGACCAGTCCTGAAGCATCATCAGCACGGCCTAGCAATGCAGCATCTCGTTCCGCTTTATCAGGGAACAGGGTTACAGTCAAGTAACCCCAAGTGTTCCCTTTCAAAAGCTACACTCAATGCTGCATAAGCTTATGCAAATGGGAACGAGAATACCCACGCCGCCGTGCTTGATGGTGCCTGGACCCCTTACGGTTGTGTAGGTGTGCACAAGAACGCAGGAAGCCTCAGGCATTAGCCTGTGATGTCGACTCAAGGACATGAGAGCCCAGAGTGGCATTAGCATCCAAGCTATAAAGTCTTAAGAATGTGTGCGGAGAGGACCAACCTGCCGCATCACAAACACTTTGTAAGGGAGCACCTCTTGCTAACGCAGTAGAAGAGGCGACTCCCCTGGTGGAGTGAGCCCTTAATCCTATAGGCGAAGCTTGACCGCGCACCTCATAGGCAAGAGCAGTAGCATCCCTGACCCAATGTGACATTGTTTGATGGTGGCAGAACCTCTGTTACGGCCCCCATGGCAAACAAACAGTTGCTCTGACTTACGCCACTGGCTAGTGCGGTGGACGTAGGCCTGAAGAGCATGGACTGGACACAGTCTATGAAGTTTCTCCTGATCCGGCGTTGTGAACGGCAGAGGGCAGAAGGTTTCAAGAGTGACAGGATGTACAGTCGACAAAGAAACCTTAGGCAGGTAGTCAGGGCGGGGATGCAAAATCACTTCCACCAAACCTGGGGCAAAGTCTAAGCAGGATGGCGATATTGACAGAGCCTGCATGTCCCCAATTCTTTTCAGAGAAGTTATAGCCATAAGAAAAACCATCTTTAGAGTCAGAAGTTCGTCATACGCTGATTCTAGAGGTTCAAAGGGGGTCTCAACCAGACCCTCGAGGGCTAAAACAAAGTCCCATGAAGGGATCTTGGCTCTTAATGGAGGCCACAACTGCCTGGCACAACAAAGTGAGCAGGCAGAAGATGCCTCCCAAGCGGCACCCCATCCACCAGGGCGTGGCAAGCCAAAAGAGCGGCCACATAAACCCTGAGAGTGGAGGGGCAAGCTAATGTTTCAAAGGGGGTCTCAACCAGACCCTCGAAGACTAAAGCTAAGTCCCATGAAGGGATCTTGGTTCTAACAGGTGGCCTCAACCGCCTACCCCACGAATGAAGCGAGCGAGTAGAGGATGTCTCCCGAGCGGCACCCCATCCACCAAGGCGTGGCAAGCCGAAAGAGCGGCCACATGAACCCTGAGAGTGGAGGGGCAGGTGCCTGATGACAACTTTTCTTGCAGAAAATCCAGAACTGAAGTTACCTGGCAGTTGACTGAATCTACATTGTGTCGTACACCACCTTTCAAAGACACCCCATTTATTAGCATAAACTTCAGAGTGGAGGAAGCTCTAGCACTTAGAATGGTCTCAATAACTGCAGGCGAAAGCCCCGTGTCCCTCAGTTGGTGCCCTTCAGGGGCCAAACATGAAGGTTCCACAGGTCGGGCCTGAGACAGAAGGTCCCTCCTCGCCGGAATCGCCCAAGGCGAGCCGTTGAGGAGAGACACTATCTCCGAGAACCAAACCCTGTTCGACCAACGCAGCGCTATCGATAAGAAGCAAGACCCTTGTTGGCGAACCCCGGCTAGAACTCCCAGGAGCAGAGCGACTGGAAGGAGGGCATACAGACACATTTTGGGCCATGTATGAACCATCACATCCAGACCCAGCTGGGCTGGGTGACAGAGAGAAGCAGGGACATTGCGCTGTCTGAGAAGAGGCGAAGAGGTCCACTCCCTGTGGTCAGCTCTGTAAAATCTGATCCAGATCTGCTTGACTACTTCTGGGTGGAGTTTCTACCCCCCCATCTGTAACTCTGTCTGGACAGTAAATCTGCTCCCGCCCTTGAATGTACACTGCTCGAGTGACAGGAACTTGTTCTGAGCCCAGAGAAAAATCTGTCTCGCTATTCTGATAGCGTGAGCACAGACCCCCCTGGTGATTATATACAAGATATTTAGCTGTACTGTCCACCCGCACTAGGACATGACAGCCCCTCAATTGGGGGAGAAAGTATTTCAGGGCCAGAAATACAGCCGTCAACTCGAGGCAGTTGATGTGCCAACTGAGTTGATGACCCTCCCATTCCCGTTGGGCTGGACGACCACTTAAGGCCGCACCCCAGCCCGTCAGGGAAGCGTCCGTCGTTAGCAACTTGCGACGACAAGGTACGCCTAGAGTGGGACCCAAGGCAAAAACCGGGGTCTGAACCACATAGTTAGTGTACGAAGCCACATGGCGCGCCACTTTATTTGCCTGAGGATTGGCCCTAAGTCCTCTGGCTTTGAGCCACAACTGAAACGGTCTTATGTGCAACAACCCCAAAGGGAAACCCGTGGATGCTGATGCCATTAGACCTAACACTCTGGTGCTGATGATCAGTAAGATCTTGGTCTAGCCTGACTTTGCTCAGGGAATACTGAATGGTCTTGATTCAAGCGGGAAACCATTGTGCCCACCTTGTGACCAAAAACCGAACAAACCCTAGATAAGTCGTTCTCTGGGCAGGAGAAAGAACACTTTTCTTGGTGTTGAGTCTCAACCCTAGAGAAACTAGATGAGCCAACACACTGTGTTGAAGCACCATCTCATGTGATTGTGCTAATTTTAGCAATCGCCTTTGTAATTCAAAATTTGAATGCCCCGGAATCCCAATGGAGCCGGTAATACATCCATACATTTTGTTTATGTGCGGTTACAAGGCTAGCCAAATGGAAGACCCGAAATTGGTAAGCTTTTGCCCCCAAGAGCGAACCTCAGGAACTTCCTGTGTTGTGGCAGACTTTTTATGCGAATACATGCGTCCTTCGGATCAATCGTGCCGAATCCAATCACAATGTTGAATATGCGACACAACCGCCTTCACTGTAACATCTTGACCTTGAGTACTTTAACTGCTTCACGGTTTAAGACTCGAAGATCTGAGATTAGACACCCCCCCCACCCTACTGGGGACCAGGAAGTAACTGCTGTCACTTGTGACAGTACGAACGCCAACTCCGCCTTCACGGAAGTGGAGACCACGCCGTTCAAACAAGGAGGATGACAAATAAATTAGTTTACTAATTTTTACTGTGCTTAACACCCATGCAGAAACGCCTGGCAGAAGTTCACACGCTGCCTGAGACTCTGAGAGTGACAATTTTAACACTTCCTGTTGAGGGGATGTTAGACGTTCTATGTCCTGGATGATAGCAGGATTTAAACACTGAACGTCTAACATTTCACTGGAAACCACTGCCCCCCCGAATCACCAGAGGCGGCGGGGATGGAGTAGTTTTGAGGATAACGGGGTGGGGCGAGCAAATGTTTGACACGCCCTGTCCCGTGGGGGCAGACTGGGCACCAGACCACCGGACTTCTTATATTGATGACAGTCCCGAGGTCTGCCCTGAGAGGTTGTTGAGGATGACGAGCCGGTCTCCAGTCTTTACGAGGGAGAGCGCGACTCGCCACACTCTGCTTATTACCCCCCTAAATCTTGAAGGACTGAAGAGAGGTTGTGTGGCTGATAGCCCCTCCCCTTGAGTGCATTGAGGAAGAAACTGAGTGAACACTTCATGTTTCTTCCACTCCTTTAAATCTGGCCACTACAGAGTTAACTGAGTCACCATCGAACCACTCAAATCCTTCAGAAGGTCAGCCTGATATGC
This sequence comes from Gobio gobio, assembly GCF_949357685.1. NCBI lineage: Eukaryota > Metazoa > Chordata > Actinopteri > Cypriniformes > Gobionidae > Gobio > Gobio gobio. Next base: position 43,101,825 of record NC_137097.1, read on the forward strand.
TTGCAAGACAGCCATAGTGTGCAGCGCAGCACCAGCCTGTCCCTTTATATTTATTATTCTTATATAAATCATATACAATATATATTCCATATAAAATAATATATTATATATATATATATTCCATATAAAATAATATACAATATATAATTCATATATATAAGCTTTGCCCATGACAGCCGACGTTTATTTTCTACATGGCTTTATGGGGAGGTATGTCTCTTTAATGAAAATGCAGACCCAGGCGAGAGATAGCTCGTGAGCGTTTCCCACCTGGGGTATTCTCACATATCCACGCGATTTCGCACCCATGATAGTCGAAAATGTCGACGTCAAGGGTACAAAAACACGTGAAGTAAATGTTTTTTTTTTTTTTTTTATAGACAGAAACCTCAAGCTCACTGCGTTCGGGGATCTCTCATTCACGGTACCAGACAAACTGCCCTGGCCACCGCGCGAACAACCACCTCGATAAATTCCTCGTATGGATTCACTATCATGTGAGGAACGATCGCAGGCCGGCTGCTCGAGGTCCCAGAGATTCATCATCATTCCCCGCGCGAGCCGGAGAAACACCGGAGCGCGCTTCGGGATCACGCGGGGAAACATGCATTTGTTGAGCGAGCAAGCGAAAGGGACGGACCCGTCTCTTGCTCGTCAACAAACCCATTCGAGAGCTCCGAAAACTGGTGCGGACTGAAAGTAGCCCAGACGAGCATAAAGCATTCTAACTGTAAAGGCTTGCAATGCTCGCACTCGTCTGACTCAATGCAGCGAACCGCATGCTCTTCCCCAAACACACACAGCAATACACGTGTGCATCCAGTTCTGTTATTTGAAAGAGAACATGGATATACAGCGTTTACTCTGCTGACTCGTTTCCAACTGATCAGATTTAACTAGAACTCTTTCCACTTATGTTTCTTTGTAACAGAGATGAGAGAGAGAAATCTGCACACTGCCATGTTGAAAACTAACTCCTAACAAAGATCTCGAGTTGAGTCTTGAAAGAGAGAGAGAATTTTTTTTTTTTTTTTTCAGAGACTTTGTAACACACCATAACACAGAGTTGGTCTTCAAACAAAAAGACCTGGTTTGCTCCAGCTGAAGCTCATCTATTTATAGCCTCGTGCAGCAGGTGCGCCTATGACGTCACCGGCGAGGCTATAAATACCTCCGGGTCAATTTCATTGACGTGTTTTCACACTATTTTCACAGCTGGTTATGTCAAAAACATCCCCATTTGCATAAGCTTATGCAGCATTGAGTGTAGCTTTTGAAAGGGAACATTAAGCTTGCTCTAACACATCTAGAAACCTTTTGTATATGTTTCTTAAAATTTAAGTTTGAATCTATAATCATACCCAGGTATTTAAAATGCTTAACAATATTTATTGCTTTACCTTTAATTAAAATATCTGGCTGATGCTTATCATTTCTTTTAATAGAGAAATATATTCCCACAGTTTTACTCACATTAAGAGTGAGACATGAATGATTTAACCAATCTGAAATTTTGTTCAGTGCTGCAGTCAGTTTGATAGCAGCTTGTTCTTTTGTTTTAGCATAAGTATAAATTACTGTATCATCTGCGTACATCTGGAACTGAACCTCTGGACACACATAAATCATTAATGTATAAACTAAATAAAATTGGCCCAAGAATAGATCCCTGTGGGACTCCAATAGTGCAATCAAGAAAGGAAGAGCATATACCATTAATTCTTGTACATTGTTTCCTTAAATTTAGATATGATTCCATCCATGTTATTTCATTAATAGAAAAAATAAACTTTGACAATTTAGATAAAAGTACATTATGGTTAACAGTGTCAAAAGCCTTCTTAAAATCAAGGAAGACAGCACCAACAACACCTCCTCTGTCAAGACTAGATTTAATTTGTTCAACAAAATAACAGTTTGCTGTCTCTGTAGAATGACGTGCCCTAAATCCAAACTGCATTGGATTTAATGGAAAATTACCAAGATTTAAATACTCTATTAACTGACTACAAATTACCTTTTCGGTTACTTTGGAAACCACTGGAAGAATACTAATAGGTCTGTAATTGGTTACATTAGTAGGATCACCATTCTTAAAAATTGGTGTTATTACTGCTGACTTCCAAGCATTCGGAAAATAACATTGTGTTATTGACAAATTAACCAGATGAGTAATGGGTGTACTAAAAACATTTGCATACTTTTTGAAAAACGTAGAATCACAATCAAAAACATCTTTAGCCATAGAACTCTTAAGCTGGCCCAAAATTTGTATTATATTAGACTCAGATACTTCAGAAATACTAAAAACAGGAAAGTTATAATTCAATGGCAGAATATCCCGATTTCTTGCACTAAACCCTTGTGCTAAATCTTGAACTGAATCTATGAAAAAAATATTGAACACACTAACAATTTGATGCTTATCTTGAATTAAATTCCCCTGAACTTGTAATTCAATATCTTTATTTCCTTTGTTGGTATTTTTCTTTTGTATTTTATTAATATTCGCCCAGACTTGTCTACTATTCCCCTTAGCATCATTTATAAGTTTGATGAAGAATTTCGCTTTTGCTTTTCTCAATTCATTTACAACTTTATTACGTAAACACTGAAAAGTTCTTCTGTCATGAGTAGGGGTGTAACGATTCATCTACTACATCGATGTATCGATTTATTTTCCTATGATCTAACTACATCGATCTGTGCTCGGCAAGTTGGCCTTCCGGACGACATATCGATCTAACATCGTTTTAAAAGGTAATCAATCGATTGTATCGATCATAGGAAATAACGCATTGGATTTAAGCACATCAGACTTTATATGGATGTTTTTTCTTAGCACTTTTAATGATAAAGGCGTTAAACGTTACTCTATTCAGTCTGCCTATCTGTGACATCATCGCAACGCACCAGCAGCAGCGCTCATTGAAATGAATGGGATTGTGTCGCTTTGTCGCTGCGTGTCGCTGGCGGTGTGAACGGGGCTTGAGAAAACAAAACATAGCATGGCGTATGGCAGAGGAGAAGCCAACGAGCGAGAAATGATCAAGCCACCAAGAGAAAGAGCTACCTGTACTTTCAACCCTTGCTTGTTACCTGTGCATTCCTGGCACCAGTGCGCCAGCAGAGCGAGTTTTTAGTACAGCTGGCGACATAGTGAACGCACAGAGAAGTGTTCTGAGGTCAGATCATGTTGATATTTTTGAAAAAGAAATCTGTAGAGTCATTGAAGAGTAGTTGGTTACATTTTATCTTTTGTTAAATATTGTTTGTTTATTAAACTGAGAGTAGTAGCAGGTTCAGCCAGTTTATTCAACCTGAAGAAATGTTGGTTGCACTTTATTTTTGATATTAATATTGTATTTGTATTATTTTAATGTTGAAAAACAACACCAAAAGTAGCAGGTAAACCTACTATTCATTAAACCTGAAGAGAAGTTAGTTGCACTTTATTTTTGATATTAATATTGTATTTGTATTATTTTAATGTTGAAAAACAACACCAAAAGTAGCAGGTAAACCTACTATTCATTAAACCTGAAGAGAAGTTAGTTGCACTTTATTTTTGATATTAATAATGTAATGTTGGAAAACAAAAGCAGAAGTAGCAGGTTAACCTACTGTTGAAATGTTGGTTGCACTTACTGTGCTTTTATTGAAAATGTATTGAATATTGAAAATGAGAGCAGAATATTTGCTTTTATATTTGCTTTTAATATTTGCATTTGCTTCTATTGAAAATGTATTGAATATTGAAAATGAGAGCAGGCGCGAGTGGACGGGATGGGCGCTGAGTAACGCGAGGTTTCACGCAGAGAGGGTGAGATTCAACATGGCGACACGCGCTCACTGAGAGAACTGTACTAACTGCACTTACTGTATCAACTGTATAAACAGTATTTTGGATAAAATACCGGATACCGCGGCATCACACTCCTTGTACACTGGATAAACTAACGGACTTAGAGGAATACATAGATCACCACTATAACCGCTACAAAATGGATACGACCACAACGCAACAAACTCCGAAACCAAACAAACGAAAGAAGACGTCATCTACCGACACCAGTGATTTACAAACTACAGAAATCGAGGTCAGTGTACTCGCTTCCATTAACAGCAAACTGGATTTACTGGTTACGCTACATAATGAAATAAAAGAACTTCGATCAAACCTGGAATTTGCATACACACATATTGAAAAACTAGAACAATCTAATAGCTCCCTCCAAACCAATGTGGAATCACTCACCAAAAATATGGGCGCGGTCATAAAAGAAAACAAAATAATGAAAGAAACCATTCTGGACATTCAAACTAGAAGCATGCGAGATGACCTGATTTTTTCTGGCATTCCTGAACACCCGTCTGACGATCCCGAGGCATCTATCAGAGACTTCATGAAAACTCAACTCAAACTCCCACCGGACACTATAAACCAAATCACCTTTCACAGAGTTCATCGTCTCGGAGCACGTTCAAATAAAGCTCCTCGACCGATCATCGCCAAACTGGAACATTACAAACACAAAGAACTCATCAAAAGCAAAGGAAAAGAACTGAAAGGCACCAACTACGGATTAAACGACCAATTCCCACGTGAAATAAACGACCGGCGCAAAGTCCTCTACCCCATCATGAAAAGACACAGACAAAACAATAAACGAGCGAATATAGTTGTGGACAAACTTTACATCGAAGGGCAGCTCTACCGTGACTCGAAGATTACTCCATGGCTCTTTTAATTTACCATGTAACATCGAACAATCAGTGACTGTCATATTACATATGGATACCATGCACCCTCTCCCCGTTCTTTAACGCATACGTGGACCTTAATCCACCAACCCTTATGTGTCTGTTTACTTCATATCACCATGTCATACTGTACTTGTTTATATGTATTATCTACACGCCCCACTCATACTTTACACTTAGACATATTCATAAACACACCATCCCTATTCAAATCACTGTACTTTTTGAATGTTTTTTTTTTTTTCCTCTCTTTCTCTCTCTCGTTGTTATTATTATTATTATCATCATTATCACTACTTCTAGACATTTAAACAACAATCATGCAAACACTTACAATGGTATCATGGAATGTGCGGGGCTTCCGGACCCAGGCAAAAAGGACTAAAATAATTAATCATCTAGTGAAATTAAAGGCTGATATATCGTTTCTACAGGAAACACACTTATCAAAATCAGAACTTGGAACTCTTACATTTAATCAATTTTAATACATATTCTCGTCACCATACAATACTAAACAACGAGGAGTTTCAATATTAATCAAGAAAAATATCCCACTAATACTTAACACATCTGTTATTGATCCAGAAGGGAGATTTATCATCATCAATGTATCTATTAACCATATAACATACACACTAGCTAATATCTATGGACCAAACAATGATGACCCATCATTCTTTCATAGTTTTTTCTCACTATTACCTGACACAAATAATATTATTATCGCTGGAGACTTTAATACTGTTATTAACCCACAAATGGACCGATCAAATTCATCCAATACAACAAGAACATGGCAATCTACAGAAACAATAAAACAATATATGACTACCTTTGGACTTGGCGATAGTTGGAGAATGAATAATCCCTCACTCAGAAAATATACTTATTTTTCTCCTTTTCACCAATCTTTTTCTCGAATAGACCTTTTTCTTATCAGTAACTCACTAACCCAGCATGTAACAGAAACTTCAATTCATCCAATCATAATCAGCGATCACGCTCCCATTTCAATCAAGTTTAGTATTAAATCCTCCGTTAAACCCCCCAACAGATGGCGCTTCAATACCTCACTACTTCAAGACTCTGATTTTGACAGTTTTATCAAGAAAGAGTGGGCATTCTTTCTTGAAATTAATGACTCTCCAGGGATTTCACCATCATTATTATGGGAAACAGGTAAAGCAGTAATTACAGGGAAAATAATATCATATTCATCATATAGGAAAAAACAACAACAACAATTAGAAAATAACTTAGAACAGAGAATTAAACACCTTACAGATACCTACACTACCAACCCCAGTGAACAAATACAAAGAGAACTAAACCACCTTAAAGCTGAACTCGATGGCATCATAAACCAAAAAACACAGTTCATTATCCAACAACTCAAATACAAACAATACCAATATTGCAACAAGATGGGCAAAAATCTAGCAAATCAACTAAAACGTAAGCAAGAAAAGGCAATCATTCCATCAATACTCAATGAAACAGGCAAAATAACCCACAACCCACAAGAAATTAATAATGTATTCCAAACTTTTTACCAAAAATTATATTCTTTAAATCATAATTCAGATGTAACACAAATAGATCATTTTCTAAACAAACTAAAACTACCAACAATATCAAAAGAACAGGCAAATGCATTAGATACTCCTCTCACTCATGATGAACTCCATAAAGCACTAGATAAAAAGCCAAATAACAAATCACCTGGACCTGATGGACTACCATCTGAATTCTATAAACACTTCTGGCCAACTTTATCTCCATTATTCCTCAGAGTAATCACAGAAGTCAAAGCTACATCCACAATACCCACACATATGAATACAGCTGTTATGACACTATTGCTAAAACCAAACAAGGACCCAATGCTCCCTTCCAGTTACCGCCCTCTCTCATTAATAAACACAGATTTAAAAATCATTACCAAAGCCTTAGCTACAAGAATAGAAACAGTTATCCCGATGTTAATTCACCATGATCAAACAGGTTTTATTAAACACAGAAATGCTTCCGATAATATACGTCGACTATTCAACCTAATTAACCTCGCTCAACAAAAACAAACCAAAACTATAATTGTATCACTTGACGCAGAAAAAGCATTTGACAAAGTTAACTGGACATTTCTTCTCAGCACTTTACACAGATTCGGCTTTGGAGAGTCATTCATCAATTGGATAAAAATATTATATACTTCACCGAGGGCCACAGTAATCACTAACGGGATCACATCACAAAATTTCACACTTCACAGAGGGACCAGACAAGGATGCCCACTCTCTCCTTCTTTATTTGCCATATTTATAGAACCACTCGCAGCAGCAATACGACAAAACAATAATATCCAAGGTATTCAAGACATCAATACACAACATAAGATTTGTCTCTATGCAGATGATTTATTGTTATGTTTACAAAACCCCTACAAGTCACTAGAAGAAACCTTTAAAATTATTAATAATTTTTCCAAAATTTCAGATTACACCATAAACTGGAATAAATCAACTATATTACCACTTTCTGAGGATGCCTGGGATTCTACAGCATATATTTCTTCTCTTCCACTCCATACTGGCAACATTACATACCTGGGTATCAACATTTCCCCTAGACTGTCAGAGTTGTTTAATCTCAACTATACCCCACTTTTAAGAAAGATTGAAGATGATTTAAAACGCTGGACTAACCTACCACTATCACTTATCGGCCGCATTGCTACAGTTAAAATGAAAACTCTACCACAAGTCAACTATCTGTTCTCAATGCTCCCAACAACACCCACTGATAAATGGTTCAAATCACTCAATTCATTAACCTCTCACTTCTATTGGAAGAATAAAACACCAAAAATATCTCTGGAAAAATTGCAAAAAGCTAAGTCACAAGGCGGCCTAGAAGCTCCAAATTTTCACTATTACTTTTTAGCAAACCAGCTACAATATTTATATAAATGGACTCACAAAAACAATCACAATAATTTATGGATGGAACTGGAACAAAATCAATGCAAAAATACTTCAGTTTCAGACCTCGCCTTCCTACCTAAATCAATAAAGAAAATGCACTATTTCAACAAATATTACAATTGCATCAACTCTGACAGCCTAGTGGAAAGTAACCAAAATTACTAATTCACCACTTACACCATGTAGACACACCCCCATCTGGTCCAACCCTGATTTCCAATTGTGTAATAAACCGGTCAATTTTCCATCATGGCAACACAAAGGAATTACTCACCTTCATCATTTGTTTCCAAATAATTGATTTGCATCATTCAAAACACTAGTCCAGAGATACGGCCTTGGGGGAGAGCAGTTTCTCCAATATCAACAAATTAAATCTATAATTAAATCCAAGATAAATATAATAAATAATCCACTTCATCCCTCAAAGCTAATGGAAGACATAATGAAAATTCCTAACTCCAAAAAATTAACCTCCAAACTATATAAACTTATATCAAATAATGATGCAACAATTATAATACCCATGGCAAAATGGGAACAGGATTTAACCCTCTCCCCCAACACCGACCTCTGGAAAGAAATCTGTAACAACACATTTTCTATGACTAACAACACAAACCTCCAACTCATACAGTTCAAGGTTATTCACAGGACTCACATCACTGAAAGAAAGAAGTTTATAATGGGCTTGAGGGACACGGATAGTTGTTCACAATGCACATTGAGGAGCACAGACAACTACCTTCATGCCACATGGACCTGTCAACCAGTTCACTTATTTTGGCTATCAGTAACCACAAAACTCACCAATATCATGGGCTGTAGAATCCCCCCATCCCCTTCACTCTGTTTACTCAATAACAGCATAGAAGTTGATAATCTCCCAGCCAAATATAAAAGCCCACTACTCATATCACTAACTATCGCCAAGAAAGTAATTTTACTAAATTGGAAATCCAAAAATTTTATACATATCAATCACTGGACCAATCTTCTTACAGAATACATCACATTAGAAAAAATAACATACCTTAACAAGAATAATATACCTACATTTCTTGATATTTGGAAACCATTCCTAATTCATCTTCATATAAATTACGTGGACCCAGACCCCCCGCACTCACCACAGGTTCACAAACTTATAATAAATAACCTCTGAGCATTATTGAATACATCATTCCACAATTGTTTACTGCTATATGTCTTTTTTTATGTAAATGTATGTGTATTTGGTATATGTTAATATATATTTCTATACTTCTTTATTTTATTACCAATATGTGAAATATGCATAATATTGCAATTGCTATTTATTTGTTGATAATGGTGGTAGTAGGGGTGGTGGTATTGGTATTGACATTAAAATAGAACTCATTTTATTCTTCTATTTATTTTTCCTCCCTTTTCGTTTGCTTATTCTAAATAAATAATATTTCAGATAACATTATATATAAATATTGATTTATAAACATAATTTTTATATTTTACTTTATAAAATAATCTGGGTCATGCGCCGTTCTAGGTGGTGTCGGTGGGCGCGACTGGCTTGTCCTGTAGACATGGTCATCACAGAACTCACCGCCTTTGTCCCAACCCCTCCTCACATGTAATACTATACTGTTTGACTAATATCTGAGTTGGATATGGTGTCTCTGGCTGGGGAGCTAACTGGTGCACACCATGGTCCAAGCCACAGATAAAAAAAAAAAAAATTTTTTTTTTAATAATAACCCTTCTATTTTTACGGGTCACAACCAAACTAAGCGAGCTTGGTCTGGAGGTGCCTGTTATGACTCAACAAAGCACAGAGGGTTAACTTTTGGGGTTGAGCGTCACTGGCGGTCGGGGAGGAGGGGGCACGGACCGGAGGGAGGAAGGGTGGTGTCCATGTCGGCGGTTTCTGTTGGTTGTGCTCACTGACGGTCGTGGAGAGGCGCTCAGACCTAGAGAACAGTATCCACAGCAACCTTTTTGACTAGTCTAAATGTAGAATTATTATTGTTATTATTATTGTTACTATTATTATAAATTACTAATGCTACCACCACTACTACTATTATTACTATGAACATTATTGTTGTAACTACCACCACTACTATTATTATTATTATACATCACAAATGTTTCTACCACAATCACTCTTATTATTATCATGAATATTATTATTACTACTTCTAATACTATTACTACTATTATTATTATTATTAATACCATTATTGTTATTATAAATTAGAAATATTACCACTACTATTACTAATATTATCATGAATATTATTGTTGTTACTACCACTACTGCTACTATTATTATTGTTGTTATAATTATTGTTACTATTATGATTACTACTACTACAACTCTATTTATATTCTCTTTCTATTGTTTTTGTCTTTTGTTATCCATCCTCTTTTTTTTTTTTTTTTTTTTTTCTTTCTCCCCTTCTCCCAGAGGTTTTGGACCATTGCAGCTTGATGCAACTTTGTAATGTAATTGTTTTTGTTTTGTTTTGTTTATTTTGTTTTGTTTTGTCCGTATTCTGTTGTTTTTTTTGTTACAACATGTGTATTGTTTTGAGCATCAATAAAAAAAAAAGAAAAAAAAAAGAAAATGAGAGCAGAAAAGGTTAACTTCCTGTTAATTCAACCTAAACTGTTGGTTGCACTTTATTCAAATAAAATTTGAATGCATTTGCCATTAATTGTTGTTTACTTGTTTGTTTATATCCATAATTAATTGATATACCGGATTCCCTTACAAGAAACAACAGGAATCTAGGAAACTTCACCTGCACTGACCAGTATCCAGATATTTATTTCAGTCACACAATTTTTGGCTAAAAAGTTACTGAATCGATTTCAAGTCACTGAATCGTTTCGGATCGTATCGTTCTAAATGAACCAATATCGTCCTTGAATCGTATCGACAACCTCAAATCGTGATACGAATCGTATCGTTGTTAAAACGAATCGTTACACCCCTAGTCATGAGCCAACCCAGATTTGAGTGCTGTTTTCAAGGCATGGTCCCTCTGTTTCATTAACTTCCATAGCTGTTCATTTAGCCAGGGTAAATTCTGTTTCTTTCTAGAGAATCTAACATTCTTACTGAATTTGCCTTTGACTTTATCGATTGTGGCCATTAGACACTCCGAAGCATCATCTACATTATCTGCGGACAGAATCTCATACCAGCTTAATTTTTTTAATTTCTCTTCAAATTCGTTTAGCAATCTTTTTGGTATAATATTTAGCGCATTTCCTTTCTCTTGCTGATATTCAAACCTACGTTTTGTTAATTTTCTTACTACTAATATAAGGTTATGATCGGATAGCCCTGTTAATAAATTCATTGACTTAGTTATTCTTTCTGGTTTATTACTAAATATTAAATCAATTAGAGTTTTAGATGATGAGGTAACTCTGGTGGGGCCCTCAATTAACTGTGAGAGGTCAAACTGACTTACTATCTCCTGAAGTTTTTTTCTATTTGACTTCTCTGTCCAATTTACATTAAAGTCCCCTAACATAATTAACTCCTTACTTCTATCAAACCCTTTTAAAAAATTTCTTAGATGATCATAAAATATATTACTTGATGATGGAGGTCTGTATACACCAACTACAGTAAATGCCATGCATGGGGATAAAACAATTGTTACAGCAATGCATTCTATATCTACTACGGTGGTAAATTCAATTTCCTTACATTTTATGCAGTCCTTCACATATATTAGCAGTCCACCACCTTTTCCAAACTTTCGATCCTTTCTGAAGACTTTATATCCCGGGACCAAGTATACGGTGTTCGGCGATGATTCTGTCAACCACGTTTCAGACAAACAAAGCAAATCGATATTCGAGTTTGTAAGTAACTGTTCCAATTGTTCAGTTTTTGAAGCAACGCTTCTGACATTTAAATGTCCCATTAGAAGTCCTTTATGCTTGAAGTGCGGATTCCATAGAATCCGGATGCCTAAACTGGATCACGAACAGTTGGTACTGATCCATCCTTGAGTAACAACTTTTTAGCAAAGCCGGCCTTGTATTGCCTTGAATTTTATTAAATCAATACTTGATGTAGTTGAGATAATTCTTAAAGAAATGGTGGGCCAGTTTTTTCTCCTCATCTAGTTTGCCTTGAGTTCGGAATGAGTCATACTTATTCTGTGGCCTATGTGTCTGGTGACCAATAGAAAGCCCCTTGCATGATGCAACCAACAGTTTTCCAAGTGCATCAATGAAGAATTCTGGGGGGAAAATGGAAGAAAAAGATAATTTAAGAATTAAAGGAGATTAATTGGAATATAAGGAGAAGAATTAAATGTGCTAGGAATCAATCAATGAAGATGTTTTACTGAGGTGAATTTTAGTGTGCTTACCAGTGTGCCCAACTCTTTTAAGGAATGGGTCAAAGCCAATTCTTCGTACCGCTTCAGTCCTAGCCAAGAAATAATTAATGACACCATCCACTAAAAAGCATCCATCATAGCCTGAAAGTGTCTGATGAAACCCTCCTTTAATACGCCTTAGACAGCCACCTTCTTCTTTTTCATCTCCCTCGTCATACTCAAGAATGAAATGGAACTGGTTACCGGAGACCTCGCCACCAAGCTAACAAGAGAAAAAGAGCAATGCTGTACAATGCTGTATTGCTCCAAGACTTTTTACCCCCCTAAAGAATATACTAATACTTACAACATCTAAATCTGGAATCGCTTCCATTATTTCCACAAAACTCTCAATCCGTGACTCCTTGAAGAACACAAAGTCATCATCCACCCACAGGAAGTATTTTGTTGTGAGTTGGGAAAGAGCCAGATTTCTGCCTGCAAACCATCCCTGAGGAACCAAATAATAATTGCCAGTGATTAGTTTCCAGGTAATCTACACTTAAAGGGTCATGAAACCCTAAACCAAGTTCTGAGATTTTAACAGAAGTATGCGTGTTGAACATCATGGAAGACAATGTTACCATCTATTAGTTTTGAATGTTGGAGAAAACTAGTTAATTTTAAACCTTTTTGCTCTATTTTCAACTTCCTGGTTTAAATTCGTCTTCATGTCAACGTCATAGGATGTGACGTTTTCTCATACTATATAGGGTTTTTCCTGGCTCAAAATGAGGTGGAGGTGGTCAAATCCTGCTTGGCCCACCCGACCCGCGGCTCGCGATTTTTTTGCCAATTAATATTCAGTTTTAGAGCTTTGTTATACATTTTTTTGTGTGCTTCGATCATTAAATAATTATGAGTTTAATCCCTTTTACATTATCACTTTGCAGTGTAAGATTACAGCTAACACCTTTAAATATTTAAATATATATTAAATTCAGTAAATAACTGAAACAAGAACAACAAACTGGCAAATTAAAAGGGTTATAAATCTATCATTCATATATTTCTACATCACTATAGATTATAGAATATCTATACATCTGTGTTTGTGGAACTAATGGACACTCTTTTATTTGTTAAACACAATCCAGAATCCACTAAGTACACACTCATAGAAAAATTTTTTTTTTTATAAAAATATATAATAAGCTGTGACAAAAATATATATTAAAGGGTTAGTTCACCCAAAAATGAAAATTCTGTCATTAATTACTCACCCTCATCTATCTCACCACAGTGGCTCTACAATAATCTTACGATGCGACAACAATAGTTTTTGTGCGCAAAAAAAATCTAAATAACACCTTTATCCAACTTGTTCTCGACTTCCGTGTGTGTCTCCACGACGCATGCGCGAGAATATGACGCAGATCCGGTGTTCAGACATATGACCCAGAAGCGATTTGTTTACGAGCAGAGGAAGACGCGCGTGTCTAAGCTGTTGGATTCTACATTGATCATGCTTTAGGTCTCGGCGTAGTGCTCAAAATGGGGCTTAAGTGTGTATTTCATGGATTCCCGAACCCCGGCGCTACGTCATATTCTCGCGCATGCGTCGTGGAGGCATACACGGAAGTCGAGAACAAGTTGGAAAAAGGTGTTATTTTGATTTTTTTTTGCGCACAAAAACTATTGTCGTCGCATTGTAAGATTATTGTAGAGCCACTGTGGTGAGAGACTTTGTAACGACGTTTTAAGTGCCTTTCATGGATCTTGGGAGTGTAAATGTACTGAATGCCAATGGAGGCCTGTCTGAAGCCTTTCTCAGCCATCAGCTTTCAACTAAAATATCTTCATTTGTGTTCCGAATATGAACAGAGGTCTTACGGGTGTCCAACGACATGAGGGTGAGTAATGACAGAATTTTCATTTTTGGGTGAACTAACCCTTTAAATTAGGTGAGTGGATAGTTAAAAAAATTGCAATTACAAAAGTAATTCTTGAAAAAAAATCTTTGGACTAATTTTATAAAATCTAAACATGTTAATGAAAAGGTACAAATTACTTTGTGTTCTTATTCAATACATCCATGAAAAACTATTTATATTTAATTTTTAATTTATATTTATATATGAATGTATAATTATATGGGCCTACACAAATAATATAAAATTACAAGATTTATAGTTTATTGTAAACGTAATGTGCAGCTCTGTAAAGGGACAACAAATATCAGATATAAACGTGAGAACAAGATATTTTTTTAATAATATTTAAGTGCACAAAACTATGAAAATATATGAAATGCTTCAAAACAAAGCGCTTATGCGCATCCCGGGTGCAGAATGATGCGCTCAAAGCAGAGTCAGAGTGCGCAGTGCAGCGCGAGTGCACATTGAAAAGTTCACGGCATGAAGAGAAGATGAGCGTTGAGCGCACACATCCTAGTCTACTATGCATATCTGTCCAAAAGTTCACTGATTATTTTGTTTCTTCACACTCACAGTTTTAAATTCCGGTTATTGTGCGCGTGATGCTAATTAATAGCCCTTGTATTGTCACCTGTGTAGCGAGCACAACATCGTTCAGAAACCGCTAGATAAACTCCCGGAAGATAAATTATTTTATCTACATTTCAAGTATTATAACGGGAATATATCATATTGGAGTGAGCTTTACCGTGCTGCTGACTGTATCCGAACGCGACGCGCAGTTTGAATGCTGAACAGAGAATGATTGACAGCTACAGCGGAGGAAAAACAGCTATGAAATGGCTTTAGATGACTTTGTACTAGCAAATCATAATATACTAATAACGATTGCTGAAGGATCATGTGACAATATATATTTCTGATGATTATTTAATTATCACGACATGCCTAATTGGAGCAAGTGACTGCCTGTCTTGAGTTTTGTCGACACAAACGGAGGCGGCACGAAATTTGACGGAGGCGGCCGCCTCATAATTCTCTATGCAGGAAAAACCCTGTTATAGTACGGCGATGACTCATCAGTGTCTCATAATTATTCATGAGACTGAGTGTCCTTGTCCTATGAGAAGACGCATTGCTTAATTCATGACCGCATGCGCTTAATTATTCATGACAGCACGCGTGGCTAGGCATTTTCCTCTGACTGGCGCTTCAAACAGTGAGATCGCACACAGTAAGTGAGAGATACATTAATGAGTTTCTGCATTGCCTATGTTCTCTTCAATACATCCTGAGTCTTGACACAAACGCGATTCATCCACACTGTGAGTGTAACCGCTCTTTATGGCCATTTAACCGATCAAACGGCTTATAAAAACTCCACAAAATAAGCCTCAAAAGTTATCAAAGGTATGCAACAGCGCGTTCATATATATTTTCGATGCAGAGAACAAATTGCAAATGGCTGTGCATTTAATTGTCCAATGAATTATAGGTGTCACAGGATTTTTATGTATTTGTGTAACCGTGAGCTTACAAATCCATGTGTATATTGTGTTCCGTGTAACTTAATGGTCATTTGCCGCATGCATTTGTGGGAAGCTTTGATGCTTTTAATGAGAGTGAAATAAAATTGTCTGAATCAGAAGCCATTGATGTGCTGTCCGTCTCCCCTCGTCCCCCTCCACTCCGCCGCTAAACCAGGCCCACTTTTATAGCATTTTTCAAAACTGTGGTGAAAACTGACGGCTGCTGAAACAGGGGGTTTCATGACCCTTTAAAGTCCAAGATGTGTAACATACACCATTGAAGTGGTGGGGGCAGTTCAATTGTGTACCTGTGCAGGAGGCATGATGTAGTGCTCTATGTTGTTTCCAGACACATGTTCAGGCTTCAGGCTGTCATCTGCAACAATGATCTTGATATTTGGGTAAAACTTCCGGATACTCTGGATGAGGACGTTCAGCTCCTTATACCTCATAAATGTCTTGGTTATTATGGTTACCTGTGAGCTGATATCTGAATTACAAGAGAGACGTAGGTGCATTTCATTAGCAGGTTTTTACAAACTTTATAGATGTTTGTTTAGAACAAACGTATCTGATGCCATGGTAGCATGCTATTTTGTAGTGTTTTTGTAGTGTGTTGTGGTCTTACTTTTTCCTGGGTCATAAAGAACAGGAACTGATGGTCTCCTTATCATGATTGGAAACATGGCCTCATGGTCCTCAAAAGAGAAATGAACTAAAGAGAAAATGTGGTTTGACAAATAAATTACTATTCTTGAAAATAGAGAAGACTCTGAACAAATAGGAAAGATATAATCAAGCAGAAAAATGGGCTATAATGGGCTGCCAGCATATATTCAACTTAAGAAATAAAGTCAGTGTAAAACAGCACTCGCAATTACTTTTATTTCTGTAAAATGATGTTTTTCTGAATGCTTTATGCATTTCTGAAATGTAACTCTTTACATGAGTGTCTCTCCTGAACATACCCAGGTCTTTAGTCTTGATGTGGTAGATGGTACTGGTGTAGGTCACTCTGGACAGCAGATCATTGAGTTGTGTGAGGCTGCTGGATGAGATGCTCAGTTCACTCTGACCCTGTCCATCCACCTGCTGTCCATCCAGAACATCCTCCACTGAGAGCACTCCACTCGTCACACTCAAAGACACCTGCAGACATCATTGTGTTTAATGCAAATTAAGTCTAGAATGGAATCTGAATTCACCTCTCTCAACATTTCAAATGGTATTTGATGGTGAAAACATGATTATAAAGTGCATGCATAATAAATTAATACATCGTACAAGGCCTTTAACCCAGGGGTTGATGGCTACTTTTTTCCCCCAAGAAGCACATGTGAGTGCATTAGAAACTTTAGGAGCGCAACTAACTATTCGGCATTTATATATATAAAACACACAGATTTTTGCCATACTAGTGTTATTTTAATATCACTGAGATACTATATAGTTTTTGTTCATATTTTGAATTTAATTTAATTCTGCTTTCATTTTAATTTTAATTAAAAAAAATTGTAATTCTGTTGTTTTGTCTTTTTTTTAAAAAGGTTTTTTGTTATTATTGTTTTTTTTGTATAGTATTCATTTTTATTTCAGTTTTAGTTTGGTATATCAGGTTAATGAAACTAAATGAAAATAAGAAATTTTTGTTTTTTTAAATTTTATGTCAGTTAACATTGATTTCAAATAAAGAGATTTTTTTATGATTTTATTAGATTCTGTGTTATCTATAATAATATAATTTAATAATATGTGTTAAATAATCATAGTCTTTCCTTCCTGTGACAGCAGTCTGAAGTAATTTTGTGCAAGCCTGTAGAACGCACAGTTCTTTCACACGTTTCAAAAACGTGGCGCTGTTGTGCGATCTACTGGTTCGTAGCCAGTACATAGCCTCTTTAATTTTAATAATCACATTAGGCCGTATTGCGATTTTATGTTTTTTCACCCCCGAAATATAAGACGCCTTAAAATGATTAAGATGCTTATGGTCTTACATTTATGAAAACTGATCCGCAGGGATTTTTTATTTGCACACGTACTCCAAAATACATTTTACAGTTCTGACAAATCTATTTTTAGTCGCAAATGCGAGTGAAATGGTTGTATAGAATAGTCGACTATAATACTCTGCTAGACTAGTGTGACGCTTTAAAGGGCACCTATTATGCAAAATTCACTTTTACATGATGTTTGAACATAAATGTGTGTTGGCAGTGTGTGTACACAACCACCCTATAATGGTAAAAATCCACCCACTCCTTTTTTTTTAAATCCCCATAAATCATAAGCATTGTTTCTGGGAATATGACATCACATTTCACAGGCCCCGCCCACGAGTGTTGATGGACACTGCCGTATTAGCAAAGACCCCTCCCTCAGAGAGCAGTACACAGCTCACCATAATTATCTCCTCGCCAAAGAATTTAACAGCAGCATTCAAGTAAGAAATGTGTTCTTAATAAAGCTACTAAAGTTCATTCAGTCAAGAGCCTGAGTGATTTTCTGTTTTTCTTCTGGATTTACAGATACGTGGTGTAGACAATAAATTAATTAATTTGGTAAATAAATATAAACAACATTTATTTATACATCACAACTATTTACAACACAAAAGAGATTGGCTTTGCTTAAGTTGTTTCTCCAGATTTTGTTGCTTTTAAGAAAACAAAACCAAATTTTTGCCTGTTTAGGTTCGTCACCACCTCCATTCTTCTTCAACATTTTTACCACTAAAGTTACTACTCGCAAATTTTTTTTTTTTTTGGGGGGGGGGGGGGGGGGTTAACCATTAAGGTTATGACTCTAAAAACGAATATCCTAACTCATATAATTTTTTTATATTGTTAAAGGCAGTCAGTAATAAAATAAGAACAAATAATCAAATTACGAGCAAAAGCACAAATAAATACAGCAGAACAAACATATACAAATAGGTCTAAACTAGATTGTCAGGTACAAAAATAGTAATCAAATGTTAAATATTACTGCATAGTCTGCACAAAATTATATGTCACTGCATATAAATATAGATTAACCCTTATTAATAGTTATTCAGTTAAGAGCAGTGAGGGAAATTTTTTTTTTTGTCTTTTGTTATCTCGATATGTATATAGCCAATGACGATATTTTCCGGCTTTCCATGTGTTCACTGTTATACGGTAGTGGTCTCGGTTACGACTGTAACCTTAGTTCCCTGAATAGGGAACGAGACGCTGCGTCACAGCAACATGCAATATCATGTGTAAGCAGATGCATATGTAAAATAACGCGATCATCTACATTAAACAGCATATAAATCACAACTGCCTAATGTTATTGAATGAAATGTCAACCCAGGACGAGTTATAGGACTGTGAAGCTTTGGGGTGTTGATGGACTCGATCTACAACATCTCTGTTTTGTTCATCGCTCAGACGTAACGTTATTCTTTTACAAAAACGTGATTTTCTCAGCTTTATGCTCAAAATGTTGCTTTTTCATGAAACTTGCAGCATTCAAGTGTTGATTAAAAAAATAATGTATGAAGCTGGAATAAAACAGTGGGTCTGTTCTTTCTTTTGATATATTGTATGTTTATATATTCATACACGATATTCGGTGGACCATGCAACTTGTGAAAATGACCATAAATGCTGGCGGTGACTGGCAAATTTCATGTTTACGTTTTGATTCATTTTGATATTTTGACTTTGTGTGAATATTCGCATGCTGTGAGATGCGTGGCCATGCTTATGTGTGTTGTTGCTGCGCTTTGCGAGTAGCAAACTGAGAGACACTTTCTCGTCTATGAGCGCTTGAATATTTAAATTGGCAAGGCTTAAAAATTCGTAAATTATCAGTTTCCGTGAAGATGCAGCTCTGGCCCGAGTGTCTTTCACGCTGGCACTGGACCATTGGAAAATTCTTATTGTCGACCGTAATGACAAATCATTTTTGTAATTTATTCAGGGGGGGGCGGGGGTCGTTTTTGGGAGGGCGGGCATGTCAAATGTGTCTGCGATAGAGATGATCATCAAAGCAAACAGATGTATCATGTTTCAGTTTTCAATCGTGTGTTCACCGTGAAGGCTCCGCCCTCTGGGAAGGGGAGCAGCAGCTCATTTACATTTAAAGGAGACGCACAGAAAACTGTTTTTTTTTTTTTCTCAAATCCAAAAATTGGCATTTTCAAAATGGTATATTAAATGATCTGACAGGAATTTTGATCTGAAACTTCACAGACACACTCTGGGGACACCTGAGACTAATATTACATCTTGTACAAAGGGGCATAATAGGTGCCCTTTAAGCGTCACTAGTCGCTGATCATGTCCTATAGAGTGTGCAACAGGATAAGAAATCTTTGAAGTCCACTTTTACAGTCTTTCCAAACAGTTAAAATGACAAATAAATGCATACTCCGAGAGCACTCCACAAGACATGTTTGATTCAGGGGTGTTTGAGACAAGTGCCTCCTCAAAAAAACTGGATGAGAAAATAATCCATATTAGAATAATAAAACAATGCAAGTATTTCTTGTAAATGTAACATTAACAAGTGTATCAATCACTAATTTAACACTGCAACAGCGACAGAGCAGGCAATGGCTCCATCGCACTGTGATTGGATATGATTGGTTTGTGTGATAAATCCCGCCTCTTAGATATTACCACTTTATATCATGTCAAAATCAAACCTAAAATGCCCTGGCTCCAGCTTTCAGATGCAGGGTGGGCCAAGTGAAATTCCTGGTGGGCCCAGACTTTTAACATAATTTTTTCCCAGTAACAAAACTATTTTATAACAACTCTCTATATTTACAGGGCTCAATGCAAAGGAGCTTTTCTACAGGTTTATTCTGGTCCAGATTTTTACTTGCCCTGCTAAATTTTTCACTGGCCCCACCACAAAAAAAAAAGAAGTCTTATTGGTATTTTAATAAATATTAAGACATTAAGTCAACAGTTGGTAAGAACAAATCAAATAAAGTCAGTATCAACAAAATCATCAATGTATTTATTACACTTAATGCAACTCCGATGCGGAATGAATGTATTTACACTGTAGTTGCATAATCAGTGTTGGTGTAATGCATTACTAACTAATGAATTATTACTGTAATTTCAAATTTCACAATAGTGGATTTAACATCAAAATTATTTTTTACATCTTATGTTAAACTGTAACCTTCTCCGTTTAAATATAGTTGTTAGTTCAAGAATAATTTATGCAATTTTATATTATTTATTAAA
This sequence comes from Gobio gobio, assembly GCF_949357685.1. Lineage (NCBI taxonomy): Eukaryota > Metazoa > Chordata > Actinopteri > Cypriniformes > Gobionidae > Gobio > Gobio gobio. The sequence goes on from NC_137097.1 coordinate 43,122,604, forward strand.
ATAATTAAAAGAGCAGTTTCACGTCTATCATTGTTCATCTGATCGAGATTGATATGGCATTTAGAAAGTAATTGGTAATAAGTAATGGAATAGTTTTTAGAAAGAGAATAATTTGTAAAGTAATCTTATTACACAATTAACTAGTAATTAAATAATAGGCTACCTTTTAAGTATGAAACTAAAACCGCCAGTAGCTACTAGTAGTAAAAGTTAGCCTGGATGCCAGCCGAATTTAGCCCCGCCCACAAAATGTTTTGCTCGGGCAATTCGGTCTGGACTCGCTCCATAGAGGAGGAATTATGCCCGAACAGAAACTGTTCGGACCAATGAAATTGTCAGGGCGGGCTTTAGACGATGATGGACAGATGATCAACAGTAACGTAATCATCCACGTCATCGAAGGCTCTTGGGTTGAGTTTGCTCTTATCCTAAACGGAGAACTTGTTCGTATATGCATTCACCTTCACTATTTCTCTCAGAAACGATGATCGTGTTGGTAAGTACTCTGTGTATCCTTAAATTATTTGATTACTGGCAAAGATCATTTACACTCATCTTTTTCTTGTAACGTTACTTAATCCAGCGTGCGTGCAGACAGGGTTGCCAAGTGTTTTTGCAATGTCGCGCACAATTGCTACTCAAAACTATAGCCCAAAACAATAACTTTCCGGGGGGTTCTCTGGAAAAAAATGGTGTTTGGTTGGCAAAATATGTTATTTTGGCAAGGTTGCCTGCTAAAATTCGCATTCCTGGGTTTATATAATCACATAATTGGGGTCGCTTCAACCCGCGGACATGGAGAAAAACACGGACGTGGCAACACAGTGCAGTTGAGTTCTGTTGACATTTGACAACTAACGTTACGCGTCGCTCCGTTGCTCTGATTGGTTGTGGGTCTATCCAATTGTGGTCTTTCCTGGCTCGGTTGAAACACGCCCCATAATGAAAGCTCAATGGAGCGGTACTAGACTCATATTCTGACTAGAATTGAGTATGGCCACGCCAGGCTAAGTAAAAGTAGTACTTGAGTTGAATTCAACTGATTCGTTCAAAGTGCTAATTTATTTTATTTGGCAAATGACTATTTATGAATGTGTAGCTTAAATAAATCATTTACTCATCTGATTTGTTTAAATGCGTAGAATCTTTGAGGAATAAAACAGTGTTGCTCAGAGATGCAGCGGTTGTGCTGTGCAGAATGTGTCTATGGAAGTTACTCAGTAACCTCTTTTTCTGTTGTCACAGTGCAGATGTTTGGAAAGACAGCACTGTTGCTTGTGTGATAACTCATATATCATAGATTTATGTTACAAAGAAAAGGAACTCATTAAATAGGTTTTTTCTCTATGACATTTCTCTAGAAATGTTTTAATGACATTTCTGCTCCGCTATAGTGTAATTGCAGTGAGATGGGAGAGAGCGCTATAAACCATTCAGATCGCATAGTTTAGGGGAAAAATAACAGAAATTATCATTCTCTGTAAAGAAATGAAGCGTGAACATGAGACGCAAAAGAGAACAGTGCTGAAAACATAATGACTGTAGGGATTTGTTAGCAAGCAGTCAGCTAGGTGAAATTAAAGGTAGCCTACATTTTCATCTGTGATCAGTTGTTCATAGTCATCCCGAGGTTGATAACTTGTGAAAAGAAGTTGACTATTAAAGAACAGCCGAACATCAGTTAACAGATAAAATATATTGTTTAAATTATTAAATTGTGCCTTTAGTTATTGTTTTGGAATAAATATAAAAATGCTTAAAAAATAACGTGATGAGATTTATAGATTTTAATGAATAGAACATTAATAAAGCAGCACTAGGTAACTTTTCAACCTTCATAATATATTTTCAAGACTCTTGTGATGATACATCGACTTACAATAGGTTGAATGACACGTCTGCCATAGCCTGACGGGGTCTGTATCGTTTTTAATTGTACTTTTAAACTTCGGGTTTCGGGTAGTAACCCGAGAAAAAAAAGAACTACAAAATTCGACCGCTTTACGGCATATACGTCACTTCCACCACCACCCCCACTTCCTTAAATTCGGACGTGCGAGCCCAAATATCGTTCGTTTGCCGGATGTTATAGTCATGGCCGAAGCAGCACAGAAAAATAAGAAAGCAAAGGTTTTGTCGGAGGAAAGCAAAAAGAGGAAAGGAGAAAGTGATCGGATTAAAGGCAGGACGAGGATCAACATTGGGCCAGCGTTTCCTCGTTGGCGTGAGCTGGAGGAGGAGGGGCTACATTAGAATCAGAATCAGAAAGAGCTTTATTGCCAAGTGTGCTTGCACACACAAGGAATTTTTCTTGGTGCTGAAGCTTCCAGTGCACATATACAATACAAACACAACAAGAACATAGTAATACAAATTCTAAGAATAAAAATATGAAAAATAGTATAAAAAAAAGATGGTCACAGTTACGTTTAGTGAATGTATTTACATTCTTTCAAGTAAATACATAAGACGTACAAAATCATATTTTAGGATACCTAACATGTCTGTGATATTTGTTTATTTGTCTTGCCTCAAGCTATAATGCAAATCGATTTTTCAAATTTGCAGATTCATCTAGGGTAGCTTGATATTATAATATTGACGATATATGGTTATTACCTACCACACAAACATTGAATTGAAGTATCATATAGATTCTGTAAAACGGTAACCAATAGACTAGGCTACTATAATGACGCTGGCTTGTAAACGTGAGCATCGCGATCATTTGGCGTTTGAAAAAATAAAACCCATGAAATTGTATTCATATGACATGCTGAAACATGTGCCAGTACCTGGGATGAAGACATTTAAACACGCGACGCAAGCAGAACACCTGCATGTGAACTCCTGCAGTGTTCAGGGCTATCATGGTTGTCATGTCAACAAATACACGTGCGCATCCCCTGATGGAGGATGACAGAGTTTACGACAGTAGTAGAGGACAATACTGTTTCCCAACTGTAGGGGGACCCCGAGAGCAAAACCTACCTAGTGCTGCTTCAATAATTACATAGTTAATGTAAAAATACAAAATAGAACCGTTCTCCATTTTATGTAATGTTTATTTAACATTAGGTGAAAAATGGGACATTTGATTGATATATATCAGGGCTCCAGTCTAACTTTTTTCACTAGGAGCACAGTGGCCCCCAACTGAAAATTTTAGGGGCACAACCAAAAATTTTAGGGGCGCACACCGTAAATCAACATGCTAACCAAATCTACTAATTTCCACTGTATTACTAATAGGGATCGGTATCGTTAAGGTTTTAATGGTATTACTACTCTTAGCGATACTGCTTATCGATCCGGTACTTTAACAGTATTCTTACCGGTTCTTTTTATTATACTTTATTTATTTATTTTATTAAAAAACAAAAACAATTAAGAACATAATTAACATGGCTTTATAATCTGAAAAGTAAAATATCTATAGCAAAAGAAACCGCAAAGTTTGAACAAAAATATAAAACATCTATTTGTAAATGGACCAGTGTGCAGGCATTCGGAAGGTCTGCTAACATTAATATTACAGTAAAGAACAAACCTACAAAGAAATCTAATAAAGTAATGAAATGTAAAATAACACTGCATAGTTTTCACTGTATAAATTGATAGATTAATGCTTATAAAAGCTAAAGTAATTAATTCAAGAGATGTGAATATTTTCTATTTGCCTTTTGTTCAATTCGAATGAATGGCTCAATCGTCAGCAGGTTTATTAGACGCTGCCCCTTTAAGACCGATCGAATGTAGAACTAATATCATATTCTCCTATTTCTCCAAACTATTTACACCCATTTAAGATATAAACTGTTAAAATAACTACTCTCCAATCCGGTCATTTTGACACCGGCTATTTGTTGTTTATTTGATGGTTTAGACGCGCACACGAAGCCTAAAATATTAAGTGCAAGTCGGTCCATTTCGCATCACACACACAAGCCGCCTAGAAGTTGGAAACAGCGTCTCTGGTGCGGATTATTTAATAGCTCTTTATTATCAAACACATCAAGCAGTTTATCAACAGTAGAGACTGCAGTTTACAACAATCATTGAATCTGACGTTTTAGGTTTAAGGAGAAATGACAGCAGCTGTGAAGGGAAGGATGTCGCGCTCGACTGAACACGGCTATAGGAATAGTTTTACCTCATACCATCTTTTTATAATTCTTGGTGGAAGCCAAAATCGAAAATAAAATTAGATTAATATCACAGCACATCCCTAAAGTTTAAGCAGACTAAACTTTTGTTTAGTTCTTGGCCATCGTCCCTCATTAAGCTGACTGTGGTGTTGTGTTCGCTGTAGCTCGTTCGCTTTCTCTCTCTTCTGGATTGCGAATGGCAAAAATGCATCACGGACAAATGGTTTAATATTCTCTCTCATATAGAAACGGCTGGCAAAGATAGAATTTGCCAGACATAACGTCTATCAATTATAATTAGTAAGTGTATTTTCTTAATTTCTCCAGTACCGACAGCAGGCAAATTTACTGGTCGCACATGTGCAACTGGATGTAAAATTCAGTCGCACACTCAAATTTTAGTCGCAAAATGTGACCATTTAGTCGCACTCTGGAGCCCTGTATACTGTGTATATATATACATATATATATATATATACTTTAGGGCTGCAACGACGCGTCGACGCGTCGGCGGCACATTATTTACGTTCTAGAATGGAACAGAAGATCTAGAATAATGGCAGCTTCTGCTCCCGGGCATAGTGAAAATGATCATTTATCATATAAAGCCAGACCGCGACATTCAAAAGTGTGGGAGTACTTTAAACAGAAGCCGAATTAAACTGTGCTTTGTTCGCTCTGTAACGCCGGTTTATCACTGCGCGCGGTGGCAGAGCAGAAGCTGTGCGCGTGGAGAGCGGGAGCTTTCACACTGCAGTCATTGTTGCCAAGTCCGCTTTTTTTCCGCGGAATTGGGCTACTTCTACACTGTTGCCGCGGGCTGTCTCATGTCCGTGGGTTGAAGCAAAAAAACACACATATTTAACCCCCCAAACGCGATGTTTACCAGAGAACCTCCCCGAAACGCGATTGGGCTTGTTTTGGGCTAGTTTTGAGTAACGACTGGGTGGGTTTTGTTGTGTAAACGTGGCAACCCTGCTGCTAGTGTTCGTCTCGAGCAGCTGAACCGTGGTGCGTGTATTGCAAAAGACGGTCACATTTTCCGGGGTTCTTCTCCGACCCCAGTACGTCTCGTGCTTTTATTTATTATGGGCTGCATATATCTCCTGTTAATGCGACCCGGTTCCCCTCTGTCCCAAACACATATGCATAAAACACTGCATGAAAAGTGGGATTTTCGTCAGTATGTGACACTGTAGATTGCCGTGAAACTTCAGGTTTACGACTGTGCACGGCAATTTGCAGGCAACACCGAACGTGGGCCTTGCTTGGCAGTTGTCCCCCCATGACCCCCCCTCCCCTTAATTCTAGGGGAGGCTTTATCATGTAAATGAACATGCTGTGAGCTACACAAATGCAAATCAGAGTAGCAGCAGGGGGAGTTTTATCTAGGTTCTGAATTTTTTTGACTAAAACAAGTTTAAAGTTTAAGTTAAAATGTTAACTTAAATTTAAGTTAAATGTACTCGTTTTAGTTCACATTACTACATTTTTAGGGCAACCAGTTTGCTCCAATTTTTTAAGTAGATTCAACTTGTCCGGGCTCACAGTGTAGATTAATTACTCTGTCATTAGCAATTACCAATGTTATGTAAAAAAAATATAATACAGGACAGCAGTGAAGACAGCAAGACAATGAACCAAAGCACACAAATAAATCAAGTAAAGCATACAGTTTACATACCAAAATAAATTTTTCTGTGCACTGTGCACTGTGAATGATTTTTTAAATGGCTATTAATCATAAATGTGAAAAGTACAAGTTTGTGTGTTGTAGTGGGATCCGGTATTTATCCCAGTTCCTGATTAACCCTTAAGATACAATTATATTAATTGCAGATAAGCAGTCTTGTGCTGTCAGGTCAGTATTAGGTCTAAGCCTACACTAGCTCGTTATCTCATACCATTAATCTAGTGATATGAACATCTCGTCCCTTAATGAACAATACAAAATCAATAAACAGTCAATAACCCTTGTAATGAGACCATACTCACCACCCGGTGGTTTTTCTCAACGATGGTTGCTTGACCCCTTGGCCGTGTCAGATGTGATAAAAATGCTCTATCTATTCTTTATGCAATTGACTTTATAAGCTGAGGTAAAAAACTGAAAAATACTTTTTCTTTATAAAATGAAAATTTATTTATACAAAAGATAAAAGTACTGGTTAAACAATGATCCAAAAGTAATTAGCAAAATAATAAAAGGTTACAGGTTATAATACTTCAGCTTATCCAATCTCAGACAATCATGAATGAGTGGGTCAATATAAAGGTTTGAAATACCTGGTATGCAGTTTCAAGCAATAGATGTAAAAAAGTAACTTGTTCTCGTCCGAGCAATACAAGTCAGAATGATACAGCAGAGCAATGCGAATAAAAATACAGAGAGAGAGCAATTCTCAATGATGGTACATCAATCAAAAGAAATCGAAAAGGAATGCACACCGACAGAAAAAATACAGGGGTATTTATACCGAACTGTTTACATATTAAGCAATCTGGGTTCTTTCCAAAGAGGAAGTCTATTTTGTCTGCAAAGGAAATCAAGTGTGTCGATATCTTGTCATCTTAGTTACTCTTGTACAGACGATGCTGGCTCTTGCAGATTCTTCCATACTTTATGGTTCTTCCTTCCTTTTCTCCCCGTCATCTTAGGATGTCGTTTAACATGAGTGTGGGTGTATAATTCAGGAAGTGTTTTCGTTAGTTCATTTATACTCATATTGTAGCTTTCCCTTACACCCCCTCTTGCACTCACGGAAATACTTTTACTATTAACTTTGTCAGGGTATATTACGTTCAATTCATCCAATCTAACATTAAAAACATAGACAGTAGGAAGTACATAATCCAAACAACACTCATGAAACCGATACCTAGTCTCACTCTCTTTCCAGAAGAAACCAATCACGAGAGTCCCGTACTGTGCGGACAGATTCTTAACCGTCTCCCGGTACCATGTCTTCGACACGGACATCCATCGGAATGAGTTCCTTCTCCTCGGGGCTCGATCCATTGCCATCAGCACTTGCGGAGATAACGCCAACTCGGCACCACTCTCCAATATGCTTTCGTCTACCATCCTTGGAACCCAGTGGGCTCTCGACAGACGTACAAAGCAGAGCTGTTGGATCGAGCACATAGACAAAGACAATTTGGCCGTTAACACGCGCCATCCTTGTACAAAACCCCGGAACAACCATTTTCCGCCATAGATAGGTTTGAATCTCCGCACAGCACCGTCCTTTCGAAATAGTTTCTCTGTGTCCAATCAAAAGCTCAACAGCTTCGTCTAGGTCTACAATTATCCATTTCATGTCAATAATAAAGCTCAATGCGTGATAATCGAGATGATGAGTGCTCTTTGGGTCAGTAAAATCCGCCATCGCTTTATAAAATGTAATAGATCTTATTTCAGCCATGTAATAACCCTGTTTGATTACACATTCTGTACAAAAATTCACATACATCAACATTTCTCTCTTATAAACTATTAATTTCAAAGGATAACAATATTTTTCACATTCGTGACATCTTCTCTGCATTGCCCCGCCCGGTGTCTTTATCATTATAGGCACCTAATGTAACACACAATCATAAAACAATAAATCATTTATCATGCCCTATCTAGGATAGTTAATTCAAAAATAAAAGAAAACAAAAATAAATCAACTTATCGTTCTATTAATCATAATAAAAGAAGCAGAGAGAAAAAAAAATAAATCAACTTATAATGTTGCCGTTAATCATAGTTCATTCAATGACAGAAAACCTAATACCTCTAAACCAAATCAATGTTAGATGATGGTAGATTATGTTAAAGAAAGAAAAATCAACAAAAACAAAAAGAAATCACTTATCAATCATAAAGAGTGAAATCCTCTTTGTTGTCTGCTTTTATTTGGCCAGAATAAAAACAGAGAACATTTTAACATACTATTAAAAATTTACTATCAATTACTCGTAAATCTGTTTTAGTCTATAACTCAAAAAAAAATGAATAATTTGAGCAATAGATCATAAATTTTCAAAAAATTGTTTTGAAAGAAAAAATCAAAATACAGAATATTCGTCTTCTTCATCTGTCGTCATCAATGATAACAAACTAATACAATTCAAGTTCCAAAAAACGTCATATCTTCCTATTTACCAAACTATTTGGAAAAATCTATGGAGAACTAAAATTAATGAAGACCTTATAAAAGTAATCCTTCTAATTTCATAATAAAAATAAAATGAAAACAACTCATCATGGTCTTAAAAATAAAAATGATAAACAAAATCATCTTGGTCTTAAAACATAATGAAATGAAAACAAAATATCCCCGACCCTTGTAAATAGAGGGCAATGACTCATTTTTTTTTTTTTTTTTCATGAGTCATTCTCCTCCTGTGTTCAACTGTGTTTCAACAACACCAAAATTTACAATTATCTAAAAATTTGAATAATCGGCTGTAATCATTAATGCCCACAAGAATTGAGAGCATGAATAATTTTGGCTCTTCAGTGTGCCGAGAACTGGCAGCCATTATAATTACTAAAAAATACAAAACTGCCAGTTTTATCACAAGGGGTCTAAGCATATTATTTCTCTGATAGCTTAATGCGATCAGAAAAATGTATGTTAGGATAGCAATCACTATTCCAACATATTTCAGCCAAAAAACGTCAAGATAACATCTAGCGAAATTGTATACAAAAATTGCGCCTGCAAAAATCATTACCGCAAAAATGCCTCTTTGACCAAAAAGTTTTACATATCTAGCGCTTCTCAACAGCTGTGATACTAAAATCAGAACTAAAGAAAAATCATCCAAAATGTTAAAAAGACCTAGGCTCAAACACATTAGCAAAAATTGTTGGCGGTGATTATAGAACAGCCCAGAAATCCAATACATAATTAACCAAAAGTTTATAATAAACATACTCACTATATCGCGGTTCGCTTGTTCTTGGCTGGGCCAGGACGAGCTTGTGTTTGAGCAATTTAGATAGGCCATTATCTTTTTTTTTTTTTTTCGTAATGACCGCTGTTGTAATTCAGTTATGTTCAGTCACCTTCCAGTGTCAGTCTGTGTCAAGTTCACTAGTCAACATGCCATGCTTATAAGGCCTCGAGGGGCCTTTTAAAATTGCGTAACTCTCAGTCTTCAAACTTTTCCATCCTCAATGTCAGAGTCGAACTCGCTTGCAGAGAGAAGCGCTTTCCGGTCCTTTAAGGAACCGTTCAGTTTCGACAGTCGATTGCAAACCAATCCTAATTTGGAAAATTTAATTATCATAACTGTCGATACTGTCACTATAAAGATGACAGCCAGGCAGATTACCACTATTTGTATGTAAAACCATGATTCTACGAATAAATCCCAAATGGAGACAGCAAGCTCCTTAACATTATCCAAAGCCCACAGAATCGCTTTAGTTTGTACTTTCCAATAAACCGTAAATAGATTCCCTGTATTTGGCCTTATTAATTGAGATGAGAAGTCTGCAGAAAACATAAAATGCGGGCCCATTGAAAGGCCTTCCAGGTAATCGTCGACTAAATCAAAAATTCCCCCTAGCTCAAGTTGACTTTTCACCATAGATGAAAATGCACATTTTTTCATTATCTGATTTTTTGCTATCAACATTAAAGGAGCCCCTGGCGTAATTTGACTTATATCTTCCCATCGTTCCTCACTTCCAATCTTGTCTTGGCCCAATTTCATCAAGTCTTTAAATGTACAATATAAGTGTTCCCCTTTATACATCCATGTTATATTAGGGCTGAACATGTCACCTGGGGTTTTAACAGTCCATTCATCGAACATCTTTTTGTCGCAAGCCTGTTCTTTACCCGGAAACCACAAATATTTCTCCTCTTCATCCCTTCTAAATTGAAACTTGCCAACTCCAAAATTCCATGAGCTTGATGTAATTTTATTCACGTCCTTTAAATAGTCATCAGACCGTAGACTATGCCTAGAAAAAGGACTCGATCTTTTTATATTAAAATTAGATGACGCCATCAATACTTTATAATCCCTACCATTGCTACCCCGATGTTCGCTAGGTTTCAACATTGGTAAATAGTATTTATTACTCCAATAACCATGGGTCAACACTAATTTGTTTAGTCCTATATTTTATTTATTATTCCTATAAGATATAGAAATTGGGAATATGTTCTTATTTTTGCTCTCTTGGAACGTTCTCCAAGTGACTGTTTGGCTAGATATCTCATCCAATCCCATTGCTACAGGGAACACATCCCAAACTCGGTACTGGAAGTTGGATAGTCCAATCCATCTTAATGTACCTTTATTCATTCCATCACTATGATTACTCCAAATACCTTGATTTGTATGAGTCCACCGAAGTGGGCCCTCAATTGCCAAACAATAAAGCACTATAGCGGATCTATATTGTTGATCAGATATATTAGTTAGAATATAACTCACTATCCCTGATGCATTCGCTAGTTCTAACGATATTCCTGCTCGTGGCGCATAATCCAAAGTCAATGGGTGTAGTCTACTACCCCCTACTCCGTTTTTCCACAATGTGTCGTTAATCGTCCATGTGTCTCTCTTTGACTCGGCCTTAACCATTTCATTGTTTGCGTCTTGATAACTCATCCAAGAATGCCACAGCTTGATGACCTCAATGCCATACTCTTTAAATTTATCGTTATCCCATTCGGATTCACTATCCAAATAGCAGATCCAGGCACTAGTCGTACCATATTCCGTTTTACAATGTATATCTAAATTGTACCATAACTGGTTTTCAGGTTTATTACTCAAAAACGTATTTTTAGTCAAATATGGGCAATCTTTTCTGTTCTCACACAATGCAAGTGGCACAACCTTTTTCTCACATGTCACCCAGTCTAACTCTGCATAGGCTGGTTTGGGTCTATTTTTAAACACCCCCAAAATTAATACATGTGGCTTCAGTCCTATTGGCCAATAACTTTTCTGCACTGGGTTGCTCAAATCTGCATTATTCCACGTGTTCTTAGTTATTTTAATTTTACTAGTAGATCTAATTTTTCGTTTTTTGTTTGCTCCAATTACGCTGTCATTTTTTATTTCCATAGGTATGGCTCTTTCTATGCCACTTTTTCCCATCCAGGTTTCCTGCACTGTAGTACTGACCTGTTTAGTTAAACAATCCCATTTGTCTTTTTGCGATACTTCCACAAGAGGACTATTCCATATTCTGTACACATGCGACCTGAACGTAAGGTTAGTTATATCTGAAAAATTATAAACCAAACCCTTCAATTTTACATGTGTCTGGTTATGGGCTTTTAAACTACTCCATTGTAACTTTGTTTTATTCTTTATTACTTTATTCCCATAAAGAACTGGCCCTTTGGTTGCACTGATTCGTTTTGTACCCTTACAATTCCAAAAAGATTTATCTATTTTAGCAATAAATCCCTTGAACATTTCCCTTATCATTCTTGGCCCATATATTTCGCCTTTTAAAGTTACATTTTGTTTATAACAAATTTTACTAACTATTCTTTCAATTTCAGAACACGAGGCTACTCCTATTTTACTTTCTTTATTTTCTACAGATATGCCCAAGCAAACTATGAAAAAACTTATTAACAACGATATTAGTGACGCAACCAGGAACAGACTTAAGGTTCTCCTTTTTCCTCTCAGCGTCCTCTGCTTTCGTCTCGTTTCCGTTCCTTTTCGCCTCATGTTGCTGCAAAACAGAAAAAGAGACACAGAGAGACATGTCAACCTAAACTTTCCCTAACTGCTTTCTGAACCAATTGGTTACTTTGCTCAGCGAGTTAGTTTTAGGGATCACTGATCGTTCCACATGAACCCCCTCTATTGATCTTCCAACCCCCATGTAATCTGAGGAAGTTGTTAGTGAGACTTTCACTTCCCACTCTATACTGTGCTGTCCAGGTTCTATTTTGACCTTTACTATTTCTGACCCTGTAAACGTCCTCTGACGACGTGCTTGGATAGTAAGGTTTGTTTCCCAGACATAAAAACTATACTCTCTCGGCATATAAATAGGGAATTCTTCCTGGAAAGACATTTCTTTAATTACATCAATCATTAAATCGTATAATAATTTTTCCTTGTACTCTCCCTTTTCTTTACAGTTCACAAGACCATCCCCGTCATGCAATGATTCTTTCACCACTTGTTTCCATAGATTCAGGTCAGTGTCTCTAGACAAGGTTTTGTCCAGAACTTCCCCTTTTCGGAACGGGTCGGAATCTAACGGTATTTGTTCTCCACAAATAAACAGCCTGTCCCATAAAAATGCCTTTTCTTTGTCAGAGATTAAGGCTAATGGGTTCACTTCCCATTTTTCCATAATTTTACCATGTTGGAAACATCCTAAACTGGTACTACTTTTCCTAGTTTGCCATACTCCTTTCTGGCTGGTCACAACCATCCAGCGTTTTTTCAGAAGAATGACACACTTGTCACACCTTTTAAGTTGTCCTTGTTCAACTAGAACACACTTACACTCTTGGCCTCGTAGATTAAATTTTAATTTACAATCTACACAGTTTTTACAACCACAATTCCCAGTGGTTAGTTCGTACTGCCAAACGATCCAATTCTGCGTTTTTATCCGACATGCTCCACAGATTGAAATGTCTCCGATTGCACATGGGCCAACGGTTCTTTCACTACAGAACCATTTTGGCACAGTTTCCACCTGCGCTTTAAGCCAGGTGTGGCTTTCCCTCATTTCTCGAGTTCCTGCCCAGAGGAGTTTGCAAACTTCCTGTTTGCCACAGATCACACAGTCAGTTGGTCTCCGTCGGATAGAGGTAGTGCCCTCTCGACTCTCTCTATTCCACGTTTTCACCAAAAAGGATTCACTAAAATCTTTAACAACTACTACAGCGCCCTCCGTCGGATACTTAAAATCCTGCTGAGAGGTCACTCGCTGTTTGTTCATTATAGTTTTCTTAGTCTTTGCTCCCCACAAGATCTCTAACTGACCAAATTCCGTTTGCTTCAAGTTTAACGGTCGTATTTGAAGTTAATTCTACTACCTTATCTTCAGTTCCCGTTTTACTTCGAAAACGTCCCTGTTTTTGTTTTAATAAGATATAAACTTTTTGGCCTACCTTAAACGGATTTTTGCTTGTGTCAGTCGGTTCAGTAATTTGATTTGTTTTTTAAACCCTATAATTCAGAAAATGGAGGCATTCTGGAATTAGTAGGTCCCAGTCTCCTAGACTCTGATTTTTAATAAACCAATTTTTACATCTTTTCACACAATTCTCAGCTATTCCATTTGAACTTGGCTGATATTTAACTGCTTTAATTAAGGTGATACCTTGTTCTTCACAAAAGTTTTCAACCTCTAGCCCTGTTAAATTATGTGCATTATCTCCACGAACACGGTCTGGCGCACCTCTGTATTTTATCCAGTCCTTTAAGCTATTCACAACCACTGTGCTCGTAGCCTGTGGACATGGGTATATTTGTGTGAAATTTGAGCAATTGTCTACTATCACTAAGAAATAAACCTTATTTCTCTTCGTTTTAGGTCTCAAGGGACCCGCGAAATCGAGGCTTATTTCGACATTCTCTTTTTCAGTTTTGATTTTTCCAAAATCATGATATACACTGGTCATTACCTTCCTACAATCAGGACAGTTAAGCTTGATTTTGTAATAGCTGGTTTTCAGGTTCTGAACATACAAACCCATTTGTTGGCAGTATTTCGCAATATACGCTGTGGAAGGATGCTTCAGTTTATCGCTCAGTTCTTGCAATAGGGTCCCCTCTCTTGCTTTCGTAACTGCTCGCACTCGAATGTATTCATCGACCTTTCCTCTTGCAGCTTCCGTTTTTTGAACACTGTGGCTTGTCTTATTCAATACTCTTGGTTTAGCAATCTCATAGTTGTCTTTAATATTCATCCATAATTCTCTTTGTGCTAAAGGTTTCCCTTTTGCATTATGGAATTCATTCTGTTGCCCTATGTCCAAATTTTGAACTATACCCATATATACATATTCACTGTCCGTTACTAGTATACAATCTTTATGATTGTTATCTTTCATATGTGAAATTGCTCTGTCCACTGCAGTTACTTCAGCTTCCTGAGCACTTTTACTATCCTCCACTTTTACTATCTACCTTTCTCTCTATGGATAATTTTTCCATTTAGCTTGACTAAGAAACCCCACCATTCTTGGCCTTTTTCTGAACTACCATCAGTAAAGTAACACATTTGTTTCGGGTTTATCATAGTCTGTTTTTCCTTTTTAGGCGTTTTTTTTCATTTCTAAATTCAATCTGTTTATCAAAGATTAATTTCTTCCATTTCGCCCATGTAAAGGTGTGAATCATCTTCTGTTCATTCACAAGATTTTTGGCTTCTCTTACCAATAAATCTATACCTTCGCCTTTAGCTACTACTATTATCAGTTTCTCTGCAGCTAAGGATTTAATTGTCAGTAAATTTCTAGCTAGCGTTGCTAATATGTCAACTGATGACATATTTTCATGCTTTCTTTGATTTGCCGGTTTTTCATGCGAAATGAACATCACTGGTGATTTTGGGCTACCTTCATTATACAAGATAACTTCCATTTCCTCATTCGTGTTATTTACTTTAACTACCAGGTTCTTATCAGGATCTCTTCGGATAATCCTCCCTGAGTTTAAAGCCATTTCTATTAGGTCACATTTGATTTTTTCTAGGTTTTCATCCCATTTAAAGCTATCCCCGGCTGTGGCTTTATACAATGTTTTCGCTTTCGCACTATATCCTGGAATTAAATCTCGTATGAAATTTAATCTCCCTAGCCAGTTTTTGCAACTGTTTCAAGTTTTTTATTTCTGTATTTTTTAACTCTTTAAGTTTTTCTTGGGTTGATTGTGCAATTCCCCTTTCATTTCCTGAAATTTCAAACCCTAGAAAATTGACCTTCTCCTTCCCCAACTCTAGTTTTTTCAGATTTAACAGGAAGCCAGCTTCTGCTAATCTGCCAATGGTGTCCGTTAGGACTTCCATATGATCTTTTACGGTTTCCGTGGCAATTAATACATCATCAATGTACACTGTGACAGGTAAACCTTCCAAAATTTCCGATATTATTGCCTGGAATACCTTAGGAGGGTTGCAGAACCCTTACAAACGGTTAAATATCATCTGTTTCCCTTCAAAGGTGAAGGCCGTACGTGGTCGGCTTTCTTTAGCCAATGGGACTGACCAGAACCCATTAGCTAAGTCTATTTTAGACAGGATTTTACCACCTTGCAGGCCATTTGTTGCGTCTCTCGCATTAATTAAATACCTGGTGTCAGGTACTGTTACTTTATTTAATGCTTTGAAATTTAAACGATAGGTCCCATCCGGTTTTTCCATGCTTTGAATTGGGCTGTTGGTGGGACAATTTTCCTGTATACTTATAACCTTTTTATGAAGCAATTCCCCTATAGTTTGTTTTATTTCTGCATATGCAGCTTTATTTAGCGGCTATTGCCTCTGTGGTGTTGGGATTCCTCCCACTATAGTATACTCATATTTATCTGATAACTTCCCACAATCGTTTTTACTTTTTGCGCAGTTATTTTTATATTTTTCGAGTAATTTTCTTAACTCGTCTTTTGGTAGTAGAGTCTCGTTTACAACTCTATTTATCTCTTGCCCCAGGTCGACTGTTTTAAGCCACTTAACTTCCCTGATCTCCTCAGGAACCTTCTCTGTCATTTCTTTAACGAAAATAACATCTTTCAAACACATTAAATTTGAGCTGCCTAATATGCAATGCAAACCTTCCCAAAGATATCTATCTCTAGTGACAGGCCCCATTTCCTTACTAAATCCATACACTCTATATTTGCTTTTTCACTAGGCCTGAGCTTATGTCGGTCATTTGATCGGAATTTATCTTTTTGAAAGTTAGATTTTTGTTTGTCTCTCGCTCTCTCCGCTGGTCTGTTCCTTTCTGGTCCTGAACTGTCTTTCATTCTTTGTCTTCTATTTGTTTCTCTGTCATATCTTGCTGCAAATTTAGACAATTCTGACCAGTCAGTTTCCGCCCCCCAACTTGCAATTTCTCTGCAACCTGGTAGGTCTACAACTATCTTTTTTTTTTTTTTTTTTTTTTTTTTTTTAATCTGGCTAGCATTTTTGTTTCAGTCCAGCCTTCTCCAGCCTTTTCAGATAAATATGGCCACAATCCTGTGGTTTTTACTATCTCTACTTCTTTCCTAAATTCGGCTTCCTCATTTATTCCAATTACTTTTGAATTATGATCTTTTAATGTTTCCAATCTTAGAGACAACCCGGTATGATACTTAATCATTTGTTCAATCAGTCTTTTTGTGACATTTAACGTTTCCCCCAATTCAGCTACCATCCTAGCTTTGGCCATGTTCTTTTCGCCTTCGCCCTGTAATCTCATATTCTGCAGTAGCTGAATTGAAGTGACGCTGTCAGTTTTTGCCTGTCTTTTCGGCCCACGCCTCAGTTTAGGCCTTACTTCCTCATCTGATTCTGAGTTTACTCTTCCCTTTTCCTGCCTAGAGATGGCTGCCATTAGTGACAAATCTATTTGAGGCTTAGGAGGAAGTAACTGTTTCTTGCTGCTGGTCTCCTCTCTGTCATAAGTTGAGTACTCAGATTCAGACAGAGATTCTGAGGATTCTTCTTCATCCTCTATTTTCCTTTCATATTTTTCTATTCTGTAGTATCTTTCACTACTCTCCCTGATAAGCTTTCTAGTTTTATCAGGTTTTAATTGTTTTCTGGGAGCTTTGCCCTTACGGGGCGGTAGCTCCTGATGTGTGTATTCTCTCAACTTCCAAATTTCGTTGTTAGTCGGTTCTTGTCTGTCGTTTCTGTTATCATCTAACAGCATGTAACACAACGATTTCTGCATACAATCTAATTGTTCTGCTAACATATCTATTTTAGCCTTTGAACCTGTTCGATTCGATTGAACAGAATCGATTTAAGTATTATTCAGTATGATAATCAGATACTTAATACTTTTTTGGCCTGGTCCCTTTATATTTGTTAGGTTCGAATATCCTGCTTTAAGAACAAGACCGTGGTAGGTTAAGAACGTTCTTCCTCCCAAACTGTCATGTTCTCTTTAATGAGAGCTACTTAGCCCCTCACGAGATTGGCTTCTAGATTTTTTTGTAAATAATTTTCTTTCTACGAGGTATTTCCTCATCCTCACTATATTCTGAACCAGAACTTTTATCAGATCTACCTTCTACCCGTATTCTGTAATTATCTTTTACTTTTTCTTTCCGTGGATGTTTAATACGGTCTAAACTCATTTTTTCCAAATTCCCATGATCCTCCCCCCGTTATCAGAGGCCTGAATCTTTTAAGGAAAGCACTATTTTTAGGAATCGCCCCTGCCTCCATTAGCATTATTCTACTTCCTTCTTTTAAATGGTCCGCATCTCAACCCGTCGCTCCCTCCCTGTCAGATTCTGATGGGGTAGGCGAGTTTGCTAAGACCAATGCTTCCGTATTGGGAACACCGTTTTTAATCACTCGTATGTTAATTCCTTTAACAATTGGAACTGTGGTTTCACTGTCTTCAATATCTATTATAATTTGTTTTCTTTTACTCGATTCCCCAACCTTTTTGACTAGTTTTCGTAAACTTTCTACATTAGCGGTGTATAAAGTGTTTCTAGTGGTTAACATTTCCTCACTTCCTTCATATCCCGCATTTTTTAGTCGTTTAGTTAATTCATCTTGGGAGAGCAAATTGATATTAGTTATATTATCCATAGCTGTGTATCTGTTTCCTCTCTTTTGGTAATTATCCTTTTACATTTGAGGTCCTAGTATTGGGTACTCTCTTGGTCCCACAGCGCTGTCCTCCAGATTTTATTACCAGTTTTAACAACAGAAATATCTTTTCTCAGGCGTCCCTGAAATATATTACTGAAGTTAAAAAATGCGGAAGTTACTTTCCTAGTAGCTTCCTCTCTGTGCTTTGAGACTCTGATGGAGCATTTGAATAAAAACGCTTTATTGATTTAAATTATTATTGTTCACTCGGATTCTTTTTAGGTTTGTCAATATTAAATTATATTAATATTAAACAATCCCGGACGATAGCCCCCATGTAGTGGGATCCGGTATTTATCCCAGTTCCTGATTAACCCTTAAGATACAATTATATTAATTGCAGATAAGCAGTCTTGTGCTGTCAGGTCAGTATTAGGTCTAAGCCTACACTAGCTCGTTATCTCATACCATTAATCTAGTGATATGAACATCTCGTCCCTTAATGAACAATACAAAATCAATAAACAGTCAATAACCCTTGTAATGAGACCATACTCACCACCCGGTGGTTTTTCTCAACGATGGTTGCTTGACCCCTTGGCCGTGTCAGATGTGATAAAAATGCTCTATCTATTCTTTATGCAATTGACTTTATAAGCTGAGGTAAAAAACTGAAAAATACTTTTTCTTTATAAAATGAAAATTTATTTATACAAAAGATAAAAGTACTGGTTAAACAATGATCCAAAAGTAATTAGCAAAATAATAAAAGGTTACAGGTTATAATACTTCAGCTTATCCAATCTCAGACAATCATGAATGAGTGGGTCAATATAAAGGTTTGAAATACCTGGTATGCAGTTTCAAGCAATAGATGTAAAAAAGTAACTTGTTCTCGTCCGAGCAATACAAGTCAGAATGATACAGCAGAGCAATGCGAATAAAAATACAGAGAGAGAGCAATTCTCAATGATGGTACATCAATCAAAAGAAATCGAAAAGGAATGCACACCGACAGAAAAAATACAGGGGTATTTATACCGAACTGTTTACATATTAAGCAATCTGGGTTCTTTCCAAAGAGGAAGTCTATTTTGTCTGCAAAGGAAATCAAGTGTGTCGATATCTTGTCATCTTAGTTACTCTTGTACAGACGATGCTGGCTCTTGCAGATTCTTCCATACTTTATGGTTCTTCCTTCCTTTTCTCCCCGTCATCTTAGGATGTCGTTTAACATGAGTGTGGGTGTATAATTCAGGAAGTGTTTTCGTTAGTTCATTTATACTCATATTGTAGCTTTCCCTTACAGTGTTTATAGTTAAGTCAGATTGTGTTTTTCTGTAATTGTCATTTAAATTGAGCTCACACCACATTTTATGAATTATCAATGCAGATTTTCAAGAGGTGGTTTCCTGGACAGGGTTTAAATTATGCCAAGACTAGGCCTTAATCTAGTTAATCGTGAGTTAAAAAATTGTTGCCTGGAACAAAGATTAAGCACAGATTACTAACACCTGGACTATGAGTCCTGAACTAAAATAAACTGGATTCATTTACAGTTTTATCTAATTGCTTACACACAATTTCTGAAAATATGGCTCCATTTCTTGTAACTCTACACACAAAACATCAGACATCTCTTGCAAAAGCAACACTTTGTGCAAAACTATTTTAACTCTTCCAAAAATGTTGTTTTTGCATATATCTAACTACACACAAATATGCACAACTGAAGAATTTACAGTTGAACTGAAATCAACTGAACTGAATCAACACTGAAGTCACTTGAGCTGAATATTGACACTATATTGGCTTGTTAGAGCCGGTTTACAGCAGAATTTGTTTTGAACTTGTTACTGAAACTGCTATGAAAAAATATATTTTGTTGTATGCATATTCTTTCTTTCTCAAACGTTAGTTTTGATTTCTAAGTGATCAATTTATGTATAAGTGTTTTCACACATGATCATTAGCTGTATGGGTCCTCAGTAAATTAATGTGGCATTTAAATGGCAAAAGTCATTCTTGTCTCTATAACTTATGGCTTCCTAAAGACACGTTTATGGGTAAATAAAATATTAATAATATAAATAAAATGAATATCAAAACATATTTTAAATATAATGAAGTAATTTTATTATAGCACTCATCAGATGTTCCTGGAAACAAAACAGAGACAGAACAATATAAACAAACTATACAACAAACTAAACACCAAATTACAAAAACATTATTATGTGAAAGTGAATAAAGTTGTGTGTGTGTGTGTGTGTGTGTTTTCAGTTATAAATATGTGCTGTGTAAATTAGCCTATACTTTTAGAAATTATATATAGCCTAACTTTAAAAAACAAACAATAACCCATATAGATAAATTATAATAATTGTATAATATTAAGCATTTACTTAATATACATTGCAACATTAGGCTACTTTACTCTAGCACAGTAGTCAGTTAAGCAATTAATTAATATCTTATATTAATATACATAGCCTAGGCTACATCTAAAGGTAAGTCTGCTTTAAAAAAAAAAAAAATTTACACTTCGACATGTACAGAATGTGCGCGTTAAGAAACACGTTCAAATGTGTCTTCTTAACATGTTAAAACTGTGCGTCGACTGTGTGTGTATGCCTGTTACACGACCAGAATGTGCGTGTCTACACATACAAAAGAAACACGTAAAAAATTGCTGCGTTGACGCGGAAAACAGGGCGTGTTGAAACGGTCTTAAGTCACGCGTTTCGTATAAAGAGATTTGGCCCCGGGCGCGTTCCATATTAGAGCCCTAGACCAATCACGTGCGAGGTCGAGGTCATGGCCATGACGCGTAGAAGACGAGCTTTAAGCTTTTTAGTTTTTTTACATTTCCTATGTTTTTTGCTGCTTTCCTTTTTCGCGATCAACAATGACAGGATACCGTCTTCAACTCAATCTCTGCATGGACGCGACAAACTTTTTGGACTCATTTTCAGGAGGCTGTCTTCGTCTTCACAACTCTGAGGCAAACTGCAGGCGCTATGAACCACAGCATGGGTAATGTAACGTTACGATTTAAAGAATATGCTTTTATTCAGCTGTATAAGGAAATGGATGCGTTAATAGATCCGAGCTTAAAACTGCACATTTTGTTTACACAGACTATCCTCGCCTCATAACGAAGCCGTGAGCTCTTATCTGCTTGGAGCGATTTCCGCGAGTCCAGATTTAACCGCTGATCAAGACGACATTGTGTGTAACTTAAGTATAACTTCTGTTTTTCTCATTCCTTGTTTAATTTTACCGTGACTGTTTTTATTAATACCAGTCTCATGTAATTGTTTTCCAGCTGCCTGTAAGACGTATTATGAATCGACACGCCGGAGCTTCAGATACAAACAACCTGAACTTACATAGCAGGCGGAAACTGCAAAGTTTAGCTCGGAGTCGATCAAGAAGAAAAAGGGTAAGATTTATTATATTAGATCCGTTTTTTGTCAATGTGAGTATTTTTCAGGTTGCTTATTGTCTTTATGGATGGTATTACAGTTGCTGGAAGCGAGAGTGTGCTGGATGAGGTGGACATTTGGAAGTCCGCGACCATTGAACTCATGTCTGATGAGGAAGACGGCTTTGTTGACGGGGTGTCTGGATGGATTGTGCGGCCACCGCCCTCTCGCAGCCTGGAGCTCGACGAACTTTACATTACATTACGAGACATTACTGCTGCACTGTACATAGTTGTGTGTTTAACAATAAAGCTCTTTCTTTGAGTAAACCGCTGTGTTTTATAAATTAAGCCCTTTCTTTGAATGAACTGCTGTATGCTTATAAATGAAGCCCCTTGTTTGAATAAACGGCACGGTCCGTATAATTTTCCCATATATTCCTTGATGGTATGAATACTTCATAGCACAATAACATTAATATAAAACAAATTATTACAACATAAATTATATATTTATTATTATTATTGGGGTTTACATTTATAATGAGCCAGGGGGACCAATAATGATTGGTTTGCAGTGATCTGCCAACCAATCACGAGAGATTTTTCTTTTTTAAATGTAGTGGCTTCAGCCAATAGTGAGTGAGTAAATTCAAGTCAGGCTGTTGACTCTCTGGTTTCGCTGCTATTCATATGCAAATTAGAGGCGTCGCACCTCCGCGGGCTCTCTCAGCGGGGGGCTCTCCACCTACGTCATGGTTCGTTTACGACAATTTGTGGCACAGACGAACGCGACGTTCGCTGCCTCTAAATTGTCGAAAACTGCCGAAAATTAGGGAGATTTCCGGGAGTATACAGGCGTTTACGGGGTCGAAAATCCCACTTTTCATGCTGTGAAACATGCTGTATATAGGTAGTTTGCACTTTGCATGATTAAAGTAACATTAAAGTTAAGATATGCCTCTAGCTTTAATCATTTAAATGTGTCTTTGAAGTTTGGGCAAAAACTTCTGGCAGCTTTAGTCGTTGTTTATGCACATGTATCTTCAAAATAGACGACTAGTTATACATTAAAACTATGCTGAAAGCTCCTGTATGTGAACCTTTTGCAGATAAATACAAGTGCATTTTCGTTTACTATTGACACAAATCAATAAGTAAATCATACTCAACTACTAGCCTATAGTAAACACCTTTTCCTAATTAGGGTTAGGGTTAGGGTTAGGGGTATACTCTGTATACATTTTATGATGAATAGTATCATTACATATTATGTTTAAAAAGCTTCTTGTGTTTATATATTTCATTATAAAATGGCAAACTATGTACACTACCCTTCCTGAAATACAATTAATATTGTCATCATTCATTGATTTAATGTTAAAATAATATACAAATTCACTACCCTCTTTGAAATACAATAATCAGTAAAAAAGAATAATAAGATAAATCTGGAAAAATAATCGTTAGATTAGTCGACTAATCGAAAAAAATAATCGTTAGATTAGTCGACAGAAAAAATAATCGTTAGTTGCAGCTCTAATATATATATATATATATATATATATATATATATATATATATATATATATATATATATATATATATATATATATATATATATATATCCTCACATTTTTGTTTTTAATGTCATATATATATAATATTTTATTTTGTATTTTATAGCATTGCCTCCTCATTTCAGAACAGAAGTTTTAGAATATATTTCTTAGTAACTAAAACCCACAGCTTCATTATTAGTAGAGAGACGCTGCCAGGTAGAATTAATTCACACGCAATCGCTCTCTAACTAATGCATTCATATAAATGTAATCTTTACTGTACTACTTTATCTGTATCTGATTTAGAATGAGAAGAAATCTGAGAAATGTAGCAACCCAAAGACAAAAGAACTGATAAAAATAAGCTGTTATGTAGGAGCAATTGTCTTGTGGGCAGCACTGTGTCGTATGCCATAGCTGTGCACAAGGAAACCGGTCGCATTCGAGCTTCAGCTCGAGGTTCATGCTTATTTCATTAATGACGTCATCAGCAACTAGTCGACGTCGACTTGACTTTGATCACATACATTTGAACTAAAAAAATTGGACGTACCTTGTACAGCTTCCTCTCCTTCCCTCTTGTTTGGAGTGCAAGACCTGAAATTATATGTATATATTAGTGCTGTGAATCGATTAAAAAAATTAACTACTTAATCGCATTTTTTCTGAACTTAATCATGATTAATCACAATTAAAAAACATTAGAGTTTTTTATGTTTTGATATTGTAATAATTTCAGTTGCTCTCCAAATTAATGTAGAAACAATTTAAAGACAGCATATTTTAAATATTTGTTGTAATGGCATCTTTTTATGAATGAAGGCCAGTATCACTGATACTAATGTCTCTATGAAACATTAATGGCGTTACATTACAGTATCTGAAAGCTACCAATTTCAACATTTATTAGGCTTTAAAAATAACAACTTTTAATTTAATTGAACTTAAAACAATCTTTACATTAATTAACCCATTATAATAAATGTATTTACCCATGGCCTTCCCTGTTAGACATAGTCTACACACAAATTGAATAAAGTTATCAACACCTTTCTTAACTGCATAAATAATAAATAAAATATAGATTAATCATCATTAAAGCTACAATTTTCTCTGGTCCCGTTGTTCTTTGATGAACATTAAGGACAGACATCAGTGCTGCTGTCACTTTAAGATCGGCTGCTACCAAACATGACGCGGATCTGACGCGCTGTCCCGCGCATCTCATTTTCTCACAAGTTCATTTAAGACGTTATTTAAATAATTAAAGACTCCTAATATGAGAATACTCTACAAAACTGGCATTTTGGCAAAATTCTCTGTGTTGTAGGGATGGCTCGAAACCACAATTTTGGCTTCGGTACAGTATCACAATCTAATACCGAAGTACCGATATTAAATCAATATCATATAGGGTCTGAATTTTGGTGCGGCTATTGCGCATAATTTAACTCAATCTCGCAGGTTTGAGGTTTATAAAGCGGGAAATTAACGCAAATGTTTATTATTAAATGAATCAACAAGTAATTTGGAAACTTTCTTGTGCAAAGTAATTTCAGCAATACTCCCTTCTCTAGCTCTCAAAATGAGCAAATTGCTTCTAGCTTCAAAAGACATCACACATGCACTATAAAAGCAATCTGCGCGCTCCGATTCAAAACTTAAGCTTTCGTTTCGGGACAGCTGACGGAAATCACTGCCCACGTCTTTTTAAACCTCATATAGCATACCAAGAATACAGACTACTTTGCTGTTATTAGTACTGTAGTGTAACTGTTGTTTAGTGTTAAATTAGGCCTGTTGTAGTTGGGTTAGATGGTTTAGGTTTTACTATGAATTTGTTAAGTAAATTGTGTTTTGTATTTATTTATATTTATATATTGAAGGATACTTTAAACTTTTAATAAATTGTTCAATTGAAATACTTTTTTTTTTAAATGTCCAATAAAAAGCCATTCTTTAATGTCATCCACCTTGTTTTGTGGCTCTTTTTTTTTTTTTTTTAAGTATCGGTTTGGCACCGGTACCGTAAAAAACCCAAACGATACCCAACCCTAGTTACTGTAGTAAACACTGCACAAAGGTATTGCTCTCTACAACATCGATTAATATGATTTGCCTTTTGCTTGACTATGTTATCAAACAGCTAATAATGTGTTGCTAATGTTACACAAACCATCTGCCTTCTAAAAATCTGCATGCTTAGAATTAGAAATGCTTTGAACATCATAGAAAGTCAGTGGAGAAAGTTCATCATAACTGTAATATACATAATTCATTCCCTATATTGTTAAAAGTAGCCGATTTTTCATATCAGTAGAAAAATATACTGGAATAACATGGCTTCTCTTTAGACTCCCCTGCTTTGCAGCATAGCAATGATGATATGCTAAAGCCCGCACATTGACATGACACCAGTGATTTTCGACCAAAGTACTCAGCAATGGTGTTGACTTCATAAAGCATATTAAAAACACCACATATACATATAAAAAAGATTAAAAACTTGATTTTCACCACATGGGGTCTTTAAATACTGTCCTCCCATACATTTTTTTTATTTTCTGAAAGGGAAACTCCTACAAATGCATATGCAATAAGGTCAGCTGCAAAAAGTCTCCAAGCCTTTTCATCGCAAATTTTCAACTGCATGTCTTTAGTAAATCGCAAGCTGTTACAGTAGTAAATCTGGTTTACATGAAAAGTTAACGGGAAAGCTATGCTTACCTGGAATTAAACTTTTTCTTAGAGGAGCTACGTTGAAACTGGTAGGATATTGGAGAGGAGAATTAGCCTTGGCGATAAGATTTATGTTTGTTAGGGAAATCCTGTTCAACCTGAGTTGGTGTTGATTGAACTCCTGTGCTCTGCGTTCAAGGATGTCATTCAGTTGATCTTCTGGCACAAATTTCCTGGTGTGTTCAGCTCCTTCACAAGAAACATTTTGACTGGGCGAAGGTCCAAAGCTGTGGTGTCTAGTTATTCCATAAACATGACAAAAAGACCCCAGGTTAGGTTGACCATCTTAACCCGATGTACTTAATAGCAAAACGTTATTGACAATTTACCTTGAGACCGTTTCTTGCTCAGGATTGGCACTGTTGAACAGATAGTCAACAGATGTAGTCACTTTGCTAGTTTATAAAAATACAGCTGTTCATGGTTCGTTCATGTTAGTTCGCATTAATTAATGTTAACAAGATTTAAATAATGCATTAGTAAATGTTGAAATTAATATTAACAAAGATAAATAAATGCTTTAAAAGCGGAGTTCATTATTAGTTCATGTTAACTAATGTAGTTAACTAATGAACCTTATTGTAAAGAAATCAATCATCTTGTTAAGTCTGACTTCATGGTTTCCTGGTCCAAACGTTCAATCAGATGCTAAAAGCAAACAG
Source organism: Gobio gobio (assembly GCF_949357685.1). Taxonomy (NCBI): domain Eukaryota; kingdom Metazoa; phylum Chordata; class Actinopteri; order Cypriniformes; family Gobionidae; genus Gobio; species Gobio gobio. The sequence goes on from NC_137097.1 coordinate 43,148,907, forward strand.
CAAACGGTGGTAATACAGTCCCTGACAAAAGTCTTGTCGCTTGTGTACAAATTGACCTGAAGTGCCACTCAAGATTTTTTTTACAAGAAATGGCTCATTTTAATCCCAACAGCTTTTGTAATAATGTTTCAGTGCAAAACAAAACTGTCCCATTGAGTCAATTTTTGCAAAGACATAAGTGTTGTCGCCTTGTCATATGAGCTTCACCTTTGACTAATAATGGATCAATTAGGTCTCAGGTGTGTATAAAAATAACCCCAGTACACTAGACATTCACATCAACTGCAACTAGACCTCTGCAAACATGCCTAAGATTCACCCTGAGACTAAAGTTTTGATTATCAAGAGGCTGAAGACCAGATCCACTGCTGATGTGGCAGACACCTTCAATGTGTCTCAGCGTCAAGTACAGAGGATTAAAAAAAGATTTGAAGAGAATGGAGACGTTTTTGACAAGCCCAGGTCAGGCAGACCCCGCAAGACAACTGCTCGAGAGGACCGTTTGTTGGCTCGAAAATCCAAGGCCAGCCCATTTTCCACACTGCAGCAGAGCTCCACGAGACCTGGTCACCTGAAGTCCCTGTGTCAACCAGAACAGTTTGTCGGATTCTGTCTCGAAATGGCCTCGATGGTCGAATCAGTGCCCAGAAGCCAGCACTAAACAAAAGACAATTGAAAAACCGTGTGGCATTTGCCAAGGTCCACAGCCTGCTAAAAGGATGGACGCTTGAAGTGACAGAAGGTGGATTTTTCAGATGAATCTTCTGTTGAATTACACCACAGTCGCCGCAAATATTGCAGGAGACCTACTGGAGCCTGGAATGTTGTGTTCACCCAGAAAACAGTGAAGTTTGGTGGCGGAAAAATCATGGTCTGGGGTTACATCCAGTATGGGGGTGTGCGAGAGATCTGCAGGGTGGAAGGCAACATCAATAGTCTAAAATACCAAGCATCTTAGCTACCTCTTATGTTCAACCAAAAAAGAGGCCAAATTCTGCAGCAGGATGGTGCTCCATCGCATACTTCCATCTCCACATCAAAGTTCCTCAAGGCGAAGAAGATCAAGATGCTCCAGGATTGACCAGCCCAGTCACCAGACATGAACATCATTGAGCATATGTGGGGTAGGATGAAAGAGGAAGCATGGAAGACGAAACCAAACAATATTGATGAACTCTGGGAGGCATGCAAGACTGCTTTCTTTGCTATTCTTGATGACTTCATCAATAAATTGTATGAATCCTTGCCAAACCGCATGGATGCAGTCCTTCAAGCTCATGGAAGTCATACAAGATATTACATTTGGATCTCACAGCACCACTACTTAATTTGCTGACATATGTTTGTATTTGCAGTAAATTTGTTCAATTTCTGTATAGGCGACAAAACTTTTGTCTTGCCAAAATTTGCCCTTTCTGTCTTGATTAAATGATAAATCTTTTTTCAGTGAAACTAATTTATTTCAGTGCATTAAACATCATTTGGGAGGGTTTTAGCTTTTCATATGAGCTATTTCTAACACCAATTGATTAATTAAAAGTCAGGTTAATAGCAGGAGTTTCTACAAAATAGATAAGCGACAAGACTTTTGTCAGGGACTGTAGACACTCATGGTGTGCTGTAATACTATTTAAAAACCATTATCCTCTCCATACTGAAATCCCATATGCAGGGGCGGACTTAACCATTAGGCAAAGGTAGGCGACCGCCTGGGGCCCCCGAAAGCCAAGGGCCCCCTAAAATGCTTTTTATACGAGATGCGTGTTCAGCGCGGACGACCACCGCCTGCGCATCCGTGTTGAACATGCTTTGTGCTTCTTGTAGCGCCCAAATGATTTCCGCGATTCAGAAAACGCGTACTTTGTCAAATGTCAAAGTCAATGGATTGCTCAGACGCGCGGTTTAATACTGAAGCACGCGCAACGCTCGTGATGCTCTGCTCAATTAATTCACACAGAGACACAAAACATGCAGGATTCATATTTAAATAGTATTTTTGCCGTTTAATATTCACATACACTAGTCCATATCACGATTTGATTGAAGTGTAGGCTACTGACTTGCATTGGATTTATTCATCCAAAATTTGACAAATTCCGTGACATTCCATAAATTCAATTTTTATGACTGCATTCCGCTATTCCGTTCGCATTTTTTTTTTCTGCATCGCGGAAATCATAGGCCACGAGCATTGAACCGTTTCATTTGAGAGAAACTATCATCATAACATACACAGAAAAAGGTCTAAGGCAACCCGTCAAAATAAAGTTTGGATTTTTTTTTTGGAGTAGGCTTAATGTAACAATTTTAACAGTAGGCCTAACCTGTTGTGTAGCACTTTGAATGTACAAAAATGAAAGTGTTTGTTTAATTTTCATTGGAATAAAAGATAAATGTTGTATAGGCCTATGCCTTAATTAGATTACCAGAAAAATTGAAATAGCTACATAAAACAAATAAATATATATTTTGTTAAACTTTTAATAAATTGCTGTTAAATTATTCAAGTTTCAATTAATTAGACATGCTTTTTGGTTAATATAATTGTATATAGCCATATAGAAAAAATTAAAACAGAAAAAAAAGGATTTTGGATTTTTTTTTAATGGAATTTGGAAAAAAATACAACCGATTTCATAGGGCCCTACAAGTGAAAATATATCATGCATCTGAAGTTATAATTAAATACGGAGCAACAGTGCGTATAATATATTTATCGTTTTAAATGGCGTTCACTCAAGGATCTGAGTAGATGACGCATGCGCAGTTACTTTCCAACAGGTACACACATTTTTGGTTGAAAATTCTTATGCATGTAATAATTACTTTCAGTTTAATAACATAAAAAATATTTTAAAGTTTAGAATTAGTCAGCCTTGTGTTGTGTAAACAATTGTGCAGTGAAAATTACCACAAATGACCACCTAGTGTCCAACCTACTCTAATACTGTAATAACCCGTTTACACATGAACAAGGGATCTACAACATGATGAAAGCAATTATTTATAACATGTGCAATGTTATAAAATAAAATAAAAATTGGCCACAACTATGGGACAAGGTCAGCAATCATCACAACATAGGGCCCCATTCCTGTATTTTGCTTGGGCCCCCAAATCACTAAGTCCGCCCCTGCCCATATGGCTAGACAGTGATTCATCTTTTATATTGGTGTCTGGGACGCTATCAGCTCAGAGATTAGAATATACACTTAGAGTTTTTAAAAACAAAATCTTGAATGTGATATGAATAAATAGTGCTTATAGTGCTTTTGAGATAGTATTCTCAATTGAAACGAGTTGAGGCTTAGACTCTGATACATGTTCATTATGCCATGACTTAAAGCAGAAGTGGATACAGACTGAGAGAAAAAAATACTGTTTAATTACCTGGATGCTAGTATGCTTTTCATGGCTTTAAACACTCCACTTTGAATTAAGCAGATGCTCAGTGCAGTGCCAAACAGGAAAGCTTTAAGGAGGATGTTTCGCGTGCACACCATTATGATGATCTGAAAGAACAGATACACACAACATTTCAATGAACCATTGAACAATGCTCCAAAACACACACTTCTGTCTGGATCACTATCGTCAAAGATGACTGGCAGTTAGCATGCAGTTAGCATGCAGTTAGCATACAGTTTGGATTGGCCTATGGTTCTGTTCTGGACAAGAACTTCCTGCCCATCCATGCAGCCTAGCATGAATAAGAGCAGGGAGAGCAGCGATAACCCCCCTTAGGGTAAACAGAACAGAACCAAAGTATTATGATATCATTCATTTTCTTAATGACAATAAATAAATGTACAACATAGTTGAAGAAATGAGTCTGAATATCAGAAAGCCCAGTCCTGATTGGACGAGAGGAGAAGCTGGGGATGGAGGAGGGTAATTAGCTCCTGAGCTACGCGATAAAGCGGCTGATAATACAGAATAAACCATTATATATGAATAATACCGAATCAACCATATATAGGTAGAAGTTGAATCGGATCAGTTGACAGTCAGCTGATGCGAGCTTGACTAGCGGGACCTGCCAGAACGAACACTACGCTTGATTTCTTGTTATTTATTGAAGGTGGATCTAACCAGATCTGTACTAAAAACTAATAGTTCAGGCAAAATCTAAGCACGAAAGCCATTAGCCAAATCATTCTAAGTATTATTTACTTTGCCATCGGTAAACACAGTCACAACAAAAGCCATCTTTGCCGCTTCTGTCATCATCTACCATAAATCTAGCCTTTCTTTTACAAACTTATCCACATTAATTAGCAAAATGAGAACCATACATGGAAACCTGACAAAAGTTAGATGTACTTACAACTGTTTTAGAAAAGAAATGTCCAGTGACCGAGTCAGTCGAGACTTGCCATGTTTTTAGAAAAGCAACAAGGGCGGGTCTTCTCACGCATGCGCTGTTGTTGAGGCGATCTACAAAAATATATATTATCTATTAAAACAATGATAGCTGCTTCTTCATCGGAGCCTGTCCCAGACATCCTCCTTGTCCAGTTGCTGAAATCGATCTGATCACTTTACACTGCACCACCAACCTAGGAAGAACTGTTAATGTGAATCATGGAACACTAATGCATTTAAAAAGAAAAAGGAGGGGAGAATCTGCAAGTAACACAAGAGCAATGCGGCCAAAGGTCATGAGCAGAAGAACACCAACCTTTCAGAGAAAAACTTGTTTATACAAAAAAATATTTATTTTTCTCCTCAATATCTTATTTTAGTGTGAGTAAAGCTGTTTGTTGTTAGGATGACAAAGTTGTAAAAGTAACATTTTTAGGCTGCTCTGCCTCAGTGGTCTAACAGCACTTTTGAATGTCAAAATGATCCAGATGGCCAATCAAATCAAAGACGGTGTGTCTTACTGTCACCACTTTGCTGTCACTGTCATAACACAATGAGAGTTTGTGGAAAGATGTAAGTATTAGACAACTGTTTTTACGATACAAATGTTCAGCGACCAACAGTAATAGACTATCTAGTGATGCAAACTACTCTACTTTTTATGAAATTCCAAAATGAAAATATGCAAACACAATGAAGGTGACAAGACAAGAAAGGTTTGTGTTTTTTTGACATTTTAGATATAAGAATAAGAGTGAATGTACGCACACTTTAAAATAAAATATTTGCAAATAGTTTGAATTGATTACTTCATAACTGTAATTAGAACTAGAACTTCAATAGAGTGCCAAAGTTATGACGTCACTTTGTAGGCCAAAAACGCGGAAGTGAATTAGCATTTTAGCACTTCCGGTTCCCTCGCCCTAAAGTCTATGGGTTTTTGCTAAATCGCCTGAAATAAGTTCTGTGGTTAGCAAAGCCTCTAAATTTTTCACGTTTTGATCTATGACATAAAACACATTAGTTAAAACCTGCTTGTGATTTTTTAAAAACGTTATTGTGTCTTAAAAACGGTGGTTGCTAACAAGTTGCTAAAAGGAACTACATCCTTTCAACAGTATCTGTCTGCAACCTGCAAGACTTCAAGTTACACCCACTTCAAGTTACGCCCACTTTCAAATTACCACGAGAGCGACTAGAGAAGTTGCATATGCTTTTAAATCGCTCTCGCACGCGTTTAACATAAACTGATCATACTCGAGTTAATGAAACAGACTCTTAGCTGTTCGAGAACAGTAACCTCTGAGAGGACATCTTCAAAATGCTTGTTTTGTCTGTATACAGTAAAGCAAGCTGCAATCTGCATTAGTGGCAAGGTATTGATAATGTATAGCTACAAACCATTTTGCAATGTAGCGTTTTTTTCCATTATTTGCCCCACCACAACTACTTTGGAGCAAGCACTAATATAGCTATCCTTTTGGAATTGGGCTTTGTGAAAAACATTTTTTTTTAAATAAATAGATATTTTTAAACATCTTTTCATGTCATATTGTATGCCTGATGTGCTCACAATTAATTTTTGACAACACTAATGAACAGCTAAATGCAATGCTGTCAAACATCTTATGATACTTTGAGAAATTAACTACAAGCACACTCATCACAATCTTTTAATGAAGGGCAACACAATGCAGGTTTATGCAAACCCAATCTGTAAGTTCTGGCACTAATATTGTCATATAAAATTAGATTGTGCCTCCAGCTGCATAAAAACAGTCCATGCTGCAGTATCCTGCAAAATAATTTTTAGAGTAGAACCCTTGAAGTTTTCCTCTTTGTCCACATCCCCAGTATCCTTCACAATCTTTGTACACATCATCGCATTGAATGCAACGGGAGATCAGATAGGGAGTTCGGTAGGTCCTTCTATACTCCTCTGAAAAGGAGTTCCAGTTTACCACACCCGTTGACAAATGAAGAGAGAGGTTCATGTGTAAAATTAAAAAAAAATTGTGTGTCACCACGACAAGAAAATTCAGGAAATGAAAAGAACACGTATTGCCTAAAACAAAAAGCATTGTAGAATAGTGTAATGTTAATAACGCAGAGAATGTTATATTATGATGATCAAAATCATTTTAGCACTAGAATCTTGACTTGAATCCTAACTTAGGCCCACACAGACAGATAAAGGACAAACGTAGAATTGTCACACAAAAGCACCACAACTGCACAAATCACAGAGGAAACAGTCATACTGGTATAGAAAATAATAAATTAGGCAACATCTCTGTACAACATGGATTTACATTTTAATAATGGCAAGTGACCACTCCAGGGGCCATCTAATGTGTTGTGTTGCTGGGATCTGCGGGACACAGATTGAGAAGCACTGAGTTTGTGAGTGAGTTACTTTCAGCTATAGATCAGAGGTGCTTTACCTCTAAAAATATGGAAGGAGGGCCGAAGGAAAGAGACAAAACTTACTGTCAAGCCAGTAGAAGTGTGCTTCCTTCAGAAAGGATTCCTCTCTCACCATCCTCCAGAAACGAGTGCATGTGAGAGCAAGGGTACAAATTGCAGGATCTCCATCTTGTAGCACCACAAGGATGAAGATCATCTGCAAAATGTCCTCAGGCAGCTGTGAAAATAAAACATGAGTCACTACAAAATCAGTAGGCTCAATAACAGGTCTCCATCATCATCATCATCATCATCATCATCATCATCATCATCATCATCATCATCATCATCATCATCATCATCATCATCATCATCATCATCAGACCAGGAAAGGGTGAAGGACCACTCTTAATTAGAATGTTCTGTAGCCTTCACATTTGTGTCCTGCAAATAGCATATACTGGAGGTCTTCAACCCTGCTCCTGGGGATCCAATGTCCTGCTGAATTTATTTCCAACCTACTTCAGCACACCTGTCTGTGATTTTCAAGCGATCCTGAAGAGATCAGGTGTGTTTGATTAGAATTGGAGCTAAACTCTGCAGGATAGTGGGTCCCCTGGAGCAGGGTTGAAGACCTCTGCTATATATGTAGTTATTGTTGCATCTTGGATTAAGCTACAGAATATATGAAGTGGCAAGGTGGCATGTCTACACGGAGTGCACATATAACTAACTAAGATCCTGTGAGCGAGTTTAAACTGTGGCAAATAGATGTGCTTCACAGATACATGCCTGCAAATTGCCAATTCCCTCCGGTGAGGACTCAACTCTGCATGGCTCCTTCGTCTTGTATGGTTCTCTTACGAGAGGTTCTCTCGTATTGCGTAAGTTCCTTACGCTACGGGAAAGTATTCTTTCTTCGAGATTTCTGAAAAACCCAAAATTATCCTTAATTTTGTAACATTGTCAACGCAGTGCGGCAGCCTGGCAGACCATAGCAGGCTATTCCAGCGTGCTATTGGCTGCTCTGCTGGCAACTGCAGCAGCCTATCGGTGAGCCCGCGTGACGTGGCGACCAATGAGGGCGCTTCGCGCCCACCTGGCTTCATTTGCCTACAGGTGGGGCGTGGCCACGTGTATATAAGCAGGGCTCACGGGCTGCATATTCGATTTTCTTTTCTTCAGCGAAGCCCTTCGCATCGCTGGATCTGGAACCCGCCGCCGTGACCGCGCAGACAAGCAAGCAGAGGACAGCGCCTGAGGAAGCCGGCAGCATCGCGCCACCTTCAGCCTTCCGTGCCTGCTCTGCTATCCGGCAGCCCCATATCCTTTTACGCTCAAAGTGTTGTCGCCGCTGCGTCACACTTTTCACAAAAAGAGCCGAGCGTTGATACAAATGTCTCGTTCCACCTGCGGCTCGTGTCACGCGCAGCTCAGCTCCGGGGACCGCCACGTGATCTGCGCTCTCTGCCTGGGCCGTGATCACGCCGCCGCCGCACTCCACGCTGGCGGATGCCAAGAGTGCGAAGAACTGACGATGTCGACCCTGCGGGCTCGACTCGTCCTGTTCGAAGATGATATCCCTCCAGTCCCTGCCACGCCGCGCAAGAAGAAGCGCCGCTCGCAGCGGACTCCGGAGCTCGCAGAGAGAAGCTCGCCGGAACCTTTCCCGCCCGCTTCACTCTCGCCTTCCCCGCCCCCACCCCAGGCCGCCATTTCTGTTGCCGCCTCCGGGGATGAGGCGGATGCGGCCGCGGAACGCGCCGACAGCTGCTCCATCATGGCTTCCGACAGCGAGGACTGGTCTTCCGCGTCCTCTTCAGTCCGGGGCTCCGGACGCTCTCGAGCGGGTGAGGACGCCGAACTCTTGCGCCTTCTCACCCGGGCTGTCGAGCAGCTAGGCCTCGAATGGGCCCCGCCCAAGGTGGCAGCGCCGAACCGACTTGACGGATGCGTCCTAAACAGTCGCCGCCGTGCGCCCACCTCCAGGACTGCACCCTTTTTGCCGGAGCTTCACGAGGAGCTCGCAAAGTCCTGGAACGCGCCATTCTCCGCGAGGGTCTCGTCTCAGGCTTCTTCGACGCTCTCACAAGTTGACGGCGCGGCCGAGAAAGGCTACAACGCTATCCCTCCGGTGGAAGAGGCGGTCGCAGCGCACCTTTGCCCGCCTTCTGGTTGGTGCTCAAAGGCTGCCCTCCCGTCTAAGGCCTGCAGAGTGACGTCATCGCTGATCGGCCGCACTTTCGCTGCCTCCGGTCAAGCTGCGTCCGCTCTGCACTCTATGGCCGTGCTGCAAATCCTCCAAGCTAATCTCCTCCGCGACATGGACGAGAAATGCTGTGACGCTGAGTTAATCACGGATTTGCGAAGCGCGACGGATCTCTCCCTTCGCGCCACCAAGACCGCAGCACAGGCCCTCGGACGCTCTATGGCCTCCCTCACGGTAGCTGAGCGCCACCTCTGGCTCACGCTCGCGGACATGCGAGAAACAGAGCGCGCGGCCTTCCTAAACGCCCCGCTCTCTCCGTCTGGGCTTTTCGGACCAGCGGTCAAGGGGATCGTCGACCGTTTCTCCGAAGTGCAGAAAACGACGCAGGCCATGAACCTTTTCCTGCCTCGACGCCCCGGCGCTAGCAATAGCTCCGCTGCTCGCCGTCCTCGTGACCAGCCAGCAACGAGCTCCGCGCAGCGCCCAGCGCGGCCCCCTTCGTCTCAGAGAAGACCGAGCGGCCGCCCCAGATCACGCTCTTCCAGCCGTGGTAAGCCGCCTCCACCTCGGGGCCCCCGGCCTAGGATCACGCTGAAGCCCGAGCCTCCAAAGTCCTCCTAGCAAGAGGCGAGAAACGACGGTTAAGTCCCGCCGCGGCCGGACCACCGTCAAAACTCTTTTTCCTGTCAGCCCCCACCACTGTGGCTGCTGCAGATGGATTTCACGCAGCCAACGAGCCGGCAAAAATGCCTTCTCGCCTGTCAATAACCGCCGTTTTTACGGCGAACCAGAGAAATCACAAAAGTTGCATTATTTCTGGTCGCACGGCTCGCGCCGTATGTGTTTCAAATGCAGTAAATGTGCCCACTTTTCTGTGTTCACCCCTGCACACAAGCACTATAAACCCTGTGTCCCCCACTCAAATAAAGCGGCCACCGGCCGCTCGAGTGCTAGAGTTAGGTCACGTGTCCGCTTGTTTGCGTCCACGACTAACCACCACACGCGCTGTCACACAGCCACTCTTAACCGGTCATGTTCCACGCGTAAGAGTTGTGCCCGCTCAAACGCGCTCACACATTTTCGCGAACATTATGCCTCAGGCGCCACGCGCCGCGCCACACACCATTTATTTTCCGCCCAGGGTGGCCGGAGCGATGAGTGTAGGGCCGCACACAAGCCACTCCCCGCTCGAAGCGGCAGAGATGCAGTGTGTAGGGCGGCCAGCCATCGCGAGCGATCGGCTGGCCCACAGCACAGAGAGCGCGCGCACTGCGCCCGCCCCTCCTATACGGGCCGTCAAACCCGCGAAGCGCGGCGTTTCGAGCCCGGAGGCCGTTCTATCCCGTGTGGCGCACGCGAGAGCGTGGGAAGCCATTCCAGGTGTATCAGAATGGGTGCTGAAAACAGTGAAGCACGGCTACACTCTGCAGTTCGCTCGCCGCCCTCCGCGCTTCTGTGCGCGTACAGAGACGAGAGTGAGCGAGGAAGTAGCACATCTACTTCGAGCAGAAATAGCCACGCTGCTGTGCAAAGGGGCTATAGAACCGGTTCCCCACTCTATGAGCGAGTCAGGCTTTTACAGCCGGTATTTTCTCGTGCCAAAAAGGGATGGGTCGCTCAGACCGATTCTGGATCTGAGGCGTCTGAACAAAGCTCTTATGAAAAGATCGTTCAAGATGCTCACGACCAAGCAGATCCTCGCGCATATTCGCCCGAGAGACTGGCTAATCTCCCTAGATTAGAAAGATGCATATTTTCAAATCAAGATAACGCCGCGTCACAGGCCATTCTTACGATTCGCCTTCGACGGCCAGGCTTATCAATACACCGTCCTTCCGTTCGGCCTGTCACTAGCACCCCGTACATTTACGAAGTGCATGGACGCGGCCCTCGCTCCTCTGAGAAATCGAGGGATGCGAGTATTGAACTATCTGGACGATTGGCTCATCCTGGCGCAGTCGGAGGCCGAGCTCCTCGCCCACAGGGCAATGCTGCTCAGCCATCTGGACAGCCTAGGGCTCACGGTCAATTGGACCAAGAGCTCATTAGTGCCCACGCAATCAACCTCATTTCTGGGTTTGAATCTGGACACTGTGGCAATGTCAGCCCGCCTGTCACCACATCGCGCGCGCCAAGTTCGGCGCATGGCTGCGTACTTTCGGCCGGGCAAAATCGCACCTCTCAAGCTGTTTCAGAGGATGCTGGGACGTATGGCCTCAGCTGCAGCTGTGCTCCAGCTGGGCTTAATGCGCATGCGCCCGCTGCAATGCTGGTTAAACGCCCGAGTGCCTCACAGGGCCTGGGCGTCCGGTGGCTTCAGGATCAGAGTGACTCAGGGCTGCGTGTCAGCCCTAGAGCCCTGGTTAGTAGCCGACTGGTACCAGAGGGGAGTGACGATGGGAGCCATCTCACACCGCAAGGTCATCTCGACGGACGCCTCCACCACGGGTTGGGGCGCCGTTTTCGAGGGCAGATCAGCCTCGGGCCTTTGGTCGAGCGAGGAAAAACTCCTACACATAAACTGTTTGGAGATGATAGCGGTAGAGAACGCGCTCAAGCAGTTTCTCCCGCTTATACGAGGACACCATGTGTTAGTCCGGTCGGACAACACCACAGTGGTGTCCTACGTGAACCGGCAGGGCGGTGTCAGGTCCAGAGGTCTGGGCAAACTGACAGAACGCCTGCTCGTGTGGGCACACAGCTCGCTGCGCTCGTTGAGAGCTGCGCACGTGCCGGGCCACCTCAATGTGGGTCCGGACAAGCTGTCCAGGGGCCTCATTCTCCCAGGAGAATGGTCCCTGCACCCCCAGACAGTCCAGCTGGTATGGCGCCTGTTCGGCAGAGCGGAGCTCGACCTCTTTGCAACAAAAGAGAACGCCCGCTGCCCGACGTTTCTGTCCAAAAGCGAGGATGCGCTGTCCCAAACTTGGCCCAGCCTCCCGCTGTATGCTTTCCCGCCGATCTCCCTATTGCCCCAGGTCATAGCGAAAATCAGGGAAACGCGCCGTCCGGTGCTCCTTATAGCACCGCGCTGGGAGAACCAGATTTGGTACCCAGAGCTGGTGAAGCTGTCGCACTCACCCCCCTGGCCAGTTCCGCTGAGAGCAGACCTTCTCTCTCAAGCAGGAGGCTCAGTTTGGCATCCCCATCCAGAGCGATGGTTTCAGCATGTATGGGTGACCAACGGATACCCGTTGACCTGCCCGAAGGGGTTATGAACACGATTTCACACTCTAGAGCCCCCTCGACGAGGCGGTTATATAGTTCTAAGTGGTCGGTGTTCACTGAGTGGTGTGTTTCCAAGGGATTGGACCCACAGCAATGTGGGGTCCAGCGGGTGCTCTCCTTCCTCCAAGAGCTTTTGGAATTGGGCAGGTCCCCTTCCACGCTCAAAGTGTATGTGGCGGCTATAGCAGCGTTCGCTCAGACGACGCTAGGTAGCACGCTAGGAAGGAACGAGCTCATCGTCCGTTTCCTCAGAGGAGCCAGACGGATGAATCCCCCGCGGCCCCCGTCGGTTCCTATATGGGATCTGGCCTTGGTCCTAGAGGCCCTGAAGGCTCATCCCTTTGAACCGCTCGAGACTGTGGAACCAAGGTTCCTTTCGCTGAAAACCACGTTTCTGATAGCTCTGGCTTCAGTGAAACGCATGGGGGATCTACACGCGCTCTCAGTGAGCCCGACGTGTATGGAGTTCGGTCCTAATGACTCTAAGGTCATTCTCAGACCGAGGCATGGTTATGTCCCCAAAGCGATCGGCACTCCCTTCAGGGCGCAGATTATCTCCCTCTCGGCTCTGCCAGCATCCGATGAGGGGGACGGTGGCAATTTCCTCTGCCCTGTCAGGGCATTGAGGGTTTATGTCACACGCTCCGCCGCCTTCAGGCGTTCTGAGCAGCTATTTGTTTCGTTTGGTGGGCGCACTAAAGGTCTCGCCTCCTCGAAACAGACCCTGTCCAGGTGGATAGTGGACGCGATTGCAACTGCATACGCTTCCAAACACCTGCAGTGCCCGCTAGGTGTCAGAGCACACTCCACCAGAGGCATGGCCTCTTCGTGGGCTTGGGCCAGAGGGATTTCCATCCACGATATCTGTATGGCGGCAGGCTGGGCCTCCCCGTCTACGTTCGTGAGATTTTACAATCTGGAAGTTCCTGCCTTACAGGCGAAAGTGTTATCAGTTCAATAGGGCCGTTGGTTCTGCCCAGTGATTCTGCGCAGACATAGCTCACATACTGGTAGTAAGTTCGGTACTAGGCTCATGTGAATTTGAAGGAGACCGGCGGTGCCGTTCCCTCATTTACGAGATGAGCTGTTGTGAGTTTGAAGGTGACCGGCGGTGCCGTTACCTCACTCATATAACAAGATATTGTGAATTTGAAGGCGACCAGCGTTGCCGCTCCCTCATTCATGAGACAAGGTGTGGTGAATTTGAAGGAGACCGGCAGGTGCCGTTCCCTCATTCATGGGACAGGGTGTTGTAACCACCCGTCGTAAACCACCCGTCAGTTCGAATGAAGTGTCTGTATATGTGGTGGCCCGTTTTTCTTTACCGGCCACCCTGCCCGAGCAGTGTTATGGTCCCCGGTTCCCTGGGATACATATGCTGTATGCGAGGCGCGCACGGCGTTGACAATATGTTCCCGTAGCGTAAGGAACTTACGCAATACGAGAGAACCTCTCGTAAGAGAACGATACTCGGTTACTTAACGTAACCTCGGTTCTCTCTAGAAGAGGGAACGAGTATTGCGTTCCTTGCCGTGCGCCCCGCGGGCTTTTACGCTTCAGAACTAAGAAAACCGAATATGCAGCCCGTGAGCCCTGCTTATATACACGTGGCCACGCCCTACCTGTAGGCAAATGAAGCCAGGTGGGCGCGAAGCGCCCTCATTGGTCGCCACGTCACGCGGGCTCACCGATAGGCTGCTGCAGTTGCCAGCAGAGCAGCCAATAGCACGCTGGAATAGCCTGCTATGGTCTACCAGGCTGCCGCACTGCGTTGACAATGTTACAAAATTAAGGATAATTTTGGGTTTTTCAGAAATCTCGAAGAAAGAATACTTTCCCGTAGCGTAAGGAACTTACGCAATACTCGTTCCCTCTTCTAGAGAGAACCGAGGTTACGTTAAGTAACCGAGTATCGTTTTTGGGCCATAATTCTTACCATGGTGACCTCATCATATTTTCTCTTCCTAGGGATGCGGAAAATTGGGTCCAGACTTCTCCTGGCCATCTGTATTCCCTGCTCGGTAAAGTGAGCAAACCTCCGGCCATGGCTGTAGTAATAAGTTAAAATAAAAAAAAAATGTTTACCTTGCTGCCCCAGATTACTGCTCATAATATCTTGAATTTATCTAAATATTTTTGAAGACACTGGTACCCTTCAATCTCAAGATTCTCCACCAACATTGTGCACCACCACCTCCTTAAGCACGGCATGTCATGCTGAAGAAAAGAACAGAGTACAATACATTTACAATTCAAGTTGCAAGTTAAATTAATTTAAGAGGCCCAACTCACTTTTTCAGTCCGGAAAGGCTTAACTGGCCCACTTTATATCAAGCAAAAAAGGATGACAATCCCTGACTTAAACCCTCATAGCAGCAAGAAAATAAAAACTCTCCCAAAAAAAACCCCAAAGGTAAAGGGGGAAGAAATATCAGGAAGGACCAAAGAGGACTTCCTGGACCAAATCAAAATCCAAAGTCTAGCTACATATTATAACCCATATCTATATGAGCATTGACGTTATACTTACAATTGTAAAATCAAATGGAGCCATGACAGCATACCAGCAGTACTGCAAATATAACAAATTTGTGTTTGTACTAGAGATGCTCCAATCAGTATTTTTGGGGCAGATCACCGATTACCAAGTTCATGATCTGCCGATTGCCGATCACTGCCGATCACAGAATGGCAGGGGAATGGCAATCTTTTATCTATAATCTTGCAGAGTTTGCACCATTTGTAGAAATGAAACTAACTCTAAATTAACTGAGTCAAGATCTTGAAGAACCACCAAGAGTTTATTTTAGAAAATTAGATAACTTAAGGCTACTGTTGGCCATCTTTCCCAAATAAATGTATATAATAAATGTATATAATTATCTCACCTAAATATTTGATCATGCAGTTCATTTTTGTTTTTAAAAACAAGTTTTCAGGTAGGTTTAACATTAGTATTGAGGTAAGAAATACTAAAGACATTTAATAAGAAATCAAATGTAAATTAATATTGGTCTTCCCTGAATAAATTAAATTAGATTAATCCTTACACTCAAGGTTGCAAAAGTTAGTCATTCAAGAGCAGTGAGTGTCATAAAGGTTCATCAAACAACACAAGACAAAGAGAAACTCAGAGACAGCAGCAGTTTATTCGACAGCTGTCACTTTAAGAGCGAACACGGATAGGTTATATGCAGTTGCACAAACGTTCACTCGCGAGTCACGACGGGGTTGGGGGTTTGCGTGCACACTCGTCAAGACGGTCATTTAGTACATACATTTGTGTGTATCTGACCATTTCAGCGCAATTTGTACTCGCAAGCTTTTTGTGAGATGGCCTGTGTGTGTGTGTGTGTGTGTGTGTGTGTGTGTGTGTGTGTGTGTGTGTGTGTGTGTGTGTGTGTGTGTGTGTGTGTGTGTGTGTGTGTGTGTGTGTCTCCAGACCGTGCGCGCGAGTGCTGAGGGGTTTGAACACTGGCAAGACTTAAAAATAAATGCAAATTATAAACTTTAGTGACGATGCGACACTGCCTCGATTGTGCAAAGTGGCAAATCCTGTGTCAACTGAGCAGCTCGATTTTAGTGCAGATGCGATGTGCTGATGTGAAGCCATTTGAGCATTAAGTTATGAAAGGGAGAGAGAGAGCGAGCGCACGCGGTGATTCACGCGCGCTGTTTGTGAACTTGAGTCCCACAGAAAGTTTTCAAATGACTGCGCAAGTTATTTAATATAGAAATATGAATTGTACCTCACCTTCAGCATTATAATTATTTTACCCGCGCTGGAAAGAAAATGAGACGGTGTCCCTGCATATCATGCCCTAGCTCTCACGGCAGGCACGGGTGTCGTCAGCATGCGATCGGTTCATGAGATCGGCCTTTTTGGAGACCGCCGATCAATCATCCCAAACGATTATCGACCGATCGTGATCGGTTGCCGATCAATCGGAGCACCCCTTGTTTGTACTTAAGTTGTAATTCTTTTTTGTGTGTGTGTGTGTGCATGTGAATTCAGCAAGCTGAATGAAAAGAAAGAGAATCCTCTTTCACAACATTATGTTTAATATTATGAATACCATTGCATTAACTGAGGAGAAGGGAAAAAACTAAAGCTGCGTCAGAGAGCGCTGACCCTATGCTGCCATCATTTGGGCCTTATTCCATTAACACAAGTCCAATGCCAGTAAAGTAAAGGAAAAAGCTGCATGTGTAAAAAGGGCTATAGACACCATTAAAGGGTTAGTTCACCCAAAAATGAAAATTCTGTCATTAATTACTCACCCTTATGTCGTTCGACACCCGTAAGACCTCCGTTCATATTCGGAACACAAATGAAGATATTTTTGTTGAAAGCTGATGGCTGAGAAAGGCTTCAGATAGGCCTCCATTGGCATTCAGTACATTTTTACTCCCAAGACCGATAAAAGGCACTTAAAACGTCGTTACAAAGTCCATCTCACCACAGTGACTCTACAATAATCTTACGATGCGACGACAATAGTTTTTGTGCGCAAAAAAAAAATCTAAATAACACCTTTTTCCAACTTGTTATTGCCTTCCGTGTGTGCCTCCACAACGCATGCGCGAGAATATGACGTAGCGCCGGGGTTCGGGAATCCATGAAATGCGCACTTTAGTCCCATTTTGAGAACTACGCCGAGACCTAAAGTACGATCAATGTAGAATTCAACAGCTTAGACACGCGCGTCTTCCTCTGATTGTAAACAAATCGCTTCTGGGTCATCTGTCCGAACGCCGGAGATGGCACACACGGAAGGCAATAACAAGTTGGAAAAAGGTGTTATTTTGATTTTTTTTTGCGCACAAAAACTATTGTCGTCACATCGTAAGATTATTGTAGAGTAGAGGGCTGCATTGGGATTGAGTCCCGCCGGGTCCCGCGGGACCCAACGCAAATCTCGCGGGAGCGGGCGGTTTGAATTTTGCTGCGGGCGGGAATGGGCGGCTAAAAAAAACACAGCGGGAATCGGCGGGATAGGGAGGTTGCCTAACGACATGATGGAGAAGATGTCAATAGATGATGTAGAAAAGAACCTCAAACGAGGTATTTACAGCACAAAAGCTAAGCAAGGAAAGGCTGACATTTGGAGAAGTTTCTCAATTGTTTTGGTAGGCAAAATCATGCGGTATAACGTTATATGTATCCACATATTGCGCAGCTGGCAAATACATAGCTACTTGATCATACCTCACCAAAAACGCTCAGCACTCCCTGCAGGTCAAGTTGACTGTTTGGTGTTTTTGACAAACAATACATAGAAGTTTAGTGAGTGGAAATGGATTGTTTCTAAATGTCCGTTTGCTATTTTGTGTTCACATTACGTTCTGTTGAAGCATGTTTTCTCAGGTTTCCTTTCAGTCGGTCACGTTCAACGTACGTCGGAACTGACCGACGAATTGGGATCTGTTTTTTGTTTCTCAATGTGTTTTTCTGTTTTGCAAAGCAGTCTATTTTTATGTGCAAAGTTTTTGATAAAAACGAAATTATATTTGAATGTATTTGTCTTTTTTTTTTTTTTTACATGCAGGCCAGGGAAACGAAACAAACAACCCCATGAATCTCTTTAATAATATCAATACAAATACGTGGGTTTTTTTCCTGCGGGACGGGAGAAGACACAAAATCAATGCATCTCTATTATTGTGCGGGAATAAATTCTTAGAGTTTTGCGGGTGCGGGCGGGAGTGGACATACATATTGCGGGAGCGGGCGGGAGTGTAACACATACGTTGCGGGAGCGGGCGGTAATGGTCA
The DNA here is from genome assembly GCF_949357685.1 of Gobio gobio. Taxonomy (NCBI): domain Eukaryota; kingdom Metazoa; phylum Chordata; class Actinopteri; order Cypriniformes; family Gobionidae; genus Gobio; species Gobio gobio. The sequence continues at coordinate 43,166,891 of NC_137097.1, forward strand.
GAAAATCGGCGGGTGCGGGCGGGAGCGGGATGAAGAAAACAGTCTCTATTGGGCTCTATTGTAGAGTCACTGTGGTGAGATGTACATTGTAACGACGTTTTAAGTGCCTTTTATCGGTCTTGGGAGTGTAAATGTACTGAATGCCAATGGAGGCCTTTCTGAAGCCTTTCTCAGCCATCAGCTTTCAACAAAAATATCTTCATTTGTGTTCCGAATATGAACGGAGGTCTTACGGGTGTCGAACGACATAAGGGTGAGTAATTAATGACAGAATTTTCATTTTTGGGTGAACTAACCCTTTAATGGACATTTTGTGAGAGATCATGAATAAAATTTACTGGAAAACTTCACTCACCATCATCATGAAGATTCCACAGTCAATGCCAAATTGTTGTTGATGGAGTCCCTGTTTAAAAGAAGAAGAAGAAAAAAACATGTTTAATAAACAGCAAACTACAAAAGTTTAAAGATTTAGAGATTTGGGTTAGTGTGAAAGGGCCTTGCTTGGTGGTTTGAAGGGTTTGTAAGTGTAAAACGAGAAATAGTTAAAGTAGTAATAGCCAAAGTTGTGCCAAACCAATAATTAATAAAAAATAACAAAAAGTGATATGCAGATAAAATGTCCTTGATATTCTACCTCAACATCCAGGCCTGTTAATTCTGTCAATGGTCCAGAGACAATGTGCTGTGCAACAGACCTGATAAAAACAAAAAGGGCATCAGAAACTTCTATAAAGTACTGGAGAACACGCAGTTCTGTCGAGGAACACATTGTTTTTGAGCTACAGGATATGTTAGTCTGAGGAACACGACTGGAAAACAGCAGTAGTTCAAACAATCTGAGGAAGTCTTATGAACACGACTAACATTTCAAACAATCTGAGCAAGTCTGGTGAACACGACTAACATCATTGCAAACAGTTTGAGGAAGTCTGAGGAACACAACTTCCAACAAACATCTTCCTTTAGAAACCTTAAGATGTTTAGATAAGGTCCGTGTGCAAAGCCTTGTCCCATGACTGAATATTGGGAATCCAGGAACAGAACCTCTCTTTTAAGTGGCTTAATAACCTACAGGGAAAATAGTCTTGGAAATGAGTCAACAAGTCTTCACCATTACGACACAGCTAAAGTCAATTGCAGCCAGGATTACAAAAGACTAAAAAGAAAGGAGGACCTACAACTTGTGCACTGCTATTGTGTGTTAGCTTTTTTCAGTATGAATCCTTTCCATGAGTGTGGTTTTGTAATAAATACTAAAAATTCACTAACACAAAGCAGAAAGTGCCCTGGGGTCCATAGGGGGAATATCAGGGCATCTTTCTTTTGGGGGTCCAACTTTAATAAAGAAAATATAGCAAAAACTTAGCTCTGACTTTTAACACTTATTTGATCCATTATTTATTATATTTATTTTTATTACATTTGAAATGACATTTGAGGATCCTTTTTTCATTCTCCATGTTGTACGACCTTAAAGTGTTGTCATCTTGTTGTGTGTTGCAACTTTGTTTTGAAAAGCGTTGTATAAGATAAGGGTTATCACTATTAGTTGAAAGTATTGTGGGTACTTACTGGAAGACAGAGGAAAGGGTCACAGGATGAGGGCAAGAGCCACGTTGGTGGAATATGGAGATCCACAATGTAAACATCTTTCCCCTGTAGAAGATCTCTATCAGTAATTACAGTAATTGTAATTCAAATGAATTTGTCACAAATATCTGTATAAAATGACAGACACACCTGATACTGCGATATTTCCTTGATAAGCCTAAAGCAAGCATTTCCCACCTGGAAAAACAACACAAACCTTATTCCAGAAAAAGTGCAATTACTTCAAAAATAAAACTAAAAAAGTTCCCCACCATTGAATCCATTTTCCTTCTTAGTCCCAGGGATACAAAGTTCTCTCTTGTGAGGCACGTCTGACCATCTTTTACAATAATTTCATTCATTGGTCTGTCCTCATCCAGTACATAATTCACATACACATTACACATATTACAAAGAAATGCAAGCTGTTAGTGCTGGGTTCATACCGAATACCGGTATTTTTTTTTTTTATAATATGAATTTTGATGATACCTCAATACCGGTATGTCTCTTAAAGGGCATATTGCAGGTTAGAGACTCCAGTGAGTCAATGTTTAGAAAAATAATGTAGGAACTAGATTTTCTTTAAAATATACTTTAAAATACGCTATTAAGGCTTTTGGAGTCGTTTTTGTGAGAATTTTACTTCGGCATCTAAAAATGCCAAAACCGGACGTGACATAACGAGAGGGAGTGTGGAGAATCTCAGCGATAGGAAAACAATGAATCGCAATGACAGGTCGGACGCTGAGGACATTATAAATGTTTATTAATACTCATATGGCAGACCACAGCCATACAATTATGACACACAATTAGGGACAGACCAGGATTAGACAGAACAACGATTAGAGGATATAAATGGAGTTGTTGTGTGAGGAGAAACTGTGGAGAACAGCGGCAGGTGTCTCCGTGAGAGACCAGTGTTATCTTATATATAAGCTAGCTAACGATATGAACACTGCTCAGATTACAATACTGTACTGATTATTATCATGTCTCAGGCAATAGCAACGCTGGTTATTGTCATCTAGTATACTTAATGTTACCAATAACAGAAACTAATAGGCTTTGACCATCAGGAAAAGTCACACTCGTTAATATTCGTCCACACTAAACGTTATGTGATGTAACGTCAGCGGTTTCTCATCACATCGACTGATTTGGTACTTAGCAAATGTTTTAAAAACAAGACTCATGGTGCACAGTTCACGTTTTCTCCGAGCTGCATCTCTGACGGATCCGGGACCGTCACATCCCACACAACAAAAGGACTGCGCGGCGGATCGGCCGCGGAGGTGTCGTGGCTTCCGGAACGCACCCGCGAAACGGAGCAGTATCGGAATCCATATATATTATATATTATATATATATATATATATATATATATATATATTTATATATATATAAATAAATAAATGCAGTTCTGTATACAAATTTTTATATATATATATTAATATATAAGATTAACTAATTTAATGTTGTTTTATTTGTTTCATTATTTATTTAGTTGGATTTTAGTTGCACTTGGTCAGAACTGTTTCAAAAGTAGTTATCTGCATGATGCCTGCTGCCTTTGGGCTCAGTGATGTTGAATTTAAGATTATACAACAGTTTCAGGTTATGTTTTAGTGTTGGTAACATGTCCCACATTGTCCCACACAAACTTAGTAATCGTCCCACATTTGGTTTGTTTGATGGTGGTCACCCTAGCCACAACATATGCATACTCTCCCATTTTGCTGCAGAACTGGCATTTGTAGTTTGGGGCTTCAAAAATTTGTTTTTTTAAAATACCTTCCCTACAAACTGTTGGATGAAGCTGGAAGAAAATAATTTAAGAATTCAATGTTTTACACACATCATTTCATTTGATGGTAGACAAGGCCGTTAGAATTACTGATATGGTACATTCTTGTAAACGTGCACTAGTAATCAAAACAAAGAGTCTTGCATTATTCTGAATGCAGATGTGTGGGAGATATGTGGGGGGAAATAAATAACGTTACATGTTACAGATTGGGCTCCCAAGTTACCCTAATGTTTACCCTTAACTTTAATTAATACAGCACGTTAAACATCAGTTCAAACAACCACTAATATTATTTTTTTTAACGTAAAGCTAACGTTACAATAAATTTAGTGATTCATTGTGCTAGCAAGCTTCTGTTCTGCCCGCCAAGTTAACGTTATGCTGCCTTCACATGCGATCAGAAATGTGATATTTACAACTTCTGAAATCGTGATCAAGAGCTTATAGCATTCAAGTTTCAAAATGGGAGGGTGTTCATGTAACGTACATTGTTATACCAAGGAAACTCTATTTATGTATTACGACAATTCTGAGAGCACGAGAAGGCAACATTATCCCGCCAGAATGTAAAATATTGCTTAACAACGCTAAGCGAGGACAGTTACTACTGTATGAAAATGACTTATACATTTAAACGGTTATCTCTGGAAAATATTCTCATATGCTCCTATGGAAAAGACAAAAAAAAAGAGCCATTAAGTTAGTTATACATGAGTTGTACAAACAAACTTAATTAATATAAAATAATGATTTTATTTGTTTAAAAAGTCTGAAGGTATGTTTTTGACTTTCTTGCTTGAACAACAGAGTATAAAATGCTAACAATGAATGTTGAAATACAATGTATCATACGATTACTTTATCTGAGGTCTCACTGATATGATTACTACAGAAAAAGTCTTTAATGATTGTTTATGGTTTAGTTTATTTATTTGAACTTGAAAAGAAAATAAAAAAAGAAAATGTATATACATAAAGCATACAAACCTACATATATACAATACAATTAAAATAATAAGTAAGTACATGGACTTCTCAGTACAAGCTTCCAAAATTATTGTAAATAATAGTAAGAAATTAAAAAAGAAAAAAACTATTTCCCATGTTCAAAAATGAAAAGTTAAAGCCAACTTATGATAATATCAACAGTACTAACCTGATGCCTTCTACCAGTTTTTGTTCGTTGGGTCTGGCTGAAAGAATCACCATGTCATTGACCAGACCAGGTTTAACACCCAGCATGTAAACAAAAAAGGATATCAATAAACACACATTTTCATAAATTGAATCAAAGTACTCTTTTAGAAACGTTACCATGGTTCTTGGCTTATGCCACTTTTGTTCAGTCTCTGTGCAGCTGTGTGTTGGGGGAACAGAGGTGATACTCAGATGGCAATAATGTGCAGTCTGGTACAACAGTGCTGCAACATGATTACACAAAGCTGTACCTGTAAAATAAAATACTATGTGTAAAATAACACACCAGTGTTATTGATGGTATATGAATCAAAATATGCATTTAAAATAGCCTTAAACAGAATCACATGCGATGATTCACAGAAACTTGATCTGATGAACGGAACCCGTCTCATAAACCAGCCTGCTCTGAACCTGCAGGATAACTTTCCCTTGCACTCAAGCTGTGAGGCTTTTGGCTTTTCCTCATTGATCGGTAGCACTCAGCCCTAATGGTTACCTCTCCTGTAGTAGTGGGCAGTTCGGATCATTTTACTGACTCGGATCTTTGAGTCTCGTTCAGCAAAATGAACGAATCTTTTTTCGAGTCATTTCGTTCATTTCAGAAAAATATTATTAAAAATACATGTTAAATAGCCCAACCCATCTAGTACTTATGAAAATGTTGATTACATTTGTAAAACTAAATAAAAATAAACTATAGGGTACTGCAACCAAAGCCAAATGATAAGAAACTGAAACGTTTAATTAATTGATTAAAGGGGTGGTAAACCACGATTTCACTATCCTAACTGTAGCTAGCGTGTAATGTTGCTGCTTGAGCATAAACAACATCTGCAAAGTTACAACGTTCAAAGTTTAAAGCAAAGGGAGATATTTGCTTTTAAAGAAATCAGTTTCTAAGGACTACAGCAAACGGCCAGCAGGCGACTACAGACATTCCTCCAGGGTTGGTGACATCAACAGGCTCAATATTTACATAAACCCCTCCTCCGAGAATATTAAATAAGGGGGGGTGAGGCCATTTTGTATCGCGGCACTGTTGTGGTATAGTTAGGCTGGAGTGTTGTTGCCGCGATGCCAAGGAAACGCTGTTATTTTCATCCGGATTTCAGGTCTGGGGTACTTGCTTTCTTCAGCCTTCCTTGTGGGTCGGGGTGCGTTGCAGAGCGTTTAACATACAGCATGTTATATGCACATGTGTGTTTGAGACGGAGGGGAATCAGGCGCGTGCGGGGCTCCCGCAGCACATCTCACGGAGGAAAAATTCCACAAACTTCGCGAGTTCAATGCCGGATTTGAACAACGTCAGCTGCATGAGACAAACACTGCGAGTGCGTGGATGCACGACGCGCGCGCTGCACATTTCACGGAGGAAAACTTCCACCATTTTCGCGAGTTCAATTCAGGATATGCACAACGGCTTGTCCTAAAAGCTGGATTTACAAACAGAAGCTGTTTACGGGCCACAACCTGTAAGTCTGATTTATATTTCATCGATGTGTTTTCCTGTAATAGGTTGTAGCAAGGAAGTAAACAGATGACAACGCTGTTCTGCAAACCAGTCTGTTAAATGCTCATTCATACTTAACGTTATCCGACGAACACCTAACGTTACAAACACTAACGTTAAAATCTCAACAGCGAACTTGGCATTAGTGTAAATGATTCTTTGATTAGAGCTTTTATGTATTGTTTATCTACAGGCTTGCTAAACATGGTTCTGTGTGTGATTTGGCTAACTTACTAGTAAAGCCGTGCTTAGTGTTCGTTTTGGGTTAGTTCTTGCGACAGATATTTGGCTATAATCGTTCTAAAAATACCAAAGTCCCATTCAGTAGCGATCACTATAGACCCGCAGTCTTTACTCTTGAGGAATGAACAGGTTCTGCTCGATCATCTTCACTAAAATGTTCTGGGTCTGATTCGGGCTCATATGGTTTTATTGACGCCATTGTTTCTAATACTGCCAAAACAGTGTACCGGTAAAGGTACGGGGCGTAACGTTTCCGACAAACGTGCACTAGGCGGTTAGCGACACACTGGGCCAGCTAACCAATCTGAGCCCACTGCGTATTTTTGAGGGACTGGCTTCATACAACCCGGAAAGCATCAGACCGAGGGACAGAGCAGTGTAGAATAAAGGTCAAATATATGAAAAATAATGATTTTTTTTTTTAAACGAAGCATGAACACATGTTACTGTGCACCCCACAAACACAATCAAGCCTTCAAAAGAATGTGTTTTACCACCCCTTTTTAAGTTAGTTGTTGGGTCAGGCTATTGCAGTCTAACTCTGTTAGTTCACCTCACCTCCTGATCCAAGACATTCTTTCTTTTGCAACTTCATATTTATCACGTTTGTTCTCCGCCTCTCGTGTCTTCGAACTCCGAGACGTTAGTTGTCGACTCGTCTGTGTCTGACTCTGATCTGGGGCTGGGCCGGGCCATGTGACACAGGTCCGGGAACAGAATGATTAGTTCACCTTTCGAGTCTCGAGTTCGGGTTTGAGTCTTTCGTTCTTCCTGTCAGTCCCATAGAGTCTATGCTGTCAGTAGTGGAAACAGAAAAGATTCGTTCTTTTGAGTTCGGGTTTGAGTCTTTCGTTCTTCCTGTCAGTCCCATAGAGTCTATATATATATATATATATATATATATATATATATATATATATATATATATATATATATATATATATATATATATATATATATATATATATATATATATATAATTCTCAGTTAATATCAGACATAAACAAATATGGGAAATATATTGACTATTCAAGTCTAACATCACAAATTCAAGTCAATTAGACTATTACTCATTTTGAATCAAATAGCACAAACACACACACACACACACATAAAGCTGCTTTGAAACAATGTGTATTGTGAAAAAGCGCTATACAAATAAATTTGAATTGAACATATATATATATATATATATATATATATATGTGTGTGTGTGTGTGTGTGTGTAATATGTTTTTGTATAGGTGCTATAGGCCTATAAGCTATGTTACAAAGGTTTAGGTAACATTTTTAAACTGATTTTTATTCATTAATAACACAAGGACAAAAAAAAAATATATAACTCAATAGAGAAAAATAAAATACAGTTGATTCAAAACGAGTAATAGTCTAATTGACTTGAATTTGTGATGTTAGACTTGAATAGTCAATATATTTCCCACATTTGTATATGTCTGATATTAACTGAGAATGTAAAAAAAAATAAAAATCAAATAAAAAAATAACTACTTGCTTGTTAGTAAAAAGGTTGTGAACTAGTGTTCAATACAGTGACAAGTCACGTGGCAAAAGAACGATTGACTCAAACGTCAAACCCGAAAGACTCGTAAGAACGAATCTTTTCTGTTTCCGTTACTGACAGCATAGACTCTATGGGACTGACAGGAAGAACGAGAGACTCAAACCCTAACTCGAGACTCGAAAGATGAACTAATAATTTTTGTTCTTTCCAGTACAGATTCAGCGTAATGCGCATGCGCTGTCAACACAAAATGAACGAATCACTCTCTGAGACAACTCGGTAAAAATGAATCGAATCGTTCATGAACGACACATCACTACTCTCCTGTGTTTCAATCCTTGTTTGAAACTGAGATTGACAATGGCGTTAATGTACGTGATTGACACACAATATTAGACAGACCGAGACAGACACATACAATTTTCACTTGCTGCGCTAGCGTTAGATAGCATGCATGCTAAGGGAATATAAACACTACACGTCTAACGTTAGATCTTACCTTCATAATTGTGAATGTAGCTTGAAACGTATAGCTTGAAGCCCTTCTCCTTCTTGCAGGGGTGATAGCGTTCCGGCACCACGCCGGATTTTCGGTGTAGGCTACTGTGGCTGCGAAAAAAGAAAAGAAAAAAAAAATCAGGTTCTGGTTATATTGGTCTACGGCGGCGTTTTAGTGCCGTGTAAAAAAAAAAATAATAATAAAAAAGATTGTCTAATGTTTATTTGATGTCTGTTTTTAGAAGCACGGAAGAGAATATGTGCTGTTCTGTTAGACATCGTTTCAGCTATTAAAATAGTTCCGTTTTGTATGTATGGCAAAGTGATTTCGTTTCTGTTTTTATTAATTAAGTTGTAATGGGAAGATTTTTTATTCGTCAGATATAAATAAGGTATAGGCGCATATCCATTGGTTTGTGCGGAGAGTGGAAGCTTGCACAATGCAATACAGAGGCGCCAGAGCCGTCACTTGCACTTTTTTTTATCCAGTGGAAACGAATTATCCTCAAAACAATACATGCCTTACCGACATCAAATACATAGATGGAGAGATTTAAATTATTGCTTAACGAAATAAAACAAATCAAACCAAAAACTCTTTCATTATATCTGTAAAGATGCATTTCTCGCGTCAAAGTGAAGATTTCTATTAAGGATCTTGCGTCACTGATTTAGAATACACTAGTTTATTCATAAATAATTCAAATATCCCCTTACCCTCCGACACATTCATTGTTATGTAGGCCTACAAGGAATACAAGTTGATGTAGACTAATATAAATTTAAAATACATCGTTTTAATAAATACAAATCAGCAAAACTGTTTCAAGTGATAGGCATTATTCAATTAAAAGTATCAATGAATAAAACATTATGTTGACCAGGTGGATTATTCATTGAAATCATGGAGAATGACATTTAGTTTTATTTTCATCATGAATGACAGCGCACCGTGTATTTACAGACAAACGAAATCTGCAGAAGTCTCTTTACTGCGGAACTGAACTTAAAGGGGGGGTGAAATGCTGTTTCATGCATACTGATCTTTTGGCACTGTTAAAGACTTGGATTCCGATGCTAAACATGGACACCGTTTCATAAGCTAAGGTGGACGTTTGATGGGAGTATTTCTTTGCCAAAATTAGTACTTCCTGTTAGTCATAAGTTTCGGAAAGTTTTTTTCGATCATGGGTCCGCTTGACGTCAACAGGGCGGAATTTCCTTGTATGGGCCGTACGGACAATTCTACCGGAAGAGCGCGCGCGAGAGAGAGAGCGTGAAAGCAATAGGCTACGCCCATCAAAGCGCTGGCTCGTACAGATGGAATTTGCTTTTCCGGATCAACAACTGAGTTGCGCAAATATTTATGTCTGTTCCCTGCATTTCGGTGCCGATTGTTTTATAAACAAGGCCCAGTTCGACGCCGGATTTTCAGATCGCCTAATACTGAAGGATGGAGCGGTCCCAACGATAAAGGTCCCAACGTTGGAACCGCAGGTTTGACTGCTTCAAATGTCTGTTTTTGCCTATGCCCTTAAGTAGCCCAAACATGACCACGTATTGATCAATGGAGCATGCGATGTATAGTGTGTGTACATTTGTTTAGCTGGCCACTATATGTGTATGTTTGTGTATTGTAAAAGCACTCCAAACAACAATACACAAAGAATGGGGAAATATGTTGAACTAAATAAGCGCGGTTCTTCATTCAAATGCGCTACTATTCCATGTCTTTCTATGTAAACACTAGCCTGACGCGCAAAACCAGTCCGCTTACTACAAATCATGTCTTCACAAACCACGCGTAAACACACACACACACACACACACACACACACACACACACACACACACACACATTGTAACACTCGCGCTTGACATGGTGTTCTAAATAACACAAGCCGCTAAACATATTATATAGTTAGTGTAACTTATACCACATAGTTGACGTCCTGCTCTAGTCGTTTTTGCTGCTGCTCCTGTTCAACTTCAGCCTCTGGGTCTGATTCCGGATCATAGATGTCATAAAAGCCATTTTTTATGTTGAATAAAGTTTTTCCCCGCTTTTAGGGATGACGCAGCTTTCAGACGCACTCAACACAGTAACAGCGGCGCGCGCTCGACATTCTTTAGCTCCGCCCACACGATACGCCCCCAGCCGCACGGCTTTTTCCGGAAAGACTCGGAACAGCGCATCTTTCTTTTATAATTATAATAAAAATAAAGACTTTTCGGAGATATGCAGGATGCAGTGCTACTCTATAGGTACTCAAGATTGACATGAGACTGACTGAAACTGAGTGTCCCCCCCCCCCCTTTAATAAAACAGAAACGAAATCAATGTGTCATACATACAAAACGGAACTGTTTTAATATCTGAAACGATATCTAAACATTTTGCTATGTTCTGTCTATGCAAACAGAACAGCAGTAGGCTACATAGGCTAATAAATCAAGCGCGTCATCGTCACAACCATAGCCTTGTTTCCGCATGGAATAAAGTATTTTATTCTCTGAACATTTCGACTTTATTCTCCGACTTTATTTTTATTATTAATTTTTTTTTTTTTTTTTGCAGAGGATAGATATTTCGACTTTATTCTCTGAATATTCCGACTTTAATCTCGGAGTTTCGACTTTAATCTCGGAAACTTCGAAAAAAAAATTTAACATGGCACTATATGTCGTCGTATTGATCTGTCATTTAGATCTGAGGTGCGCAGGTCAGAGAGCAGCTTTAACGCTCAACGACTCATGAGCCAATCAGAAGTAGTTAAGGGGCGGGCCTCGTGTCTTTGTCAAATAGATTGATACAGGTTAAGGCAATGCTCCATGCGCGAAGGTGTTTACAATTGTGTCTCATATTTCTCAACTCAAAACGTAAGTCATGGCTATGTTTATGAAGCCAGGGGAAGACATTAAAGACATTGATAAAAGCATAAAGAATAAATGGCGCTGGGCTTGGATTGAGGATGTGGGTAGCGACGGAAAGCCCTTTGGAAGCTGGTGTCAAAAACTCCGGCAACCAGGAGCAGAAAACGAATGTATGGAACTAGCGGGAAAAAAGTACTGTCACGGCACGAATTAGACCCTGTTCACAAAGCAACAGTCAGAGCACTGCAACACACCTCACGTTTGCCAGGGGCAACAGCCACGGCAGCTATTCCACCCTCAATGACCGATCGTGTGACCGATTTAAAAATTTGCTTGTGCTCCTTCATTGCTGAGCTTGACCTGTCATTTAATATCGCCCACCCACTCGTCACTTTATGTAAAAAATTAGCGGAGGATAGACCCGCCCTGGCGCATCTGTCTGTCTCCAGGCAGCACGCAAGCTATCTCTTTACACATGGCATCTCGCCAGAGTTTAAAAAACGTCTGTCTGAGAAGCTTAAGAATGCTATGTTTTCAGTCAACATTGACGAGGCCACGGACAAAAGTATGGATAGAATTCTTAATGTACTGGTCCGATTTTATGACGAGGATGCAGGCAATGTGAAAACACAGCATCTTGCCAGCAAAAAAGTCAATATTGCAAATGCCTCAGCTTTGATGCTGGAACTAAATGACGTCCTGCACTCATATGGGCTAGAGTGGAGGCAGGTCACCAGTATGCTACTAGACAATTGCGCAGTGATGAGGGGGAAGAAGTCGGGGCTTGAGACCCTAGCTAGAAAGGAGAATCTGTTGGACATTTCGGGAGACACTGTCCATATGGTGTCAAATGCAGCTAAGGCTCTCATGAGCCCATTTCAATCAGAGGTGGAAGATTTTTGCTCTGATGTTTATTATGACATAGAGAAGTCCCCCAAGCAGAAGGAGATTTTTGCACAATTTCAGAGTTTACTCCATCTCACCCCCAAGAGCTTGATAAGGCCCATTAGTAACCGATTCATTCAGATGCTTGAAGTCTGCAGTAGAATGAATGAACTCCTGGATGTACTTGTGGTGCACTACTATCATGTCATGGACGCAAATGAGGAACACAAATACAGGTAGGCCTAATAAAACTCTTTTAATAATAACAGGTGTAACAAGTGTGTATTTAATGTCTGTTATTTAGTTTAGTTATTTTTAGCTCATTATGGAATGTACAGGAGGCCTAATGATGCAACATCTTTTAAGATATTTTTTAAATGGTTACTGTAGGTGTTAGGAAAATAGCAAATTAGCAGCATATTAAGGTAATAGGCTATTTAGTTACATAAACGTGTGTGTGTGTGCGTGTGTGTGTGTACTACAGAAGGCTTCTTAATCAGGTGTTTGAGCGGCATGACCTCACAACTGAGGAAAAGGCCAGGATAGTAGTTCTTCAGAAAGAACTGGCAGCAGCGTCCCGGACGGGAACACAAGTTAACCAAGACCGAAAAGATCGGATCTCTGTGGTCATTTCAGAGTTCGAAAGAGTAAAAGTCATGATTGACTTATACAGAGGTATCTTTTGTATGACTAGGCAAACTAAATGCAACTTAAAATGTTGTATTTGTTAAATATTTTTGTGTTTGAAGTCCACTAGCACCTGATCTAACAAATGACCCAAGTCATGATGCAATGAAACAGTCAGGTCTTTTCTACAGCAACAATAACCAAATTAATGAGAATATGATCAACATTTAAGTACGATATTGTGAAGAACTATGTAACAAGGTATCAGTTTCCTATAATTTACTCCTGTAACATGAAAGTGAGTAGCATATTCAAAAGCCATCTCTGTAGTCTCATTAGTCTAATCTAATTTTTATTTATCAGAGGATGCAAGACCTAGACTTGATACCTAGAAACATATGTCACCTCAGAGGCTATACAGAAGCTTGAATTTTTTTTTTTCCATTGTGTCAGAAAGAAAAATTTATTGTTATACAGTTATCTTGGAATATATCAAAAAGTAATTCCCTCTATTATATGTATGACAAGTGTTCTGATCCAATTAATGTTTCGCTGGAAATAAATTTAGTTGTATTATTATTTAGTTACAGTATATATTGTATTTTAAATACATAATCATACTTTTGTTCATTTAATTGCTCAAATTGAATTATTTGTTGTTTTTTATATTTGCAGGGGTCCTTCTGACATTTCAGAGATTTGTCAAAGAGCTTCAACATGAAAAGCCAATGGTGCATTTGTTGCATGTGGAAATGATGGCCCTTGTTAGAGAGCTCCTGAGCAAATTTATGAGACCAAAGGCTATTCCACTGAGTCACAAGGAGATTCTCAAGGTTGATGTACGGAGCAGGGATTTGCAACTGTCAAACCAGAGGCTGTCTGTTGGACAATTCTGCTACAATGCAATGAACAAAGCTCGTGTGGAGAGGAAGGTATGGGTTGGACATATCTATGACTCTCTCAGAGAAGGGTATATGAGGTCAGCAGAGTTTCTGCTAAAAAACCTTCCCCTGGATAACATATTAACATCACTCTCTGCTCTGACGCCGTCTCTAATTCAATCTGATGCAGTTGTTGGAGCATTCACTACATTAGGAGAGGCCTTGCCAAATGTTGTCCCTCCAGAAGAGATCGGTCAACTGGTTGAAGAATGCCGGGCCTACCAGATGGATGCGGACATGCTTCTTCGTGTACCAAACTACATCGAAGGGTCGAGTTGATGTAGACTGGTGGAGCCATGTTGCTTCTTTGAAAAATGAAGAGAGAGGTGTGAAGTATCCCACCCTGTGCAAACTTGTTAAAGCGCTTCTGTCCATTTTTACAGGCCCCTTGGTGGAAGGATCATTCAATTTAATGGATGATATCCTAGAGTCTGACAGGTGCTCCATGAATGTGGAAACATACGAGAGCCTCGCAGTGATCAAGTCCACACTTAAGGCCAGGAACTGGACAGCCTCAACTATGAACATTGACCAGCCTTTAAGGCGATCCTGCCTTTCCTCATTCCAAAACTACCAATTACATTTAAAGAAAAAGAAAGAGACTGCACAGGCACTAAAGAAGAAAAGGTTTAGTGAGGCAGCAAGGATTCGGTCCTCAAAGGAGGCAAACAAATTGTCTCAACAGGCCCGAAAAACCAAAAGGCCAGCAATATCCTCCTCTGCACAAACCTCCACCTCCTCTGCACAAGCCTCTACCACCTCTGCTCAACAGGCCCTCCTGAAAAAGAGAAGACTACCCCAACCCTCCTCTGTGCAAGCCTCCACTTCCTCTGCACAAGCCTCCATTTCCTCTGCTCAACAGTCCCTCCTGAAAATGAGAAGACCACCCCAACCCTCCTCTGCACAAGCCTCCACTTCCTCTGCACAAGCCTCCACCACCTCTGCTCAACAGTCCCTCCTGAAAATGAGAAGACCACCCCAACCCTCCTCTGCACAAGCCTCCACTTCCTCTGCACAAGCCTCCATTTCCTCTGCTCAACAGTCCCTCCTGAAAATGAGAAAAGACCACCCCAACCCTCCTCTGCACAAGCCTCCACTTCCTCTGCACAAGCCTCCACCACCTCTGCTCAACAGGCCATCCTGAAAAAAAGACCACCCAAACCCTCCTCTGCACAAGCCTCCATTTCCTCTGCTCAACAGTCCCTCCTGAAAACGAGAAGACCACCACAACCCTCCTCTACACAAACCTCCACCACCTCTGCTCAACAGGCCTTGGAAAAAAGAATACCACCCCCGGAAGTCTGGCCGTCTTCGCCGGCTCCCTGCTAAGCTGATGGACTATGAGCTACAGTAGGCATATAGCCTTGACTCGTATCCTTTTTTGGGTGTGGGGGGGAAAGTTATTTTATAGGTTTATACATTTTGTGTTTTGGTGTTCTTTAATAGCCTGGTAGGCTGTACCGTATAGGTGATTCTAACAGTTGTTTCTTGTTACCACATAGCTATCCTGGGTACCTCACTGTGATTTACAGGTCAGCAGTTACTGCAGGAGCGGTAGTGTGGTTCTATGGAAAATGGGTGGCGCCAGTGGAATGTGACGTCTGATCCCCGGTGTCGTATATGGGATGTGACGTCTGATCCCCAGTGTTGTGGCACGTCAGCGCGGGGTGGGGTTTGGGTCTATGTGTGATGGCTTATTAGTCTGACGGTGTTCACCATTAAAGTCATGTGTTAACCAGCTCCTCGTGTTGGTAATTCATTGTGTTATCTAAACACTGGCGCGGGTAGAAATGCTTTGCTCAAATTGCTCAAGAAGTTAATGCTGGTTCTGATAGAAAGGTGTTCTGATAGAAAGGTGTTCTGATAGAAAGGTGTCAGAATACACACATATAAATTATAACTTCAGAGTTTCCAGCACAATCTTCACACTTTCACCAAATGAACATGCTTTGGTTAAAGTTCCCTGTCATGAACAGTGACGGACAGAGCTCAGGTCATTTAACTCTTCGTCTACTTGGGTGTCTTTGCTCTTCCAGTGCTGGTGTTGTTCAGGAGCTCATCTCATGAACACAATCCTCTTGTGCTCCTGCTTCACATTATACGCCTGAGGAACTGCTCGAGTGATTCAAACGGCCGGACCGCAGCACTGACGTGTTCAAGTCGAGCTGATAATATACCACAAATAACTTCACAAACTGACCAGAACACCCTTCTATGAGCTTCTCTTCTGTGTTCACAGACCTGGCCGACACACACACGCGCATGCAAACGCTTGAACGCACACACATGCAACGCATACATACGCACGCACACATTCTAAGATGCATGAAACAGTGGTATTTTGAACTGAAACACTGAATCTTTGCCTATTTTACTGACATTTATCACAGCTTCATCAGAAAAAGACAAGCTTCACTTACCAATTCATGCCTGGATCAACGCCAGCAGCCAGGGCTGGACTGGGGCTAAAATTCGGCCCTGGCAAATCCAGCCCATCCGGCCCATGAGTTCCTCTTGAATGTTTTAACTGGGGTTAGGGCCTTAAATTGGAGTAAATAAATAAATCTAGGACAGGGACAACTAATGATGGATATTATCGAATTTACTGCAAATGCAGATAACAAACGTAATATTGCACTTTTGTCACACAGAAATGCACTTGACAGTAAACCACTGATTTTGAGCTAGGATACATTAAAGTGAATTTACTGCTTTTAAAGTCTGTCATCATTTACTCACTCTCATGTCGTTCCAAACCTGTATGACTTTCTCTCTTCCGTGAAACATAAAAGAAGATATTTTGAAGAATGTTTGTAACAAAGCAGATAGAGCAACTATTGACTACCATAGTATTTTTTTTCCTACTATGCTAGTCAATGGTTGCTCTATCTACTTTGTGACAAACATTCTTCAAAATATCTTCTTTTGTGTTCAGCAGAACAAAGAAACTCATACAGGTTTGGAACAACTTGAGGGTGAGTAAATGATGACCATTTTCATTTTTGGGTGAACTATCCCTTTAATGCCTGGGATGCAGGCTTTAAAGCTGTTTTGTTGAATTATAATTTAATTACCCTACACTCTAAAAAAAAAAAAAAGGTTCTATATGGCACCAAAAATGGTTCTTGGGTCGTAATGATAGGGGAACCTTTTTTAGTGCTATATAGCACCAATTTTGGTGCTTCAGTGGTTCTTCAGCGGTTCTTCAGAGGTGCTATATAGCACCTTAGTCAAAGAACCGGTGAAGAACCACTGAAGCACCAAAATTGGTGCTATATAGCACTAAAAAAGGTTCCCCTATGATTACGGGCCAAGAGCCATTTTTGGTGCCATATAGAACCTTTTTTTTTTTTAGAGTGTAATGACATTTAAACTGAGTTTAACTGTAGGTCAGTTTCATTTAACTGTATGGGCATGGTAGTCACAGGTAAAATCATGCTCCTCGTTACGTATATGGTTTCGAAAATAAAAAAATAAATAATAATAAACTATTGAATTTGGTGTGCTAGAGTGACAAGTTTGTTGTTGTGTGTATGGCTGTTTTCCAATGTACCTTGTGATGTATTTACATGGTCGCGGCTGTTTTCAGCTGATTCACCACAGAACCTTTAATGTTCCCATATCACACGATTGTATAAAACAACATTCGGAGTCAAAGTGCCGGTTCATCACTTCATAGAGCAGCAGAAACGCAGCGCACGTACGTTGGCGGCAGCGCTGTTGCGCGGATATTCGCCTTTTGCAGTTTCATGCGCCCAAATTTTTAAACAGCGCCTAATATGGACACAGTCTATGGAGGAGGGAAGGTCTCTCGCTTTGGCCTGTCAATTCAGAAGACAAACCAATGGGCCGCTGTCCCAGCATGATGGGCCAGTCCGTGGCAAAACATTAAATAAATAAATAACCTTGTAGGCTATCGGCCCCAAAGTGCGTCGGCCCACCGGGAAAATGCCCGGTATGCCAGATTACCAGTCCAGCCCTGCCAGCAGCAAACGCATACTCAACATTTGAATATGCAGGCTCCAGGTCTGAAGAGTCCCACTCAGCCTCCTTCCAAGTGTCAAAACTAAACTCAATCGCCTCCTCTCTTATACTCTGTCTTCGCCATGTTTTTTTAATTATGTTTTGTAATCTAAAGTGATCAGCGTTTCCATCTGCCGTAGATCATGCACACATTCAAAAACTGCCGCCGAAGAAATGTTACATCAGCTTTGATAGTGAAACTGCATTGGCTCTTGTGTGTCTCATGACCAATTGCGTCATTACGTCAGCTTTGATTGTAAAATGTCATTGGTGGGGATAAAATATAGGTTTTCCATGTACAATAACTAAGATGTAATTTATAAAAACGCAGTAAGCACATAAATTCAAAAACAAATGTTTGATTAAATTTATAATGTTTTGATATTTGTTCTTGAAATACGACCAAAATACTCAGTAAGAAAAGCATATGTGGCGTTTGAATGACCTGGCCAGGTTAGGTTCACAGAGTAAGTTACCCTGTAACAGACTCTGAGTATAAGTTACCTCTCTTTCAGAAACAGGCTTGGCTTACCCTGCTTTCTCGGGTTTGACATACCTCCCATTCTGAAACAGAAAACCCAGTTTCCCTTATTTCAGGGTTAACCTACTCAGAGTTTTCACTTAACCTCCTTTCTGAAAGACAACAGAAACAACCTTGCATGACAGTGACTAGACAGCGACTGAGTGAACATGATGAATTTAAATAGTAGACAGAAACGAGATAATTAACTAAACGCAGCTGAACAGAACTAAACTAACGAGGGTAACCTAGGAAACAGACAAGTGGTGGGAAACTAAGACAAAGGAACATGTGACCAAATCAAAACACAACAAGAAGACCGAACAAGCTAAATTTACATTTAAAAACACAAGAGAACTTCTTTGTAGGGATAAAATTGGTGTTGTCTGACAAAGAACAAACTTTATCTAATGCAGTGTCTAACCACTTGGTTGGATATCCCTGTGATCTAAAGTCACTGTATAAAGTCTGGGCTTTAAAGGTCCCATGGCATGGATTTTTTTTTATTTTTTATAATGTATTCTGAGGTGTACTTCTATTGTTAGTATGATTTTTACATCATAAAATTTCATAATTTAAAGGGATGGTAAAACACATTCTTTCGAAGGCTTGATTGTGTTTGTGGGGTGCACTGTAACGTGTTCATGCTTCGTTTTTAAAAAATTGCATTATTTTTCATATATTTTACCTTTAATCTACATTGCTCTGTCCCTCCCAAGCGGCAACCTCCCGCAGTTTCTCTTGAAGCCAATACGGAAGTGCCTCAAACTGCAATTCATCGACTGGCCGCTAGGGACAGGCTCCACAAGGGAGCAGGATCTCATTGAGCCCCATGTTAAAATGGCCAACTTTAGAGCAGAATAAAACATGTTTACAGCCTGGAACAAATTGTGCTTTTGGTCTATACGGCTCATTTTGCCCTTCATGACAACTGTGAGGGGGGTGAATTTTTTTATAACTCATTCGTTTACATTAAATAAAGCCTTAAAGTTCTGCATAATTAAGGTAGTGGCCACTTCGAGTGACAGGTGGATAGCCATTTATCTGCTGTCTGTTAGTCATCGCGTCACTTAAGCTCCGCCCACGTCCCACATTTTTGCCCATTTTCTGTTCCATTTTCACATTTTTGTCCACATTTTTGCCCATTTTTTCACATTTTTGACCATAGTTTGCGCTTCAGAACGGCTCATCAGAATCCTATGGGTGACGTCACGGACACTACGTCCATATTTTTTTACAGTCAATGGTCCCTCCTTGTAAAAACGGTCTGATGGTTTCCAGGTTGTATGAAGCCGGTCCCTCAAAAATACACAATGGGCTCAGATTGGTTAGCTGGCCCTAGGGTTTGTAACGGTATACCGGTATGGCGGTTTATCGCGATATTGACATGTACGATTATCATGTCAGCATTTGCTTATACACGGTTTGGGGGGAGAAATGAAAGCAGATATCACCTGCACTATTGTGCATATGCAACTTCATTCCACATGACTGCTTAGACTCCAAAAATATACTTGTAGGCCTACAGCTGAGAATGTCAGAGCCAGAGGCTACAAATTCTAATCTCTATCCCCCGCTGAAAAAAAAGGGAATACTTTGGGTATCCAAAAAACTAACGCGGGTTTGTCCTTGTAGATGGTTGTAATATCCAGTTTGCAAGAAATGTGGACAAAGAGTGGCTGCAAAAGGAGGAAATACGTTGATGTTCTCCCACATCGTGAATACCATCCATCCATGAAGATAAAGGTAGCCTATGTTCTGTTTATAACTTAAGGCCATTTTATTTCCGTGATGCAGGTTGAATCCCGAAATCCAGTCATGAAAATGGAAGTTTCCCTTTCGAACGGTCAGTTCGTACTGCGTCTTAAGACGCCATGGGGAATTCTCCTATTCTCGAATATACTAAAGTAATTTGTAAAATCACGCAGTGCTACTGCCCAGTCAAAACAGTGTCGAGACATCTCGCACGCTATTGGCTGGCCAGTGGGAACTGCATGAACCAATGGCAGAACAGCGTAATCTGAGCGAACCAAAGGGCACAAAGCCCGCGAAGCTGAGCGCAAGAGCCCGCGAAAGGGGCATATAAAATACGCTGTAACTGTCAAAAAACGTCAGATTAATCTCCTTCAGCGACGATCTACGGTCCTCGCTGATAAACTCGAACTACACCACCTTCACCGTGAATTGACGAGCCTGCAGCGGAATAGCGAACTAACCAGCCCGGACTAAATGTGATAAAACCCACATTATAAGCCGAATATTAGATACTCCCCCGAGTATAGCCTAAGCGTTTGGCCCACCTTTCCTCTCTAAGCCGCACCCTCTTCCTAGGTTTCCTACCCCGATAGCCACACATGCTGTGTGCAGGCCCTATCAGAAACTCTTACGAAAGGTAGCAGGCTTAGCCCCTTTAGTGTTTCTCTAACACTCCCAGCGTTCACGCTTATTCTCCTTGTTATTGCAGACCAATTCATTTTGTGTTTGTTTTCACTGTGCTCTTTCCTATTTTCACTGTCCGGACTGTCGTAATCTTGTTTCTTTCAGTTCACCAAGAGACCCCAAGGAAAGCAAAGTAATAGAGTGACAACCAAGCAGCCGGCGTCACCAGGTGACCCACAGGGCTACCGCCTGTCAAAGCCTCTATTTCAGGCCGACCCAAAAATTGGCCCGCCTAATTGTCTAAACTGTCTAACTGTCTATATCAGTTAGCCAAAATTCTTGTCGACGGCATAGTCCGTACAATAGCTCGTTAACCTTAGAACAAACTTGCATTGGCCTCTTTGTGTGTGTGTGCTGTGTTTCTCTCGCCCACAGTGAACCAGTATGCCCCGTTCATCCAGTCCCGCTGTCCCTTGGGATCGCCTAGCGGTATGGCTGGAAGCGATGACGAGCACTGTTCCGTCTGAGGACACCAGTGATCTGCAACAGCTGAGCCAGGAGGAACTGGACACAGAGCTAGACAAGCTGACGGCACACGACCCGACGCCGAGTTACTCTCACAAAGAACTGGCCAAGATCCTCGGGAGCCTCGCCCACAACCTTGTCGCCCAGGCACGGCTAAGAGAAAAGAGCCACACCGACCTGGAACAGGAAGCGGCAACATTAAAGCTCCTAGCCGAGGAGGCCCGGAGAAACCAGGCCCTCACCCAGCGTCATCTAGACCAGCTACTTCTAGAGACCGAGAAAAAGGGTGAAACGGACACAGAACGAGAGAAAGAAGTAAAAAGACTTCAAAAGGCCCTGAAAGATCTGCGTCTGGACACAGACCGCAGAGAGCAGTCAGAGAAAGACACCAGGGAAGAACTCAACGAACAGCTCCGGCGAGGCGAAGTTCTCCTAGAGAGAGCCAACACTGCACTCAAAGACAGAGATGCTAAAGCCAAAGCCTCCGAAAACCACTTGCAGGCTGCCCGAGCCGAGATCAATGAGCTTGTCCAGCAAAGACATGAGCTCCAAGATGAACTTGACCTTGTTCACAGAGAACTGAAACATTCCTATAAACTGCAAAGTGACCGGGAAGGGGGAACGCACCACACAGAGTTTCCCCCGAACAGCTGGTCCGCACCTTTTAGCCATGAACCAAGAGCTAGAAAGGGGGGTGACAACCCACTGCTAAGACTGTCACTCCACGAACCCCCGCCAGCAGCGGAGGAAGGGAAGCACTTCCAGGAAGTCAGGGCCAGCAGCCACGTAGCTCATAAAGACCTTGACAAGCTGGCCAGAAATATCCCTACATTCAGCCCAGACCCTGCAGGAGGAGACGACGTTGACGCCTACTTGCAAGACATAGACTTTCACCTGCAGACTGTCGCTAACGCGAACACTTGGGACAGATTGTTCCTACTCAGAATCACTTCTAACCGGGACGTACGCAGCTTTCTAGACCGTCAACCAGAGACTGTCAAAGCAGACTACTGGCAGCTACGACGAGTTTTAATTCACAAACACTCTGATCCAGAATCAGACCAGGGGCTAATCGCTGCTGTGGACCTCAAGCAAGGTCGACTTGAAACCCCACTGACTTTACAGCCACACGTTTCCATCAGTCATGACAACCTCATGTCAGGACAGACCATCCCGGAGGTTTGCACCCTAGTCAACGAACAGGGAACGGTGATACCAGCATACACCAAAGGGGTCGCTGTTCGGCTCAACATGCGATGTGGCCAAACCTTAAACCACACGCTGGGTTTCTTCAAACCCTCACCTGAATGTGTGGAACTTGGACTCACACTTGAAGCCACACCCCTCACTGAAATGTCATCTCGTGTAGTCTACATCCTTTTCAACAACTGCACAGCAACTGACATCAACATTCCCAAGGCCTACCGGCTGGGATGGCTAGTGAGCCATGACTTTCATGACTTTGAACTTGTACTACCCATCATTGGGCCCATTCCACCTGCACTGATAGTACAGAGTACAGATAACACACTGTTCACTGCACCCTTCAAATTCATTGCCATCACGTCTGTCATGCCGATGACCAAAGACCAGGTGTGCCGAACGGAGCTGACTGAGGACAGTCACCTCGCAGTACACACAGTCTCCCACCAGCCTGTCGGTGAGACTGATGAACCTGCTACACCTCTCAAGACCAACCTGATCTATGTAGACGACGTTCTCATGAAGAGCAAAACGGTGGCCGACCACCTGAAAGAAAGAGACTATGTTTTGAACCAACTATCCGCAGCCGGTGCCAAGATCGCCCCCCACAAAGGACAGTGGTGCCGGGCCAAGGTCAACTACGTGGGCCTGCTAATCGGATCCCAAGGCATTGAACCTCAGTCAAACTGTATTCATGCCATTCAAAACATCAAGCCTCCTACTAACACCTCTGAGCTGCGCAGTTTTCTAGGGGTATGCAATTACTCCCGACAGTTCATTGAAAACTACTCAGACATTGCCAGACCTCTAACAGCCCTGCTGAAGAAAGACTGCCCTTTTGTCTGGTCAGACGCTCAAGAATACGCCATGACGGCACTAAAAAGACATTTATGCACAGCTTCATGCCTTGCTTACCCCGATCCACAGAAGGAATTCTACCTGGAAGCCGGGTTTTCTGACCAATGTCTCAGTGCTGGCCTATATTAACGACATGACCGAGACAAGAAGGTGGTCGCATATGCCAGCAAGACGCTTCTCCCACCAGAGTGCAAGTTCTCAGGCTGTGAAAAAGCTCTGTTCTGCACGGTGTGGGCCATTCAGCGATTCTACAACTACATTGGGGCACAGAAAGTTATCATAGAGACTTGCCACCAGCCCATAATGTTCCTCAACAGCCAACGCATCAGAGATGGCGTTGTCACTAATTCGCGTATAGCCACGTGGTTAATGGCCCTCCAGGGACGCAATGTTGAGGCACGGTACGCACAGAATAAAAATTCTGGACTGGGCAATGGCCTGGCTGCATGCCAAACCTGCTCTGATAACACGTCTGCTGCTGCAGCGGATGCACAAGAACCCCAACAACAACAACTGACCTGTCAAACTTTGAACCGAATGCGTGCCAGGGCATGCCCACGGCTTACGTCGATGGGTGCTCCTACAACCACGACGGCGTCCTCAAGGCAGGTGCAGGAGTGCTGAGGGTGGACGATCAGCCGTGCCCACCACAACACTTTAAGTTGGGTCCTCAGTCATCGCAATATGTAGAGATAGCAGCTATTCTCATAGCCCTACAGATTGCATCAGCACATGACATCAGAGAACTGCTCATCTGCTCAGACTCTAACTATGCCAGACTCAGTTTCGTGTGCCACCTTCTAAGCTGGAAACAGAATGGTTTCAAGACCGCTAACAACAAGCCAGTCAAACACCAACACCTGTTCCAGGAATGTGACAACATCACAAGAACACATGACCTGACAGTTTACTGGAAGAAGGTAAAAGCACCAAGTCTCGACAAAGACTTAAATGACCAAACCGACGCCCTCGCCAAGACGGGCGCACTACACGGCGACATGTGGGTACCCCCAAACCCCACATCCAGCCCCAAAGTTGCAGTGCTAACCCGCAGCAAGTGACCGGCACCGGCTACAATGCCCGCCTCGCAGCCGCTGTCGCTAACTCCGCAGATGTCCAACAACGACATTGCGGATATGCAAGCCTCTGACACTGCAATAAAGACAATTCTTGACCACCTCTTTGACCCCTCCAGCCACCCTATCACTGACTCTGAGCTCACTGATGACTCAAACCGCAGACACCTACATAACTTCAGACACATGTTGCGTATACAGGACAACATTCTGTGGTTTGCGCCCGATGGCAGCACAGCGCCAAGGCTTGTGGTGCCACGGTCGCAAGGGGGGGTGATGCTAATGTACGCCCACGACACCATGGGCTGGACACCACGGCACCGGGGCCACGTATGACACACTGAAACAGGTGGCATATTGGCCCGGGATGCAACAAGATGTGGCAGAGTATGTCAGAGAGTGCCTGGTTTGCTGCCAGTTCCAACCAGCAAACCCGAACCACAGAGCCCCACTGCAACGCAGAGGGATCACGTTCCCATGGTCAGACCTACAAATTGACTGGGTGGGACCCCTGCCCCCCTGCCCAGGTCCGCAAGAGGCAACAAGTACTTCCTCACGGTGGTGTGCCAGTTTACCAAATGGGTAGAGTGCCTGCCAGCACCCAACGACACCGCCACCCGTATCAACTTGCTTGACCAGAGCATGTGGATCCAAGTACCGCAAGGGGCCATCCTCCACCTGGACGATTTGGCTTTGTACTATCTTCCGAGTGAAGAGTATCAGTCAGAGCTAGAAATCCCAGCCTTTTTCAAGGACCACAACTTACCCCTAGATCCAGAACTAGAACGGTGGATTGAAAAAGGGGGGGGGGGGGGCTCAGCTCATTGACATTGCTCCCCTCGACACAGCCCTCCAAGCATTGTCCCGATTGCCTATCCTGAATACCTCGCCTGTTGTCCAAACCTGGACCGCAACTGACACTGCGCTATGTATCTCCATGATCATCAGCAATACCCTAACCCTAGGCATAGCCTTTCTCCTGTACAGGAAGTTCAACGAGATGAGAACCTCTACAGCCAAACTCACGACAGCTGTGTCTGGAGGTCTCCGATGAAAACCCTGGAGGGAGGGTACCACGCCGGAAGCAGATGCGAACCTCATCGAGCTTGCTCCTCAGCCACAACGAACACCTGCTATCCAACCGTCCCGATTCACCTGCCATCCGACCATTGTGATGGGGGTTGTCCGATAATGACCATAGGACATCATCCGACAAAAAGGGGGACTGTAACAGTAATGATTCAATCAGTCATGTGGCAGGATAGACCAAAGTCTGAACACCTCACAGTAGAGGTCTTCACGGGTCCAAAAATTCATACCCGAACCCGAAGAGACCCGTAATGTGCTTAACGGAACCGACCCGGACCCGTCTATTATTTCAAAAGCTGGACCCGGACCCGTGAAGATCCGAGAAATGCCAAAAACGTAGTACCCGGAACCGACCTGGACCCGTCTATTATTTAAAAGCTGGAACCGAACCCGGCGCGAAGACACAGACCCGACTGGACCCGTTTGTCACATATTCCACAATAACTGATATTAACAAGTCAATAAACAAGTTATGAAAAATATAACTTTTTGTCTTACCTAGCCGTCGTCTCCCTTCCTTGTAACGTTACTTGTGATGCATTACATCCTTGCCAAAAAGTTAAATCCATGTTATTCCTCTCTTGTTATTCCAAGCATGCTTAATTCACTCATCATTTCAGCTTTAAAAGTCCACTTTATGTCACGGTGAAGGATGACAAATGCGTCTTTGCAGATTAGCATTTCGACTCGAGTTAACTCGCATAATAACTTTGACTGTTTGCCTTTTTGAACTATAATAGCGATTGCTCGTTCGGTGGCCGCTGACGTCCTCATTATTTATTTGCTATAATCTCTGTGAGCGAGCCTGACCACCAAAACTTTAAGAAATAAGACGGTTCATTCATATTATTATTAAAGTCAATCACAGCGGAAGCTCGGGTTGCCATAGAAATGACGCGCGCTTGATACTGCACATGCGCGGTGGCTGGAGCAACCTGAAATATGAGCTTTTTTACGCAATTTGAGCATCATAGAAAACATTTGTGACAGTTCAACTGAGATTTTGTTGCTGATTTTAAATATATTATTTAAATATAATTTCAAATCAAACTTCAACAGTGCGTCACACGTAGACAGCACTTACTTTTTTCTCATGTTTGTCCACAATATGCATGAAGGATGCCCGGACAGAAGAGGTGCCCGTGGGTTTAACTTCTTTATATTCGTTGTTTTTTAGCTTTTTTCACACATCACTCATGAAGGTAACCATTATTATTACCGTGCGCTTGCAGAGAGAGAGAGAGAGAGAGCGCGCGTGCGTGCGTGAGGCGAGCGAGCAAGAGAGAGAGAGATCGCTCGTGTTTTTCATCTTTCTTTTTTTTAAACCTTATTTCCCGGCTCACACTTTTCTTATCCTAATTTTACAGTTGCAAGTTACAAAAAACTCACAAGCAGTGCTGACTGACTCTGATCACGGGCAGGTGTTCTCCGAGTCCGGATCGACTCGGGTATTGCACACAATGTTAAACAGACCCGGGACCCGTAGTAATAGATTGGGACCCGACCCGGACCCGGCTGATCATTTAAAATATAGACCCGAACCCGTACGGTCTCGGGGGCTCCGTGAAGACCTCTACCTCACAGCCCTCGTGACTTGTCTAATCAAATCATACTTAAACAAAGGGCCTGTGTGTTACGCTGATTAGATCCGAGGCGTCATCGTATCGCCGCAAGAGATTGGAGCGTTGAACTCTTTGGGCGTCGGCCTTCCCCTCTATAAAAGCTGGAACCGACCATCAGCTCTTTGCATTTCCGCCACCACAAGGAACGGACCTCTTGGCATTTCGCCTTGAAGGGGAAGACCAACCCTGGTCTTCCCAATCCTAAGAGAAGGCCTCCCCGCACGGAGAGAGAAATCGGCAGACTTCTGGAGCGACTTTCCTAAACTTCAAAGAAGCTCACCTGGGACTCGCAAATCCTTAGCGAACTTCCCAGACGATTCGAACTCAGACACTTACACAAGAAGCCGTAGTAATGCAAGTATTCTATTTCACAATCAAACTGCTTGTAAGAGGTTGTCTGAATTATTTTTATTCACAAAATCATACATTTCTTGAGGGCTCTTAAGAAAGGACTGTGAAGCTGTCTCTCTCTCTGTCTCTCGCTCTCTCTCTCTCTCTCTCTCTTGTTAATTCTTCTTCCCTTTTTATTATTCGTTAAGTTTCATGTTTCCTTGTTTGTACCATATTGTTTGTTTTTACATATATATGCATATTTCCCCCGTATGAATCGTAGCGTTGTAAACTGTAGTTGTTTTATTAAAACCCAATGATTGCATTGAATTTATGAGCAAAACAATACGGATTCACTTCAAAGTCAATGAGACGTAAGATTTTAGCTACCCTTTTAAGCTTGATTTTCCTGTATTACTACTTCAGTAATACAAATTGTACAAACATAAGAAATATTATTTGTCCTGATCAAACAGATCAATGTTTTCTTAAGGTTTGTAAGATTGATAATTGATGAAGAAATCAATTTGGATAAAGGTTACTTTTAAATGATTAAAGGTTCCGTTATACTTAATATTATTATTGTCTGTACAACAAGCAAATCATATTCATAGACTCATGAATATTAATACCATTTGAATTAATTATTCCCCGAAACTCATTGTTGCTACACTACTGAGTTGTGAGAGCGCTGTCTGTCAGCGCAAGTTTATTTTGTTTGTATCTGAGAGTTCTGAATAAACACGAGTCCCAGTCACGCCGAGCCCATCTTCCTCCTTATTCTATCAACTTTGGAACACATGTAATGTACCATTACAGCTGTCGAGATGAACGAGTTACGAGTAAGTGTTGATTATAGCATTATTTTTAGATATTTTCCTATCATATGACAGCACAAACAAAGACACAACAGCGCAGTCATCGAATGTAATCCAGTTTATTGTGGGGATAGCTGGCTAGCCTAGCCTGGATACCCCGCGCTTACCCCCCTTCTGCTTAATCTCGCGCCGCTTATGGCGCCTCCGCTGTGGGCGAGATGCAGTACTTGGGGTCGGTGATGTTGAAGGCCGACCGGCCAGTGCAGCCCGAGCTTCGGCGTGTGTGAGGTTTATCTCTAAAGATGTGGCTCTGCTGATGTTGAGCACATTTTAGAACAGATAGACGCGACAAGGACGTACAAAAACACTGACTCACAAGATAGAAAACACCGTTCTGTCGGGAGAGAGAGAAGCCGCAGTGTGTGCACGAATAATAAAGTTCTGTGTGAACTTGAATAATTAGCTACACATCAGAAATCACTGATCACAGATCAAAAGGAACTGAAAAAAGACTTCAGTTTTCATTTGTACATCCAAACACTGAGAAACTGCCAGCATTCACTCGTTCACAAGCCATGATTTCTCGAGGTCAAACAAATATGGCGCTCACATGGGCGTGCCAAATTCTCTGGGCTGTGGAAAGGGAGGTAAATGTTCCTGTTATGACATCATAACAGGAAAATTCAAGATCAGCTCGTCTGAGCTGTCATTTTCTCAAAGGCAGAGAAAGACAGCCCTAACTCTGTTTACACCGATCAAAATTTCTAGCCACTTGGGGACAACATTCAGGCTAGGGGAACTCATATTAATGTGGAAAACCCTCATAAAATGAAAATTTCATTCCATGGGACCTTTTAACTTCAAAACCTTCTTCATTAGAGCAGATGCAATAAGGTCTCATGAACTGACTTTATGGCAGATCACATTTCAAAGACATGGGAGCACTCTTGGCATGTAAAAGGCTATTTTTAGCCGTTTCTTTTCTGTACAAAGTAGAGTTTGTCATTAACAACAGAAATGGTAGTATCCAAGAAGTAAATATCTGTCGTCCCCACATGATAAGTAAACTTAATGGATGGCCTAAGGCAATTCAACATATAAGGCAAACATTTCAAAGTCACTGGCAGAACCTTTATGAACCTCTATAAATCACAAAACAGATGTATTCCAGATTTATTGGTCTTCTAAATAACCAAGGTATACATTT
This sequence comes from Gobio gobio, assembly GCF_949357685.1. Taxonomy (NCBI): domain Eukaryota; kingdom Metazoa; phylum Chordata; class Actinopteri; order Cypriniformes; family Gobionidae; genus Gobio; species Gobio gobio. The sequence continues at coordinate 43,196,247 of NC_137097.1, forward strand.
GCATAGTCAGGAGCCAATTCGGCACCCATGGCCATGCCCTCGACTTGTAGATAAACAAAGATAGACAAAAAGAAACAACAATGAACTTTGTTGGCAGACCATCATCATCACAAAAAAGATGGCGCTGGTGTACATGGCATGCCGTCAGTTGCGGAGGCTAGTATTGGTATTGTACATTTTATTTTGTTTTATTGTGAAAGTTACACGGTGCGCAATATTGGTTTATGATAGATCTTAAATCTGTGGGACAGTTCAAAATTGGGCTACGGTATGCCTCAAATGGCTCATATTATCCACCTCCGTAAACTGTTAAGACTAGTCTTACAAGTTAGACATACATTTTTTTCTTTAAGACTGTTCATAATTGTTTTAAATCAGTTACATAAAAACATAGACTGGCCTAATTTGATATGAAAAGTAAGACTGAATATCACTTGCCTAACTGCTAGTGGCTCATACTAGATCTTAAGACACTGTCTTAACATAATGGCTTAGTTTATGCAACTGGCCCCCAGGTTATCAACGGAGATGGCCATGCTCGTTACCAGTGAAGAGACAGAGGAAGAGACGTGTGCTGTTAGGAAGAGGCTGTGCTGTTAGGCTGAAGTCCTATCTGGCTCTGCAGTCTGGTGTGCGGCCTTTGGGACTTCGGGAGAGGCGTTCAGTCGGCGACTATTCTGTTCGCTGGCGTGGATTCTTGGCGTGGATCCTTGGATCTATCGTATGTGTGGAGTGATCCCCTGGTCCCAGCCACGGTGACCTCTGGTGTATATGGCAGCCTCTCCCCGCATCTACCGTCGAGGAGTGTGCTTCAGCCATCTTCGCAATTTTCCCCAGGTTCAGCAGTCAGAGGAGCTGGTGGACAATCGGCTGCGGTTAAGGTTGGGTCTACTAAATTCGAGATCGGTGGTAAATAAGACTTTTGTTATAAATTACTTTTTTTACTTTGTGTGCGTTGGACTGCTTATTTATTATGGAAACCTGGCTTAAGGCCTTTGCAAACTGAGAAATTTTCGCATGCGTTTTTTAGTATTCGTGATCCGAAAAATTCGTCACACACAGAGACCTTGCACACTAAGTCCGATGCATATTAATGAATGCGTTATGAAAAAAACCCGCAAAACAATACAAAATGCCGTCTTCAAGTAGTGAGGATGATTTTTTTTGTCCTCTCTCTTCTTAAAAAGAGGAAATATTGGGTCCATCCACTCCTGCGATCGCGTACGAGAGGAAGGAGAGTTCCACCTCCTTATCAAAGAGCAGTGGGATTATCCAGACCTATTCAAAGTTTACTTTAGAATGTCAGTAGCTCAGTTTGATGTTTTGCTAGCGATACTGGAGCCGTTAAAAAGAAGACCAATTTCCGTGAATCAATTGATCCTGAACAGAGACTTGCAGTATGTGTAAGGTATGGATCCGCACGCGCATACACACACACACACTCACACACGTTTTTTTTTTGACGGACGAAAGTTTCGGAGGAAGTGTGCAAGCGTGATTAACATAACGTGAGGTCGAATTTATTTTTGGACGTGCAAAAATTTTGCATGCGGATTTTGGAGTTGGTGTGTGGAACTTTCTCACCTAACTGGCAGGGGTGGCGGATTACTTTTTTATTTTTAAATATACATTTTCTCACCACCAAATGGTCCAAAATGATTACAGAAGTTTTGAGCTGCAACTGTTTACACTTGAATTGAATAGCCCCCTACTGATTGCCTTGTTATATCACCCTCCTAAATACAACACAGACTTCTTAAACGAGTGGTCAAATCCTATTTTTTTCAGCTCCATCGTTTAGCTAAAGTAAAACCAGTTTTATATTTTAAGAATAATTCATTTAACACCATGGCTAGACTATTGCAATTCACTGTACTATGGGATCAGCCAATCAGCTTTATCCCGGTTACAGATGGTACAAAATGCGGCGGCAACACTTCTGACTTGTACTAAGAAATGGGACCATATTACTCCAGTGCTATGCTCTCTGAACTGGTTACCTGTACGATACCATGTTGATTTTAAAATTCTTCTCTTGGTTTTTAAATCTTTAAATGGTTTTCAGTACCTGCTCCCAGATTGTGGAATGCGTTAATTTAAAGGCACAATATGTACAATTTTTGGATTAAACTACTAGAACAATGTTATATATTTTGTTGACTTGTGTAATTACCAGTGATGCCAGTAACGCGTTACTTAGTAACGCGTTACTCTAATTTGACCACTTTTTCCAGTAACGAGTAATCTAACGCGTTACTATTTCCAAACCAGTAATCAGATTAAAGTAACTTATGTAAGTCACTGTGAGTTACTTTTTTTTTGTCATTTTCCTTAGTAAAAATATATATTTTTGCTTTCTTGTTTAGTCTCAGCAGGGTTTTTCCTGCATAGAGAATTACGAGGCGGCCGCTCCGTCTGTCGACAAAACTCAAGACAGGCAGTCACTTGTTCAGATTAGGCATGTCGTGATAATTAAATAATCATCAGAAATATATATTGTCACATTATCCTTCAGCAATCATTATTAGTATATTATTATTTGCTAGTAGCCTACAAAGTCATCTAAAGCCATAACTGAATGTCTTTCCTCCGCTGCTCTGTCATTCTCCGTTCAGCATTCAAACTGCGCGTCGTTCGGTTCCAGTCAGCAGCAGCACGGTAAAGCTCACTCCATATGATATATTCCCGTTATAATACTTGATATGTTGATAAAATAATTTATCTTCCTGGAGTTTATCTTGCGGTTTCTGAAAGATGTTGTGCTCGCTACTCAGGTGACAACACAAGGACTATTAATTAGCATCACACGCACAATAACCAGAATTAAAAACTGTGAAGAAACAAATAATCAGTGAATGTTTGGACCGATAGGCTACATAGTAGACTAGGATTTGTGGGCTCGGCTCGACGCTCATCTTCTCTTTATGCCGTGGACTTTTCAATGTGCACTCGCGCTGCACTGCACACTCTGATTCCATGTTGCTTTAAGCGCATCATTCTGCACCCGGGATGCGCATAAGCGCTTTGTTGCCGCTCTGTTTTGAAGCGTTTCATATATTTTCATAGTTTTGTGCACTTAAAGATTATTAAAAAATATATTGTTCTCACGGATCGATCATATATTTGTTGTCCCTTTACAGAGCTGCACATTACGTTTACAATAAAATATAAATCTTGTAATTTTATATTATTTGTGTAGGCCCATATAATTATTTACATTCATATATAAATATAAATTAAAAATTAAATATAAATTGTTTTTCATAAATGTATTTAATAAAAACAAAGTAATTTGTACCTTTTCATTAACATGTTTAGGGTTTTATGTTTAGTGTTTTATGTTTAGTATAGTGTAACATGTTTTATGTTTAGTGTTGGCAAAAACGGTTGTCATTTTTATGTTGAGGCTGCAGAGGTGTTGTCGGCAACTGATGAATGTAACTAATAAAGTAACTTGTAATCTAACTTAGTTACTTTTAAAATCAAGTAATCTGTAAAGTAACTTAGTTACTTTTAAAATCAAGTAATCTGTAAAGTAACTAAGTTACTTTTTCAAAGTAACTGTGGCAACACTGGTAATTACATTATACCAAATGTTTCCAAGAATGTTTAAATTCAGAGAAATAAGCAATTTTAACCAGGACACTTGTCGCCTATCAATGATATCATACCTGCGTTACCCTCAATTTCCATTTTTTTGTAGAAACCATGGAAACACCAAAGACGCTGTAATATATTATGTGTTTTATTAGATAGGTGACCAACCTTTTGGACATTCATCGACAGAAAACAAATTGTTATGTATATAGTTCAACACAGTTAGTCTTAATGTTTTAGGGCGTTTTCACACCTGAAAGTCCGCACCAAGGTCCGAACCGAAGTTCATGTTTTGATACTTTTTATATATTCAGTTAGTTTTGGTTTGGTTTCACATTGCAATTATGTGAGCGGACTAAAGAACTTTACATGACACACTTGCGTCCACTCGTCATCATCTATGTGGGCTGCATCTGGACATTGATTGGTTTGTAAACGGACGTGCGTCTGACGTCAGCGTCTTTGACAAGAATGAATGAAAGGACGCATATCGTTGTCACTATTGAACAGTGCGCATTGCTTGACTATTTTTTTTATTCGTTACATTTAAAAGTGGACATTTCAAGCTTTATATACACATATTTCTCATGTTTGTGAGGCAAGTAGCCTGCTGAGTTTCGGTTTATTTGAGACCCGCTCCAGTTCATGTGTAAAGCATGTGATCGCTCCCGTGATTATTGTCTTCTATAGACTATTTGCTTCTTATTTATTAAATACAGGCAATTATCTGATTAAACGTTGATTAAAATTAAGATACAATTTATACAAAACGAAATTCCCATTAAAGACATGCTTTCTAAGCAAAATCATACAAAATTTCGTTCAAAATTATTTCTGACTTTCTGTCTACTGACATATTGCGCATATTTTCACTTTTCATAATCAATGTAGCCTAGATTGAATTTAAAAATAATGTTATAATATTTAAACATAAACAGGAACTTCCTGTAAATGGTCTGAAAGTACGAAGCATACAGAAAATGCTTTCACACTAGAAACGATTCGAACCTTTGTTCAGTTTGATCCGGACCGAGACTACCTCTTTTCGTCGGACCAAATTTCGTCTGTTTGGTCCGGACCGTGGTACGGGGGAGGTTTCACACCTGCAATTTTGATTCGGACCAAACTGAAAAGTCCGAAAATCCGGACCAAACAAGGTAGGTGTGAAAACGCCCTAAATCTCATTTTCTTTATTTACAGAGTACCATGTTTTACCATGCCTAATATCGATCTAGCTTACTGCAGTATGCAACAAGTCTCATAGTTGAATTATAACAACTCAAATGTACACTATATTGCCAAAAGTATTGGGACACCCCTCCAAATCATTGAATTCAGGTGTTCCAATCACTTCCATGGCCACAGGTGTATAAAATCAAGCACTAGGCATGCAGACGCTTCTACAAACATTTGTGAAAGAATGGGTCGGATGCAGTGGTGTAGAGCACTCTGGACTCTAGAGGACTCTACTATGTAAGGTGTCTGATCTTCAGAGGTGTGGCTACCAAAGAGCACGTGGTCCTCTGTTACAAGACCTTCGCACTCTTGAACAAGATGGTGTATTCCTTGAGTGCCTTGGCCAGTCAGTGCGAGGGACCGTTTTATGTGTTGTTTCTGATAATCTGGCAGCCCATTCCTTAGCAGGCTTCAGAGCAGGACATATTTGTAGATTCTGCCATGCTACACAAGACCAAATTCTGTCTCATGAAGTTGGCAAATTTAGCCTTAGAACAAAAGCCAGCCATGACCATAATGTCCAGGATGTTATACAAGGGGATGGTCAAAGTCATTTTGGTGTCCAAGGGGAATGTGTTTTGAGAGAGAATTTGCAGTATTTTCACACAATCACTGGATTCCCACCAGATGTACTGCATGATTTTCTTGAGGGAATTGTTCCTATTGAATTGTCCCTGTGTATTCAGGAGATGATTCGGCTCAAATATTTTACTCTGGATTTTTCGAACAGGAAAATTGTGTCATTCCCTTATCAACATTCAGACAAGAAAGACAAACCAAAGCCTATCTCAAAGAACTTTGCTGGGAAGAAGACGATTGGTGGCAATTGCCACGAAAATTGCACATTGTTGAGACTACTCCCATTGATGATTGGTAATGAAGTTCCTGAGGGAGATGGTGCTTGGAATGTTCTGATGGATTTGAAAGAGCTAGTAGAGCTGGTGTTGTCTCCATCATTTCATTATGAATCCATCCAGTATTTGCAGACTAAGATACAGGATCACAGACAGATGCTTCAGGAAGTTTTTCCTGAGTTCAGACTGCGCCCTAAGCATCACTATGTGGAGCATTATCCAGATCTCATACGTTGCTTTGGGCCTCTTGTCCATTTGTGGACAATGAGATTTGAAGGGAAACACCGCTTTTTCAAGGGTGTAGTACATGATACACACAACTTTAAGAATGTGTTAAAAACACTAGCAACTAGGCATCAGCACATGGTGGCATACTACCTGAATGCACCATCATTCTTTAAACCACATCAGCAGACATCAAATGTCTCTTCTCTGTTGGTTTCATCACTTACTGAGGTTGCAAAAGTACACATTGGAAAAAAAAGCTAAATGATTTACAGCACATCAAAAATCATTATTGATGGCACTGATTATGATTTTGGGATGTTTGTATCAGCGGGGCAGGAGGGGGGACTGCCTCAGTTTAGCAAAATTGAACAGATTCTTCTTGTTAAAGGTCCCATGGCATGGCATTTTTCTATTATTTTATAATGTTTCCTGAGCTGTACTTATATTGTTAGTATGACTTTTACATCATAAAATGTCATAATTTAGAAATAAAAGGCATTTTTTCTATACTGCTGTTTGCCCTGTGGCTGAATGCCCTGCTTCAAGAGGCGTGTCTGCTGTGAGACTTCAGTAAAAACACCCACTGTTGTGATTGGCTGACATCTTTGCATTTTATATGAGCGGAGGGGGCGTGGTTTATCGAGGCACGAGCAGGCACGAGTCTGCCAGGGAGACGGATGGACCTGAGTTCACTTCACATCAGTTCTCAGCATGTCTGAACTGTTTTAGTTACAGCATATACTTTAGGTTATTAGTCTATTTCTAGTCGGAGGGACTGTCACTCATGTCAGAAAGTTAGTAACTTTAGTAAATTATGGATCAGCGCTGACTGGAGACGCGAACCGTTTAGAACGATTCAGTCCGATTTGGTGAACTGATTCGGTTCACTAAAAAGAACTGGTTCAAAAGAAAGATCGTTCGCGAACCGGACATCACTAATGTATCAGAGACTGAGCTCAGCGATTGCTAACAAAGTTATTTATAGTAACTACTGAGTTATGAGAGCGCTGTCAGTCAGCGCGAGTTTATTGTGTTTGTATCTGAGAGTTCTGAATAAACAGTCACACCGAGTCCGTCTCTTCATCATTATTCTACCAACTTTGTAACACATGCAAAGTACCATTACAGCTGTCGAGATGAACGAGTTAAAAGTAAGTGTTGATAATAGCATTATTTTTAAAATAAAATAAAAGCGTCAGTGACGCGCGTTGAGTACACAGCGCAAACAAAGACACAACAGCAGTAATCGAATGTAATCCAGTTTATTGTGGGGCTAGGCTGGCTAGCCCGGATATGCTCAAGCTTACCCCCCTTCTGCTTAATCTCACGCCGCGTTTGGTGCCTCCGCTGTGGGCCAGATGCAGTACTGTGGGTCGGGGATGTTGAAGGCCGAGCTTCGGCGTGTGTGAGGTTTATCTCTGCTGATGTTGAGCAGAAACTCATGACTGTATGCACATTTTAGAACCGATAGACGCGACGAGGACGTACAAAAACACTGACTCACAAGATATAAAACACGAAAACACCGTTCTGTCTGGAGAGAGAGAAGCCGCATTGTGTGCACGAATAATAAATAATTAGCTACACATCAGAAATCACTGATCACAGATCAGAAGGAACTGAAAAAAGACTTCTGTTTTCATTTGTACATCCAAACACTGAGAAACTGCCAGCGTTCACTCGTTCACAAGCAATGATGCAATGATCTCTCGACGAGCGTTTGCATGGGCGTGCCAGATTCTCTGGGCGGAGGAAAGGGAGGAAACCGTGCCTGCTTGGACGTCAAACCAGGAGACTTCAGGATTGGCTAGTCTGGCCTGTCATTTTCTCAAAGGCAGAGAAAGACAGCCACAACTCGGTTTTACACCGATCAACATTTCTATCCACTTGGGGACAATATTCAGGCTAGGGGAACTCATATTAATGTTGAAAAACCTCATAAAATGAAAATTTCATGCCATGGGACCTTTAACATCAACGCCACATTTCTTTGCCAAGAGCAAAAAGCATGCTACATTGAACACTTGAGATCGTATGAGCTTTCACCAGGGAATATGACTGTCTACAGCCAGGGCTGGACTGGTAATCTGGCATACCGGGCATTTTCCCGGTGGGCCGACGCACTTTGGGGCCGATACAAGGTTATTTATTTATTTATTTATTTATTTGCCACGGACTGGCCCATCATGCAGGGACAGCGGCCCATTGGTTTGTCTTCTGAATTGACAGGCCAAAGCGAGAGAGACCTTCCCTCCTCCATAGACTGTCCATATTAGGCGCTGTTTAAAAATTTGGGCGCATGAAACTGCAAAAGGCAAATATCAGCGCAACAGCGCTGCCGCCGACGAACGTGCGCTGCGTTTCTGCTGCTCTATGAAGTGATGAACCGGCACTTTGACTCCGAATGTTGTTTTATACAATCGTGTGATATGGGAACATTAAAGGTTCTGTGGTGAATCAGCTGAAAACAGCCGCGACCATGTAAATACATCACGAGGTAAACAGCAATACACACAACTACAAACTTGTCACTCTAGCACAACCAAATTCAATAGTTTATTATTATTTATTTATTTATTTTCGAAACCATATACCTATGGTAATGAGGAGCATGATTTTACCGGTGACTACCATGCCCATACAGTTAAATGAAACTGACCTACAGTTAAACTCAGTTAAAATGTTATTACACTCTAAAAAAAGGTTCTATATGGCACCACTGCTGTCAATTTGTCAACAGTAACTAGAAGTCACTTTCTTCATTGTATTCAAAAATGAAATAAAGTTGGCTTATTTGTGTTAATTTTCACTTGTTTCAAGGATTTTCATGACGCCAACATGAAGCGCACTTTAGTCCTTCATGCGATCCCGGTATACCTACACGAGGAGGACCCACAGTTTTTTAAGATGTGGAATGTAAGTATTCAGTGCATACACAGATTTGCTAGGATCAGGTTGATAGAAGGTTGGTTGTTCAGGTTTGTTAATTATTATTGTTTTTATTTTTATTAGTATAAAAATCTCTACCAGTGATCTGGTAATTATGTAATAGTACCTATTCAATTTTTAAAACATTGAAATGTTTTAACGTTGTTGAAAGAAGTCTATTAGGTTCAACAAGGCTGCATTTATTTAAAGCTAAAATTCAGCATCATTACTCTAGTCTTCAGTGTCACATGATCCTTCAGAAAACATTTTAATATGCCTGTTTGCTGCTTAAAGGATTAGTTGAACATTTCCTGATAATTAACTCAATCCTATCTCATCCAAGATGTTTATGTCTTTCTTTCTTCAGTGGAAAAGACATTACGTTTTTTGAGGAAAACATTCCAGGATTTTTTGGCACATAATGGACTTCAATGGGAACCAATGGTTGAAGGTCCCAATCAATACAGTTTCAAAGGAAGGGCTTTAGAGGCTCTGCACGATTCCAAACGAGGAATAGGGTCTGATCTAGACAAACCATCGGACATTTTCAAAATAAAATGTAACATTTATATACTTTTTAACCTTAAGTTGTTCATCTTCGCTGACCAGTGACACAGAATGGATTACGTAATCACGTTGTAAAGGTCACACTAGACGTAGGCAGAAGTACTGCCCGTGTTTACAAAGTGCTTGTGCGAAGACCAATACAAATATCCTTTAGCAAAAAATGGTAAAACAATGATGTCGGACAATTTGAAGTTGGAGATGGAGGAGTTTTTCTGTAAAGGGCGTTTGTATTAGTCTTCGTACGTTTGCTTGGGGCGGTACTTCCACCTACGTCTAGTGTGACCTTTCCAACGTGATTATGCAATCAGTGCTGTCGCAGGGCAGCGGAAGATGAGCAATTTAGGTTCAAAAGTATATAAATGTAAATTTTTTTGAAAATTACAGATGGTTTCACTAGATCAGACTCTATTCCTCGTCTGGGATCGTGCAGAGCCTCTGAAGCCCTTCCTTTTGGACCTTCAACCGTTGGTTCCCATTGAAGTCCATTATGTGCAGAAAAATCCTGGAATGTTTTCCTCAAAAAACTTCATTTCTTTTCCACTGAAGAAAGAAAGACATGAACATCTTGGATGAGATGGGGTGAGGAAATTATCAGGAAAGGTTCATTTTGAACAGGGTTCCCGCGGGGTCTTAAAATGTCTTAAATTTCAAAATCTAAATTTTAGGCCTTAAAAAGTCTTAAATTCTTTTAAGTATTGAGTTCTAGGTCTTAAATAGTTTTAAACAGGTCTTAAATTATCCTACGCCCATGTAACGCTACCTCTATGATCATTGAAATGCTCCCGCAGTGCTTTTGTGTGTGTGTGTGTCGTTGTGTTTATTCCGGGCTGTTGTAGTTCTTTCGCTAGTCCAACTATAGTTCGCTGTATTACAACTACAAATGAGACCAGCATGCATCTTATATTGCAGCCAATCAGCTTTCATGTTATTGACGCGGGTCTCTTTCGGATTGTACCACAGACGCATCAAACAGATTTTATTCTTCAGCTTCAGTTCTCCAGTTCTTCCAGTTCATGCGATCGTGACAGCGACGGTGAATCTTTCTCACCTGCCATCACGCATAATGACCAAATAAAAGTATGATAAGTCCGATAGCACTAAAAAGAGTTAATAAAAGCGATGTAAACCACAAACTCAATTCAGTAGACACACAGACCGACAGAATGGCTGTGGATTTTGTGCACGCGTTTGCCGCCTGTCAGTTTGCGCAAGTGTACCGAATGTGTCTATTTCTAGGCTTACTCTTGAACGATCATACACACATTCATATCCCGATGTTCTTATTGGCGGTTATGTCTTGAGTAAAAAAAGTTTGGGATATGTGTCAGTATTGGATCTTCACATTACTGTAGTTCTTAAAGTGAAAGCATACTAATATAGCTTATACCCGCTCCTGTCTGTGTGTTAATGTTAAACAAACAACAACAACAGGGAAAAAACGGTACTTCAACTTAAAGCACTGTTTGTATCCGTATCTTTAGGTTGTATTTATTTGTTTATTTATTTATTGTAATTGGTTAATAAGTTCTTATTTTATTAATGACCATTTACTTGAGAACTTTCTACTTATATTAAGCAATTGCTTACTTCTAAGATTTTGGTCATATTTCCCACCCTAGCGATAATGTTATTAAAGCTAGATAGCACACCACTGGACCAGCCTTTTTTTGTAATACCAAACAAGATTCATGCATTTTGTTTGTTTTATTGTCATGTGTGACTATTGTGCATCTAATATGGTAAATGTGGCATCCTATGAAAAAAACAACAAAAATGAAGCTTATGCGCAAGTTCTGGCAGGAAGATTCAATGTTACGTCACTTATCACATTCAGACCTATCCAATCAAGTCATAATTCTCAGAGTATAAAAGATCGGTAATTAACACATGTCTGAGTTCACAGATGCTGACGCCAGCATTGCCTCCATCCTCCCCACCACCACCAGGTCGGTCCCTGTCTATACCTCCCGGGGGTCGGCTGCTCCCCTGCCTTCATCTTCAGGCAGGAAATGCAGAGTCCGTTACCCTCGTGACGAGCGCTACGGACGGGGCCTACGCCAAAGAACTTCTAATTTAATACTTGCTGGTCTGCTAATAAACTTGTGGTGTTATCATACTTTATCTGGTCTCCCGAGTCTTCATGGTAGAACTGGAAATGACCACCACAAAATCAGTAATTTTGACCTCAGAAGAAAAAAAAAATTATAATTATATATATATCTGTGAAATCCTGAGATTGAGCTATGAGGAAGTGCAAGTTTACTAATACTTTGTTCAATTTGAATAAATTAATTTGCTTTGCAAGTAATTTTGTAATTCTGCATTTCCTTTGTACGTTTTTTTTTTATTGCATGATATAGGTCTTAAATTTAATTCATAATGGTCTTAAAAAGGTCTTAAAAAGTCTTAAATTTGTCTTGGTGAAACCTGCAGGAACCCTGTTGAAGTGAAGTAATCCTTTAAGAAACATGTATTAACATTATTTTTTTTTTAAAAAAGAGGAAAAAAATACTTTAATTCATCAAGGATGTGTTTAATTGGTCAAAAGTGACAATGAAGACATTTATTATGTTACAAAATATTTCTATTTTTTAAAGGGGTGGTAAAACACATTCTTTTGAAGGCTTGATTGTGTTTGTGGGGTGCACTGTAACATGTGTTCATGCTTTGTTTTAAAAAAAAGTGCCTTATTTTTCATATATTTGACCTTTATTCTACACTGCTCTGTCCCTCGTTGTAAAACGGTCTGATGCTTTCCGGGTTGTATGAAGCCAGTCCCTCAAAAATACGCAGTGGGCTCTGATTGGTTAGCTGGCCTAGTGTGTTGTGATTCGCTAACCGCCTAGTGCACGTTTGTCGGAAACGTCATGCCCCTTACCGGAGGCTGTGCTTTGGTCCGTATTAGAAACAACGGCGTCAATAAAACCATATGAGCCCGAATCAGACCCAGAACATTTGAGTGAAGATGATCGAGCAGAACCTGTTCAGTCCTCAAGAGTAAAGACTGCGGATCTATAATGATCGCTACTGAATGGCACTTTAACTTTTGTATTTTTAGAAGGATTATAGCCAAATATCTGTCGCAGGAACTAACCCAAAACGAACACTAAGCACTGGCTTTAACTAGTAAGTTAGCCAAATCACACACAGAACCATGTTTAGCATGCCTGTAGATAAACAATACATAAAAGCTCTAATCAAAGAATCATTTACACTAATGTCAGGTTCGCTGTTGAGATTTTAACGTTAGTGTTTGTAACGTTAGGTGTTCGTCGGATAACGTTAAGTATGAATGAGCATTTAACAGACTGGTTTGCAGAACAGTGTTGTCATCTGTTTACTTCCTTGCTACAACCTATTACAGGAAAACACATCGATGAAAAATAAATCAGACTTACAGGTTGTGGCCCGTAAACAGCTTCTGTTTGTAAATCCAGCTTTCAGGACAAGCCGTTGTGCATATCCTGTATTGAACTCGCGAAGTTTGTGGAAGTTTGTGTTGTCCTCCGTGAAATGTGCAGCGCGCGCGTCGTGCATCCACGCACCGGCAGTGTTTTTTTCACGCAGCTGACGTTGTGCAAATCCGGCATTGAAATCGCGAAGACGGTGGATGTTTTCCTCTGTTAGATGTGCTGCAGGGAGCCCTGCGCGCCTGATTCCCCGCTGACTCAAACACACGTGCATATAACATGCTGTATGTTAAACGCTCTGCAACGCGCCCCCGTCCCAAGGAAGGCTGAACAGAGCAAGTACCCCAGACCTGCAATCCGGATGAATATAACAGCGTTTCCTCGGCATCGCGGCAACAACACTCCAGCCTAACTATACCACAACAGCGCCGCGATACAAAATGGCCTCACCCCCCCTTATTTAATATTCTCGGAGGAGGGGTTTATGTAAATATTGAGCCTGTTGATGTCACCAACCCTGGAGGAATGTGTGTAGTCGCCTGCCGGCCGTTTGCTGTAGTTCTTAGAAACTGATTTCTTTAAAAGCAAATATCTCCCTTTGCTTTAAACTTTGAACGTTGTAACTTTGCAGATGTTGTTTATGCTCAAGCAGCAACATTACACGCTAGCTAAAGTTAGAATAGTGAAATCGTGGTTTACCACCTCTTTAAATTTAATAAACAAAATTAATAAATGCTGTTCATTAAACTTTATCAAAGAATCCTGGAAAAAGTATCACAATTTCCACAGAAATGTAAAGCAGCACAATTGTTCCCTTTCAAAAGCTACACTCAATGCTGCATAAGCTTATGCAAATGGGGATGTCTTTGACATAACCAGGGCTGCGTTCAGCCCCGACAAAACGTTGCAAAACGTTTTTTAAACGGTAACGGTGCTGCGTTGAACACCCTGTTCTGTTGACGCAAGAGTTGTAACTATGGCAGCCGAGAAGGCCATTCTTTGTGTTCTTTTTGTGGAATTTTCGGAGCCTGATGAAATCGATATAAATACGTGTTTAATACTGCAAAATACATGCAATCACTGCCCTTGCCGTCCAGAATAAAAGACAACATCCCAATCCCATTTAATGAACCTTTTTCATCTCCTGGTAATCAATTCTAATTTAAATCATTTTATTTCTAGTTCTTACTTTTTTAATAGCTTGTATTTTCTTTCTCACTTTATGTCAAGCACTTAATTACATATATGAAATTTGGTATAAACTTGCTTTGCAATTAAGCTAAAGATATAAATAAATAAATACATCATAATGTTGATTTATATATATATATATATATATATATATATATATATATATATATATATATATATATATATATATTAGCCTACTATAAAACTCTTACGACAATCATGTCTTCTAATACCAGCGGACACATTAAACAACTTTACTTCCATTGTGTGAGCTGTCTCTTTAATACCGCGTGGTTTATATACATGTTGCTTCTGATTGGACTGACATATTTGACACACCCACCAAACGAGAAAAAACGCATCTCAAACCCGTTGCACACCGGTGCGCACCGTTTCCAGGAAACATGACGTTCAACCGGAAACCGTAGCAAAACGTTGCGCACCGGTTTGAGCGTTGAACGTGCCCCAGCTGTGAAAATAGTGTGAAAACACGTCAATGAAATTGACCTGGGAGGTATTTATAGCCTCGGCTGGTGACGTCATAGGCGCACCTGCTGCACGAGGCTATAAATAGATGAGCTTCAGCTGGAGCAAACCAGGTCTTTTTGTTTTCAGACCAACTCTGTGTTATGGTGTGTTACAAAGTCTCTGAAAAAAAAAAAAAAATTCTCTCTCTCTTTCAAGACTCAACTCGAGATCTTTGTTAGGAGTTAGTTTTCAACATGGCAGTGTGCAGATTTCTCTCTCTTTCTCATCTCTGTTACAAAGAAACATTAGTGGAAAGAGTTCTAGTTAAATCTGATCAGTTGGAAACGAGTCAGCAGAGTAAAACGCTGTATATCCATGTTCTCTTTCAAATAACAGAACTGGATGCACACGTTTATTGCTGTGTGTGTTTGGGGAAGAGCATGCGGTTGCTGCATTGAGTCAGACGAGTGCGAGCATTGCAAGCCTTTGCAGTTAGAATGCTTTATGCTCGTCTGGGCTACTTTCAGTCCGCACCAGTTTTCGGAGCTCTCGAATGGGTTTGTTGACGAGCAAGAGACGGGTCCGTCCCTTTCGCTTGCTCGCTCAACAAATGCATGTTTCCCCGCGTGATCCCGAAGCGCGCTCCGGCGTTTCTTCGGCTCGCGCGGGGAATGATGATGAATCTCTGGGTCCGCGGACCTCGAGCAGCTGCCTGCGATCGTTCCTCACATGATAGACGAGGAATTTATCGAGGTGGTTGTTCGCGCGGTGGCCAGGGCAGTTTGTCTGGTACCGTGAATGAGAGATCCCCGAACGCAGTGAGCTTGAGGTTTCTGTCTAGGAAAAACATTTACTTCACGTGTTTTTGTACCCTTGACGTCGACATTTTCGACTATCATGGGTGCGAAATCGCGTTGATATGTGAGAATACCCCAGGTGGGAGACGCTCACGAGCTATCTCTCGCCTGGGTCTGCATTTTCATTAAAGAGACATACCTCCCCACGAAGCCATGTAGAAAATAAACGTCGGCTGTCGTGGGCAAAGCTTATATATGTATGAATTATATATTGTATATTATTTTATATGGAATATATATATATATAATATATATTGTATATGATTTATATAAGAATTATAAATATAAGGGGACAGAATGGTGCTGTGCTGCACAGGCATATCAGTCTGACCTTCTGAAGGATTTGAGTGGTTAATTTGGTGACTCAGTTAACTCTGTAGTGGCCAGATTTAAAGGAGTGGAAGAAACATGAGGAAGTGTTCACTCAGTTTCTTCCTCAATGCACTCAAGGGGAGGGGCTGTCAGCCACATAACCTCTCTTCGGTCCTTCAAGATTCAGGGGGGTAATAAGCAGAGTGTGGCGAGTCGTGCTCTCCCTCGTAAAGACTGGGGACCAGCTCGTCATCCTCAACAACCTCCCAGGGCAGACCTCGGGACTGTCATCAATATAAGAAGTCCGGTGGTCAGGTGCCCAGTCTGCCCCCACGGGACAGGGCATGTCAAACATTTGCTTGCCCCACCCCGTTATCCTCAAAACCACTCCATCCCCGCCGCCTCTGGTGATTCGGGGGGGCAGTGGTTTCCAGTGAAATGTTAGACGTTCAGTGTTTAAATCCTGCTATCATCCAGGACATAGAACGTCTAACATCCCCTCAACAGGAAGTGTTAAAATTGTCACTCTCAGAGTCTCAGGCAGCGTGTGAACTTCTGCCAGGCGTTTCTGCATGGGTGTTAAGCACAGTAAAAATTAGTAAACTAATTTATTTGTCGTCCTCCGTGTTTGAACGGCGTGGTCTCCACTTCCGTGAAGGCGGAGTTGGCGTTCGTACTGTCACAAGTGACAGCAGTTACTTCCTGGTCCCCAGTAGGGTGGGGGGGTGTCCAATCTTAGATCTTTGAGTCTTAAACCGTGAAGCAGTTAAAGTACTCAAGGTTAAGATGTTACAGTGAAGGCGGTCGTGTCGCATATTCAACATTGTGATTGGATTCGGCACGATTGATCCGAAGGACGCATGTATTCGCATATAAAGACTGCCACAACACAGGAAGTTCCTGAGTTTCGCTCTTGGGGGCAAAAGCTTACCAATTTCGGGTCTTCCATTCGGCTAGCCTTGTAACCACACGTATACAAAATGTATGGATGTATTACCGGCTCCATTGGGATTCCGGGGCATTCAAATTTTGAATTACAGAGGCGATTGCTAAAATTAGCACAATCACATGAGATGGTGCTTCAACACAGTGTGTTAGCTCATCTAGTTTCTCTAGGGTTGAGACTCAACACCAAGAAAAGTGTTCTTTCTCCTGCCCAGAGAACGACTTATCTAGGGTTTGTTCGGTTTTTGGTCACCAAGGTGGCTTGAATCAAGACCATTCAGTATTCCCTGAGCAAAGTCAGGCTAGACCAAGATCTTACTGATCATCAGCACCAGAGTGTTAGGTCTAATGGCATCAGCATCCACGGGTTTCCCTTTGGGGTTGTTGCACATAAGACCGTTTCAGTTGTGGCTCAAAGCCAGAGGACTTAGGGCCAATCCTCAGGCAAATAAAGTGGCGCGCCATGTGGCTTCGTACACTAACTATGTGGTTCAGACCCCGGTTTTTGCCTTGGGTCCCACTCTAGGCGTACCTTGTCGTCGCAAGTTGCTAACGACGGACGCTTCCCTGACGGACTGGGGTGCGGCCTTAAGTGGTCGTCCAGCCCAACGGGAATGGGAGGGTCATCAACTCAGTTGGCACATCAACTGCCTCGAGTTGACGGCTGTATTTCTGGCCCTGAAATACTTTCTCCCCCAATTGAGGGGCTGTCATGTCCTAGTGCGGGTGGACAGTACAGCTAAATATCTCATATATAATCACCAGGGGGGTCTGTGCTCACGCTATCAGAATAGCGAGACAGATTTTTCTCTGGGCTCAGAACAAGTTCCTGTCACTCGAGCAGTGTACATTCAAGGGCGGTTGAATGTGGGAGCAGATTTACTGTCCAGACAGAGTTACAGATGGGGGGGTGGAAACTCCACCCAGAAGTAGTCAAGCAGATCTGGATCAGATTTTACAGAGCTGACCACAGGGAGTGGACCTCTTCGCCTCTTCTCAGACAGCGCAATGTCCCTGCTTCTCTCTGTCACCCAGCCCCGCTGGGTCTGGATGTGATGGTTCATACATGGCCCAAAATGCGTCTGTATGCCCTCCTTCCAGTCGCTCTGCTCCTGGGAGTTCTAGCCGGGGTTCGCCAACAAGGGTCTTGCTTCTTATCAATAGCGCTGCGTTGGTCGAACAGGGTTTGGTTCTCGGAGATAGTGTCTCTCCTCAACGGCTCGCCTTGGGCGATTCCGGCGAGGAGGGACCTTCTGTCTCAGGCAGAGGGCACGATATTCCATTCCAGGCCCGACCTGTGAAACCTTCATGTTTGGCCCCTGAAGGGCACCAACTGAGGGACACGGGGCTTTCGCCTGCAGTTATTGAGACCATCCTAAGTGCTAGAGCTTCCTCCACTCGGAAAGTTTATGCTAATAAATGTGGTGTCTTTGAAAGGTGGTGTACGACACAATGTAGATTCAGTCAACTGCCAGGTAACTTCAGTTCTGGATTTTCTGCAAGAAAAGTTGTCATCAGGCACCTGCCCCTCCACTCTCAGGGTTCATGTGGCCGCTCTTTCGGCTTGCCACGCCTTGGTGGATGGGGTGCCGCTCGGGAGACATCCTCTACTCGCTCGCTTCATTCGTGGGGTAGGCGGTTGAGGCCACCTGTTAGAACCAAGATCCCTTCATGGGACTTAGCTTTAGTCCTCGAGGGTCTGGTTGAGACCCCTTTGAAACATTAGCTTTCCCCTCCACTCTCAGGGTTTATGTGGCCGCTCTTTTGGCTTGCCATGCCCTGGTGGATGGGGTGCCGCTTGGGAGGCATCTTCTGCCTGCTCACTTTGTTGTGCCAGGCAGTTGTGGCCTCCATTAAGAGCCAAGATCCCTTCATGGGACTTAGTTTTAGCCCTCGAGGGTCTGGTTGAGACCCACTTTGAACCTCTAGAATCAGCGTCTGACGAACTTCTGACTCTAAAGATGGTTTTTCTTATGGCTATAACTTCTCTGAAAAGAATTGGGGACATGCAGGCTCTGTCAATATCGCCATCCTGCTTAGACTTTGCCCCAGGTTTGGTGAAAGTGATTTTGCATCCCCACCCTGACTACCTGCCTAAGGTTCCTTTGTCGACTGTACATCCTGTCACTCTTGAAACCTTCTGCCCTCTGCCGTTCACAACGCCGGATCAGGAGAAACTTCATAGACTGTGTCCAGTCCATGCTCTTCAGGCCTACGTCCACCGCACTAGCCAGTGGCGTAAGTCAGAGCAACTGTTTGTTTGCCATGGGGGCCGTAACAGAGGTTCTGCCACCATCAAACAATGTCACAGTGGGTCAGGGATGCTACTGCTCTTGCCTATGAGGCGCGCGGTCAAGCTTCACCTATAGGATTTAAGGGCTCACTCCACCAGGGGAGTCGCCTCTTCTACTGCGTTAGCAAGGGGTGCTCCCTTACAAAGTGTTTGTGATGCGGCAGGTTGGTCCTCTCCGCACACATTCTTAAGACTTTATAGCTTGGATGCTCATGCCACTCTGGGCTCTCATGTCCTTGAGTCGACATCACAGGCTAATGCCTGAGGCTTCTTGCGTTCTTGTGCACACCTACACAACCGTAAGGGGTCCAGGCACCATCAAGCACGGCGGCGTGGGTATTCTCGTTCCCATTTGCATAAGCTTATGCAGCATTGAGTGTAGCTTTTGAAAGGGAACACTTGGGGTTACTTGACTGTAACCCTGTTCCCTGATAAAGCGGAACGAGATGCTGCATTGCTAGGCCGTGCTGATGATGCTTCAGGACTGGTCTTCAAACAAAGAAGATCTGGTTTGCTCCAGCTGAAGCTCATCTATTTATAGCCTCGTGCAGCAGGTGCGCCTATGACGTCACCAGCCGAGGCTATAAATACCTCCCAGGTCAATTTCATTGACGTGTTTTCACACTATTTTCACAGCTGGTTATGTCAAAGACATCCCCATTTGCATAAGCTTATGCAGCATCTCGTTCCGCTTTATCAGGGAACAGGGTTACAGTCAAGTAACCCCAAGTGTTTTCAACATTGATAATAATCCATAAATGTTTCTTGAGCAGCAAATCATCATATTTGAATGAATTCTGAAGGATCACGCAACACTGAAGACTGGAGTAATGATGCTGAAATTCAGCTTTGATCACAGGAATTAATTACACTTTACTATATATTCACATAGAAAAGTTATTTTTTATTTATTGTATTTTGGTTACATAAGTGCAGCCTTGGTGAGCATAAAATACTTATTTCAAAAGCATAAAAAATTGTATGTTACCAAACTTTTGGCAGGTACTGTACCTAGCATTTAAATTATATATACATTGCAAGAATATTCACCTACCTATAAAATTGCCTGTTGAGCAGTGACCTGTGGAATACCTGTGTAGATAAACCAGACACCACAGACTGTCCTGTTGCTCTAATCATGGTCAACAGAGGCACGACTAGTCCAGTTCATTTCAATCCTGAAAGCGCTGCTATTGTGGTGGAAAATGATGTTGTGATGAGTGATATCCCCAGGTTTGCCGATGCATTTGCATTGTTGTTTGGGTTGATCTATATATTGCATTTGGACTACCCCAGGAAACTCACTCTTACTTTTAGCTTCATCCAGGAAGTACTGATGGGTCTTGATGATGGTAAACCACTGAAACCCTGTCTACTTAATCTCAAAAATGAGCTGTTACAAAATGTGTTGGCGATGATAAGAGTTGTATTTGGGCACATGCATATGTCCGTTAAAACATTTGCATGCGTTTGTGGTGCCCAGTAACATGACTCGAATGTTGTTAAAAGTATTAATATAAAAGTTTACATTGGGTAGGCTAGTTGATGTCTTGCCTTTCAAATCGACCTCAGTTTTTCATGTTTGCACTTTAAATGTTAAAACTTCTTGATCTGAACCTTCATTTGAGATGTGCCTTGTATGTACTTATTATACTTACGATAATTTTATTTCCCTTTTTTTGTTAGCCTTAAGTTTCATAGATTTGATGTCTTTTTAAAAATATATATTATATTTATTTATTTATATATAATACATTTTTTTCATTGTGGTCTGATGCATGTTTTTATATTTTTTGTATTTTTTTTTTTGTATTTTTCATTTTCAGTTTGATGCATTGCTGTGAGTTGTATTTCCTCAAATTCTTGTCTATTTTATGGTCTGATATCTTAAAACGGCACTTTAAAATCATCAGAAACTTGTTTTCTATATTTGTAGTGTTTTTACATTTTTAAAAACAGTCACATGGTTTTATAAATAGTAAGACGAAATAAAATTCAATTCTACAGCTAATGTTGCATTTGTGTTTTTTTTTATATGCTGATCTTCAGCATGATTAATTCATTAGCCTATGAGTCATAAGTGTATTTTGAGTCAGGTTTACTAATAAAATAATAATTTTTGCATCAAAACAATTATGTATGGATTAATTAAAAACATTACACATGGCAAACAGTAGTATTAATTACAGTGTACTTAAATATCAGATAAAATGCAATATAAACTTTTAAGTGTGGCTTAATTATAATTTATAAATATTGTTTACTTAAAATTTTTTAGTTGGTTTAATTAAATGTTTTGAGGTAATCAGTGTCTACAAAAATTGAGTATTCTGAACTTATCGGGTTTTACAGTGTGTTCCAACATGACTGTGCACAAAGCAAGGTCCATAAAGACATGGATGAGCGAGTTTGGTGTGGAGAATTGACTGGCCTGTACAGAGTCCTGACCTCAACCTGATAGAACACCTTTGGGATGAATTAAAGCGCAGACTGTGAGCCAGTGCCTGATCTCACAAATGTGCTTCTAGAAGAATGGTCAAAAATTCCCATAAACACTCCTAAACCTTGTGGAAAGCCTTCCCAGAAGAGTTGAAGCTGTTATATCTGCAAAGCGGGGGCCAACTCCATATTAAAACCTACGGATTAATGTTCATGTGCACTTTTAGCAATATAGTGTATCTAATATGATTTAAAAAATTGCTGCGTTACCCCACATATGCATGACCAGAAGAAGCGGAAGCGCTCGTCTGCGGCACATTAAAAGCTTCACTGCTCTCGAGCTGTGTGTTGCATTTGTCTCATTAGCAATCGCCCCAGCGGCCTCGTTCCACTCTAACGGCTATTAACCCCACCCTGCTTCATACTACAGTAACGTTAATAAATCTTTAATAAATTCATGAATATGATTTCTGACTGAGTCCCATCAGATTCTTTTCCACCGGCTGAGGTGAAGACAACAGCTCCCATGATTCTGCAAAATCAAGGCAATCTCCAGCCTTGCCTTTGTTTTGAATAAGCGACCTCTATAGCAGGGAAAATTACATATTGTGCATTTAAACTCACAGCTTCACACCAGGCCCGTTCACACTAAGAATGATAACTATAACAATAACTATATTTGCATCCACACCAGCAGACGATATTGTACTGTTTATAAGCATGTGCTGTAGTTTTGTCGTCTGCTGCTTTAAATGCTCAAGCTCTTTAAAGCAGGATGGATTCTGATTGCATGGCTATCAATGTTTTTATCGTTTATTGGCTGGAATTTGTTTTTCTAAAAGTGATTCCAAGTGTATTGTTCCTCTGCGCCATTATTGTTATAGTTGTGGTGTGTACACGGCTATTATTTTATATTTAGAACGATTTTAAAACTATTTCTTTATCATTATCATAATAGCGGTTGTTATCGTCCTTGGTGTGAACGCTGCACAGACGCAGGTAATTCATGCACAATCTCTCTCTCTCTCGCGCTCTATGACATGATTACTGGTGCGAGGGCGGGACAACCTGTCACTCACATGAGTTCGCAAACTACAATGATCCAATCAATTGCAGATGGACAAAATCAAGTCCCTCCCTACATTTTTCTCTTGTTAAAAAGCCATTTCACTTGGACATGCGTCACAATAGGGAAGAAAAAACAACTCACAATCACAACTTCCGTTTCATGCCAACTCTAAAGTGTGCAGAATGCTAGATCTAATAAGCCATAAGAGTAGAGTAGAGTAGAGTAGACCATTGTATAAGTGGGATATCCCTTATGTGTTACACAGAAAACTGGTAGAGAAAAAGTGTGTACCTGTGCAGGAGGCATGATGTAGTGCTCTATGTTGTTTCCAGACACATGTTCAGGCTTTGGATGAGGACGTTCAGCTCCTTATACCTCATAAATGTCTTGGTTATTATGGTTACCTGTGAGCTGATATCTGAATTACAAGAGAGACGTAGGTGCATTTCATTAGCAGGTTTTTACAAACTTTATAGATGTTTGTTTAGAACAAACGTATCTGATGCCATGGTAGCATGCTATTTTGTAGTGTTTTTGTAGTGTTTTGTGGTCTTACTTTTTCCTGGGTCATAAAGAACAGGAACTGATGGTCTCCTAATCATGATTGGAAACATGGCCTCGTGGTCCTCAAAAGAGAAATGAACTAAAGAGAAAATGGGGTTTGACAAATAAATGACTATTCTTGAAAATAGAGAAGACTCTGAACAAATAGTAACAATATAATCAAGCAGAAAAATAGCCGTTAATTGGCTGCCACCATTAAAGGTGTCATGAACTGGCTTTTTTTTTTTTTTTTTTAACTGTTGTCTGAGGTCAACTTATGACGTTCGCGTGATTTTTACATTCAAAAACATCATAATGAATAAGTAATAGGCTATTTTCTACCCTGGTTTTAAGGCTCTCTCCTGCACGCTCAGATTTTATGGGAGTGCCACTGAAGACTTGGAAGTAAACACCCACGGCTAGGATTGGATAAGATTTGCATATTTAATGAGCTTTGATTCTTTGATTGTCCAGCCTTTGACCGCGTGCTAAGGTATGTTAAGACACGTACACAATCAGTAGATCTATATCAAACGATCTGTAACAATGCAATACTATCACATATAAAAAACATATTTTACTCGCATTAGTGTGTTGCTTCATTCATTCATGTAATCTCATCCTGTCTGCAAAACCAGTCTCTTGTTTACAAACGAATCCGTGATCAGAAATGAAGGAACAAACGCAAAGTCTTCCCCACGTGAGCTGGATATTCATTAAAAATAAAGTTCATCCATGCATTCATAATATTGGAATCCGAATGAAGCTTATGTGGTATGTTTAGAAATTCGATGCGGTTTAGCTCTCTCTGTTGGCCTGTGTTATGTTAGTGGCACGAGTCGTGGGCGGGGCTACAGATTCAGGCGTTGTTCTTCTTCTGTTGAAGCGGTGCTTCACTACACTCAAACGTCATAGCCTGGCACATTCTGAGATCTATCGTTTGCTGGGCCTGGTGTCAATAAAAGCTTTTCTTTGACTAACAAGGAAGTTTTCAGCTCTGAAACTTGCAGGATATTCTTATATTACCATTAACTTTTATATATCAAAAGCTCAAGGGAAAGTTGATTTCTCAATTCATCACCCCTTTAAACTTAAAGGGATAGTTCACCCAAAAATGAAAATTTGACATTTATCTGCTTACCCCCAGGCCATCCAAGGTGTAGGTGTCTTTGTTTCTTCAGTAGAACACAAATGGAGATTTTTAACTTCAACTGTTGCTGTGTGTCAGTCATATAATGCTTGTCAATGGGGTCTAATTCTATTAGGGTAAAAAAAACATGCACAGACAACTTCAAATTAATCCATGCGGCTCATGACGACACATTAATGTCTTAGGACACAAAACGATTGGTTTGCGAGATAAACCGAACAGTATTTATATAATTTTTACCTCAAAAACAACACCATGTTCAACAGCCCTGAAAGCGCAGCACTTCCGGAAAGGAAGGTCAATGAACACGATCGAGTGTAGAGACCCAAGTCTGTAGTGCTCCTGTCAGAAACTGAAGCTTCCGCGCCTCAGTCGCCCCCCGGTGGTTGGTCCCAGTATAGCTCATAAACTCCACCTCTCCATGTATTAGAATGGACGCGAGACAAACTAAACAATTCAATTACACTTCAAATAATTGTTTCCAAAAGATGGTTTCTGTCATTTTAAGCAGTTTTTATCAAGATGATTTCATTTCAAGTGTTCGTTTTTTAAATAAGTTTAGTTTTAGTGAGTTATGTGATGCTATAAAAACGAGGGGGGGGGGGGTGACGTCATGATTGACAGCTGAGATTGACGGCTTCTCTGAGTGAAGTTGTCACTGAGGCACTAACAGACTTTTTTCTGGATTTTTGGGAGGAGGTTGGAGCTTTAGCTTTCATTTCTACATTTCCATAACTGTTTATTTCACACCATCATAATGAATTGTTCTGCATCTGTGTGAGTGTGGGCGGGCTTTTGATAATCGCGCCTCTACTTCCTGCTCTCTGCTGCGCAACTCCGGTCCCGAGATCGCTACTGTGCAGACTCGGTCCCAAGATGTCAGCGCCGTGTGTGGCATACGAAAGCTTCAACTAGATCGTGTACATTGACCTTCCTTTCCAGAAGTGCTGCGCTTTCAGGGCTGTTGGACATGGTGTTGTATTTGAGGTAAAAAATTATATAAATACTGTTCGGTTTATCGCACAAACCGATCGTTTTGTGTCTTAAGACATTAATGTGTCGTCACAAGCCGCATGGATTAATTTGAAGTTTGAAGTCTGTGCATGTTATTTTTTACCCTAATAGAATTAGACCCCATTGACATGCATTATATGACTGACACACAGCAACGGTTGAAGTTAAAAATCTCCATTTGTGTTCTACTGAAGAAACAAAGACACCTACACCTTGGATGGCCTGGGGGTAAGCAGATAAATGTCAAATTTTCATTTTTGGGTGAACTATCCCTTTAAGAAATAAAGTCAGCGTAAAACAACACTCGCAATTCATTTTATTTCTGTAAAATTATGTATTTCTGAATGCTTGAGTGTCTCTCCTGAACTTACCCAGGTCTTTAGTCTTGATGTGGTAGATGGTACTGGTGTAGGTCACTCTGGACAGCAGACCATTGAGTTGTGTGAGGCTGCGGGATGAGATGCTCAGTTCACTCTGACCCTGTCCATCCACCTGCTGTCCATCCAGAACATCCTCCACTGAGAGCACTCCACTCGTCACACTCAAAGACACCTGCAGACATCATTGTGTTTAATGCAAATTAAGTATGTTCCCACATGAGAAATCAGTTTTCATCAAGGTTTATAGAAAACTGCAATCAATGCCTAACTCACACGCCAAGCCAGTAAAAGTTGAAACCACACTCTTAGAAAAAAGGTTCTAACTTCTATCTATAACCTTATAGGGCTCTGCTCAGGCACTTCATATAGGGGTTCCTATCATGGGATAATTTTATGGATTTAGCCTTGTGGGCAGTACTTCGACAGTTCAAGTCCTGGCTCGCTGACCTTTTCTGAATCCCACCATTCGCAGCCATGCCGCATTTGAAACCAATTACACGCACCCAGCCCATCCCGGCTTTTCATCAAACCTTTTTTTCTGAGAGTGCAGAACAAACCCTTACGATATGAAAGCCAAGACAATATACCTTAGTCAGGTTGTGAAGCATGCATTAAATTTCACAGAATTTGAAAGAACATTTTTACAATTAAATTGTTTGCCTAACACATACAGTAGGTTATAAAAGCTTTAGGAGAACAAAGCAAAGCTTTAGGAGCACAAAGCAAAGTTTGTCACGCACAAAGCAAACCAACAGCGTACATCTGTGTCTTTTGTGCTTGAAAAGCAAGACCTTAAAGATTTGTATAGTACACATAGGAGCAAATTGTAAAAAGAAGCAAATAGGACAGAGGTTGCTGTTTAAAGCAGCATTCCTAAACATGTGTCAGATATACTGAATTGGTATTACAGATTTTTTCATTGGAGGTATTGTAAAACCTGTAATTGCGGAGAGTTGGCTAGTTCAAGTTTGTCCCCATCCTGAGAAAGACAAATGAAGATTATATGAATGACAAAATGACTTATTATAGATATTGTGTTACTTATTATAGATATGTGTTACT
This sequence comes from Gobio gobio, assembly GCF_949357685.1. Taxonomy (NCBI): domain Eukaryota; kingdom Metazoa; phylum Chordata; class Actinopteri; order Cypriniformes; family Gobionidae; genus Gobio; species Gobio gobio. The sequence goes on from NC_137097.1 coordinate 43,222,790, forward strand.
AAGCTTTTCATGATATTCAAGGCCCCCATTGGATCAAACCAATGCCCTGTACAGTGCCAAGCAGAAGCAAGAAAGATTTAAGCATGATATTATGATATATGGGTGAGTGTGATAAACACCAATATTCAGTACTAGTCAATCAGTCTTTCAAAATCTGACTGCAGTGAGAATAGTTGAGGTCTAAGATGGATTGCACTGAAAAAAATATCACAGTGATAATTAACATTATTAACTTAATAAAATCTCTGGATATCATTTACTTGATTGTTTGAGTTGAACCAAAATAATTGAAACCAAATAGTTGGTTGAAACCAAAATAATTGACAAAAAATCCAACAGTTAAAAATCTAAAAAAAAAAAAAAAACATTTCACTAAAAGAATTTAGTATTTGACTAACCAGTTATTTATTTAAAATATACTTAATATATTTGTGACATTTCTATCAAAATATTCTAGAATGGAGAAATAAACTGATCTGTTTAAAGAACAAAAAAAATTACTTAATTCAAATTTCATCACTTATAATTAAAAAAAAATTTAAACTAATCTTTAACACACACTTAAAGGTAGGGTAGGTAGGATTATGTGCACAGAAATATGTGCCTTTTTGGTAGGGCTGCCTGCTATAATTCGCAAATCCCGGGGCAAAATATCACATAATTGTGGTCGCTTCAACCCGCGGACATGAAAAACAGCCCGCGGCAACAGTGTTGAAGTAGCCCGACTTGGCAACACTGGGGTGCGCGCATGTGGGCAGATCCTGGAGCAAAAGCGGTGGTAGCCATGGTACTTACATTTTAATTATGTATTGACATATAAAGAAAGTTTAAACAAATTTGGACAAAAGTGTTTTAGATCATTCTTACCTACCCTACCTTTAAGAAATTGAGTAAGTTTACTCAATTAAAACAATGCACCCCTCCCCTACCCGCCGGTGTGTGACGACTGAATGGTTGAGTGAGTGAGCGCTGCTGTTTGAATTCTCCATCTCTTCAGTCTCTTCAGCGTCGCAGAATTTCAGGTTTGTGTGTTTTATTTTATCTACGAAATCATTACTGTGCTTTAAATTATTTTATTTACAGTTTTTCTCCATTGGTTTGGCTCATTTCTTGAAACAGAAATTACATTCTCAAAATTGTAAGCTCACTTGCAAAAGCTAATATCTCTCCCAAAACTGTTCACTCATGCTTCAGAACTAAATTCCTGTCCCATATAAATGGTCAGTGCCACCAAAATGGCAAAGATCCTTCTCAATTGCTTTGGCTAATTTCTTGAAACAGACCGGACGTTCTCAACACTCTTGGTGCTTTTGCCAAAATAACGTGGATGGTTTGGCACAACACCATGGTTCACCTGCAAAAGCTCATACCTCTCCCAAAACTGTTCACTCATGTGTCAAAACTAAATTTCCTTCTCATTTAAACAGTCAGTGCCCCCAAAATGCTTCGTCCCTTTGGCATTGTGTAAGCACTGCGAGTCAAAATGTTTAGATGTTTCGTCACTATGGCAGAGGACCATTGAAATATCCCTCAGGTCCACCTTTTAGTCTTAGCCCAGTCATTCATTGACAATGTTTTTTTGTCTAGCTAACAGAATACAATTGTGTGTAAAACTGAAAAAAATAAAGAGGATTTTAGGGGAAGAGTAGCCTCCAAGGTTTGACATCACACATTGCAATCATACTGCCAAGGAGATTGTAACCATTATCATTCACAAACATAAAGTAACTTCCATACATCAGAGTAAAAAGAAAATGTATCCAGCATAATATACTGTAATATAAACACACAAACAAAAAAATGAAAATTACTGTCCTCACCCTCCTGGCCATCCACACGCTGCTGTTCTCAATCTTAAACGCAATGATTCTAATGATATAATCTGGGTTTGATTTTTTTCAAAGATATTGTTAGAGTAAAGTATATGAATATATTGACCAAACAGTACACACAAGACCAGTACTGCATATTGATGAAAATATTTATTTCTCTCCACATTTGTACGATCATTTGATTCATTCATGCATTTTCAAAGGTTTGTTTTTTTATATCTGCTGAGGTTGGGCTGAAGTCTCTGTCCAGCCTCTCTCAATGTCAACCCATGGGTACTCGTATCTGATAAATTTGGTTTTCTTTGGCCACATCCTACTCCAGGTCTACCTCTTCCTACCCCCCTCTTCCCCTCTCATCCCCCCTTCCCCTCTCTACGCCTCTCTACCCCCTTCCCCTCTTAAAATATAGGTTCAGATTTCCAGAAAAAAATTATGAAAAGCAGAATTAATTTTTCAAGAATCATTTTAAATGTATTATGTTTTAAGGGCTGTTAAGGAGAGACATTTTTATGCTGTATTGTAAAAAATATATATTTTGTGGTGAAGTAAATACTACAGAAAAAACTGATGTAATTTGTTGTGATCTTGAAGTTATTTTATTTTATCAACTGGTTTTGTGTATACGGTCTATCTCTGTGTGTAGATGTATGTTTGTGTTGCAGATTGGTGTTTCATCTATTAATCACCCGAAGACTGTGATTGGTCCAGCCAAGCACCTGATCCAGATATAAGGACCGCCCCAAACACTCATTCAGGGCTTCATGCCATTTTGTGTGCCGTTGGTCTTCATGACATTCTGTGTGTTGTCGTATGTCATGTTTTTTTTTGGCTTCATTTGAATTAGAGAGTCTTATCAGAGAGAGATTGATAGTATTTCTGTAAAACTGTGAAGTGTTTGTTTATTTGGTGAGCCTTTGTTTGATTCTCCAGTTTTTCCTGATGTTTGTTTGATTTTTGACCTGGTAATATATCTTGATTTATTTGCCACTTTTTATTTGCAACATTTGTGTTTTTGCAACAGACAAATCCAATTGTTTAGTCTTTTAAATCAATTTTACTTAAAAAGTATCTTGAAAAAGCACACATCTAAAAAGCCTAGTAAACATTACTCAAGATAATACACACACCATACCATTGTAAAAAAAAAAAAACATGTGTTTACTACATTATATTTATTAAGTTATACTCAGAATATTAAGTAAAGTACCAAACAGATTTATTTGTTGAAAATGTAGATTTTTTTTGTTACAATTACAACCCCAGAGTATTTTTTCCAGTGTTAGTGAATCATGTATAAGGAAGGGTTGAATAAAAGCGGGGAGGATAAAGGTGTAGTTCAGAAATCTATAATGTTTTTGTTATGCATTCCTTGTGCATGCAGTGTCATTGTGGCAAATCAGTTACAGTTCTACATATGTTCATGTCTTTGACTAAATTAAACCATCTAAATTGAGCATTGTAAACCTATAGATCAAAAGCGATCATCCCCAAAATGCGTCAAAGCAAATTTTCTTTGAAAAATAGCTTTGTTGACTTCAGGTGTCCCTTTATTATAAAGAATTCATCATACCTTGTTTCACCAAAGGCATAGCGATGAACAAAAAGAGAATACATAAAAACCTGAAATCTTTTAAAGAACAGCCAATGCGTCACCACATCTGTCACTGCTAGAAAGTCAGTCCATTAGTCTAAAATTCTTGCATTGATTAATGATTCTGCCTATTGTCTGAAATAATTGACCTCCTATTCATGTTTCCCAATGCATTGTAGATACAATAATGATTGAGCAAGTATGGCCATGGTTCAACATGTTCACAATGAAATGGTTCATTGTGCTATACAGTAATGGATGGGACAGAACTCAGCAAAATGTTGAGTAAGAGCCTCTTATGTGTTCTCACCCTCTTTACTGACCAAATACAAAATTATTATATACAAAAATGTTATGCATTTTTTATATTTTATAAATTTAATTACATTTTAAACAAACTTCAATTCATTTTTGTTTAACTTTAAATGATTCAAATTCCTTTAAAAAGTCATTGATATGCAAGTAATCATTTGCAATGGGAACCACCAGATACAAACACAATTTGTCACTAAACCCAGTATATCAGTCTCAGTTCAAAAGTTTTCAAAAAACAACTCAAATGTATTTCATGTAAATGTTTTTCAAATACAGATTTAAATGTTCTGCTTTTAAACTCTCTGGTCAAGATGTCCCTTAGGTTTCCATTCTAAGGACAGTCTGTCCATGTAACATAACTTACACTTTAAAATAAAGTGTTGCCAACCTATTTCAATATTTATTATAAATCATTTATCCATACACATTTTGTTAAATTCATGTGCCCTCGTTCGTATTCTTTAATCAAAATAACTTCCAGCTCTTCTCTGAAGATGTGTTTACTAGCGCGGGCGGCTATCGGCTTCCTCCTGTCTAGTTGGTTGGCCATGCCAGTCTTTTGTGCCTGATTATGTTAGGGATCATATCTTCATTGTGATTGGTTGATCAGAAACCCATCAGTGGCCAGGCGTTATAAAAACTAAATTGTATTGGTTTAAACAAAAAAACCTTGTGATGCCCATTCCAATGACTGCAGGGTCTGAAGGGGTTAAACGTAAACATACTTTTTTTTAAGTAAAAAAAAGCAACAACAAAAAACAGGTAATCCAAAATATGTGGCAATATGTGAACTCTGGCCCTAGGGAATATATATAGAATGCCTGAAATGTGTTTATATTTCACACATTTGGCATACAATGCCAAAGGGCCAGCCAGCAGAGTATAGAATACTCTGATACTTATTTTGATACTCATGCGGTCTTTGTTCGGTGGTGGTGTGCCAGTAGCGAAACACGTGAGCTTCCACTCCCGCCACATTGTTCCTGGACGGTTGCTGTGTCATGATTTCGGAACAGGAAGAAAGTGTAGTGCCATTCTAACGCTAGCCTACTTCTGCTTTCGTGTTTTTCTGGTAGGAACGTCCTTTATGTTGTAGTTCTTCGTTCATTTTCGAAAACATGTTCAAGAGTGTACTTGTCAATCCCTTGGTAATGTGTATAGAATGCCTAGGAAAAGTATGCAACAATGACAAAAACCAGACATTTCATACTTTGCCTACAAACTTCAGGCATGCTGCACCAACACGATCACATGAGAATGCGTATCAATAGTACGAGTGTACAATGTCGTGGAATGTATAGGCTACGCCAAAACTCATTTTTGCGTATACATTTCACGACATTGCACACTCATATTATTGATACGCATTTTCGTGTGATCGGGCTCGCTCTGCACACATCGCCTGTAACAATTTCACATCCATAGTTTGGATAAACTGAATTAGCCATGCTGGGTTCTTCAGTTTTCACAATTTTACTTATCTGTTGCCATACAACAACAATTAATCATCCACATAATTAAGATGAATACAGGAACGACCTTCACGCAAAGTTTAAATTTAACGTTAAAAAAAAAGGTTCAAAATATTATTATATTCAATTCAAAACACCCTTTATTTCCAGACTCGAGGTCCATTAGAGAGGAGACATACAACAACTAACACAAAATTACAGACAGTACAAAACTTTTAAAAGAGACAATTATACCTTTCTCATAGGTGATTGGTATCGCACTACACAACAGCATAATAATAACATTATGTGAATTATCCAACCGACAAATACATTTATACACCAAATTCCTTATTAAAGCCATAAAAGTTTTTACTCTTGACATAGAAAACAAAAAATAAATTACAAAATAAATTACTTGCACTACTCCACCTCGTTTTTTTTTTTCAATATAATTCTCATACAATCATTGTTGCCAACCTGAAGTTTACATAAGCTTACTTTTTCAAACAACCCACAGGGGAGCAGTATAAAAGGAAGTACAGTATGCTCTAAAAAGGTTTATCTTCACCTGATCCGAACACATGAAATTTTCTCATATTTGCTTGGGCATATAACATTCGGTGCTGCCTATACATATCGTCATCATCAATCATTTCATCATTAATGATATGCCCCAAATATTTTGTTTTAGTGCATACATTCAGTAGGCCTACTTGCAAATAAAAATCTGGTAAACTAAAGTCCTTATCCCCTTTTGTTCTACATATCATGGTAACACTCTTCTTTGCGTTATATTGCACATCAGATCTAATCCCATAGACAGAACATGCATTTAGCAGCTGTTGAAAACCAGCACTACTCTGTGAAAAAATAACCAGATCGCCAGCATACACAAGATGATTGATTACGATATTACCAAGCACACATCAGTCTTACAGTCACTTAATTGTTCTGACAATTCATTCATATAAACATTAAAAAGGGCTGGTGAGAGTAGACCTCCCTGCCGCACTCCATTACCAACTCCAAAAGGAGCCGAGACACTATTACCCCATTTTATTGTCAGCTGATTAGCATACCAATATACCAAAATTCTAAGTATGCTATTAGGCACACCCCTTTGTCTCGGTTTATCAAACAACTTTTGATGATTTACTCTATCAAAAGCCTTAGAGGCGTCAATAAAGCCAATTATAACATTTTGTCTTTTATATACTTCTACTATTTCTTTTAAAAAATCACTATGGATTAAACTGATATTTGTTTTGTATATACACAAATCAGTACTATGTTGTGCCTTAAAACCAAACTGATTATCTGTGAATATCCAGGATATCCACTTAATCGATCTAATAAAATTCTTTCCAAAACTTTTGATACCACACTAGCAAGCGCAATTGGTCTATACTTATCCAAACTGCACCTTTCCCGATTTATCCTTAACCACCGGCGCTAAGGCTACCGACAACAAAGACTCTGGCAACAGCTTTTTTATCAGGCCAGTAAAACAAATGGCAAGAACTGCAACCCTAGGGCGCGCAAACTTTAGATGCTCAGCTGTAATTATATTAGAACACAATTATTATAGAAAACAAATAACTAATGTGAGAAGAAATACAGTTCCAGCTGCTTCTGTGCTTGCAGCCCTAAATAAAATAATCAAACGTAAAACCCAAATAAAAGGTACAAATATCAGTTTAATCTGTGTTTTTTTGGCACATTTCTTAGATGAAGTAAGACCGTTATGGTACATAACGATCATATTTATACCATATTTACAAATTGTACCATTAAGGGTACAACAGCTTTCACTGGGGCAGTTCTCTTAAAAGGACAACCCCTAAAACGTTCATAGTATACATATTGCTACTCTAAAGGTATCAGAGATACTAGAGATATCTAAAGATACTAAAAAAAAGGTACAAAGATGTCCTTTTAAGGTGCTGCCCCAGTGACAAGTTGTACCCCTAAAGGTATTTTACTATATTTAATAAAAGGCATTTATTTTATTTCATAACAGTAACCCACAGTGATAAATAGGATAAAATGTATTAATAGATATTATTAAAATATGTCCTTCCTTAGATCAGTGTCCCCCTGAAGACAAAAACTTGCAATATTTTCATGGTTGATTCCACTGACTGACTTGCTGAATGTTTTAAAATTCAAGCAGAATGTCACACAATTTCACTACTCTTTTCTGTTCAAAAACACTTCTCATGTGAACATTCCTCTTATCCATTCCTTCAATCGTTTCGACAAGTTAAATTCTGTTTGGTTATTGCTCTATTGAGAATAGTCACCTTTCTCCTCCTCAGTACCTGATGCATTTCAAATGATTCTTGAAGTAATGATGGACCACTTTGTTTTTGCCATCTTTTCGTCCTGGAAACCTAAAGCGTCTGTATTTGTTTTGTTTGAGTTTCTTCTGGTGGCCGACTGCAAGTCCTTTACAAGATGCTATCAGCAAATCTCCAAGACCATCAATAAAAAACTCTGTGGGGTTTATGTAAGAGAGAAAGAAGAAGATGATCAATCATAAAATATTAAATGTACACTGGATTTCAACACATAAATATAGATAGATAGATAGATAGATAGATAGATAGATAGATAGAGAGAGAGAGAGAGAGAGAGAGAGAGAGAGAGAGAGAGAGAGAGAGAGAGAGAGTGTGTGTGTGTGTGTGCGTGTGCGTGTGTGTGTGTGTGTGTATGTGGGTGTGTGTGTGTGTGTGTGTGTGTGTGTGTGTGTGTGTGTGTTTAATTTGGGTCACCTTTACCCAATCATCTTAAAGGGTCCCAATCAACCTCATGTATACATACACCAATCAAGCATAACATTATTCCTAATATTGTGTTGGTCGCCTTTTTCTGCCAAAACAGCCCTGACCCGTCGAGGCATAGACTCCTCTACACCCCTGAAGGTTTGCTGTGGTAACTGGCACCAAGATGTTAGCAGCAGATCCTTTAAGTCCTGTAAGTTGTGAGGTAGGGCCTCCATGGATCGGACTTGTTTGTTCAACACATTCCAACAGATGCTCTTTTTGAGATTGTATTGAGAGCTGGGGAATTTGGAGGCCAAGTCAACACCTCGAACTCGTTGTTGTGCCCCACAAGAACTGCAGTTTTGGAAATGATCTGACCCAGACGTCTAGCCATCACAATTTGGCTCGCTCAAAAAACTCACTCAAATGCTTATGCTTGCCCATTTTTCCTGGTTCTAACACATCAACTTTGAGGAAAAATGTTTCACTTTCTGCCTTATATATTCCACCCACTAACATGTGCTGTGATAAAGAGATAATCAGTGTTATTTGATTATCACTTCACCTGTCAGTGGTCATAATGTTATGCCTGATCGGTGTATGTATGTGTATAATATATACACATCTATAAATATCTCTGAAAAACACCAGGAGAAAGATGCCCAGGGTCCCTGATCACCTGTGTGAACATGCCATAGTCCTGCTGTAGTGTGCAAAGCATAGATTATCATGCATGTTAGTCTGAAACCCGAGATGCACCTACCAGTGTGTCCCACCCTCTTCAGAAACGGATCAAAGCCAACTCGTCGCACCGCATCTGTCCGTGCCAGGAAGTAGTTGACGACCCCGTCTACAAAGACGCAGTTATTAAAGCCTGGGACTGATTGATGTTTCTTCCTATGAAAACGTCGGAGACAACCACCCTCCTCTTCATCCCCTTCCTCGTACTTAAGGTGAAAATAGAACTGATTTTTTCCCACTGCACCACCAACCTGGAAAGAGAGAGTGAGTGAAGAAGACCTGTTCCTACGCTTGAAATGATCCAGTATCATTCCTGTATTCTATTGAACAGGTTAACACAGCAAGAAAACACATCATCTTTCCTTAACCATCCAGTCAGAATGAACACTAATTCAAAGATGAAGCGAGGAAGCAGAGATGATTTCAAGATCTAGGAAAGAGCAATGGGTCTCATTCACTGTTGATTTTGTCGATTATTCATGTTTAGAACAGGAGAATTTCTCTTGAAAAGATTCCACCCAATTCACAATATGTGCACACAATTTTGTTCTTAACCTCATTGTAATGTTAATAAATTTGGAGTATTCTAAATGAGGGGCCATATGCCCGCAGTTAGTAATTTGCATAAAACACCCCATATAGAAATGAATATGTATACGAAGAAATCCATTAAAGAATACATATATATGTAGAACATTTTATATAACACATTTATAAGGCCATCAAGAGTGTGATTTTTGTGTTGTTTTAGTTGTTCCTACATCTTTAAAACATTTAAAATACATTTTCATTTATATATATATTATTATTATTTGGTTGGTGAAAACGTTTGTACACAGATATCATACACAAAGTTCCTGACAAAAAAAGAATCTCTTTACTAACCACATCCAATTCTGGAATTTTCTCCATTATCTCCACAAAGCTTTCAATCCGTGTATTGTTACTGAATAAGTAGTCATCATCAACCCACAGAAAGTATTTAGTGGTGACTTGCGAAACAGCCAGATTCCTGCCCGCAAACCAACCCTAAGGAAACAGGTAAAGTGGGTTTAGCTCGGCATAATGTTGATTACCACAAAAAGCAATTTTGACTTGTGTATCATTTTCTTTAAAAAAAAAAAGCCAAAATCAAGATTTCAGTGAGGCACCTATACAATGGAAGTGAATGAGGCCAATTTTTTTATGTTTTTAAAAGTCAAAATGTGATGCTTACAAAATAATTTTATAATTCTTTTTTAAAGCTGATGGGCCTTCACAGCCCCATTACCTTTAAAAAAAAAAAAAAAAAATGGCAGATACAAGTACATGTGCATTTACTTGTGTGACTTCAATGATAATTCTACATGATATCCAGTAGGTATAATATGAAAAAACAGTTAAACATGTAGTTTGGTGTTAATAAAGAGAACTTTAGCCTTACTGATGGGACTGTGAATGCTGTCAAAAACTTATATACAAAATAAACAAGAAATTAAGGACAGAATACTCACACCAGGCTAGCTTATGTGCAACTTATTAGGGCACAGATTAATTTCAGGTTTATATTTTGATTTTTTTTATTATAGGTTGATATATTGTTGTCAACACACTGCAGTACTATTCACCACTGACAACTATAGGTAGGCTATAATCAAACTATTCAAATAAAAATGAAAGCCTCACAAATGAAATAAAAATGCTAAACACATCAAAAAGTAAAACAATAAAACTGTATGCCTATTAGCCTAGACTAGCATAGGTTATTCGCTCAGCCGTGTCCTTATCTGCATACCTGTGATCAATCAGGCAAAACAGTTCTGATAACTTCTGATAACACAAACTATGCATTGGAATATTCATGAATCCTCTGAATATTAGCCTACACAACACCGGTTTGGCCCGATGGTAGAAAAGCAGCTATTGCTCACTCCAGTTGACGTGTTTTCAGCATCCATTTGCTATTTTTCCCCTCAAACGCTGAAACAACCATTTATATACCGTTCACATTATATAATGTTATATTATTGATCTGACGCTGTTGCATAAGAACCGAACTGAGTGGGCCAATTACCTTTTTTGCAGAACTGCTTACAGATTAAATGAACTAATTTAATAATTGATTATTTTTAAACATACTAGTGTGTAAAACGGTAAATAAATAAAGGTGACATGACGACACCGTTACACATTTCCGTAACTGTCCAAAATAACATGAATATGAGGCACACTATTGGCTGTAGTTGGCTGAGCATCTAGGCCATATCATTCAAACACCACATTGTTTCACACTGGTACTGCAATGCAGGGTTAACGGCGCAAGTGGAGTGCCTAAAACCCCCTTAACTGTTATAAATTCACTGTAAACCATAGCTTCAAGGGCTTATTGCTATATTTTATAAAACTGTTACCACACAGTACAAATATTAAAGCCAAAATATACAGTCATGGCCACCCCAAGTGTTGGCACCCCTGAAATTTTTCCAGAAAATGAAGTATTTCTCACAGAGGAGTATTGCAATTACACGTTTTGCTATACACATGTTCATTTACTTTTTGTGTATTGGAACAACACAAAAAGAGGGCAAAAAGCTAATTTTACTTAATTTCACACAAAACTCCAAAAATGGGCATAATTATTTGCACCCTTAACTTAATATTTGGTTGCACACCCTTTGGAAAAAAATAACTGAAATCAATCGCTTCCTATAACCATCGATAAGCTTCTTACACCTCTCACCTGGAATTTTGGACCACTCTTCTTTTGCAAACTGCTCCAGGTCTCTCATATTGGAAGGGCGCCTTTTCCCAACAGCAATTTTAAGATCTCTCCAAAGGTGTTCAGTGGGACATTTAGATCTGGACTAGGTGTTCATTGGGATTTAGATTTAGGCCACTTCAGAATTCTCCAGCGCTTTGTTGCCATCCATTTCTGGGTGCTTTTTGAAGTATGTTTGGGGTCATTGTCCTGAAGACCCATGATCTCGGACGCAAACCCAGCTTCCAAAAATCGTTTGGTAATCCTCAGATATCATGATGCCTTGCACACAGTCAAGGCACCCAGTGCCAGAGGCAGCAAAACACCCCCAAAACATCTTTGAACCTCCACCATATTTGACTGTAGGTACTGTGTTCTTTTCTTTGTAGGCTTCATTCCGTTTTCGGTAAACAGTAGAATGATGTGCTTTTCCAAAAAGCTCTATCTTGGTCTCATCTGTTCACAAGACGTTTTCCCAGAAGGATTTTGGCTTACTCGCGTACATTTTGGCAAACTGTAGTCTTGCTTTTTTATGTCTCTGTGTCAGCAGTGATGCCTCCTGGGTCTTCTGCCATAGCATTTCATTTCATTCAAATGTCGACGTATAGTTCACGCTGACACTGATGCCTGCATGACAGCTTGAATTTCTTTGGAACTTGTTTGGGGATGCTTATCCACCATCCGGACTAACCGGCATTGCAACCTTTCATAAATTTTTCTCTTCCGTCCACGACCAGGGAGATTAGCTACAGTGCCATGGGTTGCAAACTTCTTGATCATGTTGTGCACTGTGGACAAAGGACCATCTAGATCTCTGGAGATGGACTTGTAACCTTGAGATTGTTGATATTTTTCCACAATTTTGGTTCTCAAGTCCTCAGACAGTTCTCTTCTCCTCTTTCTGTTCTCCATGCTTAGTGTGGCACACACAGAAACACAATGCAAAGACGGAGGCTGCTTCCGAAACCTGGAAAATGCAGCATATTTGTATCCTTCGCCACCTTTGATATCCCACAATCCTGTGCTTTCCATTCTGTGACAGTTGAGCTGGAAAAAAAAGATGCCGTCCGAAAGTTGCGTTTGCTGGTCAGTTTGTGTGTAAGTGTACGTTTTTTACCAACATTTTCTACTTCAGATAATGTAGTAATTCAATATTTGTTTAGTTCTCACCAAAGCTCTCTCTATTTTGCTGTACATCATTAAACTGTTACAATGCCTTAGAAGTCTGTCCGAAATTAGTTTCGTGAGGTGCCTTCATGCACAAACGCTGCCTTACAAGCCATTGTCTGATAAGGCAGCGAAGCAATGAGTCAGCTGCCTAGGTATTCGGACGCAGCCGGTGTCAACTTCTCTCCTTTTTATCTGCTTTCAGGCGTGATTTTTATATGGCCCACACTGTTACTTGCCCCAGGTGAGTTTAAAGGAGCATCACATGCTTGAAACAAACTTATTTATCCACAATTTTGAAAGGGTGCCAATAATTGTGTCCAGCCCATTTTTTTGAGTTTTGTGTGAAATTATGTCAAATTAGCTTTTTTTCATCAGTTTTTTTTGTGTTGTTCCAATACACACAAAGGAAATAAACATGTGTATAGCAGAACATGTGTAATTTCAATACTTTTCTGTGAGCAATACTTCAGTGGTGCCAACACTTTTGGCCATGACTGCATGTATCGATGCAACTTGTAAAATCACTAAATACCTTCCTTATGCTGGAAAAAAAATAGTCCCTGACCGTGAACAGCAACAGAAGTTACATTAGTTGGCGGAAAAGACCGTCTTAATGAGTGACTCAGTGACTTTTATACTGACAAGATATGGCAGCGGTTGTTCAAACTGATTTTTTTAATTTTTTTATTATGAACATAGGATCGACCTGAAGGAATAAGCTAATTCTGAATGCAGGTAATACACTTGGTCACTCATTCTCTCTCTCACAATACTCTTCTACATAATACAGTAAGCTTCAATGAACAATATCAATTGAGAACAAACTTATGTTTAGGTTGCTATGGGTGTTGTGCAGTGATACACAGAATCTTTGGGTGAAGCAGTCGTAGCTGTGTTTCATCTTGAATTGACCAATCAGAATCAAGGACTGCAACTAACCGTTTTATAAAAAAGTATTTACCTGAGTAGGAGGCATGATGTATTGCTCTATGTTGTCACCAGTCACTTTCTCTGGTGTTAGACTGTCATCTGCTATGATGATCTTGATTTGGGGGTAAAGCTGTCGGATACTGTTGATGAGGACATTCAGCTCTCTGTATCTCAGAAAGGTCTTGGTTGTTATGGTTACCTGTGAATTAATATCTAAGTTAAGAAAGAAGGGGGAGGGTCATTGACCAGACCAAATCTAGAAAAAATAATCAAGAAAAATAAATTATAATCATTTTTATTTATTTTTTGCGGTCTTACCTGTGCCGAGGTCGTACAAAACAGGAACTGAGGGTCTCTTGATAACAATGGAAAATATGGCCTCATGGTTCTCAAAGGAAAAATGGACTACGGAAACCAGGAAAAGTTACAAAAAGTTTAATTTACTTTACTAAAAAAGTAAACTAGACAAGACAGCTCAATAGTTGCATAACTCACACCCGTTCACTGAACTTAATAGACAAATGGGGCAGTGCAAACATTACCCAGGTCTTTAGTCTTGACATGGTAGATGGTACTGGTGTAGGTCACTCTGGACAGCAGATCATTGAGTTGTGTGAGGCTGCTGGATGAGATGTTCAGTTCACTCTGACCCTGTCCATCCACCTGCTGTCCATCCAGAACCTCCTCCACTGAGAGCACTCCACTTTTCACACTCAAAGACACCTGTTGCAGAAAAGTGGTAGATGAATGGACCTTCCGTGTGATATTCAATAATTGTCTCATGGCTGGACATTTCTCTTGCAAAGAAAGTGACAAGTCGACTTGAGTTCGCATTTCGAGAACACAGAAAAGGATCATTTCTGGATGCTGTTTGCCTTTGTAAAGCAAAATGCAAATGAAGAGACCCTCCACCTTTACTGAGAACATAAAACCAGAGAACCCCAAAGGACCTCGAAAAATTTCAAAACAAACCTTATATAGTCCTCTTCTTTGTGCATGCAGAGCCAAACCTGAGAATGGGCAGATTCACAATTCATATCTCATTAAGAGCAAAAAATGACAAATACCATTTTTCTAAACTAGATCAAAAAATCTTTGAAAGTGCATTCTTGGCTGGCCATTACATTTCATCTTCTAATTCAGTTTGAATACACAGTAAGTGACTCATTTTAATATAATATCTGCATTGGCTTCTGTTGTTGAATCCATGATGTTTAACATCTAATATCAGCAACATAGAGTCGGCCCAGATCCGGGCCACATCTGGTACATGTGGATTCCACACCTGATGTGGGTCGGATCTAGGCGACACTTTGTTGCAGTCTGGGATCACGAAACAGATCAAGATAACTAAGCAGTGTCTTAAAGTAATCACATTTGAAACATGTATTACATGAAGTAAAGAGTTTTACCTGGTATTCCTATTTTTGTAAGAGGTGGCACCACGATACCCTGGGTGGGGTATTGGAGGGGCGAGTTGGCTTGGGCAAGTATAACTGAGTCCATATTTGTCCCCATTCTAAAAAATACAGAATTAAAACTTTTAGAGTTTATCCAAACCAAATTTAAGAGTAAAGAGAATGGATTAAGGCAGGGGTGTCCAATGTCCGGCCCGGGGATGGATTTCAAACGATCCGCAGCTTGTCTATTAAAATATATTATATGTGGCCCGCCATGCATTATTTACAAACCGTGCAGTTTCACAATGTCAACACATGTCAAGTGGCAGTAATAGATTTTAGCGTGCCAAAAGCGGAACGAAACAACGCTTCTTGTGCGTAGCCTACTGCGCAGCGCGTGACTAACGAGCTCACAAATGTTTACTTGCTGAGCGTCTCGATCACATGTCCACTAAACAGCCTGTGAGAAGTGTTCGAGTTCAGCGTAGAGGTCTCCGGTACAAGCTGCAAATCTCTCTGTGATTTAATTTAGTTTAAAGCCAGTTAAAACAGCGCTGACTTAATCAACAACACTAACGTCCAAATCAGAAGAGACACTGAGCCGATTCAGTTTGAATACTTTTAATCAACAATTCACCATCATGGATTTACTGTAACCATGGTATTTTGTCAGAAATGTAGGATAATATTATCCTAAAAATCTAGACACCCTAGCGGCCGTCTAGCAACTCTCTGTTGGATTGCGAGCTGGAAAAAACAATCTCTGGTCATGCCAAACACATCGTGTATAGAGTCGGTGGGCGGGCTTAACATAATGACGGCAGAGTTGCCGCGGTTCCGCGTGCTACTTGTAAACAAAGAAGCTGGCGAACAGCGGTCTTTCGAATCGGCCTTGGCCAAAACTTGGAGTTAAGCTTTTCTTTGAGAAAAGAACAAAAAACGGCACTGAAGTCATTCTTAAGAAAGGCAGATGTGTTCGGAGTTTTGCCGACCGGATACGGCGAAAGTTAAATCTATCAACTAGCTCCGCTTCACCTTCTTCGTTGCTCTGGTTGGTTGTAGCGCTATACTATTGCGTGCAGAGGGAATTTGAAAGACAACCGTTTATCCCGCCCCTCGGATTGAGCCCTGCCAATGGTGTGTTCCCAGACCCAACATCTTGATGTGGGTCTGGCTTGTCAGGCTAGGATAATATCTAATTTAATTAAATTTTTTATGTAAAATTAGTAATTACAAACTTAAATAAATTTGGAGTTTTGTGCATTTGTATTTATATTAAATGTGTTTATAGACTAAATACCATAAAGCCATTCTAGATATAGAAACAATATTTTAATTGAAGAGCGCTCGCGCGCTACAAATACACCATAAAACGCAGCTTCACCGTCACTAAACGTGTAACGTTATGTGTTTAATTGCACACACAAATGCGGTGGCGCGTGCTGAAGCCTATATAATTTCAGATTAAACCACAAAACAAACCCCAAGCATGCAATGTCATTTATGTCGTCAATTAAGTCATGAAGATACCAAAAAGGTGATTCAAGCGGAAAACAATAGTTTTGTACTTTTAAGAATTAATCTACATTTAATTTAGTGTTTGATAACTTTATTCAATTTCTGTAAATTTCCAAGGTCACAGGTTTATGACATTTATTATAATGGGTTTTTTTACTTAGTTGTTTTTTAAAGTCTAATAAATATTCAAATATATAGCTCTCAATTATACTGTAATGTTGGATGGCTATAATTAATGGATACATTTGAAAGAGAAAAAAGTTTAATAGAGACAGAGACATCATGCAGTAGTAGCATTGGTATCAGAGATACTTGCCTTCAGTCATAAAAGGATGTCATAAATATTAAAAATATACTTTATGTTGTTTATACATTAATTTGGAGATTGAAAGTAAAGTTAATGCAATATAAATAAATTTTTTTAAAACTGTATTTTTTTGTTTTTGTTTTATCGATTGACAGCAATAATATATAATGGAAAAGGAACCGGCCCCCAGGTGTGTCCACAACATCGAATCTGGCCCCCTTTTAAAAAAGTTTGGACACCCCTGGATTAAGGGGTAGGAACTGGAATTCACTTTGACCTGAGCTGGTATTTCTGGTATTCCTCCGACCGACGTCTCCGAAGATCTTCCTGTTCATCCACTCGCACATTCTTCCCAGCTATAGCATATCCATTACAGGAACAAGATGAACGATTTTTACTGGGAAATGGCCCAATGCTGAGGTCACATTTGAAAACATAAGTGCAATAATAAGATAAATATCACAGATAAGACATCATATAAAATGATACAGAAGTAATATGTTACAGAGAGTATAGTATTCTGAATAAATAACCAACCACTGACCTTTGTTTAGGAAAGACTGTGTATTGGAGGTGCCTTTTGCTAAAAAGACAAAAACGGTCACCCATGAAACATTTTTTCCAATACCACAAGAGGAAGAACAACCCAATTGAAAACTGACAAACAAAGTAGTAGGGTCATACCCTGGTGGAAAGAATCTGTTTGTGACATCTGTAACATCCAGAAATCCCTGTTGTATACTGTAAATCCCCAATGCAGTAATACAAAGCCCAGTCAGGAATAACTTGAGGAGAAACTTCATTTCTGGAGATTATCTGAAAGAAAGATGTGTAACAGTCAATAGCAGTAAAAGCGCAACTACTGGATCACTAAAATATATAATGTGTAAAACTTTTAAAATTTAAACAACACCATTTGATTTTTGGATCAAAACAAAATGGTGAAGAACAGCACCTTACTATATGCTATATGTGGCTCCAAGCAAAAAATAAAATTTTCTCAACTTTTTTCAACATTGTACCCATAACTTTGATTTCTCCCTTTTACAAATAAATAAATAAAGGTTATTCAATCAATGGTTATTTGGTTCGGCAAGGAACTGTGCGGATCAACAGCCTTACAGTTTAGTAAAGCTTGACGAACAAAATGACAGACACATACCATTTGGCAAATTCCTTTATCTATGGTAAAAAATGTATTGTTTTTGCAAATGTAATTCAAAAAATTAAGTATCCACAGTGGCTATTAAATGCAGACACTGTAGTCCAAAGAACCTAATTACCATTGGTGACCCTCTTGAAATATTTATCTTAAATGTCAATGAGCCCCTAGCCTGTTATGGTTCAAATTAACACTTCATTTTGATGGTCCCTTTTGAACATTCTGTGTAACGTTGCAACTACATGTCAACTAACTATCATTAGTGTATTGTTAGACTGTCTGCTTAATATCTGCTAACTCTTTATTGTGATGGTCCTCCAACAGACATTTTACTGACTATAAGTAGTTTTGCAACTAGGCTGCATGTGTCAACATATTCTAACCCTAACTGTCTACTAATACTCTTCTAACACTCTAATGAGCGTTAATAGACATGTAGGTGCAATGTTACTTAGTCAACAGAATGTGTTAAAGGGTCTATCAAAATAAAGTGAAACCTTAAATTTGATTTTCTTGGATTCTTTTTCAACACGGAAGCACAGAAAGCTGTTCCCTTTCAAAGAGAACCCGCACTGCGTCGTAAGGACGCTTTGGGATATAACGTCACAGCGTGACAGGTGTCTGAAATCACTATCAAATCACAGTAATCCTATTGACCAGCGACAACCCATGATGTCATCAATGTGCGACCCGGAAGTATATAAGGGCATCTTGCAAACACACATTCATCTTTTCGTCTTCAGGGACTGTTCTGTCTGAAGCGCTTCGAGTTAAGGTAATACAAATTGATTATTTAATGCACATGAGCCGTGTGTTTACTGCCTGGGATCAAGAGCATGCACAGTCAGTTCTTTTGGAGCTGTTTGTGTGAATTGTGAACGTTTTTTAATCTGAGATCGCTCCGCTCTCGTCTGGCTCTCTTCTTGAGAGAAGAGGGTTTGGCATCTGGGATTGGTGATGCAGGTCCCGCTCATGCCAAGGCAGAGCGCTGACGCGCATCATGGGTTTCCCAGATGGAGTGCGCCGATCGTCGTGAGAGGGGTGTAATCCTTTCAGACGATCTGGCGGCTGACGAGACTTATCAGCGAGTCCTCTTAGGGATGGCTGGTGAGAGTGGTATAAATCCTGAATCCTCTCAGCCACCCTGCCCATGTATGCTGAGCTGATGGATGTTATGGAACGCGCTGCAGGCAGGTTGCAGCTGCCATGTCGGCGCGTTAGAGGAGAGATCGCTCGTGATAGATTGAACGCTCAATTTCTCCCCAACCATAAAACCATCGGCTCAGGTGAGCCTTCCATTCCTTCCTGATCTTCTTACAGAGATTGAGAGGGCATGGAAAAACACATATTCGACCCGATATTCATCGATATCAGAGATTTAAATTCGCTGATGTCGAGGGGATAGGGGATATGAGTGTCGATGCAACCGATTGACATCTCGCATATGGACGGGCATCAACACTGAGAGCTCGAACTCTGCCATCTAACCTTTCAAAACTACGTTGTGCTTTAATGGCAGGGCATACACGGCAGCAGGTCAGGCTGGTGCTGCTTTGCACACCATGGCGGTGTTTGAGGCATACCAGGCAGATCTGCTGAAGGATCTCGATCAGGGGTAGGTTTGTAACCCCTGATGCGGTGGTCGAACTCAGATCTAGCTCTCCGTGCCACCAAACAAAGCAGCTGCCGTTTGGTGCCATTTGATCGGTTGATCGATGGCGGCTATGGTGGCAGCGGAGAGACATCTGTGGTTGAACTCGGCTGATATAGTGGAGAAATAAAAAAAAAAGGCTTTCTCCACAATTCGCCAGTTTCACCTTTCGTACGGAAATTTGGGGAGGCGAAGGCACGTTCGGCAGTGTTTAACCAGCGTACCGCTGGGATCCGGATCCGCGCCCAGGCAGGCGGGAGGGCCTGGCACGTCACGGTCTGAGGGCTGGAGACAGGGTCAGAGGGCCAGTATCGCTTCTTGTGCGCCCCCTCATAGGAGGAGTAGGTCGCAAAAACGGCAGGACTCCCAGAACAAGGAAAGATATTCGACGGCCTGCCTTGGCTTGATCAATGAGAGCGCCACTTTCAGGCATGCAAGGGCAGTAGACACCACGGTCATATGAGAACTGTGTGGTGAGTCTTCGTTCTACACACCAAAGGTGAGATGATTTTGTCTGTTTGTGAGAATAGCACTAAAAATGTATTTCTGTACTCAGACCTTCGTTCCCTGTATAGAGGACGGGTTTATGTCACTGTAAGTAAGGTATGGAGAAGTTTGGGCCCAGAAGTTTCCCCTGTTAGGTGGCAGAATAAAGAACCAGTTTTGGGCTTTGTATGTGAGTATGTGTTGGCTTTCCCCTTTGAGGATTCACGGGGCGAGCCACCGCTCATTTTTGGATGTGTTATGTAAACTTAGGCTTCCTCTCATGACAAGAGTAATCTGAGGCCACCACTCATTTCCACTGGAATGTTAGCAGAGTACTAAGCGTCCTTCTAGGAGAATGGAGTGCTTGCTGCCACTTGGTTTTGTTTTACTGTGTTGTCTTTGGTTCCCTTAGCCACCTCAGGGTAGAGTAGTTTGTCTCTTCTAGAGTGTGTTAACAAAAGACTGACGCTGGAGCTTCAGATGGGTTTATGTTGGTTTAGCTGGCCTAGGCTATTAGGGATGATGGAGGTGCTTTGCTGAGGCACTGTCACCTCTGGCCGTTCACAATGTGAATTTGGGTTTATCTAAACCGCTCACTGCTCTGATATATGCCTACTATATTTATATATGATCTTCAGTAAGTTAGAGTGTGAATGACATGTGATGTGAATGACATGTGACGAATGACAGCGCATTTCATTTGTATCGCAATATCCTGCGGAGTCACTTCATGTGGGCAGGGTTGGGCTACATATATTTCCACCACAAATCCTTTAAATATAAAGGTATTCAATGCAAAAAAGAATGAAAAATACTCTTATTTGTATGACCATATATGTGTCTACCTTTCGTAGCCTATAAGGCCGTGGATTCAGCGAACATATTATTTTGCATGCACCCCACTCCAAGTACCGTCTTTATTTAAAAAATGTATTGTTTATTAAACGCAAAGTTTTTCATTTCAAAAGCATTTCTAAATTCAGTTCATATTTCCAACAAACAAAAATCCAAGCCAAAATAACGAAGTGGTAAAGAAAACTGTGAGTTACCACCATGCAAATTCAAACATTTCGCCATTCTCCCTCCCCAACCCAAAAACTCAACCCGAAATCTCTCAATTTCTCATTAATGCGATTATCTAATCAACCAATCACATGGCAGTTGCTTCAATTCTATCTCAATCTCTATCTCTCAATTTCTTATTAATGCGATTATCTAATCAGCCAATCACATGGCAGTTGCTTCAATGCATTTAGGGGTGTGGTCCTGGTCAAGACAATCTCCTGAACTCCAAACTGAATGTCAGAATGGGAAAGAAAGGTGATTTAAGCAATTTTGAGCGTGGCATGGTTGTTGGTGACAGACGGGCCGGTCTGAGTATTTCACAATCTGCTCAGTTACTGTGATTTTCACGCACAACCATTTCTAGGGTTTACAAAGAATGGTGTGAAAAGGGAAAAACATCCAGTATGCGGCAGTCCTGTGGACGAAAATGCCTTGTTGATGCTAGAGCTCAGAGGAGAATCGGCCGACTGATTCAAGCTGATAGAAGAGCAACTTTGACTGAAATAACCACTCGTTACAACCGAGGTATGCAGGAAAGCATTTGTGAAGCCACAACATGCACAAACTTTAGGCAGATGGGCTACAACAGCATAAGACCCCACCGGGTACCACTCATCTCCACTACAAATAGGAAAAAGAGGCTACAATTTGCACAAGCTCACCAAAATTGGACAGTTGAAAACTGGAAAAATGTTGCCTGGTCTGATGAGTCTCGATTTCTGTTGAGACATTCAGATGGTAGAGTCAGAATTTGGCGTAAACAGAATGAGAACATGGATCCATCATGCCTTGTTACCACTGTGCAGGCTGGTGGTGGTGATGTAATGGTGTGGGGGATGTTTTCTTGGCACACTTTAGGCCCCTTAGTACCAATTGGGCATCGTTTAAATGCCACGGCCTTCCTGAGCATTGTTTCTGACCATGTCCATCCCTTTATGACCACCATGTACCCATCCTCTGATGGCTACCTCCAGCAGGATAATGCACCATGTCACAAAGCTTGAATCATTTCAAATTGTTTTCTTGAACATGACAATGAGTTCACTGTACTAAAATGGCCCCTACAGTCACCAGATCTCAACCAAATAGAGCATCTTTGGGATGTGGTGGAACGGGAGCTTCGTGCCCTGGATGTGCATCCCACAAATCTCCATCAACTGCAAGATGCTATCCTATCAATATGGGCCAACATTTCTAAAGAATGCTTTCAGCACCTTGTTGAATCAATGCCACGTAGAATTAAGGCAGTTCTGAAGGCGAAAGGGGGTCAAACACAGTATTAGTATGGTGTTCCTAATAATCCTTTAGATGAGTGTAATTAATAGTTTAGCATCCAAGTGCGAATATAGAAACATTTGGATTTGTGCAGAATGAGAGAGCAACTCTGGTTTCGCTTTAAAGGCTGGCCTAAATTCGTTTAAAATAAAATATTGTTTGAAGGGAGAAAAGAATGAAATAACATCTAGTTATTACGACATAATTGAGTGAAAAAAAAATAAATGTGACAAAATATTGTTCCTTAAAACATTATGATTACTCACTTTAGATACATTTTATTTGAACCTATTATTATTGCCTTGGTTATTTGTATTTAAGTCATAATAAAGGCTATTGTTCACTTAGATCTATCTTTATTACCCCAAAAATACAAATAAACAAAGTCTTCAGTACGTGAAACAAACTAATCGTTACAGCCCTAGACAAAACGTTTAAATATGCACCTGCATTGTTTTGCATTTTGTGATTAGACCACGTATTGTCTGATATTGTGTACTAGTGTATCACCCATTGTATGGTCAACTGTGTAAAGTACAATTCTTACCATCATCAAAAGTAAAAAGCTAAGAATGACACATAACAGAATATTATGTTTATAGATTGTAATTACTGAATTTATGGGTTTCATCTTTTAAGTTGTTGTTAATAATTAAAAATAAAATAAAATTGAAACTCTGATGGTGTATAATTTGCACATAGCCCTTAATCGGAAAGTGAGTGATTTAAAAAAAAATAATAATAATTATTATGCGTGTAAACAGTACATAGATGATATTAACGATTTACAACTTTGTATACAATGCACAATATGTATATTCAAGAATATATTCAATGTAATCAGAACACATAGGAAAGTAAAAGAAAAAAAAGTGTACAATGTTTAATAAAAATAACAAAGGAGGGATAAGAAAAGCTAGAAAAAACAAGGGTAAGATATTACTTTATTGTGGTGCTCTCAACTACATTGGTGTCATGCGTATGTTTTCTCAACGACGTTGGTGTCATCATCATCAAAGCTTTTATTCAGGACACACATGGTCCAAAAAACACATACATGAAATATACCAATACAAACACAAAAACAAACAAACAATACATATCACATATTTGCATATAAACTAAAACGCCAGTGGTTCCACAATCTGGAGAAAAATCTGACTGAACTTAGTGTTGGGTTCGTCAGTGTTAAAATTATACTGTTTGCAGAGTCAGTTAGCCTACACATACATCTGTACATGATATTCCGCAACACTGCAGAGCAGGTGGGTACACCAGCACTAACAAACATCTGACTCGCACTGCTCCAACGTGGCACCTTAAGCAGCAGCCGCATTCCATCATTATATGCTACATTCAGTTTCTGCATGCTGCTCTTTTTGTAACAGCGCCACAAATGGGCAGTATACATAGGGGTACAAAATGTTCTAAAAAGTGTAGTCTTCACAGATCCTGAGCACATACTAAATTTGCGGATCAACATATTAGCTTGTGCATACAACATACGACACTGTCTAAAAATGTCCCTATCATCAGACAGGTCATCAGTTATGTAATGTCCTAAGTACTTAGCCTCATCACATACTTTAAGAACACTACCAGACAGGGAGAATTCAGGAAATAACAAGTTCCTGTCCTCCCTGCTCCTGATAATCATAATGTTACTCTTTTTTGCATTATATTTAATGTCAAAGTCTGTACCATATTTAGAGCAGATCTTCAATAACTGTTGAAGACCAGCACTATATGGACTAAAAATGACCAAATCATCTGCGTACATCAAATGGTTGATAATCATATTACCAACCATACACCCAGTTCCACATTCGTTTAGCAACTTTGATAGATCATCCATATAAACATTAAAAAGAAAGGGAGACAAAATACTTCCTTGTCTAACTCCGTTACATACATTGAATGGTGCAGACACAAAGTTACCCCATTTTACATACATTGACTGATGAGCATACCAGAAAGCCAGAATTCTTACCAGAAATTTGGGAACTCCTCTGTTGTGTAACTTATAAAATAATTTCTCATGATTTACACGATCAAAGGCTTTAGAAGCATCAATAAAACACATGAAAATTGTGGAGTTACGCCTGTTATATAATTCTAAAATCTCCTTTAGAGCAAAAATACACATATCTGTGCCATGTTTCGGTTTAAAACCAAACTGGTTGTCAAAGGTCAGGACAAACTGTTCCAATTTATTCAGTAATGTCCTCTCAATGACCTTGGACAAAACACTGGCCAGTGCTATAGGCCTGTAATTGTCCATACTATTTATTTTGCCTGCTTTGTCTTTAATAATAGGCACTAAAATAACGGATAAGATAGAATCAGGCAAAATACCATGAACTAAAAACCCAGTAAAACAAATAGCAAGCATAGGACAGAGTTTTCTACTTGCAAGTTTTAAATGTTCAGCAGATATCTTATCCATACCATGTGCTTTATTATCTTTTAACCTCATAACTGCATCATAAACTTCTTTTGGAGAGACAGTCACATCTTCATTTTTGTCAATGTTGCCCACTACAAAGGAGTTACTTTTAACACAGTTGAACAGCTCATAGTAATGTTTTTGCCACAACTGAGTAATTTCCTCTGGATTGGTTACACCATCAATATTCGTTGGCAAGGATGTTTTACAATTATTCATTCTTTTGATTTCTTTCCAGAAATCAGTTGGAGTATTATTTTGCAGTTTCCTAGCAAGTGAGTCCGATCTCATTGTGTTTTCGTTCCTCTTAATAAAACGCAAGGCGTATTTAAAATTTGCATTTGCCCGTTTCTTACATTCAAATAAGGGGCCATATTTGTGTCTGCCTGACTCAACCCAAGCTTTGAAAGCCCTTCTAGCCTCAGCATGAAGCTCTTCAACATATTCATTCCACCCTGGCTTGGCTTTAAACCTCTTGGTATTGTACAGAGGCCGGCTTGAGGCAAGAAGGGAATCAACAATATTATCATACAAGGAGCACAACTCAATACCATGTTGCAGGTTCTTACAGTTAATATCACCGCAAGCAGCTGCATCTATTGGTAAGTCGATATTACTCAGCAATTTGTCAGTCTGAACACAGTATACATTAAGATCCTCCGCAGTCAATTTTGACCAGTCTAATTTCCCTACACACATATCGTTGTTCACAGACAGTAGAGTAGGTAAATTGCCCAAATTTATTGATAAAGAAAAAGGCACATGGTCGGTAGTGGCAAATTCATAATTAATCCTCATAGACTCTAAGGAATCATGTGCATCGGCTGTGCAAATGCAGTGGTCTAACCATGAAGTTGTGTGCCATGCCTCACTGATGTAAGTATAGCTATTATCAGGTAACTGCAATTTACTGGAGAGAATCAAACCATTATCAGAGCAGAACTGTAGTAAATGATTGCCAAATACAGAGCCACCATCAGAAACATCTGCATTCATGTCACCCACAATAAAAAAGCATGTAGAGGCATTATCCTGAATAAAAGACATAACACAAGCCAACCTGTTGAGATATTCATCTTCATTTTTGGAACACTCATAGGGTGTATAGATGTTCAGAATGATGAACTTTTTTCCACCACAACTGAACTCAATTCCTATAGCCCAGTCAACATCCAATCTGACCACGTTAACTAGCTGATCAAACTTTTTGTGCCATAAAATGGCAACACCACCAGATATTCTGCCACGAACTATTTCAGTGCTCATGTCAGTGGTAGATTCACCTGCCCCGTAGAAATCTTTATGAAGAGTGTTCAATCTTTCCAAATCCTGCTTAGGTAGAAAAGTCTCTTGAACACACAGTACATCACAGGTCTCCAATAGTTTATCCACCACAAAGCGACGTGATTTGTCTGCTTCACTATGACCAACGCGCAATCCCCGAGCATTATATGATGCAATATTAATATTCATTTATTTAAATTTAACCGGGTACCCGCATGATTGCTGCTTTCATGTAGGGCTACAGATGTAATGTTAGACACTGAGCGCTGCTGCTGCAAATCAGCCCTCTCTCCTAATCCGTGGGCCGCGCTGTCACCGTTAGGTTTAGGTCTGCGGGCCTCAAAAAAACGGCGGACATAAATCCCCGCCGGCCAAAGTTGTGGGTCGTACATGTTTGCTACTTCGTTACATTCAGCAGTGACGTGAAACGAACTGAATCTGTTGCGGGTTGAATCAATCTTCCGACATATAACAGATTTGCCCAATTTTTCAGTCAGATAAGAGCATAGAGTGTCAGCGTCAAGACTAGGAGAAAATCTAGTAGCGAACACACTCACCAGCTTGGTTTTGACCACTGGAATGTTGTTCTCCGTGCCGGTACCAATTATTCCCATTCTCCTCCGCTGCCCCCTTTTCAGTCGAGCCTGCACTGCACCATTATCTGGCTGTACTGCTGCATTTGGAGGTTTATGGGACTTGCGTACCCCTTTCCCCACAACAGTACTCCACGCTGGGGACTGTGGTAGAGGGCTCGGAGCCTTTCCCTGGGACTGGCCAGCAGACGCCTCCGAATCCGGCAACTGTCTCTCCCCAGACGCTGACGCAGCACCAGCCTCATGTGCCCAGCCAGGGGATCCGCGGGACTTCTCAATAGCCGTCACACGGCGATCCATAACCGCCGTAGCCGCCCCCAAGTTTTCATTCACGCTCGCCTGAGCTTCCAGGGCCTCTCTCAGACTAAAAACTTCCCGGCTCAGCTGTTCCACTCTGCTTAGTAGCGCCGAGGCGTCCATGTTACCAAATCCGACAGGTGGAAGTTCATCCAGGTAGTGCGAAACAAACCTCGGAATGTTTTCGCCGCACTCATTAAGCACCCTCAGACAATCCTTGATGTTATTAGTGTCCTTTTGAGGGCCTTTATGTTTGATGCAGCGTATCGTAGTTGTGCACATTTCAAATAACAGTCGCTTGGACTCCTCAATCCACTCAGACGAAAAAT
The DNA here is from genome assembly GCF_949357685.1 of Gobio gobio. Taxonomy (NCBI): domain Eukaryota; kingdom Metazoa; phylum Chordata; class Actinopteri; order Cypriniformes; family Gobionidae; genus Gobio; species Gobio gobio. Next base: position 43,250,138 of record NC_137097.1, read on the forward strand.
TGTTTGAGGTTAACAAAACAATTTCGTCTTGGGACAATGTTCTCATTTTGATGGCAATAAAGTTCAAAAACTCATCCTCCACTATTACTTTCCCATCAGCAGCTTTGTAAATCGAATTCTCAGATTTTGTTCTAGGGCAAACAGCACCTCTCCCACGTACCGCCGCACCCGACGCCATATCACGCCGTGTCACGCGTCTGACGACCTCTTCTCTCACGTAAAAGTATATGACTGTCTACTTCGGTAGGTTATCAGTGGCACAACACACTAGCCATAAGCCTATTTTCAGGCGCTGCGTAATATCATTGCACCTGCTGCTTCCATAGTACCAGGTCCAAACCAGAAAGTATTCTACATATTTTTGTATGTTATCATTCCAAAAAATTCTGTGAAGATTAATCTATGCATTTTATACAGTCTGGTTCTAATTGGGAATTAACTTCTAAAGATGTTATCTTATATTTTGAATCACAAAAGCTGTCAATTTCATGATGAATCTAATGATCTGATTTGGTAAATTTAATAAAAGTTAATGGAATAATTCTAAACCCTGTTTAAAGGTCTGTATGACTGATTTTCATTTGTATAATGAGTCTCTGCAATGTATTTAAAACAAAAAATGTAAAGATACACTTTTATTCGCAAAAGAGTTGAAGTTAATTGACAATTGAAGTATATGCTGTCTTTCTTCTTATTTATTTATTTATTTATTTATTGTATTTATTTATTTTCTTTATACAATGTAAACCCTTTTATTTAAATGTGTTATCTTTTTGGATATCTTGTTAAAAGTGTAAATGTTGTATGTTATGTTTTTAAGTTCTAATAAATAAAATAAAAATAGTAGGCAGCAAAGTTCCATGAACCCGTAGGCTAATGCTTGCGTAGGCTACATGCCGTCGCTGCTTTCAGACTTTTGGGGGGGTTTGCGCGGGGGATGATGATAGTTTCAAAACTATTTAAAACCTATTTTTCGTTCTCTGGCCACCAGGTGCTGTTGCCGTAGGGATGAGGTCCAAAATGAAAAACTTACTTTAGCTTTTCATCTCAAACTAAATTAATTTCCTATTATCACTGTAAAGCTGCTTTGAAGCAATATGTGTTTTAAAAAAAGCGCAATAAAAGTGTTTTTTAAAAAAGAAGGAAAAACAAAGAGAATGTTCTATATTGGTTTTAATAAGTCTTCATTTTGTACTTTGTGTCCAGTGCTCAAATTTGTCTATGCCTATAAAAATTAAAATTTCATGGAGAATAATATGTTTGGTCTGTGTTGTAAAATGGGATTAAAGTAGTAATGTATAATAATATAATAAATAATAATAAACATATATGCAATCTAAAAAAGGTTCAAAATGGAAGCCATGCGGTTTAAATCCAGGAACCTCAAAAGGTAAATATCATGCCAAAAATTACCTAACACTGAGTGTCTGGAAGACTAGCAGCATTACGTTAGGGTTATAGACCTGTGTAGGGCAAATTGTATGAAAGACCAATTGGCAAATGGCCCACCCTCCACAGAAAGCAAAATATATCTAAACTCTTAGAACCTTTATCAAAGTGGAACCCATGCGGTTCATTAATGCACCTTTAAGTGAAGGTTCCAATTAGAACCTTTTCCAAAAGGTTCCCCACAGTTGCAATTTCCAGGAACCTCAAAAGGTTCATTTTTTTAACCTTTTCCTCTTAGAGTGTGCCTTTTGGTTTACTTCTGTAGGAATGAGACCTTTGTTCCAGTCGCACTGAGACACTTCAATTGATACCAAGCATGTTAAATGCTTTGTTTTTATTCGGAGATTTGCCATCTCTCCCCGTTCTTCCAGTCTTACAAGCTTCTTCTTTTGTGTTTTGTACAAGAAAAAGTCACAGGTTTGGAATGACATGAGGGTGAGTAAATGATGATAGCATTTAATATCAATAAATGTACTTCGACGCTCTAGCTCAAAATTAGTGCTTTACAGATGTGCATTTCTATGACAAACGTCCCTGTGCCCTTTTATTTATTCATTTATTTATTCTCTAACCCTAGAAAAAAAATAATTCACAGGGGAACTCACAAGGGCTGAATTTGTCCAGGGCCGAATATTAGCCCAGTCCAGCCCTGCTTTGACCTGTCAATCGAGACGACAAACCAAATAAAAATGATTAAAAATGAATTACCAATACAGCCCACGCCCGCTCTATATTATGGAACAACCTGTCACTCGCATCCCATCACAGCAATAGCCTATAGCACCAACAATCACAATCCAATCAATTCCCCTTGGACAAAATCAAGTTCCGCCCTACATCCCCCGGGATAAACTTTTAAAGAACGTAGGCATATACAGACATTAATATTTTCATATTCAATTGCCCATTATTCTAATTGAAGAAATGTCATAATAGCCAAGCACGCACATCACCGGCAAAAATATGCTCAAGATTGGCTGCTCGACTAAAGAAATAATAAATAAATAAAAAACTGTTTAGCCTACAATTTACCATTAGCCATTAGCCTACAATTTATTTGGCATATATTTGGACGCTTTGGTGTGCCGTCTTTTTTTAGATTTTTTTAGATGCGTCATAATAGCAACACTAGCCTATACATTCGAATTGAATGACGAAACTCGCTCGCAAGACGAAACTGTGTTTACGTTATATAACTGAAATATAAGCACACTTTTTTTATTTTTTGCGAATTAGACGTTTTCTTACCTTTAGGCTACTCGTCTGAGTTTATGCGTTGGCTATTTGCCTTTTTTGAACAATTGTTTGTATCAAACGTAGCCTAATAAAAATACAATTGTTAACAACCTCAAAACAGGGGTTTAGATTCAACTCTATGGCAAAAGGAAGCACCAAATAAATTAACATTCACTGTCACAACCTGTTTGTGCCTCTTGCAGACGCTTCAGGATCATCCTGCCATGCACAATCAAATAAAAAAATAATTTCTATATACAATCAGGCTACTGAACAATACCTAACTACACTAAATAATTTTATTATGGACATTTTTCAGCCTCATCATTCTATAACAACTTGACTTAATAATAGGCCTATATTTGTGACTTTGACAAATAATGTAATGGGGCTAGTTATTGAAGATATATGCATAGACAATACTGCACTGATAAATTATTTAGAAATGAAACCCACCTTACATCCACACGGAAACTGAATACCTCTGGACGCTGTATCTGAAAGCAACTCGGATGTAGCCTATGCACTGTGAACAGGTGGAAATGACAGTGATTCTCTAAACTCAGCCAACAAGTGGATAGGCTACTATGAATGCCGTGAGCCATCCCATTTTCTTTAGCTATATATGTTTTGCCTCAAGCGGCGGAGGCAGGAGATTTTCATAAGGGTGGCCAGCAGGAGTCATGGCACATAAATGTTCATTGTTTCAACATAAAAATACTGGATTGTTTAGCAAACAACACACTGCTCCTCCAGCCATAGCCTAGGTCTATTTAAAAGAAGCTCAGTAAGTTCTCGATTAGACTGCAAGGTCTTTTATAAACTTGCAAATGAAAATGTTTAACATTCTACTTCTTGTCACAAAACTAAACTCAGTACGAAGGATAAATGTGCTCTCTTTTTAATCCTCATGTCCAAGAATGTGAATGACAAGGGCAGCTCATACCCACCATAATGTAAAATTAATAATTTTATGCACATTTAAATGTGATTAATTTCCATTTTTACTTTTCCAACTAACACATTTGCAGATATTTTCGAGTAGCCTACAAATGCAGTGCTCGCATTTAAGCATTAAATTAAAATTAGCCTACTGTGTCTTATATTGTTAATTCATGAGAGCATATTTAATTCTTAAATATAATGCCTATAACACACGTGCATTCAAAATGTTTAATCATCTCCACATTTAATCATGTTGTAGCTACTATTTCATCTCGAATATCTACTAGGCCTACTGTACATCTAGCCAACTGAAGCTCCCTTGGCACCTGTGCCTTTTCCGCGCTCGTGTGCGCGCCTGAAAAATCTCCCGCACGTTGCAAATGTTTTTCCCATCGTCTCTGGGCGTCAAACTTAGCAAAAATGTTGTTTTAGACGACTAAAAAAACAGAATCTAATTATTGAAATAACTGGCAGCCACAGCAGAAATGCAGGTTCGGAAAGTGTAACACAATAACACCAACTCCCGAGCGTGTTGTGAAGTGATTCAGATTCTTACCTTTTGTTTCACACTGAAATTACAAAACATGAACAATAGACCAGGCAGGTAGCCTACAGTTGGTACAGGGGTAGGGGAGAGCGGGGCACAACCTAACACTTTTTGACTTTCTCAGTTTGTGCAAATCCACTTGGGGTTCAGAGTATTTATTTTTCCCCCACATTCATTGCACACATGTCTACTACAATTGTGTGGTTTTGTTTCATTAATACAGACAGTGTATACTTTTTCTTGATTTACCCCGAAAGAATGGAAGTGAATTGTGACAACATGCCCCGTATGGGGTAGCCTACATTGTAACATGCGAGGGGCACACTGTAACATGACCAAATGACAGCTTAAAATGTTACCTGATACAATCCAAAAATATGCCATATACAATCCAAACTAAAATATTTTGTCAACAAAATACAATTATTAACTTTTTAAAATAAAATAATGGCATTTTTTTAATCATTAAAACACTGATTTTTGAGTTTGACAACAAACAGCATAGTTAAAAACAAAAATAATTAATAATTTCTGAACATTAACTCTGTCATTATTCACCCTTTTCTCATGGTTCCTCAAAATAATTCATAAAAGTATAGAATATAATAGCATATTTCTAATAGGGGCTCATTGTAACGCAGTGTTACAACATGCCCCATCTGCACATCTGGGATTTAAATCGCGGCTCGTAGCATTAAAGAACGATCTCAACTGTTAAATAACATTAAAATAATATCAGATATGTCTTATTTTAAAACAGAAATTAAAAAACAGAAATTAAAATTAAACTAGAATTAAAAATAAAATTAAGTAAGAAATTTACTTTTGCTATGGTTAAATAAATGTTCAGTAGGCCTAATATCTTCCAGAGATTTTTTTATTTTTTGCGCAATTTTTTCTCTAAATAGCCTAATGTTGATATGGCAACTAGCCTAAATACACTAAGTTTCTTCATTCTGGCATGTGTGGAAAGGGTTCAAACATGCGCGTTACAACTAACCCCGGGTGTGCCCCGCGCTCCCCTACATTTGAAACACCTCAAATAACTTGCGTGCGCAACAAGTCTGAGCTGTGATATTTGGTTTGCACATGCGTATTAGCCAGTGGTGGTGGTAAGTAATGAAGTAAAAATACTTTGTTACTTTACTTAAGTATTTTTTTCGGGGATCTGTACTTTACTTGAGTATGTTTTATTTGCATCTCACTCTTACTCCACTACAATATTAAAGACAAAGTTTACTTTTTACTCCAATACATTTCCCCATGCCCACTCCATTTATTCCACTTGCTTTCCAAACGAACAAAAAACGTGGGTGCAGGAGAGAATCAAGCTATAAGCTGTTCTCCCTGCATGCTGTCGATCGGTCATGGATGATCTAGCTGACTAGGTTTGCCACACTTACGTGAGCTCAGTGTTTCCCAAACTATTTTCTTTCACACTATGAAAGCATCGGTAATACTTTACAATACGTGTGCACTAATATGCATTAATTCATGCTTAACTAATGCACAGATAATCAAGAGTTAATGTATGATGAAGAACTAAATCATTTATTAATGATTACTGCATCAGCAACTAATGAACATTATATATTAATAGGTTAAGTAACACATGAATTTCTATTAATTAAATGACAATGTATTAATTCCCTAATAACATATTATATTAACTAATAAATGTAAATGAATCTGTTAATTATCACAATGGGTCAAAGCTATGCATTTCAACTTCCAGTTGTCTGCTTTAATTAATCATTAGATAACGATTAGCAAAGTTTTCATTATGTCTAATTGTTAACTAATTGTTAAGTAATATGTTATTGTGGTTATGGCTTTTTAATTCATTTTAAATGAGTTAATAGTAGGCTATCTTGCACATCTTCTGTTTGATGCAGCTAATGTTATGGAGCATGTCTATTTAAGTTCAACCTGTGTTAAGGTACTTCATTGTCTCATGATTGCAAATCTAACAAATTCTTAATTGCAGTATCTAATCTTATCATTTATTCAATCAAAGGATTGCATATCACTTCCAAAACAATTAATCTGCTTAATTATTGATATTTACAGTTAATTTGAATATTTTCTGATGACTTTCTACTTTTCCTGGAGTCATTTTTTATTTAGGTAGGCTATAGCCTATATACTTTTACTCGAGTAGCCTATAACTTTTGAGTACTTTTACCACCCCTGGTATTAGCGCCCTCTTCGATCGTGGGAAGTTTGAAGTACATTCGCTTCTCCAGTCCGAGGATATTGGCGAAAGTTTTATTTTTTTCTAAGGTAAGTTTTTCATTTCACCACGTCCCTTCCACATTGAATAGCTTCTCATCCTTACATGACTGTTTAAATTTACCTTACATTTTCGTAAACCCTAATCTGTGCACTAAAAACTGACGCAGCCTATTGCATGACTTTGTGTCATGCAAGGTCATTGTAAAATCTAGAGAAATGTTCGTGGTGTCTGGTCAGCTGGGTAGGCTACAGTTGAGACACGTCATTATGTTTTATTTATAACTTATTTTTTAATTATGTTTATTAGGTTATTGTTTGCATTTGATCCGTTTTATTGTTGCTGTTTGCAATTGTTCAATTTTTTTTACGGTTAGGCTACTCAACTTTTCAATTGTTACTATTAAAATGATGAACTAAATATTGTGTCGCTGTTTGCCATTACTGTAGCCTACAATGTTTTACAAATTAACTACTTTTAACTAAACATTTTTAATAGGCTATTTTACATTTGAAATTAATTGGTTAGCTTGTAGCATTATGGATGGGTGCCGACAGCGACTTGGAATTAAATTAATAACTTGGGAATAATGACAGTGAGAACTGTTAATAACCATTGAATTAAAAAATAATACACGGTGAAGAATTGAATATTTGGCCCAATCATACCTGACCAATCAGAGGCAACGTATGGGCCAAAGCCTATAGTTAGAACAAAAAAGCTTATTTTGTTTATGAGATCATTGTGGTAAATATGACATAGGCTATCGCCTACTTATGGATGTAAATAATTATAAATATTTTAGTAGACAAGTAAAGGAAATGTCCTAGTTTTGGTGTGGTAACGGAAAAAGCTAAAAGTGTAGCCTACTAACTGTACCCGGCCATGAGATGCCGTTACTCACGCACACACGGAAACTTATAACAACGAATGCGCATGCGCCTACCGCCTATAACCTCCCGATTAACTTTTAACACTTTATTTTTCTTCATTCATGTCTAAGTGACACAAACTTCACAATATCGACGAACAACCCCAGTTTTCCTCTGTTTTCTGTATTCATCTTGCAGACAGAGAGTAGCCTATTAATATCAAAAACACACCTTCATGCATATCACGGATAGATCTGATTAACACTGAGCGATTAACCGCTGTAACAGCCTATTTAATTTATTCCTTATTCCTTCACCTCATACAGCAGTTTGTGCATCTATTTGCAATTATCTCTTACCTGAAATTACAAAACATGAACAGTATGATGCCGTTGCTCGCTCACACGGTAACTTAATACAACGAATGCGCCTATACGACCCTGATGCCGAGTTCAGACTACACGACTGAACTCGTCGGATCACTGCTCTTTTCACACTTCATGACTATCTGGGGTAGCATTCAGTCACTGCTGTGTTCACACTGCACGATGAATCCGGTGCGCAAACTACGTTTCACAACCAAACACACACGAGAGGTGACAAGGCATCAGACCCTTTTCGCATGACACTGGAATTGTTATCGAAAATGACAGACTGCAGAAAGTTTGCGTCTGTGAGCTGATTTGCTGTGAAAATGAGAAAAAGAAAAACCTATAGGATTGTCGGAAGGGGAGAAATCGGCCCAAAATCCCTCTGATTATTCTTTTGTTTGTACCCAGCATTACATGATAGATAGATAGATAGATAGATAGATAGATAGATAGATAGATAGATAGATAGATAGATAGATAGATAGATAGATAGATAGATAGATAGATAGATAGATAGATAGATAGATAGATAGATAGATAGATAGATAGATAGATAGATAGATAGATAGATAGATAGATAGATAGATAGATACTGTATATCTAATAACTTTGAATAACTGCTGTTCAACAAGTTATCTCATTTGTCCATGAACATATAGAGATGAGAGAAACTCATGACCATTTCTCACACATTTTCCATCTGTTTTGTTTCAGATCAGCCATAGTTTACTAGTTTGGAGGCCAGGCAAGCCCAACTGGGATATATTTTGTTAATGCTTTTTGTTGCCATATTGTCATGATCATGAATTCAGTTCTCTGTTGTTGTTTTTTTGTTGTTTTTTTGTAATTGATAGTGACAGTCAATAAAAAAATATACTGATATACATGGACTCAAATCTCTTATTTGGAATTTATTAAATTCTATAGCATTCATGTACAATATTAAAGGGGCTATATGCAACTTTTTCCCCAAAATAAACGTAACAATAGCCTTTTTATTTTACCATTTATGACTCAAACATCTCCTGATGAGCATACTGACACCTTGTCCGCTCACAGTGGGTGCACCTATAAGCCTGTATCCTATTTTTCGGCGGGTCGTTTTTTCCCGCGCTGTCTGCGGATGTGACGTCACCACCGCTGCGAGAGCGAGCAGAATATAAGAGCAGTTCTGTTTTTTGGCCACAGGTGTCAGTCGCGAGTTTAAATTTCAGAAAAACGCATATAGCCCCTTTAAAATAATATAAAATAAATTACAGTAAAATTATTATACTGTAAAAATAAGTTGCAGTAAGGGTATTTTACTGTAAAATGAAATTGCAGTAAGGGCATCATACTGTAAAGCACATTTACAGGTAAGCTACTGTAAAGGGGCAGTTACAGTAACTTACTGGCAATAGTTCTGCCAGGAAGTTACTGCAAAAATACAATAAAATGTCTAACAGTGTATACTCATCCTCTTTATTCATCTTTCTTGAGTAGATCACAAAAGAAGATTTGGTAAAATGCTCAAGCTTAACCAGGAAGCCAGGGTTAGCAAGGTTGAGATCTGGCATTACTATGAAAAACCCTTTTAGGAACCTTTTTTATAAAAAATAAAAAAATAAAAAAACAACAACAAGTGTATGGGGTCCAGGGGCAGATGACTTGTGTTCAAGAAAGGATGTCTAAAGGGTTTGGGATGACACTTGATTTGTTTCTTTAAGCTACTCAACCAATACTCCAAGAAAAGGTGAAGATGTGAAGCTCTGCTTGATGCAGTGACCTCACAGGGCATAAGATGAGTATTGTTTTATAAACCTTGTGGTTGCTGAAGGGTTGCGTTGTGAGAGCAGAAGGAGTCAGGAAGGTGCTTGGCGTAATCCACCAGCTCATAAGACTCACGGATGTCTGAAAGGCCAAGCCAGAACACAATCCAGTGACCATTTACAAAACTGCCATCACAGTGCTTGAAATACCTGAGGATTTGAAAGCAGAATGAGAGATGAATGATGGATGATGGATGGGCGAAGACTGGGAATCACAACAATGCAATGTGGATGATGGGACACACCAAGGATTGATGCGGTTAGTGGCCCGGGATCTCCAGAAGAGCTTGCCCAAGTCCTGACGAATACATTCCCACAAGATCTGGCCAGTTCCTTGCCCTTGTTTACTGCTGCTGACCACAAATTTGTCCAGGTACGGAGTGCCGCTGTTCACAGGCTCTGTGGTTATTATAGCAGCCGCACTGTACCTGCAATAAAATGCATGCAAGCACAGATTCAGTACGCTCATATTCTAGAAGCATAAAACCATAAGCGTGATTTACCACAAAGGTTTATTTAAAAATAGCACAACTGTGTCATGTAAAGACGTGAGAGGCATAAGATGTGTCAGTGAGTGAGCTTAAGTCTTTCCCAGCCATTGACGGCATTTTCAGGCAATCCATGTTTTCACTTTTAAACGGTAGGGGGCACTATTACGGATCAAATGCTATATTCCTCATCTTAGCCTAACATATCATTGTATTCCTCTATCTGTAAAAATTCTGTTTATAGTAATAGCCATCTGTATATTATATTATATTCATAGTACATATTCACCTGTAAATTCTGTTTATAGTAATAGCCATCTGTAAATGTATTCACTGTACATATTCACCTGTAAATTCTGTTTATAGTAATAGCCATCTGTATATGTATTCACTGTACATATTCACCTGTAAATTCTGTTTATAGTAATAGCCATCTGTATATGTATTCACTGTACATATTCACCTGTAAATTCTGTTTATAGTAATAGCCATCTGTATATGTATTCACTGTACATATTCACCTGTAAATTCAGTTCTGTTTATAGTTTATAGTAATAACCATCTCTCTATTTATACATATTTATATATATTCAGTACATATCCATGTCCTGCACTTATGCAACCGTATCCTGCACTTGCTGCTATTGCACTTCTGGTTAGACCTAAACTGTATTTCGTTGCCTTGTACCTGTACTTGTGTAATGACAATAAAGTTGAATCTAATCTAATCTAATCTAATCTTCTGAAATAGTACAGAATCTCTGGATCAAAACACAGCCGAAGAAGCAGCAGAAACAAGCAATAGAAGAATTGCTTATGCACATGTAAAATAACACGATCATCAAACATTAAACAGCATATAAATCAAAACTGGCAAATGTTACCAAATGAAATGTTGACACATGAAGAGGTATAGGACTGTGCAGCTTTGGAGGTATTAATGGACGCAATCTAGTCCATCTATGTTTTGATCCTCTTTCTGAATCCGATCTGGTGTTGTGCCAAATTCTGACCCCCACCAGATTAATACCCCCAAGTCCCCAGTGTGTGATTTTTCCCACAAACCACTTCACCAGAAATCCTGCCCTGCAGCTAATTTCATAGATTAACCCTCTGAACCCGACGAACACTCTGGCGCGTTTTTCCTCATGACAGCGTAAAACAACTTAAAATACTCTGTAATTTTTGGCCGCACGGACATGAGAGATATGTCTTTACAAAGCTTTAAGTGTCTACTTTCATTTGTGTACACTCACAATAAAAAATAAATGTTGTGCTTTTTTCACTTTCCTTCAGGATTCAAATAAGTTTCGGAAAGGTTTTTTTGAGTATGGCCCTGTATAACTTCATAAAGGGCAGAATCGCTTGTATGGGCACTTCTCCCGGATGAGCGGGTGCGCACATCAACCAGAGCAAGAACTTCGTTCGGGTTATGGGAGCTGTCTGCTGACGGCTCGTACGCATTCACAGGAACGCGTGTAGAGTAACAGCCAAGTTAATCAAAAAATAATAAAAAATAAAAATAATACGTTTTTTTTCTCGCAAAACCTTATAATACGCCTCCTGAACACTTCCTATATATGCCGTGCATCTCACTGTATCATTACGTGATACTTTTGTATCCTTTTCGTAAAGTTTTAGCCTGGTCGCAAGTCACTGCCATTATATGGAGGAGCGCATGCAGGACGTTTTTCAAAATTTCTCCTTTTGAGATCTGAAAAAGATAGAAGGACATTGGACATAAGAACAACAGCAGGGTGAGTAAAAGATGACAGTTTATTTTCATTTCAGGGTGAACTATCCCTTTAAGAATAAGCTGCAGGGCGAGTTTCTGCTGGACTGGTTGGAGGGGACAATGCCCCAGTGTGGGTAGGTTTAGAATAAGGTGTGTCAGTGGGATTAGGATTAGGCAGTCAGGTAGTGTTCTCAACGAAGAGGGTAACAATTTGGCAAGATTGCTGGCAAAATTCAGCACATCACCTGTTGTAGTGTTTGACAAAAACACGATTTTCTCAGCTTTTTATTCAAAATATTGTCCAAATGTCTTACCCACATTTAAGTGTTGATAAAAAAAGAAAGCATGAAGCTAGAAATTTTATTGTACTATATAACTAATGTTTTTACTACTACCAGGGCTTGACATTGTCTTTTTTGCTCACCAGCCACTGTGGCTAGAGGTTTTCCAAAGTTACTCCTGTCTCCTGCGTTATGTGGGGTTTTCCCTGGGCTGAGATGGATGGTTAGCTTCGCCCTCTCAAACGGCTGTTCTTGGGTGGTTTCATTCAGCACACCTGTTGCTGACTTCCTGTTGGGCCTTTTAAAAAGAGCATGATGAAAAGGCCATGGGAGCTGCAGACTGGACTTGAATTTGTTTGGTTTCCTTTAAATTTGTTTCTTTGTGGTACATCCAACATTACTAAAGCACATTACCCTTTCATGCATTCATTACACTTTACACCACTGACTCCTGACTGTTACATTGTATACTGTTTTTTTTCTGTAAAGTTCTATTTTATTAATTCATTTTGCATTATATTTAGGCTTTTTTGTTATGTCCCTTTTGAGCCACGGGGCATAACACTGCCATATATATTTCACCCTATTAAAAAATTAAAAAAAACCTTGAAAGTTAAACCCTTTTAAAAACATAACTGTGTTTACGTTAATACTCACCAAGACCGGCATTTTGACATTATTTTGTTTGTACTTGACTGTTTAAGTGCAATAAAATGCGAAAAATAACTTATTTAGTACTGAGAGACCGCTTTATGCGCGCGCACACTGGTGGTGTGACCACAAAATGTGCAGGAATTAGTCAAATGATGTGCAATACGTGCAATCCCACACCAAAATTAAAGCCCTGCAACACCAACAATATTCATCTGGAGCAAATTAAACGAGTGAGTGAGGGGAGGTGGGTTTGTGAGACGAGAGCGAGAAAGTGCAGCAGGTGTCATGTGCCTTATTCTGTGGAAAATCTCAGATATTTCAGTATTGATATGTATCGAAAAATCTATATTTTTGACAACAATATATTGCACTTAATTTATTATTTCAAAAAGACTAAGCCTTTTAAAAGACTACAATTGAAAAAAAAATATAGGCCATTATAAAATTCAACTGCCAAAAATTGCTATAGTGACTGCGTTACACGCCACTGCTAGAATCCACCCGCATTTGGCGGGGTGTTAATGTCAACCCCTAACTACTACATGTTAAAAATGGTTAAATATTAAACCTTGCCATGGCTAAATTATAAAAATATGAAGGTTCCTTTTTTTCCATTTCCCAATGATTCAACTTCCCCGTTACATGGAGCAAATTGTGACTCTGGATCACTTTCTTTCATATTTCTTTGGCCATACAGTGTGTTGTAAAATATTTTAATTGAGGCTTGATGTGTAGAAACAACTTGTTCTTACCCTTCAGACAGGTAAATAGAATGCAGTCTTCCCTTGAGAGATCCTATGTAATCCTCTCTCAGGTTCCTCTCAAAAGACTTGTTAATAAGAGCCAAGAGACGGCCAATATCAATGTCATCTAGGCTGCTGTATCTGTGAAGAGTGAAGATCCTCACATGACATACACTGGTAAATGAATGATTCAATTCAATCATATATACTTATATTTGTTCCATTGAACATCAAAAGAGACATTTTGAAGAATATTTTACATGGGTCTTTTTCGTACAACTGCAATTTATTTTGAGTCTTGTTAAATCTTCTTGATTATTACAATAGCTTTGCTTGAGGAAGAACCCGGACATAAATCTGATGTTATTTACTCTTAATCTTTTTCAAGTTTGACAACATTTATATCAGATGACACACAGTGAAGAACATCTTAAATATTTGTCTCTAAAGGACTATTGTCCAGTACTCCTGACTGAGATCCAGCCTGACACCTGTGGTGCTTGTTTAAACTTGATTATTTAATGATAGCCTACAAACAAAACAAAAAACTGATGATTGTGAAATAGGGAAACATTGGTTGTGCACAGCAGGAAACAGCACTCTAAAAGTTTCTATATGTTGGATGGATAGAACATTTGGACATCTTAATGAAACACTAAAATTAAATCGCAAAAAACACATACCTGTGGATGGGATCTCCATTTTTAAACAGGGTGCCTGAGCCTGAAAGACAGATAAAACAATTAATGTTTCACATTGTAGGTTTAAGAAATACAAAAAGTAGAAACTTTGCTCTTTTTTTTCTGGTCTTTTTTTTGTGTGGCACCATTTACCTCCATAGTATACTATTTGGTTACAAACAATCTTCAAAATAGTTCACTCTATTTGGTTACAAATCATTCAATAATCTTTTATTGTGTTCATTAGAACAACGACATTTATACAGACTTGGAACAATTCGAGGGCGAGTAAATGATGACAGCATTTTGATTTTTGGGTGTTATTTTGGAACTATCCCTTTAACAAAGAAAATGCTTATCGGCAGTTTGCTTAATGCCCTCTGACTTTTGTGAAAGAAAAGGAGTGGGTTAAACATTAGGTGTCGTTTGTCATCTGTCATTGGTGTGTGTGTGTGTGTGTGTGTGTTTTCTCTCTTATCTCACCTTTATGGCTGAAGAGCTCTGTGAGAAGTGTGTCAGCTGAAGTGAGTACGGCCGAGCTCTCGACCGACAGCAGGTTGAGCAGCTGTGCAATAGTACTGATGCGCCTTTTCTCCACGTCACGCAGCCATTTTGCAGAACTCAGGCCTGACAAATCTCCCGGCAATGACACTAAACCCAACACCTGAGAAAACAAACCATGAATTTAAAAAGGAACCCTTTAGCCCATGATGTCAAATGTGTATTCATTTGTGCGCATTTATATTTGAGAGAAAGAATAATTAGCCTAAATTAAATCAAAAATATTTAGCATCTACATTTTTACATGTTGTTGTATGAAATTATAGTTGCCTAAATTCTATCATTTCTATATTTTTATGTTAATTTAAAGGGATAGCTCATTTACTCACCCTCAAGTTGTTGTAAACCTGTATGAGTTTCTTTGTTCTGCTGAACACAAAAGAAGATAGAGTGAATAATGTTTGTAACAAAGCAGATAGAGCAACCATTGCCTAGCATAGTAGGGGATCAGCAGAACAAAGAAACTCATACAGGTTTGGAACAACTTGAGGGTGAGTAAATGATGACAGAATTTTCATTTTTGGGTGAACTATCCCTTTAACTAAGAGAAGGCACTAACTGCTGCATACCTTCCAGAAATGTAGAAACTGTTACACTATCACCACCTTGTGTTCACTTTACACTATTGAAGCAACAATCATTTCTTGAATATTTCATATTTCTGAGGTCTCCCGTTAAACCGTTCTTTATTGATAATATGTACTATATATTAATTATATATTGTGAGTTGGCTGCAAAGCAAATCTGTTTACATTGCTATGACAATTTTAATATATATATATATATATATATATATATATATATATATATGTGTGTGTGTGTGTGTGTGTGTGTGTGTGTGTGTGTGTGTGTGTGTGTGTGTGTGTATTGAGATACATAACTGGTTAGTGAATAGGTTTCACATATTATTTTAAATTTTAGAGTATTAGAATGAATGAATAAATAGCATATTATACACCAATTATGCACAACATTATGACCACCTTCCTAATATTGTGTTGGTCCCCCTTTTACTGCCAGAACAGCACCCGTCGAGGCATGGACTCCACTAGACCCCTGAAGGTGTGCTGTGGTATCTGGCACCAAGATTTTAGTAGCAGCAGATCCTTAAGTTGTGAGGTGGGGCCTCCATGGATCTGACTTGTCTGTTCGGTACAACTCACAGATGCTCGACTGGATTGTGATCTGGGGAATTTGGAGGCCAAGTCAACACCTCAAACTCTTTGTTGTGCTCCTCAAACCATTCCTGAACCATTTTTGCTTTGTGGCAGGGCGCATTATCTGCTGAAAGAGCCACAGACACCAGGGAATACCGTTTCCATGAAAGGGTGCACATGGTCTGCAACAATGCTTATGTAGATGGTACATGTCAAAGTAACATCCACATGGACGGAGGACCCAAGGTTTCCTAGCAGAACATTGCCCAAAGCATCACACTGTCTCCGCCGGCTTGCCTTCTTCCCATAGTGCATCCTGGTGCCATGTGTTCCCCTGGTAAGCAACACACACGCACCCGGCCATCCACGTGATGTAAAAGAAAGCATGGGACACCAGACCAGGACACCTTCTTCCATTGCTTCGTGGTCCAGTTCTGATGCTCACGTGCCCACTGTTGGTGCTTTCGGTGGTGGACAGGGGTCAGCATGGGCACCCTGACTGGTTTGCGGCTATGCAGCCCCATACACAACAAACTGTGATGCACTTTGCATTCTGACACCTTTCTATCAGAACCAGCATTAACTTCCTGAGCAATTTGAGCTACAGTAGTTCGTCTGTTCGCTCCCCACGGGCATCAATGAGCCTTGGCCACCAATGACCCTGTCGCCGGTTCACCACTGTTCCTTCCTTTGACCACTTTTGATAGATACTGACCACTGCAGATCGGGAACACCCCACAAGACCTGCAGTTTTGGAGATGCTCTGGCCCAGTCGTCTAGCCATCACAATTTGGCCCTTGTCAAACTCGCTCAAATCCTTACGCTTGCCCATTTTTCCTGCTTCCAACACATCAATTTTGAGGACAAAATGTTCACTTTCTGCCTAATATATCCCACCCACTAACAGTTGCCGTGATGAAGAGATAATCAGTGTCATTCACTTTACCTGTCATAATGTTATGCCTGATCGGTGTATAAGACCAATAATAATACAAATATAAAACATCCTGCCACTTTCAACTGCTTTTTTTTTTTTCAACTGCATGTTAATTTCTTAAAATGTGTAAATATTTGTATGAACACAAAGATTCAACAACTGAGACATAACTGAACAAATTTTACAGACATTTGACAAACAGAAATAATGAGTCCGTGAACAGAGCGGGGGTCAATATTAAAAATAGCAGTCAGTAAGTGGTGTGTCCACCAGTTGCTTTAAGTCAGATCATCTCTTCTTCATGGACTGAGACAGATTTGCCAGTTCTTGCTGTGAGATGTGACCTGAATTGTCTAACGCCTGTAAACTGTTAGTATCTTTAGGACTATTCCACAGGTGCATGTGCAAAAATGTTTTATGGTTCACTGTATGATCAAGACAAACATTGTTTAAGCACTTAAGTTTAATAAAGATGTGTAAAGCTTATTTGGGTTTTACAAAAGGACATTTCAGCTGTGCATGTAAACCTTACTCCCCCTGGCCTCAATACACAAACACACATATAATTCATGCCTCCATTAATACAATTAAGTAATACAATCATTTCTACTCCTACCTTGTGGTTTTGGTTACGGAGGCCCCCTGAGCTGTTCAGGAAAATGACTTTCAGAGGCTGCAGTGACTGCGAGACAGCTGCCGTCACCTGGTTCGGGCTGAGAACAGAAGAACAACCGCCTGAATCGCGGCCCACTGGACAGACCAGCGGAATGACTCTACAGTCCAGAGTCCACTGCAGAAGAGCTGAGTCCACAACAACTGAGGGACCACTGCTGATGGACGACACAGAGACAAAGTGTGTGAGTGAGAGAGAGAGAGAGAGAGAGAGAGAGAGAGAGAGAGAGAGAGAGAGAGAGAGAGAGAGAGAGAGAGAGAGAGAGAGAGAGGGAGAGAAAATACTAAAAGGAGACCATTATGACACCACAGCCCATTTACACAAAGGAATATAACTATAACAATATAGGCCTAGTTTTAAAAATCACTCTAAAATTAAAGGAATAGTGTGTGGTCCACACCATAACAATAACAGCAATATTGTTTGAACCACTTTCAGAATTTGTTTCCCCCCCAGCTGATTACAGAACAACAGAACGTTATTGTGCCTTGGTGTGGACGTTCATTAAGTTAAAGTGGCTGGTAAACCTGCTCTCATCCTGAGGGTCCCGCAGTTGTAAAAGGGCCTCTGAACTAAAGAAGGGCATCACATTGGCTGAGTTGTGCTGAAGTGCTTCTGTTAAAGCCTGGCAATGTTTCACCATCACAGTCTTGACGAATGAGGAATTAACACCCGTTTTGGTGCCACCCTCTTCCTCCATCTCAGGAGGCAATCCCATCACCACCACAAGCTTCATATCCATCCGCTGCAGGAAGGAGAGCCCAAAGGCCAGGCTCTGAACCATCTCATGGCTATCAAACACTGATGTGTCAACCTGAGGACAATACAAAAATCAGCTTCAGATGTTTATTTGAAATGTCATGACCCCAAGGGGAAACTGTGTGTATCCGGTGCCATCAAAATGTAAAGCTCAAGCAACAGGTTTACAAAATAACGAATTACAACAAGCAACTGTTATTTAGACTATCAAGTCAGAAAGAATCTGCTTCTTTAAGGCTATTAAGAGGTCCGATATCGGCAGCGTATAGCAGCCTACCTAATTAGGTTCATTTTGTTTGACCAGTGATCCCTGAAACAGAAAAAGGATTCAACTGTCTGCAGAGTCAACAAACCGACAGAAAGGATCCGTACACTCGTGCACAATTTGAGCAGCAGCAGATGACTATCAGCAGTCTTCACATAAAACGTTCAAATTTGGATTCTGATTAAACCCGGTTAAATATGCCACTTGAAATCATGAAACCATTTAAACAATATATGTATATGATTTTTTTTAATGGATTAATAATAATATTATAGGCCAGTGTAGCTATAAATATTTGATATACTTAACGTTTATAAAATAAATATCTGGATTGAGATATTACTATTATATAATATAAAATACTAGAGTTATGGTCTTCTCATTGAATTAACTTAATATTTAAGTACAGATAACTTAAAATGCAAGTAGACTCATTTACTTAAACAAGTAATAAAATATCAAAACAAGTTATTGCTTCACATAAACATATTTATTAAGGTTCGATCCCTTACATTTCATAGCTTAACTAGCCAGAGGATATACCAATCACATTTAATTAATAAACAAAATACAATTATGGCTGTTTAAAGAGTTAAGGTACTAATTAGTAGCAGTATAAAAAAGTATAGTAAAAAAGAAAGGATTAGGAAGAATTTATGAAAGAAAAGTTTAATTGATAAATTGAAATATATTAAAAATATATATTTTAAGCGCGTATTAAAATGTAAATGCATCAAATAATATATATATATATATATATATATATATATATATATATGTATATGTGTATATATATATATATATATATATATATATATATATATATATATATATGTATATATATATATATATATATGTATGTATATATATATATATATATACATATATACATATATATATATATATATATATACATATATATATATATATATATATATATATATATACATACATATATATATATATATATATACATATATATATATATATATATATATATATATATATATATATATATATATACACATATACATATATATATATATATATATATATATATATATATATATATATATAGCTATATATATATATATATATATATATAGCTATATATATATATATATATATATATATATATATATATATATATATATATATATATATATATATATATATATATATATATATATATAAAACAAAAAATACATTATAATATAATATGAATTGTATAAAAATATGCATTAAAATAAAAGTAGCCTAGGCTATCTAATATGGTAATATATCAAAATTGCGTTCAGATATTCTTACTCTATGGTCGTAGGACACGCACCTGCACGACCGCAAACGCTGGAGATGAACCGGCCCGCTGAAAGTGTGTTAACCAGTACCGAGCCTCCCTTGGATCACCTCCAATTTGATTGAGTAAAGCCTTGACATCTCTGTAGATCAGCGTGCGGTTGGACCAGACGTTGAGCTCGCTCGGGGAGGCGTAGTTGGGGAGCTCCCGTTGGGTCCACGCCGGGGCTTTGCTTCCGTGTCCCGCTGCACTTGCTGACCTCATGCGCTGGTTCACTGTGACTAGCCTCCGCTGATGATGAGCGCTCCTCTGCTGACCTAGGGCTGACGGTTTTGTCCAAAACTGACCAGCCATGACCATGGCCCTGCAACCGGACGAACCGCTGTTGACTTTGGCCATGAGTTGTGCAGAGGAATCTAATGGCCCCCGAAAGTTTTGTCTTCAGATGACCACATGATGATTTGCAGCCCGGGGTGAATATGGTCCAGGCGAGGCCACGTGGCTCGATCAGCTGTCAGGAGTCCGTTTCCATGGAGCTCTCGTGGTATACAACAGAGAACAAACTGTTCTAATTGTCACAGCTTTAATGGATATAATTTAAAGGCAGTGCAACATATGCTACAATGCAAAAATATAAATAGATGTAGCCAGGGGCGGATTTAGTGATTTGGGGGCCCCAAGCAAAATACAGGAATGGGGCCCTATGTTGAGATGATTGCTGACCTTGTCCCATAATTGTGGACAACTTTTATTTTATTTTATAACATTGTACAATACATGTTATAAATAATTGCTTTCGTCATGTTGTAGATCCCTTGTTCATGTGTAAACGGGTTATAACAATATTGGACACTAGGTGGTCATTTGTGGTAATTTTCACTGCACAATTGTTTACACAACACAAGGCTGTCTAATTCTAAACTTTAAAATATTTTTTCTATTATCAAACTGAAAGAAATTATTACACGCATCAGAATTTTCAACCAAAAATGTGTGTGCCTGTGTGGAAAGTAAGTGCGCATGTGTTGCTCCGTATTTAATTATAACTTCAGATGCATTATATTTTAATTTGTAGGGCCCTATGAAATCGGTTTTATTTTTTCCAAATTTCATTAAAAAAAATTCCAGATTCCTTTTTTTTCTGTTTTAATTTTTTCTGGATAGTTATATACAATTGTATTAACCAAAAAGCATGTCTAATAAATTGAAACTTGAATAATTTAACGGCAATTTATTAAAAGTTTAACTAAATATATATTTATTTGTTTTATGTAGCTATTTTCTGGTAATCAAATGGCATAGAAGATTTATCTTTTATTCCAATGAAAATTAAACAAACCCTTTCATTTTTGTACATTCAAAGTGCAACGCAACAGAGGATTTAGGCCTACTGTTAAAATTGTTACATTAAGACAGACATTATACTGTCCAAACTTTTATTTTGACGGGTTGCCTAGACCATTTTCTGTGTATGTTATGATGATAGTTTCTCTCAAATGAAACGGTTCAATGCTCGTGGCCTATGATTTCTGCAATGCAGAAAATGCAAATGGAATAGGGGAATCCAGTCATAAAAATTGAATTTAATGTTTAACGCGGAATGTCACGGAATTTGTCAAATTTTGGATGAATAAATCCAATGCAAGTCAGTACACTTCAATCAAATCACGATATGGACTACTAGTGTATGTGAATAATAAACAGCAAAAATACAATTTAAATATGAATCCTGCATGTTTCGTGTCTCTGTGGGAATTAATTGAGCGTTGCGCGTGCTTCAGTAGTAAACCGTGCATCTGAGTTTTTATGAATGGATTCTGTGATCCTGTAGCCTACTCGTCTTCTGAATCGCGGAAATCATTTGGGGCGCTACACTTTCTACAAGAAGCACCTTCAACGCGGATGCGCGGGCGGTTGTCGTGGTAATGAACACCACAGCAACCACTTGTGCATCCGCTGAACTTGCATATAAAAAGCATTTTAGGGGGCCCTTGGCTTATCGGGGCCCCAGGCAGTCGAATATCTTTGCCTAATGGTTAAGTCCGCCCCTGGATGTAGCCTACACTATCTTTAAAAAAAAAAAAAAAAAAAAAAACACACACACATATATATATATATATTTAGATAGATATTTTTTTTTAAAGATAGTGTAGGCTACATCCACTTCTAGTACAATTATGTGGTTTTGTTTCACTAATACAGTGTATACTTTTTTTTAAATTTACCCCGAAACAATGGAAGTGAAATGTGACAACGTCACTGATAAAATAATATCAGATGTCTTATTTTAAATAAACACAAAAAAACAGAGATGAAGAAATTTACTTTTGCTATGGTTAAATAAATGTTGAGTGATATCTTCCAAAGATTTTGTAATTTTGGCGCAATTTTTTCTCTAAATAATGTTGAAATGGCAACTAGTAAATACACTAAGTTTCGTCATCCTGGCATGTGTGGAAAGTGTTAAACCATATGTGTTACAACTAACCCCACTCCCCCCTATATTTTGTAGACCATATGCAAATGTATGATTCTATTTTCTGTATTTAAAATTAGTTTTATGCAGCAAATATTGGCAAACATTCAACAACATATCAGATTTTTCGATTTATTTTTGTTCAAGTGTTTAGCGACACATGTTCAAGTGTTTAGCGACACATCATCACACATCCCTAGGCCAGACCCTCAGTCAGACACAGAGACCAAATACAACCTTTAGAAAACATATGAAGAAACAAACAATCAGTGGTTCTATTGATTAAAGGGTTACTTCAGCGATTAGCATTAAGCTTTGTATCAGTAGAAAACTGGTAGTATATTAAAGTTATGGTACTTTCCCCCCTCATGTTCCCCTGAGACGAGAGAATTCTGCATTTTATTTCTGGAAAAAAATCCTCAGATGACGCAAATATCGTCATTTTGTGTCATCTGAGGATTTTTTGGCCAGAGGCTAGAGACTACAGCCAGTAGTAGGAGCTAGTTCCGCATGTTATCAACCTGCCCACAGCGGAGGGATCTCACTCACAGAATGTAAATGTGCATGGCCGCTCGGCGTAGGCATGATCTGATAACGCGCCAGACTGGACACGTGTCGTGAATGACTGCCGCGCTTACCTCAGCTCTTCGCTCTCGTGATGAATGAAATCTGACACCTGCTGCGTCTGTGTTGTGTCGTTCGGCTCACTCACACTTTATTGAAAAGGCACGTTCAGTTTTTAATTGTAGTGTCTATTCTCTAACTAAACAAAATGATTTTATTACTATGAAAATCAAAACGACAGTGGGGGCAGTGTCACGGTGGGCAAGTGATAACCAGTGGCTGTGGCTGTGGCTTTGGAAGTGGCCTCAGCGAAGCAAGTGCATTCTGGGAGTTGTTGTCTTTCATCCACATGAGACAAAAATACATGTCTTTTCCCAGTCTAGAAGGCACCAAATTCAAAAAATAATTTCACATTTCTACTACATAAATGACCTAGTTTAAATACACATTCATCTTCCCAGCGCTGAAGTACACCTTTAAGTAATATTATAACTGGAAAGAATCATTAAAAATTATTATAATAATATAGGAGGATAAATATTGATTAATGCTTTAATAATACATTTAATTAGGATCTATATATAGGTATATTGAAGCAGCAGTGGATTTCAGAATCCGCACCCTTTAAAATTATTTACCAATATTTCTATAAAATACAGTGCATTTGGAAAGTATTCACAGCACTTGACTTTTTCCACATTTTGTTATGTTACAGCCTTATTCCAAAATTGATTAAATTCTTAATATTTTCCCTCAATTCTACAAACAATACCCCATAATGACAATGTGAAATAAGTTTGTTTTTAAATCTTTGCAAATGTAATAAAAAAAAAAATCACAAGTATTCACAGCCTTTGCCATGACATTTAAAATTGAGCTCAGGTCCATCCTGTTTCCCCTGGTCGTCCTTGAGATGTTTCTCACCTGTGGTAAATTCAGTTGATTGGTCTTGATTTGGAAAGGCACACACCTGTCTATACAAGGTCCCACAGTTAATAGTGCATGTCAGAGCACAAACCGAGCCATGAAGACCAAGGAATTGTCTGTAGACCTCAGAGACAGGAATGTGTCAAGGCACAGATCTGTGGAAGGGTACAGAAAACGTTCTGCTGCATTGAAGGTCCCAATGAGGACAGTGGCCTCCATCATCCGTAAATGGAAGAAGTTTGGAACCACCAGGGCTCTTCCTAGAGCTGGCCGTCCGGCCAAACTGAGCGATTGGGGGAGAAGGGCCTTAGTCAGGGAGGTGACCAAGAACCCGATGGTCACTCTGACAGAGCTCCAGCGTTTTTCTGTGGAGAGAGGAGAACCTTCCAGAAGAACAACCATCTCTGCAGCAACTCCACCAATCAGGCCAGTATGGTAGAGTGGCCCGACAGAAGCCACTCCTCATTAAAAGGCCGCCTGGAGTTTGCCAAAAGGCACCTGAAGGACTCTCAGACCACGAGAAACAAAAATTATCTGGTTTGATGAAACTCTTTGGCCTGAATGGCAAGCGTCATGTCTGGAGGAAACCAGGCATCGCTCATCACCTGGCCAATACCATCCCTACAGTGAAGCATGGTGGTGGCAGCATCATGCTGTGGGGATGTTTTTCAGCTGCAGGTACTAGTATACTAGTCAGGATCGAGGGAAAGATGAATGCAGCAATGTACTGAGACATCCTTATTGAGCGCTCTGGACCTCAGACTGGGGCAAAGGTTCATCTTCCAACAGGACAACGATCCTAAGCACACAGCCAAGATAACAAAGAAGTGGCTATGGGACAACTCTGTGAATGTCCTTGAGTGGCCCAGCCAGAGCTCAGACTTGAACCCGATTGAACATATTTGGAGAGATCTGAAAATGGCTGTGCACCGACGCTCCCCATCCAACCTGATGGAGCTTGAGAGGTCCTGCAAAGAAGAATGGGAGAAACTGCCCAAAAATAGGTGTGCCAAGCTTGTAGCATCACACTCTAAAAGACGTGAGTCTGTAATTGGTGCCAAAGGTGCTTCAACAAAGTATTGAGCAAAGGCTGTGAATACTTATGTACATGTGATTTTTTTTTCTTTCCGGTTTTATTTTTTATAAATTTGCAAAGATTTCAAACAAACTTCTTTCACATTGTCAATTTGTCATTATGGGGTATTGTTTGTAGAATTGATGAAAAAAATAATAAATTCGATCCATTTTGGAATAAGGCTGTAACATAAAATGTGGAACAAGTGAAGCACAGTGAATACTTTCCGGATGCACTGTATATGGAAGCTTGTTTCCGCCACAAAATAAAAAAAAATAATTGCAACTTTTTTTCTCACAATTGCAATTTATAGAGTCAGAATTGCGTGACAGTCACAATTGCGAGAAAAAAAGGTCAGAATTGTGAGATAAGAAGATGCAATCACCTTTTTTGTTTTTTTATTCTTTGGCGGAAACAAGCGTCTATAAATATGAAAATTTAAAACAAAACTATTGCCAAGTTATTACTTTCATTATTATAGCTTCTTTTTTCTTTACATGTTGCCCAAAAAACACATTCATATGCAAATTAGAGACAATGAATAGATACATTGTATATAATGAGAAAACACATTTTTGCCATGTTTATGCACATACTGTATAAAGTTTGGTTCTGAAAACCCTGATTTAAATGCAGGCAAAAACATGCAAAATATAAACATTTTCTTCCAACATTATTCTCATATCTGTTTTACAGAGGACAAGTTATAGAAAAAAAAATAGCATGGAACCTAAAAAGTTGACGTATAACGAATATAAAAAGTTAATATAAAAAACCCTGTTCATGGTTATAGAGTCTTGTTTTCATTTTCCTGGTCCTGGTGTTCTCTACATAGGATATATCATAAAAAAAAAAAAAAAAATTTCGCCATTTGTTTCTTATACTTCAAACAATATTAAAATATATTTTTAAAAAAGAGAAAAAATCAAAACGTTTTGTTTTCTATGGGTCTCAGGTTTCTGTTTCCCTGAAGAAAGGAACAGCCAGTCTCTGTTAGTCTGTGAGCAGGGTAATCTGATGATGCTGCTGTCAGTGAGAGCTCCATATGGCGCCAAACGCTCACTGACCTGGATTTCTTCACTTTCTCTGTCCACACAAATCTGCTTAAACTCCAGTGGTTTAAAACCCAGCCTGTGCCACAGCAATGCAGGAGAAAATTTATATTTTGTACTTTTTTGTTTTAAAACCAATCAATATAATAACCTTCCCCATGTGCAATGATATTAAATCTGTATCATGATTTGAATGTTTAATAAGGGTGCTTGAGGAATCATGTGCATTAATTGATGTGTAGTTAAGCCTTTAACAGCAGTTGAAGAGATTTAAGCTTTGAGGCTTTACAGCCAACCTGTTTTGAGCATACAAGGACACATGATGGCTGTGTCTGAAAACGTAAAACTGCTGCCTTCAGCGGATGCATTCCAAGGTAGAAAGGCATCAAGGCACGTCCAAATCCAATGTTAGCTTTACTTCCTGTCTCCTGAGATGCTGTACCTTCATCTGATCGATTTTTGAAGGCAGCATAGATGTATCCTTCTCTGCCTTTGATATCCCACAATCCTGTGACAGTTAAGCTAAAAACTAAAAATGGCGCCTGAAAGTTGCGATTGGTGGTAAATGTAAGTTTTTGACCAACGTTTTCCACTTTTGATGTCATTTCTAGTGAGAAATTACTATTGTAGTAATTAAATACTTGTTTGGTTATCACCAAAGCTCTCTCTGTTTAGTTTAACCGTTACGCTGCTACAGAAGTCTGTCTGAAATCAGTTTTGTGAAGGACCTTCGTACACAAACGCTGGCTCTAAAGTCATTGCCTGATAAGACAACAAGTCACTGCCTCAGTTTTCGGATGCAGCTGATGAGTTTTTTCAGAAGGGGCTAAGAAATACAATTTAAATGTTTTAATATAGGCCCTTTGTTTTTATTGTACAAAGGAACATAATTGTTTACATATCCTACTGAAACAGTATAAAACATCAAGGGAAAGACATTTGCTATTGTTAAGACCGAGAGAGAGGGAGAGAAAGAACAACTCAAGTGTAAAAAACTGCTACTAAAGAACTTCTAAAATACAATAATAAAAAACCAACCTTGCTATTTTATGTAAATGTAATGATAAGAGTTGAAGATAGCATTTGACAAGAGTTTGCAAGTGCCTGTAAGAGACTACTGTTCCTTAATATAATTCATAACACATCTTCAACTAATTTGTTATCTAGCATAGATTCTACTCATCCCATATTACAGAGCTTTTCATCAGATTCAAGTTACCAATACTTTTGTTCACGATTTGCATCATAAGAGTCTCAATTTCCATCACCACATTAACTGAAATGTGATAGTATCAGTCCTTGCTTTAATCAGTGTATGTTCACGGCCAAAGGAGGTCCAATGTATCTGTTATTTTCAAGGTTTAAAAGAGAAGAAAAGTGTCCTAACCTCCTGTATAAAACACCTTACTGCTCTTGTGATCCTCCCTCACTCTGTTCCCAGTATTTTCTCTTGCGTTTTCTCTCCGCCATGACCAAGGCACCAAAGACAGTCACAATCACAGTAGCAATGATGACCAACACAGTAACGGTCTCAGCCATACACAACTGGCTGTCCACCCAAGCCAAAGAGGCTCCGGCAAGCTGCCAGGGCTCCCGACAAGTCACGTTGTGATAGTCGTCCACAAGGAGGTGCCGCACACTAAGCAGCTTGCTAAAGACACGGTGCAGGTCGCAGTCACAGTTCCACGGGTTCCCAGCCAACTGCAGGTGCGTAGCAGCTGTGTGCAAGCTCAGGAATGTCTTAAAGTTCAGGTGTTCCAGATGATTCCCCTCCAAGCCCAACAGAGAAAGACTGTGTAATGGTGCTAGTGCATTTACCTCGATCCGAGAGATGTTGTTGTTCCCCAGGAGCAAAACTTCCAGTCCGGGCAGCATGGTGAGAGATCCGTCTCGCACAACACCCAGGCGGTTCCCTTGGAGGTAAAGGTGGCGCAGGCGGGACAGGCCACGGAATGCGCCGGGTTCAACAGATTGGATACGATTGTAACTGAGGTCCAGCTTCTCAAGGCTCTCCAGATGTTCTAGACCTGGAGGTTTCAACAGCACCAGTGCATTGTGGTCCAGTCGCAACTCGCGCAGGGAAGACAGACTTTCCGAAAAATTAGGAGGGATCTTGGTGAGGTTGTTACGACTCATGTCCAGCTTCTCCAGAAAGGACAGAGAGAAAAAAGCCTGTGGGAAACGGACATTTGAGTAAATGTATACGGTCTCAGCACAACTCCCAACTGTCAAAACCAAGCAACACACTTCAAAATTAAGGTTGTAAATGGGTTTTTTCCGAAGCATTTTGGCTTCACCAAAGAACCATTGTTTTCTTATTGTAAAGAACAATGTAATAATGTATGGAACCTTTTTTTCAGTAGATAAAGGTTCTTTATTGGCTTCAATGGTTCCATGAAGAACGTTTAACATCCATGGAACCTTTCAATTCCAAAAAAGTTTCTTTATAGTGGAAAAGGTTTTTTCAGATTGTTAAAATGTTCTTTACAAAATGTGAAGGTTCATCATGGAATATCAATGCCAATAAAAACACTTTTTATTTTTTGGTGTGTATACCACGGATTGAATAAATGGTCTCACCTGCGTATGAAGAACCTGGATGCTGCTGTCCGAGAGCACTAGAATACGCAAAGACCAAAGGCCAGCGAAAGCTCGACTCCGGATCTCCGTGAGCTTGTTTCCTCCCAGGTCTAGGAGCCAGGTGCCGTGGGGAAGTCCGTGCGGGATATCCTCAAAACCCCTGGCATGGCAATCCACCAGGTCTGAGTGTTCATAGCCAGGGCCGGCTCTAGCTCTTTGGTTGCCCTAGGCGAGATTGAGTTTTGCGCCCCCCCCCCCCCCCCCCCCTAATTGTTAAGCCCACCGGCAATAGTTGCCAGTGTATAGGTGTCATTTTCCTTCTGTAAGTATTTTTCTAAATATTATCCATGTTTTATATCTTAATGACACACAAGCAGACAACCAAATAAAGGATTTCAAGAAAAAAAAAAGTATTAATTTCCTTCCTGTCACATGAGACTGCCCACTTCCTACCCCTACTTCCAGGGAGCACAACGAAGGCAAACCCTCCCAAAGAAAGGATATTTTCATGTTACTAATAAGTATTTTTGTTGACATATATCAACATAATCATGAAGGTCTCTAGAATCATCCAAACATAACAAATCTTACAACAGATCTATAGTTTTTAGTATACTTAGTCAAACATAATAAATTTGATTATGAATACAGATTGATCTGTTGAAAGCAGTTATTTTGAGTTAGATGCTAAATGTTCTCCTCTTATCCATATTTGACATTGAAGGGGTGCATAGGCTACAACATATTTGCCCACCGGCAACTATAGATGCCACAGATTCAAATACGATTTTCAAGAAAAAATACAAAAACCTGGGGAAAATAAATGCAGGACATGCCATTCAGAAAAAAATTGGGCACAAATGGGTTAAGTATTTATAAAAATTATACAAACAAAAATGCTCCTATAGTTACTCCAAGACTTAAAAAGCTAATTATGACTTAAATGATACACTCTAATAAATTGCACATACAAAAATGTTACAAAGAACGTTGGAGGATATTTAACAAATTATGACTCAAACTATGGATGAACAAACAAAAAGGCTTTTATAGTCACTCCAACACTCAATCAAGAAAATTAAGACTTGAAGGATCAACTGCAATAAATTGTTCATACACAAATGCTAGAAAGAATGTTCAAGGATATTTACCAAATATTAACTCCATAAACTGTGCAAAAACTCTCTTAAGCACCTGTAAAGACACTTAAGCAAATGATGACCCATAAACTGGATTAACTTTACCCTCTACAAACAAAAGTGCTATTATGGATACACTGTACTTACCACTACAAAATTAAAATATATAAGTTCTTGTAGCTCTATCCCTATCTTAAATAATAAAAGATGAACAGTTGTTTCTGGCATTTCTATTCACCTTCAAAATTGACGCAGCATTAAAATTTGGCTCGTCTGGATTTCCTTATTGTCAGTGAAATGCGTAGAAATATGTAGATAACTAGCTAGCTAGTGATATCTTAGTGACAGCAATAAAACGTCCAATGCTGTCCAATATTAGTTGATAATATCGATAATACGAAGTAAATTTATTTCGTTTGACACCTTTATGGCCGAGATGAGAAGACTTACCTCTATACTGGGCTTTCTTTTGATCGTCTGCCTTTCTCTTTTTCCGTCCCTGTGCACTCGAGGGTTTAGACCGCTTCATTTTTGAAGAACACGCCAGTGATGAGCACATGCCTGACCTAACGCCTGAACGCCTGTGCTCGACAATAATAATAATTCAATCTAATAATCAGGTTAAGTAATTAAACGTGCGGCTGAGGGGGCGCCCAAGGATGATCATGTTTAATAAACAGTATGTTTTATTTTGCTTGTTTTAATTCTATGCTTAATGGGAAGTAAGTTTAAGGGCGCCACTAGAGGGCGCCTGGCTACGCCCCCAACACATTTGTCGCCCTAGGCAACCGCCTAGCTCGCCTATAGCAAACGCCGGCCCTGTTCATAGCACTGGCAGAGGTGACTACACAGTCTTGAGCTCCTCGACGGAGACAGAAAGAGTATAAGCATTGCGACCGACGGCAACATGATGTGATGACAGATTCAGAGAGCAACCTGGTGCTCTTTTTTTGTTGATGACCAGGACTTAACGGATCCTCAGCGTTCTACTATAAACGCAGTTTCCATAGGCTATGCTTCTGTATTGAAATAGCAACACAGACTTTTCCAGATCAGCAGAATATTCAGTGTCTGCAGTGCAGCTGAAATGTATGTCAGAAGCATTTAATCGCCTTAAAACCATATGCGACTCAATTTCTTTTTTCCCCCCACACGGTCACACACGCAATAAACACAAATTAAATCAGTACCACCTAGTAGTAGCCTACAAAAAGAGCATTACACAGTTATTGTTATATTGTTTTATTCCTTTCCTCCACTAACTATACGGGGAAAACGCGGTTCTCGTCTATGACAGCGTTCTTTCTGTTACTCCGGTTCCACAACAAGACAAGCAGCGCACTAGTGATGAGAAGACTCCTTTAAGTGAATCGATTCTTTCGAGCGAGTCGTTTCAAAGAACCGGTTAAAAGCAATAAGCGATTTTTTTTTTACGTTTATGACCTAATCATATAAACACAATACTCTAAAACGTTCCAATATAGTTGTGTATACATGGGTACATACTGCTGTTCATTGCAATTGGATTTGCGATGGTTATTTTTGTGCCAGTTCAGTTTGGTTGCAGCAATGGTTCAGCTCAAAAAGTTGCTTGGTTTAATTCTATACTGTCTGTATTAAAATGGTAGGCTATGTGTAAAAATCCTATGCCTATATATCTATATTAAACAGACACTTAAAAGCGTCTGCCAAATAAATGAATGTTCTTAGATAAATCGTATAAAAACATTTCCAGAGCCTGTAGCAGGCCTAACATTGAATCTATTTCAAACGATTTACCGACATGATTCGACTCATAGGAACAATCTGTGCACTCAGAAGGGCAGCTGTCACATTTGGTCATAATCCAATAGGACCAAACCACGGCTATCCTAGCCTACGTTGCATTTTTTATTTATTTAAATGAACTATGTACAATTCTTATAGTGTCAAATATGATTTAATTACGCACAATAATCTCAGCCAAATTCCTGATGTTTAAATTTAGAAATATGTCGTCAATGCCAGCCGAGAGAGATTTATTATATAACACAGAATTACTGTATATCCCCGGAACAAATGGACTTTTAAAGACGCAAGCGGATTATGCAAAGGTCTCAGTTCTCTCATCGTGAAGCGTGGCATTTTGAACGGAGCCGCCTTAAAGAAACAGTAGACCTACAAGCCAAAATAAATATTGCCATTATTTACCCTCCCACGTCACAATACCCATAGTCTACTATATACCCGTTTCTTTCTTTCTCTTTTTTTTTTGGACGTGGTAGGGGAGACTGGGGGCAATTGTAAAATCTCAAATCTATGAAACTCATTTTGCATGTGCTCTGTGGAGATCCCTCTCTGCCTTCCAAAGGACAAGCTGCTGAGTGATACTTGGTAAAGTTTTTCTGTAAAGATTTATTTTTGAGGCATAAAATTTTTTTTTTCACATCCACAGTATTTTCCTCATACTATCTAACCCATTCATGTCTATGAATTGACCAAAAATAAAGTAAGAGACTAACAGTCCTTTCCATTCAGTCTGACTTTTCTTTTTGTGTTTCAAGTAGGCTACAAACTCCCAACACTTGGGGCCTGTACCATGATGGTAGTTTAACAAACTCAGGGTTACGAGACTAGTTTCGAGTTGACAAAACCAAACCAATCTATTCAGGCTTTGTTGGTCCCATGATGCTGATCATCAGCTTTCTCTGTCAACTCACGCTTTGATCCTGAGTTTAGGAGTTTAGCTGTGACATCAGTAGTGAACAGCCAATCACACGCTGTAGATCAGCGAAACTGAGATTCACTTCTCGCGAGAGAAGCAGCGAAATTTCATTTCTCTCTTCTGCAGAATATTACATGATTGAAAAATATTAAGAATTTAAACAAATTTACACAGCAAGAAGAGCTGTCTATAAAAGAGGACAAAATATTCACTACGTCAATGCAAGTAAAAGTTATGAAGTTAGTTTAGGTGATATATAGAGAGAATTGAACATTTAAGCTCACATGTAGTAATTTTTATAGCTTTATTTATTGATTTTAAAGCTTATTTGTATGACCTTTTATATAGGCAATTTATATTAATTTCAACTAAGTGCCTATTAATCATTAACTAATGATACATGTGTAATTGATTAAGGGATTAATAATTACAGAAATGATGTCTAAATCATTAAAATTATTATTCTTATAAATAAGCATTGTTAAAAGCCAGACACTTTAGTCTTTAATAGCCATTTGCTATGCCGTGACCTTTAATGTGGAGTGGAAACAGGGGGAGTGACTTTATTGCATCAGAGTCACTTTGCTCACAGCTGATTGGTCTAATTTCAGTTTGAGATCTCTTATCCAGAACATAACCTGCCCTGGAGCAGGTTAGCCATGGAGCGTAAGTTACTATGGAGATGAACACAGCTAAAAGCCAAACCACTTTAATAAAACCCAGGATTAGCACAAACTAAGCTTAAACATATCTGGCTAGCCAGCTAAACCGGCTTCATGGTATAGGCCCTTGGTATCGGTTAACTAGACCCGATATAGTCCGGCTGAGTAACCCACTTCTAGCCAAAATAACTTGCAAGATGTATGATTTCATTTATTTGAAATTGACGACTAGTCTTCTTGAGCAACGGTTAGACGTATATTAAATGTTCACTGACAGACCAAATTTTGACAGACTTGTTTTAACCTATCACCAAACACTGCTGCCATGCAAATAAACGGCCAGAACTCATTAAAACTTTATTATTCAAGTTGAAAATGGTGCCGTGTAGTGGCCCCAAAGTAATGGTGATTATTATTATGTTATCTAATTATCTAATGATTTATTTACAAGGAAATTAATCAATCAAAAACTTTCTTTAACCGGACAATCACTTTTTTTTCTAGAGCTGTTGTACAGCCAAAACAATCTCCATTCCATTAATTTCCTATTATCACTGTAAAGCTGCTTTGAAACACTGTATTGTAAAAAGGCTGTTTGGACGGCTATTAGACGTCTTTTAAACGCAGAATTGCTTGATGGGAACCTCACT
The DNA here is from genome assembly GCF_949357685.1 of Gobio gobio. Classification (NCBI taxonomy): domain Eukaryota; kingdom Metazoa; phylum Chordata; class Actinopteri; order Cypriniformes; family Gobionidae; genus Gobio; species Gobio gobio. The sequence goes on from NC_137097.1 coordinate 43,283,658, forward strand.
GCTGGGGTTATGCCTACATGCTAACCTTCAATGCAAACTAAAGTGACCCAACACACGATGTGCGATGGGGGTCGGGGCAGAAATACGAGATCATGTGTGATTAAATAATGCATACCGTTTGTACATTAATAATGGAAAAACCTTCAACATCAATGATTCATTCCAGTCAACTGCATGTCTCGTCCGTAAATATTCATTCAAACTCATTAAACAATGGTAAGGGATCCCCTTTGATTCACTGAGAAAATGAGTCACCAACTTAATCTGTCCCACCAAAGAATAGGGGTTACTATTGAAGATCAGAGATGTGCAAATACTCTAAAAACTAAAGTAATTAATTACTAGTTACTAATTACATCTTCAATAGTGTAATTAGATTACTGTACACATTACTCTCTCCAAAAAGTATTTAATCACTAATTACTTTCTAAATCCTATATCAACCTCGACTAGTTAAGTGATTCAAGGATAGACATTAAACGGCTCTTAATTCAAATAATATAAAACTACATAAATTAATCTTATTAACGGACCAAAGTATTACAAATGTGAGAAGAAAAAAACATGCATTTTAAAGTTAGACTTTAAATGTTGATCTTAATTCCACTATTGCATTATATATTATATTATATATAATTGTTCTACAGTCTGTACAGTATTTAGTTAAATTACATCTTAAGTAACTAATTAAATTACACAAAAAAATAAGAGCAATTTTTTCAAGGGAAAAGTAATTAAATTAGTAGTAAACTAGTTACATCAAACACTGTTGAAGATACAGTTGCAGACAACCAGTTGACTCAGACTATTATTATAGGCTGAATATAATTACATAAAAATAGTAATTGTTTAAACTGCTTCATCAGCAGCAGCAAAAAAAAAAAAAACTCTTCTCAAATATAAATTAACACTTGAACCAAATTATGAATACAATAAAAGAGGGAAAAAACAAGACAAGTGAGATTTCTCTTTTTTATTTCTTCATAACTATTTAAAAATAAAAAATAAAATACTGCGAAAGAAACCTATAGGCGAACAGCATCCTTGTTAACACACAGCGATATAAACTGGTATGCAACACGAATGCCTGTCACAGCTTGGCGCCACTGCTTGAGCCTCCATCAGGCTACGAGTTTCACGAGGCTGGGACGGGGAGGATTTCGGCTTCGAGCCAGTGTCGCCCACACCCCCCGTCCCAGTCTCTTAACATGGCAAGGTATAACTTTAACATTTCCTTTTCCCAAAAAGGTGATTACAAATATTCCCGTTCAGAAAGAGATCGGTCCTGTCGCGAGAGATGAGTAAGATATGAGCCGTCTTACGCTGACACATATCTAAAGAAAAATGACCGTTGTTGGAATAACGAAGGAATGCAAGTCAAAAAGAGGTGCGAGTCTCTCATTGGTCACTGCATGTACCCTTCCAGTTTGGATGTGTTTGGAAATAATAATAAAAATAATAATACAAACAAACATTGCGTCATAGAAAATGGTCCCACTATGGAAGAGATGGCAAGTACAGGACCAACATGGAAGAAAATGACGACAAAATATACCGCCAAGTAACCACGTTCTACAAGTAAACTGAAAGGATGCTTACAGCACTCAAGAGTGTTACTCCTTCGTCTATCACTTAAAAAGTGACATACAAGTAAAAAAAAAAAACGAAAAAAAAAGTGTTTTATATAAAAACAATGCTTCAGAAAATGAGATGTTGGGTAGATGCTAAGTGCAATTCAATTTTCCATACTTGCGCCTTCAGCTCTCAATCAACCTAAGCCTACAAAAATAAACCAGCATGTGCTGTTAAACAAATCAATCAACAGTTGTCCCATCTGAGGGGCATTATAACTTAGGAAAATACTTTTTGTTCCACCCACACACACTTTGTGCCACATTTTGTAGTGGAAGAAAGGAAGATCATGGATTTGAACAGAAAATTTGATTTTTTTTTTTGTGACTACATGAGATGAAATGAACGTGGGTTATTTGATGACAGGATGGGGCGGGGGTAGGTTTGGTGGGTAAGTGATGATGGAAAGGATGTTTTCTATATGAAATGATATTCTAAGACAGAACTATTTTTGCCCTCTCTTTTGTCAGTGGAAGCATTTTTTCTCTTCAGATGTGTAGGACCGTCATCCCTGCTCAAAACGCTGAGTATCAGCTATCTCAACCTTTGTCTGGCAATTGGTTTAAAAAAAACAAAAGAAAAGAAAAAAAAAAAAAACATCAGAAAATATTAATTTAAAACAAAAAACACTTCCTTTGTCAGCATATTGTTTCCTCTGACTGAGCCTGGGCTCATGATGATAAAGCAGAGTCCTTCTGTGTTTGTTGAGCTTGCTGTGAATGCGGCACTGATTTTTGGCTCTCCACATCCCGAAAATGTTTCTCGACCTGTGGACAGAGTACAAAGGTTAGAACAGTAAAACATCTCACATGAATATATTTATGTTATTATATCACCAGGATATTAATAGTAATTGTTTCAGCCATCTGCAATTTACATTTAATTGGAGTTAAAGCTTGTACCTCGTGTGTCTGTATTATAAATTCTAAGAAATCTAAAAACTGACTTAAAACATATTTTTTAACTTTTTAAAGCCGGCTCATTAAAACAACTTTTCAATGCAGTTATTTTCTGTACTGTGCTGACTTATTTCTAAAAGAAAATGAGCAAAAACCTATTTAAAGTGCTCTTTTCTTTTTAGCCAATAGGCTTTCATTTCAAATTATATCTACAAACCAACAATTTGCTGCTTGTCCAAGTAAAATAACCGTTTTATTTGCAGTAAAATATAAAAAAGTATATTATAAATACATACTTTTTTTATGAGAAAAGCAATACCTTTAATTGCTAATATAATAATATAAAATAAATGTATGAAATATGAAAAATTAAATGAGTTGAGTACACCATCTAGACATTATAGACTCAAATGTAACTGACATGGTCTTTAGTGAGCTTTTGTCCTTTATTAAAAGCTTAAAATCAAACTCAGTTGTAACTAAAACAATTATTAATTGTCATAAACAGGGCTAAAACGGGTTTAAGAAACATGTATACTGCAGGTCAAAAGTTTGGAGTCGGTAAGATTTTTAAAGACCCCTTGTGGTAAACATTACGTTTTTTATGTTGTTTGTTGTGCCTGTGTAATATGCTTTAAGACAAACCATGTGCCAATTCATCAATCAGCGCCATTGCTGAGTATTTTCTCCATAAAACTGCAGTGAACCAAAGACAAAAAAAACACAGCTTGAAATCGCCTTGTTCTCTACGTCCCAAACAAGCAACCAATCCCATCAATGTGCAGGGCGGGGGCAAGTCTGAGCTGGTGTGATTGAGTGGAGGCGGGGACTAATTTGCCTAATTATGGTTTTGCATATACAAGGGTGTAGCTATTTTAAATAATTTTTTGCCTTTTTTTATGACAGGATAGTTAGTTGACAGGGAGCGAAGTTGGAGAGAGAGAGGGGGACAAGATCGGGAAAGGTCCACAAGCCGGGAATCATACTTGGGACACCCGATGCGCAATTGCACTACATGTCGGCGTGCTTGCCGCTGACTGTAGCTATTTTAAGCATGAAGAAGTAAAAGTAAAAAGAAAGAGTAAAACACAGTAAAAAAAAAAAAAGTAATTTTGATTATCAAAGACAAGTATTGAGGGATAAAAGTATTGAGAGAAGTCTCTTAAGCTCACCAAGGCTGCATTTATTTGATTAAAAATATAGTAAAAATAGTAATACAGTGAAATATTAATAATAATAATAATAATAATATGTAGTTAAATACATTTTAAAATGCAATACATTTTTGTGATGCAAGGCTGCATCATTACATGATCCTTCAGAAATCATTCTGATATGATGATTTGATGCTCAAGAAACATTTATTACTATTATCGGTGTTGAAAAAAGTTGTGCTGCTTAATATCTATATGGAAACTAATATAAATATTTTTCAGGATTCTTTGACAAGAAATCAATTTAATGTGTCCTTGCTGAATTAAAGTATTCATTTCTTTCAAAAAACAAATCTTCCCGAACCTAAACTTTTGAACACTAGTGCACAATGCAGTGCAAAGTTGACACAACTTACTATTTTCCGCACGTGGCTTAAAGCGCTGCCCTCTTTGCCTTTACAGTTGTCCACTTGGTACGGCGGACTGATGACCACATCGTCCATCACGAGGATGTTTTTCTCCTGCCATTTGCATTCTTTAATGCTGCGGATGAACACGGGGAGGAAGAGAGTGAACGATTCATTCTGTTTGAGGCACAGTTGCTTGAAATAAACATATCTCCTAATTTATCCACAATACTGAGGATCGTTCACCATAATAAACAGCTCTAAAGCAGAACATTATAAAATATTGAACATTACTGAACTAATTACTCCCTCTAAAAAGTATTCAATTACTTTTTACTTTCTAAATCCCATATCAACCTCGACCAGTTGAACAATACAAGGATAGCCACATAAAATGTTAAATCCACTATTGCTTTACATAGAATTACATCAAAAATATCTAATTAAATGATATACAAATTAAGAGTAAGAAAAATAATTACATTTATTAGCCAATTGAAAGTAAACATATCAATTGGAGTCCCACTTACGTTTTATGAATGGTCTGGAACAGCTGTTGACCATCTACAGAGACACCAGCACTAATTGCATAAGCTTGCGACAACTTATCTTCCTTTTCCGCCCGTGCTCTATTCACAAGCTGAAAACAGCAACGGCAAAATAAAGAAGACATGAAATAAAGAGTCATTATTGACATCTTTCTGAATCATAGATTACTAGATGGCAAAAGAAAACGGGACATCATTTGGGCTCACCTTGCTAAAATTGAGAGATGCTAAAGGGGGAGGAGTTTCAGCACGGTCACTGATGATGTCCACTTCGGACACATAGGCCAAGTTAACAAGCGCCACATCGCTGAGGTTGGGATTACCGCTGGACGGGGCACATTCTGATAACACTAGTCAAGGTAGTGAGTTGCATTTATTAAAGCAATGCATGAGATAGAAGCCTCCTAGATCATGAATCAATGCTGTAAGCCCTACTTTGTGTATTTCTCCACTCTAGTTTCATGTTTAGCCTCTCGTGTTAACAATCAGGATAAAATGACATGAATGTCTGTCACTTAGGAGATGAGTGTCATGGTGGAGGCCGCTTAGCATGACAGAATGCAATCAGATATGAGCCGCATTCAACTGAGGAGCGAGCGAGGACAGGACGACCCGTCACTCAAAAGACATCACAGCAATAGCAAACCACATCCGATCAAGTCCTGCCCTAGATTCTTCAAATTTCATGCCGACTTTAAAAGGTATTCATATATTTTTTGGAGAAGATTAAAGGTTTAAACGTTAAATCAACACCTTTTTCAAGCCTTCATAAGCATAGAAAAAAAGCATACATTATGGTTTTCAGATGTGTTATGTAAAAAAAAAAATAATAATTTTTTTAATACTTAAAACTGAAAAAAAAAATAAAGCAGTGATGTCATCAAATTAGATATTACATAAGCTGTCGATTTTGGTTTAATGGTGACTTTAAATCAAATTATTGTACTTCCTTTAAATAACCTTGAATGCAATGGGTCTTACTATGCATTTGCAGACCAAGGGGACCAAACTGAGCTTCTTTTGGTGATGGTTATTCACGATCAGTCATTGGACAACTAAATGCTAAATAAATTAAACATATGAAGAGAAATGACAATAATCAGTTAAGTTTCAGAAACCTCCCTGTTTAGTACAGGTGGTTAAAAGCTTCTCAAACAAAGCGTATTTTATTTTTTAACATTTAGAGACTTATGAACAGGAATGGCAGCACATCAGGAGATTAGCAAGCAAATCACTGGGAACTAAGCATTGATAAAAACCAACTGCACTGATACAAATAGGGCATGGTGCATTGGGAAAATTATATAGGTCGTGTAAAAACGCAGTGAAATGCTTCATTTCGATGTACACACCACATTTATTGCATGTTAGGGTGCGCATTGTGTCAGGCAGAGAGACTGGGATGTTAGCGTTCAGGCTAGCTGACGCCCCCTAAGCACGCATGCGCAGATCGTTGTATGGCAGAGCAGCAATGCTGTAGTTGACAGCCTGTCCACCCTCGTTCACTTCCATTATGACTTAGGGACTGCAGTTCAAAAAATACAGCAAATAAACGCGCTAAAACCCTTTCGTTTAAGTCAGAAGCGTCAAAGTTTTCGAAGTAGAATTTACATGACTTGTCTATGACCTTTCCAGTCGCTTGGGATTACCGTATAATGAGACTAATTCGCTAATGAATTCAGACCGATTTGAGCCCGTTCGACTGAATGAAAAGATGCGTGAATCGGTCTTTTATGAATAAATCTTTTAAGCGAACGAATCGTTCTAGTTCACCTAATATGCCCCGACTCGTTTTTCTTTCTCTAAAAAATCTGAGGGTTCCCAACAAGACAAGTAAAATAAGGGAGACCGTACAATTATTTATAATAAATATGCCATTGTATATGCACGGTGCAGGCATGATGCATTACATTTTCATTAAAAGTAAAGGACAATAGCACAAATGGTTTACCACATAATTATGGGCTGTTATGTCACTCTTTCTCTATAGTTTGATACCAAGAAGTTTTAAAAATTGAGACATTTATTTTTAAACAAAACACATTGACTTGCCGCCACCAGCTGGCGTAATGATGTAACCTACAGAAAGGACCAGCGAACCGATTCAAAAGATTCGACTCACTGAGATGAATCAAAATCGCCACAACTAAAAGAATGTCAATCAGACATCAACACGGCTTTGCGAGCATTTCTAGCGCCACAAGCTCTACAGAAATGAGCAAAATCTACCAATAACTGGCAATTATACAACTAGACAATTACATATTCAATACGGCTTTCGCTACATTAAAACGTACTTTTCAAGGTGGTCAAGTATGAACAGGAGGACCCAGTACAATTATTATTATTCGTCGTCTGAAACACCATATTTTAGGCACAAAATTGCATGATGTGCGCGTTCACGTGTGTTTGCTATCGAGAGGATGTATTACACTCGCACGCTACGAACTAAAGACCACGAGAGTCAAATCTAATAACCAATCGGAGATTCAAAGGCGCCCCAGCTGACTCAGCGTGCGCGAAACACGGAAGCGACGCCGAGTGGACTGACTTCACTGTGGTGAAAATACCTTTGGCATACCCGCAGACCAGGCCTTTTGCAGTTGTGGATCCCGACGATTCAATGACACGCCGAGCCGATAAAAGGATACTCAAAGTCAGCATCTTGGACGGGTAGTCAAAAGCGACGACCTCTCCTTGCAAGCGCTGCCCCAGGCAGGTGAGGCAGGAGACATGGCTCCCGACGCTGAAATACTCCCCTGGTCCAGGAGCCGCCATCTTCTCCGCCAGGAAACGGGAGCAGTCGCCTCACTCACGTAAACACGCGCAGCCGCGTCAGTATGGGTGGGAGCCGAGTGGGCGTTCCGCGAGAATGAATGAAGTGACGCGAAAACGGGCGCTGCAAATGAAGCCACGCCCACTCTACTATGGAGTAGTAGATCATGAATATCTTACTACAGTGCACTGCACGCCCTCATTCTTACTCATCTTCCTGGTTTATACACAAAATTATTTGGAAACTATAGGGAAGCCAGTTGTTACCTTCTGTGACCCAAATCACTTTCAAACTTGATGCCCCAGCCCCAAATATGGCCCGCTTTAGAGGGACCCCCTTTAAGGCAGTTACATATTTTCAAGAATAAAGACCCTTTTATGCAGTGAAAAACAAACATATTATAAATGTATAAAATATTAGCTTACATTACATTGTATCTGTTTTCTACACACAATCAAAGTGCTTTTAAATGTATTAACTATAAAATTTAGCATCTTTCTCATGCTTTCTGGTCAGTTTTTGAAAGAAACCGTAATGTATACCGGTATAGCATTATATTACAAATATTCATCAAATACACAATATTTATATTTTTAGTATGCTAATCTTTTGTCTATAGAAAAAAAAAACAATAAACATATTTCCAAATGCATTACATTACAAATATTCATTAGAATAATAACAAAAAATATACAAATAATTGTATATAAATATATTATAATTAAAAAATACAAATAATAATAGTAATAATACCTTACTGATAATTATTAGTGGTTTAATTATTTTAAAGAACCTTTTAATATATACATATTTTTTTCACTAATTATAGAAAACACCTATATGAAAAAAAAAGCCTCATTACATGATTTCTGGGCTAAACTTGCACCTCATACTCACAATATTTATGATTTAATATGCACATTTTTGTGTGCTATTTTATCTATAGTAGAAAAAAATACCCATAAAAATATTTCATTGCAAATATTCATCAAACACATTAGAATATGAAATAAGAATATTAACAAAATATAAAAATAGTTGTATATAAATATATTATAATTAAAAATACAAATAGTAATAATAACTTATTGATAATTATCAGTGATTTAATTATTTTAAAGAACCTTTTATGGGACCCACACTTTATATTAGGTGGCCTTAACTACTATGTACTAACATTTAAATGAATCATGTGATTGTGTACATACATGTTTTTACATTGTACTTACATTAAAAAAAGACCCGCATGTAATTACATCTGTAATTAATTTCAGTAGTTACAGTAATACAATTACACTGTGGACACTTCCCTCACACCTAACCATACTCTTAAACTTACCCATACCACCACACCTGTCCCTAACCTTACCCGTATCCTCAATATCAGCAAAAGTGTTTACAATATGAACACAATAAGTACATTGTACTTATTTTTTGATGTAAGTACATAGGAGTTAAGGCCACCTACTATAAAGTGGGACCAAATATATCAATAAAGACAAGCTGAATAGAAAAATAAAAAAATGCAGGAAGTTAAGACAAAGGGCAACATACTTATTTCACAAACTAAATGTCCTGTACAGTTTCTGTATCTCCACTGGCCAAAGGTCTCCCTCTATATGTTGAGCAGTTCATTGTTACTTAAAGAAATGACAAAAATACAAACAAAAACAAACAAAAAACAGCAAGATTCAAAGGGACAGCAATTTTTAATGATTAATAGTCACAGTAATAGATTGCTCAAATAGCGTGTATTGCACATGTGTACACATATATGCACCCTATATACACGTGTGTAGCAGTTAGTATACACACCTTTGTATTGTCGCAACATGAAAGCATTGAAAGAACACAATAAATCAGGGAATGTGCTTTGATAATTCAGATAACTTCTGCATATCAATATGACCAGAAGAGAGACAAAAAAGAGAGGAGATAGGAGAGAGAGAAGAGAGAGATAGAGAGAAAAGATCTTAAAAATGTAAGGTTAAAAGATCTCACAAATTGAAACACCCAATCACGACAAGTGATGTAGAACAGCAGAGAAATGAAGGGACGGTGAAGGAGACACAACCTCTCTTTCAAAAAAAGTCAAAAAAATATACAAGCACTCTTTGAACCTTGACGATCATAGGTCACTACATATACACAACATATGAATTATCAATAAATATACATATTTACCCAATAGCAAAATATGTGGCAGAGACGGTAAAGCTATCTTCCATGGCGAATGTCGATGTCTTTTACACATACAGAGGTTTCCCCGTGTCCATCGTAAGGCCCCGCTCACGCCGTTGACGTTGTTTTCTTTGTGTAAAGATCATTGCGTAAACGTCCATCGAAAAAGCCTCGTTTAGGAAAGCCAAGCGCCATACTGTATTACATCTGATCGATTATTTCCCCTCTCTATGTATTGCTCAACCCAACACACCTAACGAGGAGGTTTCGGTCTCAAAAAGGGACCAACGCGACAGCCGATTCATCCCTAAAACTAAAAAGAGGAACGAAAAGGAATAGAGAAAAAGCTTTCACCACCAACGGCACGGTCAATAAACTGTTTGACACCATATAGGGTGAAGATACAAAACTATACACAAATGGTTGGTGATCTACATCCAAACGTTACAAAACCTGATCACAGTAGTTCCTGATTCAGACAGCCACATAGAAGAGGGAAATTCTCTTAGTGTATATTACAGTATCTAAGTACAGAGGCTGGTGTCAGCCTGATTTTTCACAAAGTGTTTCCTGTTTCTCTTTAACTGCAAAACCAAGCCAATGAAAACAACTAACATCAGACGGTTAGAGACGGTATGAACAGCTGAAGGCGACGTTAGTGTTTCAACATAGACATATAAATACTTTATCCGGTGGTGACATGGCTCTTCGTAAAAGGACTGTTGTTTGCGGGGAAAAAAAACTGGCCATTTTGTTTTTTTTGGATCACTGTGTAATATTTTTTGTGTGTTGTTATTGCCCATAGGCTATGAGGCTGTCGAAGAGAAGAGACAAAATGTAGGTACTTGATTTTTCATAGATTTACAATGAGACAAGCATTGATCCAGAAGCAATGCAACTTACTTTCTGACTCTAAATAAATAAATCAAACGAGAGCAGAGTCAAGAAATGCGCATCGAAATGTCTGTCGTTTCAACATCAACAGTTCATCAGTGAACCAATGAACATACACAAAGAAAAAACGCTGATAGTTCACTTTGCTTTTAATGCCTCGTAATTTGCGTCTGAGAACCGAAAGTAAAAAAAAAAAAAAAAAACGAGATTAGGCTCGGACCTACAGTGTAGCATTAGTGCAAGATGCTTGAGACTCGGTTCAGTCTCATGAAAAGTACTTGCCATTAGACACGTTGTCACCTCTCAGACCAAGTTGTGTTCCTTCTGTGACATTGCTAAAGGAAGAGGGTGACGTTAAATAAAGACGAAGCAGATAAAATCAAATTTGGCCCCCAAAAAGCTGTTGTCACACAGTGAAAATGTAATAAAGGATCATTATTTTAGGGTCATAAACAAGCCATTGCATTTCATCCACAAGTGCACAAGTGAGTAATCAGCATATACGACAATACTAATTAGTCTGGTGAAAATTAACCATATCCATAGCACAAAAGCTATATCAAAAGATGATGAAAATGTAACCAAAAGTTTGTAGTATTTTAGTGTTAAACAAAAAAAGTGGTAGTCACTCTTATTGCCAGAAAAAATCCTGAAAAAGGACAATGCCAAATGCACTGCACAGTGACATAAATCAACATCATCGATAATATCTGTACCACGCTGTACATTCCTTATCGGAGAATACTTCAAATCAAATGATGAAATTAACACTGATACAGACTCTTTTTTTTTGTTTACATTTTTGTACAAAAAAGGAAATGTTTTAATAAAAAAAAGTCACCGCTAACACTCTCTCGCCATTGGAAATAAAGTCAAATAAACGAGTGTGAGGGAGCCAAACATACATGTACAAAGAAAGGTGGCGTTAAAATAAAGAAAACAAACAGGAAGTTGGTCACGACATTGTCAGTGTTTCCAAACAAATCACGTCATGTGCTAGTCTATTGCACGGGACGGACGAATAAAACAATCTTTGAATTTCTTTCATTAACAGTAAAATAAAAAAAGGAGTATCAAAACCTTTTACCAAGAACACATCATTTACATCCTAAAAAAAAAGAGAAAACGATGAGAAAGAAAGAAAAGAAACCGGGGCAAGAGGGGGATATTAATCGTTTTTTGTGCTCTCCGTCGTTGATGGCTAAAATTCGTTTTCTTTGAAAAAATTAAGGCAATTTGAAAAACAAACAAATCAATGAAAGTTAAGTATTTTGTTAAGTATTGGTGTTGTTAAATGTTTTCCTTAGTATAAAAGGCACCAAGTTCTTGGGAAAAAAAGTCTTTCTTCAGACATTACCACAACGCGTCTTTCCTCGTTCTCCACGAAGGTCGAGACGGACGCTTTGAAAATCCTTCCTTCGTATTTTACACCTTTGCAGTAAAACGCATGGGTTGCTGTTATTTATGTTTATGTGCGAGCATGTTACAGCAAAGCCGTATATTCCAAAAAACAAAACCAAAAGTACTGTTTTCTCTGAGAGTAAAGAAATGCTTTTGGGAAAAAAGGCAAACCATCATTCTTCCACTTCCAGATAAAAGTAAGCAGGCTCTTTGACTGTATGTACAACCACAGCTGATAAGAAAATGTTTCATAAAGGGGATATAAAGTATTTATATATATATTTTTTGTGTTCGAATGTGTATACGGTACACACAAAACACATATGCCTATATATATATATATATATATATATATATATATATATATATATATATATATATATATATATATATATATATATATATATATATATATATATATATATAATATTTATATTTCTCGTATGTTTGTGTGCTTTTCATAACAGGTTATTATACAGATGAACAAGTATACCAAATAATCGACACGGTACAGTGTAAACGAGTATACTTGTCTGCAAAAGGTGTTTTGTCACGATCCGAACGTCTGGTTCCTCTTTTGGGAACCATGTTCGTTTGTGAATGAGTGTATGTGTGTTTTGTGCTGAAGTATTTTTGCTGCTTGTTGGCTTTTTTTTTGTTGTGGAACTTTGTACATTTCTTATACTTTGTACAGAAAACAAAGCTTTTTTCGCGGCCCTCTGAGCAACAACATCCATGTGCTGTCGTGTCGTTTTTTCCCTTCCTCCTCTTCTTCGTGTCCCCAGGCCAATACAATGATAAATTGAAATCAAAAGGCCTTTCTCTGAAGAGTACTCCATTGTTCGGCCTATCCAGCTGCGCAACCCTCACTGAGTGGTCCTGTAATAACCCATCATGCCTTTGTCGTCCCCTTTCGGCAACAGTTTGCTATGCTTTACCTCAGAAAAGCGAAAGTGGGTGGGCTGTGAACGTGTCAGTCAAGCACCTGGAAATGAGTGAAGGACCGAGGGAACCAATCAAAGAGCTGGGAGGAGGAACATGAGGCGTGACGTCAGGGTGACCAGTGCCAAGCACGCGTGGACAAGAAGGTTGGAGCAGTGATGTACTTTACTCGCTCTTCTACAACACGGGCTCCTCCTCCATCGGCTCCTCTGCTGATCTGAGGAAGGAATAATTGAGTAACGGTTAATAAAGGCTAAAATTATGTATTAAACGTTCGGTATAAGGTGTATCACAACAGACTGGACTCCAGTTGCGGTACCTGCTGGTTTCAGTGGAAGTCGGTTGCTGATCGTTGTCCACAGTGAGAGAGGCCATGGCGGTCAAAGTGTCTGCCTCGTCTTTCTCTCGTCTCTGAGCGTCCAGTAGAGACTGACCCACTGTAGGTGCCAACCTCTGCAGAGACGTCCAGTGTTTACCTACAGATCATGAGAAGATTAATAATGATCGGCAGTTAGTCAAGACCTCAAAACTGATTTTTAACTATTTATATGCTATGTTAGAACAATAAACAAACTTATAATAGAAAAACTATATAAGATCCTTCAATTTAACATTTAACTGAAATTTTGAGTTTTTCCTGGTAGGATATTTTTGTAAATATCCATTAAAGAAAAGTCTAAACATAAAACCATACTGATTTTAACACACTCTCTCTTACTATAAAATAAAGAGGAAATTAATGTAGATATTAAAGGGATAGTTCATCCAAAAATGAAAATAAGCCCATGATTTACTCTGCCTCAAGTCATCCTAGCTGTAAATGACAGACGAATACAATTGGAGTAATATTAAAAATGTCCTGGCTCTTTTGAGCTTTATAATGGAAGTAAATGGCTGTTTCTGTTTTGAAGTCCATAAAAGTTCATCTATCCATCATAAAAGTGCTCCACACGGCTCTGGTGGGTTAATAAAGGCCTTCTGAAGCGAAGCCATGCGTTTGTGTAATATTTTAAACTTTACAAACTGTAATCGCTAACTTCCACTAACAGTCATATGCACGTTCACAAGAGACTGTCATTCCAGTGTATGACCTAGGACGCAGGCGTAGTGTAAGTGCCAAAACAAAAATTGGTTCTTGTGAGAACTAGCATATTCTCACCAGAGCATCCTACGTCATATGTCCCAGTCTCGCGTGAATGCGTGTACGACAGTTAGCGGAAGTTAGAGATTACAGTTAGTAAAGTTTTAAATATGGATATTTTTCTTACACCAACGCATCACACTTTTATGATGGATAGATGCACTTTTATGGACTTCAAAACAGAAATAGCCATTCACTGCCATTATAAAGCTTGGAAGACGAAGGACATGTTTTAATATAACTCAGATTATATTCGTCTGAAAGAAGGTCATATACACCTAGGATGGCTTGAGGGTGAGTAAATCATGGGATAATTTTAATTTTTGGGTGAACCATCCCTTTAATGTAAATCTTAACCAAGTTTCCGTGAGTTTCTCACTTACTCTGAATCTCAATGACCCTCTCTAGAGAGGCTGTGGCTTTTGGACATGGTTTCTGTTGAAGCACCGTCAGTGGTAGAGGATCCAACTGCAACACACACACAAAACATTAATAGATATGTTTATTTCATCCATAGGAAAACTACGGCTACATCCAAAATCGCATACTTCCCTACTATATAGAAAGTGAAAAACAGTGTGTGAACAGAGTATAATGTCTGAATTCACAGTATTTATACAACAGGCGAAAAGTACCCGGATGATCTAATATTTGTTTGTGAATGACATTGAAGTGACGCAACTGATGCAGGTAGGTCACATGACAATGACAACATTGCGAATGTAGAACGTTCGCTTTATATTCACACTACAAGCACTCATCCTATATAGAACATACTTTTTTAAGGGTTGCTGGTAATTCAAAAGAAGTACCTACTCACGGAGCATGTGATTTTAAACACCTGCCTATTAAAAACTCTTGTTCTGCTTATATTGACCTTGACCTCCCAATGATGTGTGTGTAATAATAGTAATTTTGAAATGAACTTCTTATTTACCCTACAAGATCTTTTAATATGTACCTCTGGTGTAATTAAATGCTAGCAGGCAGATATTATTTAAGACTTAACCCTTTGTTTTATTGCCGAGACCCCAAAACAGAACATGAGGTTTAAAATACAACTGAGTTATAGATATATAATCATATTGTGTGCTGGTTGGATGTGTGTGAATGAATGACGGGCACCTCGTCTCCAAGCAATGCAGCCACGCAGGATTCGGATGCATCACAGATGGCGGTAAGGTCGTGACCTCCTTCCAGGGCCAAAACCACACGTCCGCCAGCCAACTTCATCAACTGCTTAGTGAGATGGCCGAAACCTACACGGAGAGCCAGAAGCATACTGGGTAATTCATGAACTAACTCAAACAAACTCAAAAGCCTTCAGCAAACCTTAACGAAATGTAGGTTAAAATGTTAAAAAGACTATAATTTTATCGAGTTATTACGGTCTAGTGGTACTACCAGTATGACTGCAATATTTATTGACCCAGAAGAACTGAGGTAGTCCATGTATGACTGCATTTTAAATGGTCTTTTAAGTGTATAATACAACTCATCTTTGCAATTAGGGGGTATAAAATTAGCATTTGTGCCGTCTGACCTATGGTTCTGGAAACTGGAAAAACAGCAAACTCACATTTGGCAGTGACGTTGTATCCACCCAAGGGGGACTGGTGGCCCTCCACAGCATCAAAGCCAGCTGACACTAGCACCACATCCGGGGAGAACTCATTGGCTATGGGCATCACCACCGTTCTACAAGCACACAGATAGGAAGTGTTTGAATTACAAATTATCTGCATAGCCCCTATCTTTATACAGTATGAGTGTACTCCAAAAAGTTAACAAAACTAACTTAGCACACATACACAATTTTAAAGAGCGAGTGCTTTGCTGTCCCTCCTCCAAAAAAATTAATAATTATATGTATGTGTATATAGAGCCTAAAATTAACACTCGCCAAGCGCCAAATGCAAGTAAAAATCTGCGTTGGTGAGCTAGTTGGCCACTAACAATGCAATGTTGTGACAACATGAACGACACCCTGTACAGTTGACAAGTCATTTCTGCATCATCACAAAAGTTTCAGCCTTTCCAATGTAAATACTCAAGCGCTGGAACACTGGAAAGGGAATTCGTTACTCATGTGCTGTGTGGGAAGTTTAAACATCTGAAGCGCACGCACTGAAAGCCGCATCTGACATGCGCAAAGTTGAGCTCTGTTTAAGGTTGTGAATTGCAATCACTTAACTCCATAGACAGTAAAATAAATGGACACTGCGACCCCATAGACTTCAACGGAGAGAATTGAAGTCAGGATGGGAGCACTCACTTCCTGATGGCTGAGCGTACTGCGCAGCCTCAGACTGAGCTTTACGACGTAGATGTGACGTGACAAACTGTCTGACAGTTGTAAGTCTTCTAGTAGTTGTGCGAAGTGAAATCTGAATCACCGAATCTTGTAGAGACAGAGAAAGTGAGAAGGAGCAACTTTTGAAGAATGAAGCAGGATTTGCGACATTTCTATCGGCGTTTATGCCTCCACGTCCCCCCGATTGCCTCATAGACAGTAAAAGATTGCCTGCGAGCTTCTCCTCGGGTCTATACGGTACAGCGTGACGGAGTCGCGTGGTTATGACGCAATCGTTAGCCTATTTTTTACAAAAACGGCTTCTACGGGGCGATAGTGTAAGATACAAGGTAATGGAGCCTTTTATACATTGTCGTGTTTGTTTAGAAATAAACAATGGACAAATGGAGTCTCTAAACGCATCAGATGTAAAGATATTCGCTGTCAAAGTGACGCCAAAATGAATGGGAGTCAATGGCATGCTAACAGCAGGTGATGGTTTGGGTAGCAATGGCTGCCCCTATGGAAGGTACGCTTTCCGGGGGCTGGATTACCCCCTTGCTTGCTCAACTCTCACCCCTCCCTTTCGTAGCGCATAGAGAAGCAACAGGGGTCGACACAGGACAAAAATGTCGTCGGCGGCGAGAGCAGAGCATGACTAGCGCTCTGTAGAGAAGTTTGTCCGTTTAGGGCTTCTGTAGAAGCATGACGGTGCAAAATGCAGTGTATGTAGATAGAAATGGCTCATTCTAAGGTAATAAAAACATAACAGTACATTATGCAAGGTCTTTAAACTCCACTGAAAACATAGTTATGTATATTATATTGCATTTCTGTCAATAGATCCTCATAAATACTACACACTGCACCTTTAAGTGAACGCAAACACAAAATGTATGATCCGTGCGTGCATTCGGTCTTAAAGTGACAGCATCCTAATAATCCTGCTACTGTCTGTGTTTTTAATGTTAATCAAACAACAAAGGACAAAGAAAAAATAAAAAAGGATATGAAGACTATGCAGTGTTATTTATTTGATTAGCCTAATTTATTACATTTCGGTACCTGAAAACTATTAGACCTGCCTTAAGAGCACTGTTTATTTCAATTGTATCTTTGTTGTGTTTATATATATAGACAGACAGGAAGTGCAGATCTCACCTGAAGGCAGTCAGATATTCCACATCACCCATAGGTGGCTCTACTCCGCCCGTCCAGGCAATGTTGACGTTAAAGCCCTCTCCTGGACCTACACCCACCTAAAAAAGAACCCATGAGAAAACCAGTTAGAAAAAAAGACAATTTTGGTCATATGACTACAGGAAGCCTCTATTCTGAAAAAATTAAAGGGATAGTTCACCCAAAAATGAAAATTCTTTCTTCTGTTGAACACAAAAGAAGATATTTTGAAGAATGTTAGAAACCAAACAGTTGAGGTATCCACATTGACTTCTATAGTATATTTTTCCCATACTATGCAAGTCAATGTGTATCTTCTTCAATCAACATCTTTTGTGTTCAGCAGAACCAAAGAAGGAAATTCACATAGGTTTGGAACAACTTGAGGGTAAGTAAATGATGACAGACTTTCCATTTTTGGGTGAACTATCCCTTTAAGCAGCTTCACACAGTGACTGAAATGATGTTACCTCCTCAGGAGCGCCACTGCCTGGGAAGAAGTTGCCATCGTCATAACGGTGCAGGGAAATGTACAGCACATTGGGATCATTATAGAAAGCTTGCTGGGTCCCGTTTCCATGGTGAATATCCTATGAAAAGAATTGGAACGATTCTGATTTAGAGAAGATTTTCATTTTCTTATTCGTCAAAATGAAACTGAATCAGGACAATTATATGACTTGTTACATATGGACTGTAACGTCACAGGTGGCTGTGTATGGCATGGAGCTCCTAATAACTCACCCAGTCTATGATTAGGATCTTGCCCACCCCGAGTTTCTGCTGCAGGAGTTTGGCAGTGATGGCCACTGAGTTGAAGAAACAAAAACCCCTGCCAAGACACACACAGAGCAGGGGACTCATATTTATGTGAACGCACATAAATTATTTATATATCTTGATATCAAACATCTGGCCACACAAAACTCACAGAAAGACATAAAGCAATCCAATGTCCACCATGTGGGGACTTTTATGTATTTGTACTTACATGATAAAGTAAACAGCTTTAATGTGACATAACAATATGTTATACAGACTCTCAAAGAAGGAGGCGTTTCAAACTACTTACATGGCAGTGGATTCTTCAGCATGATGACCAGGAGGACGGACCACCGCAAAACCATTCTATCCATCAAACAAAAATAGAAGAGAAGGAAGACGAGGACGACATAAGAAAATGTGATGTAATATAAGCAAAGAATATTTATCCCAGAACATCAAATATACATGAATCAGAGGTAAGAGAAGTGAATATGAACCTTCAGCTCCCCAGCAGCAACTTTAAAGGCCAGCTCAATGACGCAACCCACCGCCATGCGGACGGCACCTGACGAGTGCATCTCGTTCCACACTGTGTCGCTGTCCACCTAAAGAACACAAAATCATGTTACATATCGCTATTAATTGATATAGTGAACACAAGCTAATGAAATCAGAATTGATCCTATTTACTTCCTTAATAAATGCCCATGGTTTTATTGGGGACTTTATTAATCCACACAGTCCCGAAGCACAACCAAAATAATGTTCTTCCGAAAAAAGCATTGTTTTTTTTTTTTATTGCTAGAGGGCCAAAAGTTACATAGTGTACCTTTAATTATAATAATAATATATACAATAATGAAAGGTAAGTACGGTTGTACTGTCGAGGAAAAAGACAATGTATCCAATATTATCTACATTTCACAATCCAAACAAATCCCTATATAATCTGTTTTGTTCATAAATACCTCATATTACATACAGTAAAATGCAATATGAATGTTTATTAAATGTGTGTGACGAATGGACAAAACGTACCCCAATGCCTCCACACGGTAGGACAGCGTACATTTTCTGACTTATTGGGCCTAGAAAATTAAAAAGGGAAATTAGAAGTGGAGTGTTATGTTTAGGCCCACATCTGTTCTTCACACATTATCTATTCAGGTAATGATATAATTGGCTGTGCTTATTCAGCCTCAAGGATGCTCATTGGATGGTGCTGACGCAACTATCATCTGTCTCGCTGTTCTACAAAGAGCACTCAAGGTCAAAACAGTCTGCACTTCCTCAAAGTGTGTCTCATGTAAAAGTGGAGGTGGTGGAGTGATAGCAACTCTGTCCACAGCAGAACCTTCTCACCCTCTCTCACACTCACACACACACACACACACACACACACACACACACACACACACACACACACACTTTGCTGGTGACTCAGAAGCGGGGGTGGGCAAATGTCTAGGACCTAAAAAAAACCTAGGCGTCTGTCAAAGGAGGTTTGCTTAAGCAACCCATCAAATTGGAAGCAAGCAAGGGAAGCTTTTTGTGGATGGTGTACTAGGAGGAGAATCCTGTTTTGGTGTCTTAAAATCAAGATGGCAGCAGTTCCTTTCATACATCACAACAGAGAGCTTCTAAAACACACCTAAAAGTTTCTTGCTGTCCAGTTTCTGTCGGTTCAGTGGACTGGTGCCGTAGAGCAGTGTGTGGTACTCAGAATGAACGGTTTGGATTTCATCTAGTGTGGCCTTCCTTCCCCTGATCCTCTGCACACAAACAAACATAGAAAGTACATTGAGACAGCATCCAAAGGAACCCCACTTGTTTTAATTTCCATGACTTTTACATGACTTTTACAGTTATTTGTGATTTTTATTCTAAATGATTTAGACAATTTTGTTTAAAATGTTGTAATATTTTCAGATTTTCTGTGACTGATAGTACTCTAAATTACATTGTAAACAATAAATGTAATTTATTCCCATGAATCAAACTTTTGAACGGAAAGAGTTGAACTTTCAGGTACATGGAGTGTTTTTTGAATGGAAAGAGATGAGCTTTAACATGAAGCTTCACGTTGATTTTTTCTGACTATTCTTCCACCCTTCCAGAAGGTGGCGTACTCACCTCACAGCGTCCAAGCAGGCCCGTTTCCTGCAGCCTAGACCAAACACTCTGAATGCGACCGGCGTGTTCGGGATGAATGTTTGTGTTCCCACACATGCACTGGTGCTTTAGCATAAAGGTGTCATACACCAGCCCTGCAGAGAGAGTGAGGAAATGATTAAAAGCAAAAGTCTAGTTGTCAGTATCTGTCCCATCCTAAGTAAAAATACCATGAAACATGAATTCAGTTCAATCTAATAATGATCTTGTCATTTAGATCCTCTACTCTGTCTTGTTCGACTGATTGACAGCGGTGCAGTGTACCTGTTGTGAAGAGATGCTTAATGGGCACCTCGTTCAGGGGCGCTCCTTTAAGACTAGAAGTGACGGGGGATGACTGTGCCCTTCCCAGGGGTCTGTGGGGCATTCCTGTGATGGACAGGGAGGCCTGGAACACATTCAGTTGCTGCAAATGCTGCTGGTCCAAATACTGCAGAAAGAGCACACGATCATCATTAATTCAGCAGTTCAGTTCATCTCAGTTTGATTTAGTTCAGTACACTCTGAATTCGTTCTGGTCAGTACAATCATTTCAGTTCTGTATGGTACGCTACTGTTTTATTCGTTAACTTTAAATAAGTTCAGTTCAATTTACTTCAGCAGTTTCATTAAGTTTATTAAACTATCAACACTATTTCAGGTAATTCAGTTTAATAATAAAAGAGTATGAAAAGGTCTCCAGCCAAGATCAACCAATCAGTAACCATGGACACAGTCACAGTGAACATGAACATAAGCATAGAATGTAAACTTGTGTCATCTTACGGGCAAAATGTCTGATTTTGACAGCCTAGGGACTTTGTAAATATTGTTAACTAAAACCTTCACAATAAAAAAAATCTGTTCTGTAAATTTAAATAAAAGAAAACAACAATTTGGAGGCCAAGTCAACACTTCAAACTCGTTGTTGTGCTCCTCAAACCATTCCTGAACCATTTTTGCTTTATGGCAGGACGCATTATCCTGCTGAAAGAGCCACAGACACCTGGGAATACAGTTTCCATGAAAGGGTGTACATGGTCTGCAACAATGCTTAGGTAGATGGTACGTGTCAAAGTAACATCCACATGGATGGCAGGACCCAAGGTTTCCCAGGACATTGCCCAAAGCATCACACTGCCTCCGCCGGCTTGCCTTCTTCCCATAGTGCATCCTGGTGCCATGTGTTCTCCAGGTAAGCGACGCACACGCACCCGGCCATCCACGTGATGTAAAAGAAAGCGTGATTCATCAGACCAGGTCATCTTCTTCCATTGCGGCGTGGTCCAGTTCTGATGTTCATGTGCCCACTGTAGTTGCTTTCGGTGGTGGACAGGGGTCAGCATGGGCACCCTGACTAGTCTGCGGCTATGCAGCCCCATACACAACAAACTGTGATGCACTGTGTATTCTGACACCTTTCTATCAGAACCAGCATTAACTTTTAGCTCGTCTGTTTGATCGGACCACACAGGCCAGCCTTCGCTCCCCATGTTCATCAATGAGCCTTGGCCACAAATGACCCTGTCGCCGGTTCACCACTGTTCCTACCTTGGAAAACTTTTGATAGATACTGACCACTGCAGACCGGGAACACCCCACAAGAGCTGCAGTTTTGGAGATGCTCTGACCCAGTCATCTAGCCGTCACAATTTGGCCCTTGTCAAACTCGCTCAAATCCTTACGCTTGCCCATTTTTCCTGCTTTCTAACACATCAATTTTGAGGACAAAATCTTCACTTGCTGCCTAATATATCCCACCCACTAACAGGTGCCGTGATGAAGAGATAATCAGCGTTGTTCACTTCACGTTGCATTTACCTCAGGCATTTATCCAGTGTTCAAATTTAGTTAGTTAGCTATAAAAAAAAAAAACACTAGAGAGGAGCTTATGTACTGTTAATTGTATATGTATATTCAAATAAATTTGTCATGAAGACAAATGTTTATGAATGTGCCTACCTTATGTGCAATACAAACATTTCTGTTCCCTATATAGTTTGCAGAATTATTTGGGATAGATTTTTTTTCCTTAAGAAAATCAAACTATTGGTATCGGCAAATTTAATTATGAAGAAGCTGCTATCGGTATCGCCAGAGAATTATATATATATATATGTTACATTATAAAAAAAACTTGAATTTGAAGTGCTAAAATTACTAAAAGTAAATCTTTAATCAAATTTAAAGCTGCAAAAATATAAAAAAAAACAAGAACTAATAAAACTGGCAAAATATAAAATTGACAAAAGCACATAAAATAACTCAAACTTAAACTAAAATTAAATATGAAACTAAATATTAATAAATGCTATAATTCTATATAAATAATACTAAAATAACACAGGAGTGTGTGAGTGTAAAGAGAAAGTTCAGATCATAACAGACTAAACATCAGTCCAAGCACATGGTCTGGACCTTCTCACAAAAAGAAACCCAGCGAACATTTGCCAACAACTTACTAAAAAAATCTCCACCAATAAACAGCCCTAGAGTCTGCTCTATATCAGACGAGCGAAACGAACAAGTGTGTGCGTGAGCCGTGAGACAGTCCCTGATGCAGTATAACGGGGCAATAGAAGCCCCATGCGAGATGATGGGATTCTTACTAGTTGTTGTTTTTTCTTGCATGAGACCTTGAGGTTGAAGGTATGTCATCAACACACACGCACACACATATCCACAATTCCCTTCTTCAAGCAAACTATCTCTTAATTCAAAAAACTAAAGCCATGCACCTGTCTCTATCACTATGGCAGGTAACGGGGGCTCAATTTGTATTCAAGACACTCAGCAGCAAGAAGAGGCATTCATTCACACACACACACACACACACACACACACACACACACACACACACACACACACACACACACACACACACACACACACACACACACACACACACACACACACACACACACACACACACACACACACACACACACACACACACACACACACACACACACACACACACACACACACACACACACACACACACACACACACACACAGAGGCATTCATTCACACACACACACACACACACACACACACACACACACACACACACACACACACACACACACACACACACACACACACACACACTAGGACGTAGGTGGGGGTGTTTTAATGAGAAGGAAAGGCCAGCTAGGCGCCGTTACTGACCAAAGTTACATGAAGTGTGTCGTATATCGCTGCCTCAATGGTGACTGCATGTCACTGCATAACAGACACACACAAACACACACTGCGGCGTGTCGCGTCACCCTGGTGGGCTGTGATTGGGTGTGAAGTGCAGGGCAGCAAAGGCGGGCGGGGTCCGGAGGAGGAGATGAATCACCAAGGAGAGATGAGTCAGAGAAGGTCCATTCACGGAGGAGTATATGTGTAGATGTGTGTTTGTGTATGTGTGTGAGTCTGCCGCTGCGCGAGGAGGATGCAGTCTGAATTCTAATGCCGTGCTCTTTTGAAATTTTTTCTCAATGATTGCAGGCAGAGTGAGCGCGAGGAGGAGGGTGTTGCTCTTCTTTCAATAATTCTCGCTCCCTCTCATTCACTCTCACTCATTCATTTGTTTTTCCTTCCTCCCTCCCTCCCTCACAACCAGGGATCTGTGTTAAGATCAAAATGAGCTCTTTTGGAGAATCAAATCTACAAATGCAAATGAATGGGCTGGAATACATCTCAGTGTCGTGCAGTGGTGTTCTAAATGGTCTTATCAGATTATAATACCTTGGTATTCTTCAAAGTATTGTTTAAATAATATGGTATTTAAAAAGTATTTTGAAGAATACCATGGTATTATTATCATGGTAATGTAAAAACAAACAGTAAAGCTATTGTAAAAATACAAAATTCATAATACTTTTTTGCAAGATAGGAGTAAAGAGCATTTTACGAGCGCAACCTCTTACTATAGTACAGTGATTGCATAAGATGGTAAAACCATGGTACTTTATTGCAAGATAGGAATAAATCCAAGAATATAGTGCAGCTCTTTGGCAAATACAGATTTTTAGTACAAAATGTGAGTGATGCTTGCTGGGTGACTAGACGCCCTGTTTTTCCTGGGATTGTCCCGTATTTCTTCTTTCCTAAATTGTCTTTGTTAGGTGATCATAAAAAGCAAGTAGTCGTATTCTGTCATGCGAGAATAGCCGAATCAAAAGTATCCAATCTCATCATAGTATATTTTGGAAAACAAAATGACCATCCAATCACAATTCGTTATCGATTAACTATATTGGATATTGCAGAGGAGATCAAGTCAGAAGCGAAGATGTCAAAGAAGCATGTGTGCATTTAACATGGATCTTCAAAATGTGCTTAGCAAGTTATGCACTGTAAGTTGTGAAAAAATAACTCAATATTAGGGACGCACCGAATATTCGGCCACCGAAAATTTTTGGGCGAAAATGGCCCAAAAGTGCATTTTCGGTTTTCGGCCGAAAGACTTTTATCACCGAAACAATACGGCCGAAATGTTGTGATGACGCAAACAGAAACCGCGACCTGCACGTGCTTGTCTGAAGCAACATGTCTGCGGTGTGGACGTATTTCAGTATATCTGACTGGGCATGTTTTAAGCGCGGAACACACTTCAATCCGAGTTCCCACACCAACATCGATCAACATGTATCACGAAATTCAAACGATAAATGCCGTTTTGACGCTCTTTAATGTGGCATCACTGATCACATCACAGTTCAAGCGGCGGCGCGCGCGAACGCGATCATCTGTGAGCGCAATCGATCATCTCTTCCTTAAGAATAAACATGAATGAACATCTGAGGTGTGTTGAGGATACACTACAACTTACTGTCACGTATCATATGTGGTGTATTCGCTCAATCAGTGTTTCAACGGTGGAAAGATGTCAATATAACTGCTTGTAAACTAAACAATGTCATGTAACTTTAGCATCACATTTACCTCAGGGAGTCATTCAGTGTCCACAGAATTTTATTCACTAGAGTAAATCAACTCTTTCACTAAATAAATGCACTATATTAGCTGTTATATTCATTATATTCTACTTAACCTGTTAATGATATCTTGATTATTTCATGTATGTTTAAATAAACCTGTCATGAAAAATGACAGACACTGTGTATAAATGATTATATTTCAACAACGAATTGGATAAAAACTATTGTATAATTAGATTTAGAAGTTATTGCAAAAACTGCCTTATGTGAAGTTTACATGTTTGTGTACGATGTTATTTGAGTGTTGATTATTAGACCTAAAAATAAATAGCAACTGAATTTAGGCTAATAGTTTGGGCTCTGTTGTTAACCTTTAATATTAATGTGCAAGTAAGGGCTCCCTATATAGTTTACATCAATATCTTCAATAAACTTTTAGTTATAATTTAATTCATTTAAGGACAGATACTTTTTTTTCTTCAGTAAACCAATAAAAATAAATAAAAAGCCATTTTGTAAAACTGCTGTACCGAACCGTCAGTTTTGTGTACCGTTACACCCCTATTCTACAGTTAACATATGGGCTATGGCAGTCTTCGCTTTGATACACTATTATGTTGAAGGCCTACAGAGAAAGTAGTTGTATCTTTAAGCAGTTGCACTTGTTCTGAATGCACTTTCTTGTAGTCCTACAGAGAAAAATTTAAAATGCACTAGACCTAAATGCACTTTGTTTTTATGAGAGAACATTTAATTTTAAAACCTTTCTGTCGGCCTGTACATTATTATTTAATGTACAGATGAGTGGGGTCAAGTTAAACATTTTAGTTTGAATTTTATTTTATACTGTGCATTGTTGCAATGTGCTAAATAAATATTGGCATAATTTGTTATTGATTTATTCTTTGAAACTTTAATATTAATTTATGCAATTGCAATGCCTTGATTTTAGTAAAGTTAGTACACAGTCATAGCCATAAATGCAATGGTACTAATAATTGGCATAATTTCTTTCGGTGTTTCTGTTTTCTGTGTTCGGCCTTGGTTTCCTCTTTTTCGGTTTTGGCCAAGAATTTTCATTTCGGTGCATCCCTACTCAATATGGTATCGCGTTTATTGACTCACACCAGAAGCGCTCTCTCAGATCACCAATCCTGCAATCCCGTATTCCTCCATGAAAAAATCTGGTCACCCTACATGCTTGCCACCACGGTGCTAAGAATTGTTTTTAGCTCAGGTCACAAAAAGCTTGCCTTTTCTGGTTCATATATGCCTGAGTTTTATGTCAAAGTTTAATTATTTGGGATAGTACTTTGTTTAAATCTCTTATTTGAAGTATAAGCAAAAGTAATACCTCAAAGCTGAACACCTAAGCAAGCACCGCTAACTACATAAGCCTTTGCTCTCAGAGGAACCTCCACCAAGTCAATTTCATTGCATCTTCCCATTTAGCAATTATTTATGTTTCTCTTTCCCTCTTCTCGTCTGCTCCCCTTCAGCCTCCAGTGGTGAGTCACTGGTGGGAGGAAGAGAAGAGAGCAATCTTCCTCTTTAATCCCTCCTTTTCAGGGGGCGAAAAAGCTGCAATCGCTCCGGTTGAGAGGGATACCCTCGATCTCCAGTCACCAAGCCCCCGCGTGTGCGTTGCAACACTCATCAGGAACTTGCCTACGCACTTAAGCTCTCGAAATGTGCAGTGACAGAAGCATCAGTAAGACGATCAGATGGATCTGATGAAAGCCGGATGACAACACGAAATCCACAAAAATTTGCGGCACAGCTGCTTCTAGTTTAATAAATACAAAATAATAAATGTGAAGAACATCTTGTTTTTATATCGCAGGAAACACCAAGCTAAATTATGTGCAAAGATTTGAGCGGTGACTCGTGAATAGTCACTGCCTTGTCATGACCGAAACTTGCCAAGCAAGTCGAAGTTTCTGAATAAGTTTTGATATGCAAAATAGAATGGGGATGGGGAAAGACAATAAAGGAGAAAGGGATAAATATAGAAAGCTGGCCTTATCATGGAATAGCGGATGAAGGTTAACAGCAGTTTTAGAAGGTTGGAGATCATTAGAAGTACAAGAAACTAGCTAAACCATGCAAAGTACATGTTGGCGGCTCAGTAAATCACATTAAAGGTTATGTGTGTCATATTTGCCCCCATGTTAAAATACAAATGGCGTTAGACCTACATAGTATGGCAGACGATGGCGTTCAAGAAGCGTC
The DNA here is from genome assembly GCF_949357685.1 of Gobio gobio. Lineage (NCBI taxonomy): Eukaryota > Metazoa > Chordata > Actinopteri > Cypriniformes > Gobionidae > Gobio > Gobio gobio. Next base: position 43,311,188 of record NC_137097.1, read on the forward strand.
TTTTTGAAAATGATTTTTGCAATTCTGTTTAGTGACACTAGTGCTGCAGAAATGATACTCTTCACCTTTAACTTACAACCAACAACCTCAGTATAAAAAAAGGCAACAAGCTGTCATTTCTCACCTGGCCATAGGGGGCGCTCTCTTCATCACATTCCCTCAGTTCAATGGCTTCATCATCATCATCATCATCATCTTCCTCCAAGTCACTTTCTGTGCTTTCTCCCTTCAACGGGACCAGACGTTCCGAAGGGGGTGTGGTCTCACCTGAGCTCTCTTTCTGTAGCCCCTCCCTTACATGATCAGCCCCCTCCCCTTGCTCATCTTGCATTTCTGTGGTTTCTGTAAGCTCCTCCTCCGTCTCCTCTGGGTGAGTGGGGGGCTGTCTTGGAAGCTCCGCCCCTTTGGAGAGGATCTGAACGAAGTTAAGCAATTTTTACTAAATAGTTCAAACCACATAAAGTGAAGATAGCTTGAATAATTGCTGGGCAGACATCAAACATACCATCAGAGCACCCTCTACCTTATTTAGCTGGTAGTGTTTCTGTTTCTCAAGGAAGTGCTGGTGCTGCTGTTGCATTACGAGGTGCTGCAGGGCCTGCGGTGTTTGCGGCAGGGGTGCTGACTGTGTGCGGCTCAACGGTCGGTGCCTAGGCAACTTATTCACTGTACGCATGCTGTTGGACACCCGCTCACCCGTTACCAGCGGAGACTGTCCGTACATGGGAACTGTGGGATAAAGAAATAAAGACTGAAAGTGTGAGCTATTACACATTTGATTGGACATTCTAGGAAGGTTACGAAGCGATGCAAACAATGTAGCTAAATGCCTTTACCAGTATTTCTCCAATATCAGTAGTTAGGGCAATGTTCATTGATTTTAATGTTACTGAGGTACTGTGACTTGACATTTATTTTTCGCACATAGTCCTCCTTGAGCAACCCACATGTATACACATAACTTAATTAATATTATCAACCATAATGTTAGCCATATTAGCAAGTCATCAAAATGACAAAGGGAAAAGAGGTAAAGCATGACTGTAGGACCTGAAAAAAGTACTTGAACTAGACTGTTCTAGCTGCACAAGCTCCATTTTGTATGCTGCATATTTCTGAAATGTGTCATCTCAAGGGATACTACAGTGGACATTAATATATTGTATCTTTCTATGTTCAGTTTACTCTTTCAGGTCAACTACTGGCAACTCGTGGCAGTTTGAAGAGTATTTATCGCCCCTTGAACACTGAGATTATGTTTTTACCCAAAGCAAATAACAGTGCATTCAAGGTTAGATGACTGTATTCTATAAGTTTTTTTTGTACCTGCGAGAAGTGCGCTCTGTTGACGAGCCTGCTCCAAGAGTAGGACGTGCTGTAGCAGCGAGGAATGGCTACTGTGGCTATTAGAGGCGGAAGGGGGCTCGGGATCATGGGGTGCCACGGTGGGAAGGCACGTCGGCAGGGACGATGTGCTGATGAACTTCCCTGTCAGTGCCCCACCTTGACGCAAACTCTGGATTGTCTGCCGCTCTGCCTCTTGCTGGGCACTGAGTTTCTGGGGAGCCTGGAGTAGAAAAGAAGAGAACAAGAATTTATTCTGCAGACTTGGAATATTGTTGGTTGGTTGGTAAACATATAAGGTTTTTTAAATTTAGCTATAGATAAAAACTCTAAAATGGATCCAGGGTTGACTGTTTCCTGAGTAATATTATTTCCTAATAGAAATTAAACAGAAGAATTTTATAAAATATGTTTAATAGATACTGAACTCTGGCATTAGGAGCATAGCAGTGGATCTTCAAATTATATTAAGAACTTGTCAGTGGTTCTGTCCTAATCGGCATTGTGTAATTTGATTTGATTGATTTTTAATGAACTTTTAGCAGGGTTAATTCCATACAGTTAGTTGTTCTTACACTGATCCCATTCATTTAGCCATTTTTTGGGAATGTTGAGCTGTGTCTTTCATTGCTTGAACCAAACCATAATAGGTTCGCTTCCATTCCAACTTCCCCCTACTGCTATATTTTGATATACTTTTGGGTCTGAAACCGCAGCAGTACACATGAATCAAATCCAAGACCACATTTTCAAGCAGAATAGGGTGAGGTTTGAGAGTGTGCATATGGCTCCTTTCACTTCAACCAAACTCTTGAGTCTAAACCAAAAGCTTACCTGTTTCTCACACACACACACACACACACACACACACACACACACACACACACACACACACACACACACACACACACACACACACACACACACACACACACACACACACACACACACACACACACACACACACACACACACACACACACACACACACACACACACACACACACACACACTCACACACTCACACACTCACACACTCACACACTCACACACACCATATGGCTCCATATGGCTACTTTCACTTCAACCAAACTCTTGAGTCTAAACCAAAAGCCCTAGTGTCAAAGCACCGTAATAATCTAGCAAGCCCAGTAGGGTTCAGCCTACACCACTTACTAACTCTGAATCACCTCAACTATCACAAAGCCACTAGGCTTCAACAGAGGACACTCACCGTGATGTGTGCATTGGCAGGCAGTCCCAGAGAGATGTTGGGCAGAGATGGAGAGGTGTAGAGGCTAAGTGGACTTGGTGTCCCATCCCCGGTCAATGACTGATGCAGAGAACGCAATTGCTGCCAAATGAGAAAAGGAGAGAAAGACATGAGTCCCACAGGACAAACAACAATACCTGTATTTCAGGATTTACACTTCAAACACCACAACTTTGAGGAAAGAAGCTATTTTATCTCAGGAAGGAATCCCAGACAAGAAGTCTTGGCATGCCTTCATCACTCAAAAGCATTCTCTTTTTTTGGGGGGGAATCCTTACTAAGTTTTATTTTTGACAGGGAGAGCAGCATGGGGAAATGGATTGTCTGTATTTGGGAATGGACAAGCACCACCCGAAGAAGACAACAGTTTTAGTTGGCATGTTCAGAAAATGGGCTAAGAAATGAGTAAAAAAATAATGGCACAACAAAAGAGAGCTAAGTGAAAAATATGGAGGTGCTTCTTAGTGCTGGTTATCCCATCATCCGACCCTAGACTTGGAGTGCAGCCATTTTTAAAAGCAAGTACAAAAACGAATGGATCTGCTTTACAAGACAACGTCTTATTCATCCCAAAAGATGCAATTTAAGCTTTCCATTATATTTTGTCTATTGAGCTACGTAGGGCAGGGTGATATGATACCTGATAGTTCACTGACAAGGTACTGTAAATATGCTTGACTATTAAAGGTGGGATATTTCTTTTTTTAAATAAATTAGCACCATGAGAGTACAGTTTGGGTGTACTTTAATGTATTTTAATGCATTAATGAAAGAGATTGCGTGTGTCAATTAGTCATACCGTCTCTTTATTAATTGTTAAGTTGTGCGTTGTATGTAGTTACTTCAAAAGAAGAAAAATATATGCTATAACTTTTGAGTTTCTAAGCTAATTTAGTGATAAATCACAGGACAGCTCGACAGTGAGTTTCTGCGCGCATGATGTGTGAGCTACTGTCTGTTTGAGTGTTCGTGTGTCACAATGCATCAGCACAGTAGCTCAATACAGTGTTACACATCTGATGGTCGAAAATCGCTTTAATGTCCAAACGGGCAAGCCTTAAAACACATACAATCGACAAAGTTTAGTGAATACAAAGTGATCATTGTCAGAGACACAACGTGGATCGGCTCTGTCACAGAAAACAGCTCGCGAGCACTGAAGTGCCGAGTTTTCTATATTGATGTTATTGAATGGTTTAAGATCATTTGAATGTTCAAACTGGCAAGCCTTTAAACACATACAATTGACACACTTTTGTGAGGACGCTGCGTGTGTTGACTCTGTGTTTGAGTTCGCCTCCGTGTTGCTCCTTCAATGCCACTGACTGGACGGGGCGGAGTCACGTGACTACACACGGTGTAGTATGTTTTTAAGGGTAAAGTATTAACAGGATTAAACAGTTGGTTAGAGGTTTTGAATTTCCGTTTCGATTGCTTTTCGATTAATTGTCCAGCCCCAGAGCATTCTAGCTCTGACTCAAAAGGTGGAGAGAGACAAAGTGGACATTCCGTGGCAAAGTGCCCTACCTGCAGCTGCGATGATGTCAGCATTCTATTCTCCTTCACATTTATCCATCACTTCTCTTGAGGCTGTACTGCTAGGCTACAGAGGCTCTTGAAAAATGATCTAAGACTATTTTTGCGGAGTGGTATGCAGCGTTTACATGTCGGACCGAGAAAATGAGGTGTTTCGTAAGTCATCTCCACTGGTGCATATTTGAAGGGATTTTCTTTTTTGCTGGTTGATGAGACTGACAAACTTTGTTTTTCTTTTCTCTTCGAAAAATTTCAGCACACCCCATCCTCCATCACATCACAGCAATAATGTAACATATTTAAAGATTCAATGCAAAGGGATGCTAAAATCAAATGTTTTCTATCATTAAGAAAACAGAGGTCACAGTCAATACTAGCAGAACCATTTTGTAAAAGCATGAATGTGATCAAACCTCTTTGGCAAACATGCAAAACAGCCCTTATTTAGACAGTACAATCAAAATTATTTAGCATAAATTAATTAATTATAAAAGCATAAACTACATTTAAACGTTATAAATGGTAATGTTTGCTTAAAAAAGATAGTTTTGCTTTGCATTTAATATACTGGTCATCCAAAATCAAACACAAACAAGCTCATTCAAATTCAGTGTTCCTCCCCTACAGCTTCAAGTCCTCTGTGGCATGTGCACACACAATTTCTCTGGCTCTCAAGGTTAAGGTGATGCTCAAGGCTAGCTGCTTAGCATGCATGGTTGACCCCAGGCAGCTTCCTGCTGTCCATCCAGAGCAGCTACGGCCATTCTAAAGCCTACAGATGCAACTTAATGCAAGGCTGACTTTCAGAACATGTGTTTTTTCAGAACATTACAATACCAATGTTAGCCCAAGCCATCACAAGTCTCTGTATGGTAGATTGTTTCCATAGAAACAGTGTCATTACCTAGGTGAAGTCAATTTATTGTGCTTTTTTCTCTCATCCCAAACCTATTGTGAACCAAGAGGAGTGCAAGAGTAGAAGAGAAGAAAACGTGTAAGGGGTAAGTCTATCACCTCAGCGTGGATGTTTGGGACTGATCCGCTGGAGCCATTCTCGGCAATGGCACAGTTAGAGCTGTTCGGAGAACTGGGACCCGAGCCAGGGGCACTGCTGCACATAGAGGACACTGAAACACACACAGATTTCGACAATCACATTTTAGCTGCATCGGTAGGAAATATAGCTGATGATTTCACAATATTTTGTGACTGATTGAACCTGTTTTAATGCATCAGCAGAATGTTAAACTGTTCCCTTCCTCCAAGCTATTTTATATTAACAGTACAGAAATCACACAATACCCATGTGTTCATTATTTATGTTTGAAAATCTTCACACTTATCATCTGACAGCAGAGGTCTGTTATTCACAGGCCATTTTAACACAACTGATATAACAGAATTACATCATCCATAATAAATAAACTCCCCGTTTTGAGAAGCTGAACGCACACCTATGCCAAACCTTTATATTTTATTAAATTTATATGAACGTTAATCATAATGTTTGATCTAAATCTGAATTGAAAACTAATAAACTAAATGGTGTAAAAATACATATAAATATGATAGAAATAATGAATAAATAATAAATAAAATAATTAAAATAAAGAATTGAATAATAGAAAGTAAACATTTATTCAATATAACATTTTACATATATTTAGTGGCCCCTATTCTATATTCTATATATATATAAAAATATATGGTAAAAATAAAAATCTAATAAATGTAGATAAGTTTCTTTTCTTTCCTTTTTTATGAAAATGTATATAGCTGCCTTTATATTTTAAGATGATGGATCGGTCAGATAGAGATCATCATATTTGGAGAGTCCTTATCTTACAAAAGTGAATGCCTTCCTCTCCCATTACCCATGAGGTTATGCAAACAGTTCTGTATTCTCACATATTGCTTACCTGAGATCTCAATTGCCCTTTTCTTGAAGGTGCTGATCACTGTACCATCTTTCCGTCTAAGCAATGGGCTGCTCCTCCTCTCAGCCACCTTCTGTTTTAACCGTGAACGTACCTTCAGATTGGGCTCAGAGGCTGAACGAGAGAGAGAAAGAAAAAAAGTTCAATCACTTTGAAAAGCAAAAGCACATCCGCGTGATTTGAGGTATCACGTATGTCCGTAGCACAAACGGTGCAAGATGAACTGTACAGAAAATTTGACTTATTATGCTTAGGGGCTTTTTTTATTATAGTGATGTTGTTAAATGAGTCCTACTAATGAGGCTTTGGATCTGTCGCTCTTGTGCATCAGGACCATGGACAGCAACTGTCCATCCCTCCCTGTTTCTCACACACACACACACACACACACACACACACACACACACACACACACACACACACACACACACACACACACACACACACACACACACACACACACACACACACACACACACACACACACACACACACACACACACACACACACACACACACACACACACACACACACACACACACACACACACACACACACACACACACACACACACACACACACACACACACACACACTCACACACACTCACACTCACACTCACACACACACTCACACACACACTCACAGAGCTGTAGATAAAAGTTATATTTACAGTGTGGCGATTTTATCTCTTGTTGATTCCGGAGATGACGGGCCAAATTAAACTAATTGAAGTAAAAAGGGATTTAAAACAGAAAAAAGAAAGGAATTGGGGCAATTATCCAAACACGCCGTGTGTAATGCGGCTTGACCGAGCCCTGTGTTTTTTCAGGGCCCGTTTGTGCGTCACAGCCACACTGGGCATATAGAGCAGAAAGGACTTTAGTGCCTAATGCTATCAGTGACTTTAGTATGGATTTAATTAGATTTAAAATAAAAGTGTGAGACGAGGAGGAGAGGACGTGATGGAAAGACACACACACACACAAACTGAGGGCAGGTTATGTAAGGAGATTGCTGTGGTGTTGCCATAACAGTGGTAATATGGAGTAAGCGCTTCGCCCACGGTAACAGACCCGTCTGCGATTACTTTATCAGCGTGCTGAAGTCCAAGCTAGAGGGCACGCGTGTGTGTGCGCGCGAGTGTCCTCCTATCCTCTGTATGGTATATGTGTGTCAGTTCTATTATAGAGAGCTTTATAAAGCAGCGTGGGTGTGACAGTTTAAAAGATAGCTGTGTGTAAAAAGCAGATAGCAGATGTGTGTGTGTGTGTGTGGGAACAAACTGTGTGGATCTGTGTGGGTGTTTTGGAGTATGGCTGGCGGCTATGAGAGTGAGCAGCAGATGACGGGTATGTGTGTGTACTCAGGTTATACTTCGAACACATCCTCACAAATATAGTCAAACAACATCCAAGACATTTGAGGTGGTCCTCTGTATTTTAAACTCTCAAAAACTGGCCAAATTGTGTTTAGCTTCAAATCTAATAATGCCAATAGGTTGTGTGAGGATTAGATTGTGAGGTAGGGTATAATAAATATCATTATTTTAGCATGAAATCCATTCCATCACTAATATAGCCTTTAAGGTGTGCGTTTATGTGTTGGTCCACTGTTCTGATGACTCATTATGACTCACACCTGCAGACTCCTCACTGAAGAGCCTTCAACCCTGCACACACACACACACACACACACCTCGCATCTCCTGTGATACCTCTAGACTGTTAAGGAGCACAAACTTCTCCACACAAAATCACTGGTGACTCCATAACAGCATCATTCATGCTCAAAAAGAAAATAATCATCTGACATTTACATACAAACACAGTAATGCTTTATAATGCAGCGCCAATGTCGCAGCTATTGCTCATTGGAACAATTAAAAAAATAAATAACTACATTTGCATTTCCCAGAGGAAATATGAGGGCTTGCAAGGCAGGATAGTGTTTATTGGAATATAATAAATAAGCTGACACCAACAGCTGAAGCGAGTGGGCCAGCATGACATAATTATTAGAAGTTACATTCTTACAGTCGATGGGAGATTTTCAAATATTAAACCGTATATACAGTACCGTTCAACTGTTTGAGGTCGGTAAGCTTTATTTTGTGTTTTTGAATTAAGTCTCTTATGTTCACCAAGGCTGCATTTATTAGATGACATATATTACAATTAAAAAAAAATTTTTTTAAAGAACTGCTTTACATGTTAATATATTTTTAAATGCAATTTATTCCTGTAATGTCAAAGCTGAATTTTCAGCATCATTACTCCAGTCTCCAGTGTCATATGATCCTTCAGATATCAATCTAATTTTTAAAAACTTTTCTTATTATCATCAATGTTGCCTAATATCTATGTAGAAACCATAATACATCTTTTGCAGGATTCTTCCATGAATGTTAAGTTTAAAAGAACAGCATTTGAAATATAATTTTTTTAGTAACATTACAAAAATCTTTAGTCACGTTTGATCAATTTCATGCATCCTTGCTGAATAAAAAAAAACAATCTGACCATACTGACCCCAAACTATTGAACAGTACTGTAAAAATTCTTGAAGCACACAGTTTATTTCTAGGGCTGGGTATCGATTTGCTAGATGTTCCAATTGATTAATCGATTCGATTCTCGATTACATTTTTGACATCGATTCTTGATTCGATTTTGGATTTCGATTCTCTATTCGATTTGATTCAATGAATATAGATTTAATACAAATCCTATATTTATAAAAAATTAATAGTGAACATAAGTTTACAAATGGTTAATTAATAAAAATAAATGAAGAGCCATAAAACCTGTATATTAAACACTTTTTATTTTAGGTACACTTGGGTACATTAAAACAGAACCCAACTCTATATTTCAAATGCATTCAATGAATAGAAACAGAATTTTGATGCAAGATGAAAAACTGATACTGAAAATTCAGTCAGAACAGTCGCATACCTTGATCAAACAGGATCAGGTTATTTTATGTTTAAGATAAAACAAACATAAAATCTCACAGCATTAGCTGTAACATGGAGGCTGCAAGCCTATGAATTTTGTTGTTTGTTCGGCTGTGGGGGTGTCTCGTCAAATGGCTCCGCAGATTTGTAGTATTACTACAGCATTTCACCTCAGAATTACAAATCAGGCATATAGCTTTGTTCTTGTCCACAGTGTGGACTTCCATTAAATAAAATGCTTCCATATCTCAGACTTTTCATGTAAAGGTGGTGTTAACGTTGAGAATGCACCTAAATCCGCCATTTTAAGCAATGAATGAATGACGGGCTCTCGGTTGTAACATCGCGCAAATTAAATAATATCTAGTGGATTAGAATAGTAATAAGATTAACGTAAATTTTATGTTCAATGTTTGCGGAAATAAATATGGAAAAAGCCTTTGAGAATCGATATTGAATCATCCAAATGAAAACTTTTTTTTTTTTTGCCCAGCCCTATTTATTTCATCCAAACACACACATATGCAAGAAGTCTACTTACCGGTCTTACGGAGAGGGAAGTCATCCTTGCCCTCATAGGACCCTAACAGTGGGGGGAGTTTGTAGGAGGGTGGTGTGCCCGGTGTGTTGCTCTGTGGAGGGGAGCTCTGCTCCAGGGACGTGTGGTGAGCCCCCCTGAAAACAAACACAGGCCATTACAAAAACTTCCAGCATAATGTGGCTCATGCTCAAAACTGCTTAAATGCATTGATTTTGATGCTCAAAAAAGCACTTTGAATTTGGCTTTACCAGCCTAGAATAAGGCTGAGCGATATGGACTAGCAAGGTTCCTCTCACCAGCACTTCTGGGGGAAGGAATGGTTGAGTCCACCGGGGCCGGGTTCCTTTTTGCTCAACAGGAACTCCTGTAGCTTCAGTTTGACCTCAGTACTGGCGATGGCACCTAAGAACAAGAGTCAAAGAACACAAGTGGTGTTGGATTGGAGGAGAATGATTTTGAATCAGTTTTTGACATTATTTTGAAACAAGCACGTTTCGTTCCTGTCTGCAAAAGTTACTATCATGGGTTTGCGGATAGCTGCCAGTGTGCCGCTATGCGGTTGCTAGTTCGTTCTAGGTAGTTGCTAGGGCGTTGCTATGCATTTGCTAGGGCGTTCTGAGGTTGCTAGCAAACCAACCAAATCAAAAGAACCCAAATCTATGAAGTCTGTGATATCGTAGCACAGGACAAATAACACACTTAAAGTTGGGGATTAGTTTAAGTAAATGGTTATGAATATGGCACATTATTGGTCGGTAAGATTTTTACAAATATTTTTTAAACTTATGCTCATAAAGGCTGTGTTTATTTAATCAGAAATACAGAAAAACAGTAATATTATAATTTGAAATAACTGTTTTCTATTTGAATATATTTTCAGCATCATTACTCCAGTCTTCAGTGTCACATGATCCTTCAGAAATCATTCTAATATGATGATTTGATGCTCAAGAAACGTATTATTCAAGAAACTTATACTCAAGAAATGTATTATTATTATCAATGCTGAAAACGGTTGGGCAGCTTTACATTTTTGTGGAAACCGTGATGAATTTTTTAAAGAATATATAGCAAGTTCAAAAGAACAGTATTTATTTGAAATTTATAAATCTTTTGTAACATTATAAATGAGTAAAGGAATTTATAATGTTACAAAAGATTTATAAATTTCAAATAAATACTGTTTAATCCCTTGTGGTCAATTTATTTTGTTCTTGCTAAATTAATGCATACATTTATTAAAATGTACTAAAAAAACGAACAAAAAAAACGTACTGACCGGTTTAAACTTTTGAACGGTATTCTATAATTGATCCAATACCAAAAACAAATAGTACAAAATATTAAGTGTAATTTTTAATTATTAATAAGTAAATTTTTTAATCATTATAAATGACATTTGTGCGCTTTCAGGCTAATTGTTAGCTTGGCAACATGCTAATCAAACTCCATTGAAATCAACTTTGAGAGGAGTCCCATGGATGCTGCACATAACTGGTGCCTATGTGTGCACTTATGAGGTTTCATCTGATGTTAGAATACTACGTAGGCAGCTCACTAGGTTTTGAAACAGAGCCAATATGTTAATTTTGTGGCTCAATAAATCCTAGAACTGCATTGTGTTGTTTTTAATGGTAAACAACCAAAGAGAAATAATAGAGCAATTTGTGCCTGCTGAGCCTAAAGTACTTTGAGGAATATCCATGACAATGCATAATTATAGCAGCAAACAGCGATAAACATTAGCTGCGTACTGCGCAAGGTGTTTACTCATTGAACTAAAAGGTGAAAACTGCATTTAAACTATTCCCATTTTGGAAATTAGCAGCAGAATAAGTAGCAGGAAATGGTGAGCGGTGACCGTGCCATGAAATGTGTTCGCTGTAGATCTATTGTATATAATTCATAGTTTTCAGTCACGTGACTGGCGCAGAGACCTGGAGGGCAAAACATCCATTGAACTGCAGCACAGGCTTGCCAATTTTCCATCTCAAAAGAAGAAAAACAAAAATATGTGAACAAAAGGCAAGGTTTTTGCTCTTGTGATCCATAAACAGCTCCTGCTGCAGTATCTTTCAATCACTAAAAACAGCGGGACATTCTAAAACGCTTAATGTAATGTGCCTTAATGTACTAAAACAGTGATATCAAAATATCAAATTCAGTACACACCTTATTGATGAGTCATACTATATACAGGCGAGCAGATATAGGAACGCAAGCGCTAAATGGTTACGGAAATGGTTTCTATGGAAAAATGCTTAACGAGAAACTGCGCATTGCGTTTGTTACTCTTACTCTAGAATATAGTGTGCATTATCCATAAGATATACTGAATTTGATATTTTAATATCACTGTCTCACTACATTAGTACATGAGTACAAACCTGGTAAAAATGACTGGCAGTCAATGGAGGAAAGCCTTGTTTTGCCCTCCAGGTGGGCGTTCCTATAAGGGTGTGACGTCACATGAAAACTATGAATAGATGGATTAATGGAGAGATGCATACTCTCTTTGCCCTTCTCTTTGTTCCGAAGCATGAGCAGTTGTTGCTCCAGTCTCTGCTTCTCCATCTCTTCGTGACGCTGCTGTTCCAACTTCCTCTTCTGCTCCAGCTCCTGCTGACGCTTTGCTGCAAGGATCTCTTGCTGCTGCTGTTCCGGAAGAAAATCAGAGTCAAGAACCAGAGCTCAAGGAGATGATATGTACGGAGAGGACAGCAAGGGTCATACCTTAAGATGTTCTTGTAGCTGCACTTCATGTTGGCGTGTCAAAACCTCGTGCTGCTTCTGGAACTCGGCGAACAGCAGCTGTTTCTGGAGCTCTTGCTGTTGTTTGAGTAAGAGCAGCTCGTGCTGAAGCTGTTTTTCTCTCAGCGCCGGGTCCACTGTGCTTAGTGCACTCAGACGCGGGTCTGTACGCAGGTCCACCGGCCCTCCACTGCCTCCGACCTGATCCCCTCCACCTCCCACCGGGCTCTGCATCCCAGATGGTAACAAAGTCTTCACATCCACGGCTGGAAAGAAAGCGATAAAGCAAACGAAAGAGTCACCTAACTGACATTAAATTAAGATAACCGGTTAAACCTAAAAGGTGAAGCTTCTGCACCAAATTTCTAATTTCTGCACCACAAATGGAACATAGATCGTTACCCAACAAATATATTTCTTAGTATGGCATCTTCTTCTAGATCAAATGTCTTCAAACACAACTAAAGGAGCTAATCAAGTTCAGGAAAATCATTCACAAGCTAAAGCAGGCTGGATATCAACTTTGCAGGCAGTGGGCCTCCAGGAGCAGGGTGAAAACTATGTTCTAGATCATTAAAACAGCCTTTATCTTTTTGTAGCAGTTTTAGCTACAAATAACAAAAAGTACAAATAAATAGTGGCTTTATAGAAATGTTTCACTTTTACACTGGATATGAAGTTGTGACTCAACCCAGTACCAATAGAAGATTTCTTTAAAATTCAACATTAAACATTTTTGGGGTCAGAAATATTTGAATTTTTTTAAAGAAAGTAATGCTTTAATTCAACAAGGATTCATGAAATGAATCACTAGACATGTATAATGTTACAAACTATTTCTATTGCAAATAAATGCTGTTCTTTTGAACATTCAAAAAATATTGTAAAATACAGTAACTCTTTTCAACGCATCAATGCAACGCATTTCAATGGCATCATATTAGAATGATTTCTGTAGGATCTGTGACACTGAAGACTAGGGTATTTACCAATATTACTATTTTTACTGTATTTTGATAAAATAAATACAGCCTTGGAGATTTCTTAAGAAACACACACAAAAATACCTTATATACCCTATAATACATTATCTCAAACTTTTGAATGGTTGTGTGTGCGTGTGTGTATATATATATATACATACATACACACACGCACACACACAACTACCTCTTGCATTTTTATCTTATAATGGGTCACTTCTGTCTGGGTTTGTTAAGTCCCCCCTTATATTTGGCATCTAGGGGTAATGGTACACAACACATTTTAAAATTAAAATGTTTTTTTTATTTTTATTAAGATGCTTTGCTCTATTAAGGAAATGTAATGTGTGCAATTAGCAAACACGCAGAGACAAAACTGAATCTGAACTTGCTTTTAGTAAGAAAAATAATTAAATGTATCAAAACACCCAATAATACACTAAACAGAATCAAATATACATCCAAAACAAATAAATATCTATGTAATATCTACCAACCCTCCCAAAACAATACTTGACGTAACAGGGTTCAAACTAGTTCCCTTAACCTCTATGCCAGTAGCACTCAAAATAGCATGTTGACACATAAACATACAATTTGTTAAGAGCACACAGTGACATAAGGAAAGGTCATGAGTGCATTTGCAATTGAGAGGGTACTGGTGGTTCATGTATGATGTGTCTGCCCATGTTACCGTAATCAGGTGTAATCAAGCTCAAATGTCGACAGGCTAGTTGACGCTGCCGTCTTTTGTATCACTAGCCAGTTAAGAATATGTCCAACTGAACTCGCACCAGTTTCATCCAGGAATTGCAGCACAGAAAAATACAAAAATTGTCAAATCAAATGTAAAAGGGCAACAGCTTCCTTTTATGTCATTAGGAAAAAGTAACAGCCATGACCTTCCTTATGGTAGGGCACTGTCCTGGTAAAGAGATCATGCGGTTATATAACCTAGAGGGGAAACCAAGGTGATGCCCCAAGGCTTGTCCTAAAAAGCAGCCCAACCATTCACTTTATCTCCATCTCTGATATTTCCAATAGTACCACTACCCGAGCAAACTGAGCTTCTCAGCAAAAGTTTTTGGCACAACTGATGTACATCTGATGTACCTCTTTTTATTTTCACTGCAGCAAGGTGGCATTAATGAGTTGCCGTGGGGATAGCGATGTGTTTCCAGGTTCTTGTGCAATTTAGCCTATGCTCTCTACTAAGGCATTCAGTCAGAGAAACAAAGTGCTCCAATTAAAGGTGACCAGGTCATAGCAGCTTACAAACATTAGTCTGATTAAAAGTAATCAACTTCAAAAGTGTTGGGGAACAAAAGGAATTGAACTTGCCAGGTTTAAGGTTTCCAGTGGCATATTACAATTTGCAGATTATACTAGACATGAGAAGTATTACTCAACAAATACAGAGTAATACCGAGTAATGCATTTACAAATATTCAGCAGTACATTTTTTCAGGATTCTTTAATGAATAAAAAGTTCAAAAGAACCGCTTTTATTTAAAATAGAAGCCTATTGTAACATAAATGTCTTTAGCGTCACTTTTGGTTAATGCATCCTTGCTGAATAATAGTATTAATTTCCACCAAAAAAAAAGTACCGGTACTTTGTTACAAGTCAATACAAAAATAAGAAAAAAATTCATTGTGGTGCCTGTACTGAAATTTTGGTATTGCATTCGTGTTGCTCATATAGTAGAGCATGGCACAAGCAACAAAGCCATAGGTTCGAAAAATATATAAGTTCAATGTAATTTAGCCACTTTGGATAAAATAATTTCACAAATGAATAAATGTAAATGCAGTGAGACTGCCCTAGTTAACATCTAGGATAATTCATTATCTTCAAGGGTGGCATCGCCATCAAATGTATTACTTTTTTTTTTTAAATAAATGAAAAAATAACCAATTTTGTGCAAAAGTAACACAAAAAGCATGCATACTTCACACTAGAAATACTACCACCTGGGCATGTCTGGCATACTTTTTTCATAAAAGTATGACTTGCGATGGGCTAATTTAAATCTTGCATACTATTTAGGATAGATTTTTGGTGAATTGGGTAGCCAAACATTAAATTTTTCCAATTGTCACTGAAGCACTTTAAATCCTTGCCTTGCTGTACACTAATCAACCAAGTTTTTAATGCTGAAAATTGGCACATCACTTAATTGAAGTAGGTAGTATGAAGTATGAAGCTATAGAGTCTTCGTAGTGTCCTTGAGTCTGCAGGGACCTGAAGTATGAGGTAGGACACCACTACGCGGGGGCCACTCACAGCTGAGAACACATTAACTCGTATGTCACTCAGCCTTTACCGTCGCCCGGGTTGCCCTCCCAGCACCGGCTAAAGTTTACCAACATGCTAATGATCCGGTTTCTTTGCTGGATGCCTGGCGGAAGCGTTCGGCTTACATGAAAATCAGATTACTCCCCCTTCATCAGTCAGGGGCTAAATATAGCTTTCC
Source organism: Gobio gobio (assembly GCF_949357685.1). NCBI lineage: Eukaryota > Metazoa > Chordata > Actinopteri > Cypriniformes > Gobionidae > Gobio > Gobio gobio. Next base: position 43,326,990 of record NC_137097.1, read on the forward strand.
GCGCGCCCTCGGGCTGACTGACTATGTCAAGCCTTTGACGTCAGAGCATGGCCAACCGAGGTCGCCAAGGGTACCCGCTACTGTTACTGACCAGATGAGCTTTGCATAGATTTCCCTAGTTATCTTTGAGGAGAAGAACAGGTATGATTCCAATTTATGAAGTTCAGCCTAGTTTGCAACAAATGGCCCAAAACCTTAGTTAGTCAAGCAGCCTGTGCAAAAATAGCGATGATTATGGGTGAATTCCATGTTAAAAGACTGGGAATTGTGAAATAATAATGAGGCAATAAATTATAGATAGTCTGTTGCATTGTCTTCATGGGCTGCATACAAAAACAAACATACTGTGGGAAACACTGTAGTCTGACGCACAAAAAAAAAAGACTAAGACTAGAGATGTGCGAGAATAGTAAACCAGTCGACTAAACGATACTGTTGCTGCTAGTCAACATTAAACCTTGACATGCTGACTTTTGTTGACTAACTTTTATTTGAGGAATTCTCTTCATAATAGGCTGTTATTGGTCCTGCACAATCAATGATCACAAGGCAACGCAAGGCAGGCACATCGCATGTATATGACCTATTTTTCAGCAGCATTCTTATGTTTTTCACAGTTTGATCCATAAATAAATTAGGCTATTTAATTCGTTTTTTGACTCTTGAGGGGGGGGGGGGGGGGGGGGGGGGGGGGGGCAACACAGACAGTTTCAGCCAATCTCATGTTAATCTTGAGTACCTGTAGAGTAGTATTGCATCCTTCATATCTCAAAAAAGTTTTTAGTTTTATTAGATTTCTAAAAGACAGATAAGCTGTACCGACTCTTTTCAAAGCGTCAGCGTCTCCCATAACCAGAACAAAGCACTTTGATGGATGCACATGCTTATCTGGGAGAAGTGCCCATACAAAGAATTCCACCCATTTTGAGGTAATACATGGCCATACTAGAAAAAAACTTTCCGAAACTAGTTAGAATCCGGAAAGAGTGATTGTGGCATGCATCCAACTCATTTTTTGAAAATTTGGCCATGTTTAGCACGAGATTTCAACTCTTTAACAGTGTAAATAAGTCTGAATGCATGAAATAGCATTAGACCCCCCGTTTAAATGTTAATGAAATTAGTCATGTCACACATAGACTCACAAGTTAGCGATTTGAGTTAGTCTAACAAATGTAATGGTATTCTCGCTCGCTACACTGTAAACCCTAAAGCCTTACTTTCGCCTGGCTCCGCAGCACGAGCCTCCTGCTGACTGTGCGCGCTCCTTCCCAAACAGACGAGGCGTTTATACTCGTCGCGCTAGCCGTTGTGCTATTCTTTGAAACGACAGAGGGCGACTCGGAGTAATTGTTCTATAAACCATCAGGAAAAAGCATCGAGACAAAGTGGGCTAACGTACACAGGTGATGATTTTTATTTTAGTACACTTCACTGAAAACACACCACAAAAGGATTGTGTAAAACTCAATAAACCTTGATATTACTTGTGACATGAGAACAAAATACATGCACACATGTATAAAACTAAATTAACGATCTCTTAAATATTTCCTTATTTCACTTAACATTTTCATTTAGTTTTTGATTAAACATGGATCTTTATTTAAAAGGGCTTATTTCTGCTTTTGTAGGCTCATTTTGTAAATATAAGCACCTAATTTGTATGTGCAAACTGGGTGCCGGTGTGATGAGACGTCATTCTCGGCTAGATTCGCCTACAACTCGTTCATCTTCGGATGCGGAGTTGTTACAAACAATGCACTGCACACCACCAGGCGAAATGGGGTCTTGCGCACCCAACGCGCACGACCGCCCACTCCGTGTTGACGTCATTTTTGCCGCGCGCACCCTCGCGCTCTTGCGGACACGTCGAGTATAAACAAGGCTTAACGCTCAAAATAATTAATTGGTTTGAGTAGAGCCAACTCAAATGAAACAAATTAGCTCAATCAAAAGAATTTTTGAGTATTTAGAATTTTCTTTTTCTTTTGAGTTCACAAAAATGACACATTTTAAGTAATCTGAATGGTTTCATTGTTTTGAGTTTTATGAACTTGTCTCTTTTAATTTAGACAAACTTCAATTTAACTAAAACTAGGCTGGGATTTCTATTTCCCATGTTTTGTCATGACGCTCAAAAGGGACAGTAAATGCTTAAAGCAAGCGAAGTTTCCACTACTAAAAATGTTGATAGTTGATAGTTTTAATTTAAATGTATGAATTGGCTTACTCAACTATTTGAAGTTAAGAGCAATTAAAATGTAAAAGTACAAAATAAAAATCTGCAAGTTATGCTTACTTAAACTTTACATTTTTAATTTTTAAGTTAAAAAATGTATGTAACCGATTGCCTTTATTTTTTTTGAGTTTTGCCAAATTATTTGTAAAAATATTGCCTTTTGTATCTTTTATTCAAATATATTTCTTGTCATTTTTTGCTGATAGTTCCAGAGTGTACACAAGCAAATGATAGTTGTAAAATATCAGCTACAAAATAATCCTGACGAATGAACATTTTCTAAATATGTAATGGAATTAAAATGAAGCTCTATTAATATTGGTATTTGGTTACAGCCATTAAATGTTTTGTTAACATGTTTTTTCACAGTCTACCGTGTTCGCAGCAGCACCACAGATAAGTAATCTGTCCAAACAAAACATCTATGTGACAGACTCCCACATCCCTACGGAAAACTCCTTTGAGGTGATAATTAGCAAGCACAGGGACTATTAAAGACAGCCTTCCTATCAACACTTTCCTGTCCAACAAAAGACAACGGCAATTCCGTCACGGCTAATGTCTATCCTTTTTCAAACTTCTCATCCATTTGAAATATCACCCGCCCCCAAATTGGTAGTTACTCATCAAGGACCTGTTTTTAAGTGGAAAGGAAGAGATGAAAAACGCATGAAGGACAAAAATAGAAAAAGGGGAGGTACACTGGGATTGGAGTCATTGAGGAAGTCCTCAGTGTGGAGGTTGGGCAGACTGAGGGGGTTTCCAGGCAATTTCCCTCAGAGAGCTCTGACCAAAGTGGAGTCTCGACTGATTACTGTAGCGCCCACACATAGCACATATACACAAACTTGCAGACTGAAACAGAATCAAACATGAATGTTTTGTACTGTAAAAGACGATATAATGCAAAGTTATTCAAGACGCAAAACGAGTTAATAAGACTTTTAGAGGAGAAATAAACTTAATTTCAAGATATATTATAAAAATCTTAATATGAAAATCTGCTTCTCGAGTAAATGTAGCATTTTAAATGATGTTTAGGTACTTTTATTGTAAAGCAACACAAAAACAGTAGGGCAAATCTGGATAATGACAAATGACTGATTTTCTCTAAATAAATGTAAAAAAAAACACTATATACTAAAATGAATTGCTTAAAATGCAACACAAGTGAATTTAGGCATCATACGTAATGTACAGTATGAACAATTTATTTTAATTTCAAAATTTGTTGAATACTACATTTTATTGAATTATTAGCATTTTTAAAGATTACCTTTGAGTGTCAATTAAATATACAATATTGACCAATACGATAAAAAAAAAAAAGTTAATTTCAGCTGAAATGGTACCAATATAGTAGTTTTGCACATGTACATGTACACCAACATATGCACATCTTTCCATGTTGTTAATTTTTTTTCTGGTTATGTATAAATGAGGAAAATGGTGATCTAGTCCCAAGGGGAAGGCCTTAAAAAGCAAAAAAACATTTCTGCTGAGGCACTTACGATGTATTAAAAAAGAGGTAAGAGCATTGTAACCTGACAGGATGAAAATAGAAGAGTGAGATAGAGAGAGGTACCTCCTCATTAAAAATAAAAGAAGGTGTTGCATAAGCCATGGGTGAGGTTGGCTGAGCGAGACAGAAGGGGAAAGGAACGAGAGACGACAGAGTAAAACTGGGTGATTTTATTTGGATAAAAAGCCAAGGAGGACTAATCAATAGAGTGCCTGGAAGAGGGCCAGAGAATGCTTGAGTAGCCAGATTTACCTTTCATCAGATTAAATCGTACTCCATGGATTACGCTAATCGCCTGGTGGAAGGGCTAGAAATAGCTTCCTCTCACTCTGTGTCACTGGTGTTAGAGCATGGTGCCAGTGTGTGTGTGTGTGTGTGTGTGTGTGTGTGTGTGTGTGTGTGTGTGTGTATATATATGTGTGTTTATCAACACTTGATTCCCTTATGCAGCAGTTAGCTTAGTTTGTTTATAAGCAGTTAAGCAATTTGTTAAATCACAATTCCCAGCTCAGTCAGGTTTGAATTTGACAATAAGACTAGAGCACACAGGATTGTTTTTCAATCGTAACACCCTAGAACAGGGGTATTAAGTTCCAAGTCTTTATATTTCCTTCCCAGCGGAGCTCCAGAAAATACTTTTTTGGAATAGTACATTAACATCGGGGCAGCCGTAGTGCATTTTAAAATAAAAAAATTCTAAACACAGCTTGTCGTCGCTTAAAATTTACACAGTGCACCTTTAATAATGCTAAATGAATGGGGAAAAAACAAAACGTCTAAAAGGTGTCACGCGTCACACACCTGGTTTAGTTAAAACAGTTGGAGGCATCTGTATGACAGCTGAAAATAATTGTATTTGCTGCATTCTTGCCTGCTGCAAAAGTATATATTTTGCTGCTTACCGTGTTTTTGCTACTGTTGTTAAAATAACCACATCAACCGCAGCTCTTCATGTGGCGCTTTACGTCTTAGTGGTGGAGAGAAGCAACGCGCACAAAGTGGAAAGGGCTTGAATGAAGCGTGTTTGGCTCTAGATAAAAATATTAAAATATTGTTAGTGTAGTGCCGAAAGATCCTTAACGTAAACAACCCTGAGCACTTTTCTGTTGTTTTGAAGCGCTGCTTACTTTGATCTGTAGAAACGGTAAAATTTTGCAATTATGTCCTGCAGTCCAGATGGAACCAAGCCGGGGTCCGGAAATGGACCATGGTCTGCTATTTGAATACCACAGCCCGAGAATGAACGTGAATGGTGTGACATGTCAAAAAAAAAAAAAGGCTACATTATAATCAATGAATCTACATTGGAAGCGGTAGAAACCACAAATACTGAATGAAATTAATCTAAAGATGGTAGCCTAGAAATCTAGACGCACCCTAGCGGCAGCAAATCTTTGGCTTGCGAGCTGGAAAAACCAAACTCTGGTCAGACCAATCACATCGTGTGTAGAGTCGGTGGGCGGGCTTAACATAATGATGGCAGAGTTGCCGTGGTCCCGTGTGCTACTTGCAAACAAAGAAGCTGTCGAACAGCTGTCTTTCGAATCGGCTTTGGCCGCGACTCTGGAAGACGAAGCTTTTCTTTGAGAAAAGAACAAAGAACGGCACGGAAGTCATTCTTAAGAAAGGAAGATGTGTTCTCTTTTTAATCTATCAACTAGCTCCGCTTCACCTTCTTTGTTGATCTGGTTGGTTTGTATGCTATCCTATTGCGTGCAGAGGGAATTTGAAAGACAACCGTTTATCATGCCCCTCTGATTGAGCCCTGCCAATGGTGTGATCCCAGACCCAACATCTTGATGTGGGTCTGGCTTGACAGGCTATAGAGATGGTACATTTATTTTAAAATTGTATTTACAAATATACAAAGTTCTGCAGACAAAAGCTTTCTCTCAATCTGTCCATCCTCATTTCCAGCTTTGAGCTGCCTATTTCCTCTAAACATTTTCCAGCACCTTCATACACAGCTCTGTACTTCCACAACCACATAACACAATCATAGAGAGACCCAAGCTTGCAATAGTTGGCCCATGGGAAGATATTTATCACCATACAGAATTCTCTTTTGTCCAAAAAAAAAAAAAGAAAAAAAGAAATGTTCATAAGAAACCATGCTGCCTTTCCCCTTCATGTAAGTATTGAAATAGCTGCCCCATTTCCACCATAGCAGGGGGTCTTTCCTGGCTTCAAACTCCTTCCCCTTGTCTTTCCCGCTTTCCTTTACACCTTCGCCTCCTCCTCATCCTCCCCAGCCCCCATCCTCCCCTTCACTCCCAAAAGAGATTAAACACAAGCAGCGACAGAACACAGTCTGCCTGCGAAAAGCGCAGTTATAAATAGCCCTGGATTAATAATGCTCTGGGGGGAGTGGAGGGGGGCGAGGGGGGATGTGGGGGCACGCTGCGTTTTTAAAAGTGCGCAAATCTATTTTAGGACACTACATTTCCAGGCGGCTCTCTGTGCATCTCTTATTCTCTCTCTCGCTGTTCCCTCTCTCCCATCTTGGATTGGCAATACAGACGTCAGTGATGAATGCAGCGGGTAGTTTCTTTGCAGAAACCTGAAGACCCTCATGAAAAGCATGTCCTTAGCCTGACAATAATGTCATGAAAGCTCCGCCCAAGGACTGCAAGCAAGGATCTAAACCAGCACCTAACCAAATAATAATCTGACAATGAGTTACAGAATCTAGCTGAAGCACTGAAACAGTTTTAGGATAACTTTCCATCTAAAAACAGTGTTTAAGTTAACATCTATCCGCTATATCCTGAGGGACGATGTCCCTCATGGCAGCAACAACCTAACGTTCTCCTCTCCTCTCTCCCGAAGGGCTGTCCTTTTGTTTTCAGAGCTCAGTTGAAAGAGAAACTTACAGCTGACACAATTTGCTGACACCATTTCCTGCTTTTTTATTCCAGCCAGGGGAGCTTTATTTTAGCAGTTAGTCCAAAGCCCTGTTGTGCAGAGACAAAGAGAGACGGTGACAAAGAGGAATAGACATATAGAGTCGGGATGAGAAAAGAGTAGGGATGCTCTGATATCGATAAGTAAAAAATACTAATTCAAGTTGCATGGGATTATTGTGTGACAAGGGAAAAAAAATACATATAAAAGTATTTTATATTATATATTACTTTTTGGGACATCTGACCATTACACCAACAGAGACGTCACATTCTAAATACATAGACATTAATATGGAGTTGGCCCACCCTTTGCAGCTAAAACAGCTTCACCTCTTCTGGGAAAGCTGCTTTCCACAAGATTTTGCAGTGTTTCTGTGGGATTTTTTGCCTATTCATTCAGTGGAGCATTTGTGAGGTCAGGCACTGATGTTGGACAAGAAGGCAAGGCTCCAATCTACGTTCCAGTAGATGTTCTATCGGGTTGAGGTCAGGACTCTGTGCAGGCCAGTCAATTCCTCCACACCAAACTCACTCATCCATGTTTTTATGGACCTTGCTTTGTGCACTGGTGCGCAGTCATGCTGGAACAGAAAAGGGCCATCCCCAAATTGTTCCCACAAAGTCGGAAGCATAGCATTGTTCAAAATGCTCTTGTATGCTAAAGCATTAATATTTCCCTTGACTGGAAGTAAGGGGCCAAGCCCAACCCCTGAAAAACAGCCCCATACCATAGTTATTTTAATAGTAAAGACTTTATTCTTCAGTGTCACATGATCCTTTAGAAATATAATTGCAGCTCAAGAAACTTTCAGGATTCAGGGGCCGAAAAAAAGAAAGAAGTTAAGAAAATTCTTAAGATAAATTCTAAGAATGTCCCATCGTACATTTCTTGAAGTTCTAAAATGTTCTAAAGAACATCTTAATGTTTTTCTAAAGAAGAAAATGACAGGCTTTGGTACTGCTGAAGACGTCATTGCTGAATGAAGAACACCTCAAAGCCCGTCTTTTTGCACTGCCTGCAGATTACCATAGATATCATGATCATAAACAACCCAATGATTTCATTAAACGTCTTACTTTTGGGCATTGTTGGAGGTTATCCTAACTTTAAGAAGTTATTTACAACGGTTATTAAAAACATTCTTTTATAGGAATATGAATATTTATAATATCTTACATTTTTTCTTAAGTTAGAAAATAAGAAGAAATTAGCAGTTAATGTTTTGTGAATCTGGCAGAAAGCTCATAAGAACAGATTTTATTTGAAATATATATATATTTTTTTTAATATTATACTTTTCTTTACTGTCACCTTCTGATCAATTCAACACATTCTTGCAGAATAAAAGTGAATTTCTTTACAAATTATATTTAACCTGTAATGGAAATTTTTAACATAATATATCAAACCATATATAGGCATTTTTAATTACATTAAGCTTATATAAGAAGTTTTTGTTAAATATAAGGGTAGTTCTAGTTTTCTGTAGTAAACAAATTTTTGTTTGATAAACTTTGATACTTTTCTTAATAGAACTAGTGTGCTCGTTGTCTGTAGCCTTAAACAAGTTCTTGGAAAGTTGTGTGTTTAACTCAAGGTGTGACAGCTGCATATAACACCAACTAAGGAGTTTGTAACTGTGTTATTGGCCCTCACCCATTGAAATGAGTGTATAAAAGAACGAGTGAGGGGCTTTGGTTTTTGTCTTTCCTGACTGCAGACAACCTGTATGTCCGAATTGGCAAGAATAAAAGCTTTTAAAGACCCTTAAGCTTGTGTTTTTCAATTCCAGCTGATAATTATTGAAGTTTTTTTTTTTCCACGACAATTCGTTGCCCAGAAAAAATAAATGTTATACTGTATTTTTAAATTATAATATTGTTTTTGGTACGTATGTATGTACACACACATCCCTACAAAGAGATAGAGAAAGGAGACAAAGTGAGCAAGAGAATCTAAGGACGCTGAGGTAGGACCTCAAGGACAGTCATTAATAAATGTGCCTGCACTTCCCTCTGTTCTGCAGAAGCATCTCTGTTGGTAAGCTTTGGGACACAGCAGTAATTCATGGGACGTGTTTCCCCAGCACAGAAACAAACTAGGGGCTGAGAAGATGCAGGCCTATGATATATAAAAAAATAGAACATACACACACACAGCAACAGCGAGATAAATTGGTACTATAAACCAACAATCTTTACGACAGAATGAAAGAAAAAAACCAAAATGTATTAGGAGCCCATGGTGGTTTGCCTTCAAATAATAGCTGTCAGTGGAAACCACACGGCAATGAGCAAATAATCGCTGTAAGAAAAAGTTGCAATCAATCAATTAGGACTTTAGTACAAGAGTGACGTTTTCAGAACCAACAGTGATTACTTTTCCCTTAAATGCGCTTCATTTTTATAAATAGTTTGCGGTTTAATATTGATTTTACTGCTTTTTTGACTGAAACAAGCTCTTGCCTCCCTGGAGGAACCATTTATTATTTGAGCTCTTCGGGCGCTTTCTACCATCCCCCTGTTTTAAAGTCTATTTTGCAGAGAGCCTGGCTTACGTCATGGTTATTTTCTTTAGCAACGGTACACCAGCTACGCTTCAGAGAAACGAGCGGGAGAGATGGAAAGGCAGAGAGAGAGAAAAAAGCATGAATATTGCTTTCCAGAAATAGCACACAGCGACGTGCGGTAGGCTGCCCTGTCAAATCGGTTCTGCATCCTCTCCTTGTTAACGGCACATAGATGAACGAGCGCGAGAGAACGAGAGAGAGAGAGAGAGAGAGAGAGAGAGAGATAGAATCAAATGGAGTCGGTCAGATACAGCCAATGGTTGGGCGACATTGAGACCAAAACTGGAGGAAAAGAAGAGGTGCAGGAAAGCTGGGTGATATTTACATCCTTTGGAAGGGCTTCTTGGCAGCTTAAACTTGGGAGTTGAAGCTGGTAAGGGAGAGTTACAAATAGCCAGTGTGATTTATGGGCCCCAGGAACCTCCGTTGCCTTGGCAGGCCTAAAGGAGGGGTAGGCTCCCCTCGCTCTGGGAAAACAAGAAACCAGCAGTTCTTTGGTGGAAGCCCAAAAAAAGACAGCTGTAAAAAAGGGAGAGAGGGGGCTTGTTCACCACATGATGTTAGTTCATAACGACTCTTGATCCATAAGACATGCAGATGATGACGTCAATTAAAGTGGATAATGACACTGCTGGGAGTCAACAAGTCTAATGCATGTCGATTCGTTCACGTGACATTTTATTTTCGATTTTAGCGAGAGAACAGTGCCGTTTGTTTTTTTGCTGGCCTATTAATTATTTATAGGACAGCAAATTATGGGAAAAGCGGGGCTAATGTTATCAGGATTTGGCGCCAGTCGGAGCACATGGACCAATCTTTATTCCTTTTTCTTTGTGTGTGGAAGATTATGCATACGACTTTCACAACTACTTGCATAATGATTAGCTTTACTAATAGACTAGTTAAGGCCGACAATCAATATTAAAGTCGTTATTAAAATTCTATACTAAAAACATTAGGAATGCACCGAATATTCGGCCACCGAAAATTTTCGGCCGAAAATGCCCCAAAAGTGCATTTTCGGTTTTCGGCCGAAAGACTTTTATCACCGAAACAATACGGCCGAAATGTTGTGATGACGCAAACAGAAACCGCGACCTGCACGTGCTTGTCTGAAGCAACATGTCTGCGGTGTGGACGTGTTTCAGTATATCTGAGAAACACACATGTCTGCTCCATGCACAAGCACTGACAGCGAGAGCTCAGAGCTGTTCATGTTCTCGATGACAAGAGGACCAGACTTCACTGTGAAACCGACCAGTGGGCATGTTTTAAGCGCGGAACACACTTCAATCTGGCGGCAGCGCGCGCGCGTGAACGCGATCATCTGTGAGCGCGATCGATCATCTCTTCCTAAAGAATAAACATGAATGAACATCTGAGGTGTGTTGAGGATACATTACAACTTACTGCCATGTGTATATATGTGGTGTAATCGCTCAATCAGTGTTTCAACGGCGGAAAGACCTCAATATAACTGCTGTAAACTAAACAGTCATGTAGCATCATTTACCTCAGGCACCTCAGTGTCCACAGCTGTTAGTTCACTAGAAAAATCAACCCTTTCACTAAATATATGACCTATATTAGCCGTTATATTCATTATATTCTACTTAACCTGTTAATGATATCTTGATTATTTCATGTATGTTTAAATAAAATGACAGACACTGTGTATAAATGATTATATTTCAACAACGAATTGGATAAAAAACTATTTTATAATTAGATTTAGAAGTTATTGCAAAAACTGCCTTATGTGAAGTGTACATGTTTGTGTACTATGTTATTTGAGTGTTGATTATTAGACCTAAAAATACATAGCAACTGAATTTAGGCTAATAGTTTGGGCTCTGTTTTTAACCTTTAATATTAATGTGCAAGTAAGGGCTCCCTATATAGTTTAGAGCAATATATTCAATAAACTTTTAGTTATAATTTAATTCATTTAAGGACAGACTTTTTTTTTTCAGTTAACCAATAAAAATAAATAAAAAGCAATTTTGTAAAACTGCTGTACCGAACCGTCAGTTTTGTGTACCGTTACACCCCTATTCTACAGTTAACATATGGGCTATGGCAGTCTTTGCTTTGATACACTATTATGTTAAAGGCCTACAGAGAAAGTAGTTGTATCTTTAAGCAGTTGCACTTGTTCTGAATGCACTTTCTTGTAGTCCTACAGAGAACAATTTTAAAATGCACTAGACCTAAATGCACTTTGTTTTTATGAGAGAACATTTAATTTTAAAACCTTTCTGTCGGCCTGTACATTATTATTTAATGTACAGATGAGTGGGGTCAAGTTAAACATTTTAGTTTGAATTTTATTTTATACTGTGCATTGTTGCAATGTGCTAAATAAATATTGGCATAACTTGTAATTGATTTATTCTTTGAAACTTTAATATTAATTTATGTAATTGCAATGCCTTGATTTTAGTAAAGTTAGTACACATTCATAGCGATAAATGCAATGGTACTAATATTTGGCATAATTTCTTTCGGTGTTTCGGTTTTCGGCTTTCGGCCTTGGTTTCCTCTTTTTCTGTTTTGGCCAAGAATTTTCATTTCGGTGCATCCCTAAAAAACATACAAAATGTAATAATAAAAGTCAAAATCCAATTGCTAAGTGTGGATTTACACCGCATACTAACTACACGCGCCGCGACACAGGATAAAAGGTATATTTTCCATGTTAATTCGAAAAAAAATCCTCGTTTTTGTCCTCACCAGCCGTGACAGCGACACACAATGATTCTATTTTAGAAACGGTTTCTATTTCTGCGATGTCACGGCTGGAACAACAGCACAAAACATGCCAATGATAATCTCAGGTAATGTTTATGTGCTTTATTTAAATGTGAAAAGTGTGTCATGTGACTTTGAATATAATTTAGTGCTCCCTGCTTTGTAGTGTAGTCATACTAAAAGGCAACAATGGATAACTCACCTCAGATCTTGAAATTAAAAAAATGGAAACAAGAACGTTCAAACTGTGAACAAACAAGTATATTCTATGACAAAGACTGTTTTAGTAACTCAGTATGTATTTTTAGTAATGTTTAAATGGTGTGATATTTGTGAATTTGATTATTAGCCATTTCCTTGCGAGTGCCATCAAGATTTATCCCTGGTGCTGTACACTTGCCGCGAGAGCCCGCCCACACGCTGTTCTGATTGGCTGTGGTTTTTGATTGATTTTGACGCATCTCGTAGTCGCGTCGCGTCTGGTGTGGACAGACAAATTGCTTTAGGCTGGAATCTTATCGCATCGCGTCTAGTTAGGACACGGTGTTATGCAACATCACAGACCTTGTCCACACCAATACATTTTCATTTGATAATTCATCTTTTTCTCTCAGCTTTGGGCTTTTTGTTCAAAATGTTGTTGTTTTTTATGAAACTTACCCATATTTAAGGGTAGATAAAAAAGGAATGCATAAAACTTTTTTTGTTTGTTTGTTTGTTTAAAAGCATAGGGTCTGCTCTTTCTTTTGATATATTGCATGTTCAGATTTTCATTCAACAAAATATTCTATGGGCCATTACATTTTTGTGAAAATGATCAAAAACGCTGGCGGTGGCTGGCAACTTTTTTTTTTTTTAAATGATGGCGGGGAAAGAGTTAAATGTATTGTTATAAAGATGAAATGCAAATGAAAAATGTCAAAATATGCACATGCTCATTTTTCTCAATTTTAAACTACAGAAATATTTGTTTTATTGCATATTAACAGCATTCTATTCCTAATTTATTTTGGACAAAATAGTATTGTATTTTAATACTTGTCTTGCACCTGCATTGGTAACGGTAGTGGCAGAAACTAGTCCCTACTGATGACAGCTGAATCCATTGTCTTTTGTAGGCATCACATGGCACTAAACTTGAGCCACCAACTCCATTTCCCATCACCCCCCTCCTTCCCCATCAGCCCCAAAACAGTGTCCCATTCAACAGCAAAACCTCTACCAATCATACCGTGAGCTGCGTATGCCCAACCACCATTCCTTAGGGTTCTGGTTCAAACGGGACAACCTTTCATGAGCAGTAAAAAAAAGTAGAGAAGAAGATGAAGCCGCATGCAAAGCATAAACATTCAGACGATGAAATGTCATCGCTAAGTAGCAGGCTGAGTGCCGGCCACTGTTTACAGGTTCTATAAATGCACCAGCATTGACGTCAAACGCTTGCATGAGAGGAATGTTGTTTTCTGGGTAAACTTCAATGTGTGGTGCGGAATTCATCTCACACCACTTTTTAGAAAGAAGCAGCGAGGGGGTCGCAGGGTGTATTCCAGCAGAAAAAAAAGAGATTTTTCTCCCTCAAAAAAAGACATAAAATATATATTAAGGTGGTGTTATTATTTTTCAAGTTATTATTGATTCATTTTCAAATACAAGTAGCAGTACTTTTACGGCACCAATAATATTCTGTGAGCATTTGGGTGCATTGGGGAAAAAATACTCTTCCAGAAGTAGAACCTTCAGAAATGATCATTTAATTATGGCCATTTATATTAGATTATTAATGATTTACATTATTAATATTCAGTCTAAACAACAGAGAAACAGGTGGCCCACAAAAGGACATTCCCAGACAAAATTCCTCCAACATAGGCAGTTTCAATTCTCTGGACTGAACTGCCTCTGGGTACAAAAATTCACCCACACTACTTTCGATTCTTCTTACAAATCCTTTCACATTACATTTGGGTGACCGGCAATTGGGAAAGTCAGAGAGGGAACTTGATCTTTGCTTTGAATATGAGCCTCTACTCTACAGATCTCCTGAGGGGTTTGGATGGCATGTGTCAACGAAAGGTTATTCTTTTTCTTATAAAACGATTCCCAGTAAAGGATATTAAAAGATATCAGGAATTTACAGGCATCGGTCATTTGGCAAGAGGCAAGAGAAACAAAATGGATCTGCATCTTTGATTCAGCATTTTTTTCAAAGCAACCATACTTGCTGATATTTCTTTTAAGACGAGAAGGGAATATACAATGGAAATGAAGAAGAGGAGGTAAACAAAGAAGTGGAAAGTCATTCTTCACAGCCCTGGCATACAACAAAGATAAAATGCATATCTACAGACAGGACAAATGATAGACTGTAGCTTCCCTGAAAAAAAATGTACAGAACAAGTTACTGAAAATTGGCAATATACACATCAGATGTAGCGACATAGACTAGGATGTGGCAGGCGGACAACCTACACCAGCCAAAATTTCGAAATTATTGTTTTCTATTAATGTGCACACATCCCCACCCCTATTGAGCGTCCATCATCAGCGCCTTGGTAGAACTTGGGGCTGCACAAATTTCTAACGCGCCAATTTTCCAATAAATTCAAACAAAACAAAAGAACGTGCATATTTTTTTTCATAATAAATGTGTCTTTTGTGGTTTGACAGCTTTAAATACAGCCTAGGCTACATACAAATAATGTAAATGGAAATAATGAACAAATGCATCAATATAAATTTCAATCAATCAATTCAATCAACTGTTTGGTTACCCATATTCTACAAAATATCTTTTGTGTTCAGCAGAAGAAAGAACCACTTGAGGGTGAGTAAATGATGACAGAATTTTCATTTCTGGGTGAACTATCCCTTTAAGTGTTCACTACCTCTTAACACCTAAAATCGAGAAGTTTCTTGAAGAGAAGCATGCTATTATTTTTGTATGCAACGGGACATAGGATTATGCACAAATTATAAAATGATGATAAATAGGCCAAATCCAAATTATATTGGATATACGTCACCGGTGTGGCTCTTTTTACTAGTAGAGTAGAGCCCCTTTTCCACCGAAATTTTTTCACCGAAATTACACGGAACAATTGGTCCAGGAACTTTGTTTCCCCGAGACCTGTTGCTGTCTGCATTTCGATCGTGGTCTAAAGTATCGTGAAGATTTCAGTGTTTCCCCTATACATTTTTCCAGCAGCGGTGCTGTTACGTGCCGGAGGTTGTTACCAAGTCGTGCGTGGGGGGTCTGGGGGCATCCACCTCCGGAATAATTTTTTTTAAATAACATCTTAAACCATGACTTCTGTTCAAGTTTTGTGGATAGAAATGGACATTTTGAACATTAAAATCCTAATTAAAAATTTCATTAGTTTAAAAGGTGACTAGCTTACAGCCTATTTTACTTCACTAACCTCCAGGGATGTGCAGAAGTTCCTAAGGGGCAAATGTAAAAAATTAACAAAAGTTTTGTGTGTGTGTAAAGTTTGGATACTATTTTATGTTTTTGCTTATGCTTATCAAGCCTGCATTTATTTAATCAAAAATGTAATCATTCAGTAACCTAAAATATTGTGAAATATTATTACACAATGTTCTTTGTAACTTTTTATTAATCAAAAAAAGAAAAAGAAAAGAAAAGAGCATCACATAACATACAAGAGCTGCAAGTAATATTTATAATATTTTTACCTCATATCTTCTTTTCATAATCCTTGGGGAAAATAAAAATAAAGCGAAAATAAGATTAATATCACAGCCCTAAAGTGTAAGCAGACTACATTTTTGTTTAGTTCTCTGGCAATCGTCAATCTCTCTCTCTCTTTTACAGTGTGTAAGTGAATGTCGTGATATTACTGATCATGTGAAGATTTTGCAGCGGCGCTGAAAATCCAGCGGCGGCGCTGCGCCGCTATGAATACATTGTAGGGGAAACACTGGATTAGTCCGGTGACGTAGTGCTCGCAACTTTCCAGTTGCCACTAGATTTTGTCCTCCACATATAAGCTTAATAAACCCTAAACCTCGTCGTCGATCCATTGGACGTATTTTTTAAACTTCATTGTTGAATTGAATAGCAAACAACTCTTACTGCATGCACTGCAACAGACTTGAAATGGTGGAAAATTGTGGTAAACTCGACCAATCAGCATGCTCAGCATGCTCAGCGCCCAAGTCCCACCTCTGAAACTTTCAGAACTTTTTTGACATTTTGAGGGGGACATTTTTACCCTGAACTTCATTTATCCCTGGTTCCTGCGGTCGAAACATACCAAGTACCACCCCAAAGTCCCTAGTTCCTGGGGAAAGTTCCTGTGGTGGAAATGCAGCTTCGATCAGTAAGCAATCACCCAGAAAACCCAAGCCACAACAAGAAATCAAGTCCAGACTTGTTGTAAAGATTCTGACACAACAACCAGGACACAACCTCAAAGAAGAGGCCTCACCCCACACCAATTTATGCATATTGTTGTCTGTAATACCATCTTGCCTCCAGAAATATCCCAGAGAGCCATAATAGGACTACTATACTAAAACCCAATAATAGACCGTAGAACGTAAAATGAGACCAGTGAGATATTATTAGCTCATGTGTAGGGTACAAACAGAACAGCTTGAAGTATACATTTTCTATTTCCACTTTGCTGCACAAAGTTCAATGTCCTCTATGATCTCCTGATACTGAACTACTAGTGAAGTACATTTTAGCACTTTTTGTTAAACCTAAAAGCACACAACTTTCCCTTAATGTCTGAACGTGATGCAGTTTGTAGTCCACCACGGATTGTACTTTTTTGCGTCGTCCTCCCATTGTTGTAGACGAGGCACTTTTGTAACCTGTCAAAAGAACACCTACACGGAAACAACATTGATAAGTGCAACACGAAAAAAGAGCAACAGATAAACAACTGATCATTTGAATCATCCACTGAATCAACGACTGAATCACTGATTGACTGACTCATGTTTGTTTCATTTAGATCGTCTGTCAACCACGACACCAAGTGCACGGCAGTTTGAGAACAGACATCAAAGTAGGTGTTGAAAGGTTACAGTGGGTGGAGCTAATGCATTCCCATAGTGGAGTCTAAAAGCTCCAGTTGTCATTCAAGACATGTGGGTGAGACCGTAGGCCTGTAAACAGGCGTGCTGCTTATTATAGCACAGGGCATCACTAGGGAGACAGTTGACCGGCCAGGGTTGGAACGAAACACCTAAATTTAGAGGAGCTCTTAATGTTGGTGAATATAAGAAGAAAGCACACTTGGTATGCAAATGAAAGTTTAAGACTAAAAAGCTTTGAAGTTCACCTTACTCTTGGACTTACACAATCAAAATTCCCTTATTTATTTTTAATTTTTAATGCACATTGCTTGCACATTGCATTATTCATCCCAAATAACAAAACACTGAATTTTTTGTTGTTGTTGTCTGACATCACCAATCTCTCTTACTTTTTTGGCCTTACCTCCAACCTTGCGGTTCCATTTTTGAGCATTAATGAAAGCATAGAATGTGATAAAAACTATAAAAAAATATTCAAAATATAGTTCTCCAGCAAAAGTGTGTTTTATTTGTGGCGACATTATAAATGTATCATTTCCAGTTTGTTGCAAAAAATACCAAAAAAAATATTGTAAAAGAAAAAAAATATTTCTAGCAAATTTAAAGGTCCTATGACATGCTGCTTTTTGGATGCTTTTATGTAGGCCTTAGTGGTCCCCTAATACTGTATCTGAAGTCTCTTTCCCGAAATTCAGCCTTGGTGCAGAATTACAGCCACTAACGAGCCAGTCCCACAATGAGCTTTCCTTAGCACGTGCCATTTCTGTGTCTGTAGCTTTAAATGCTAATGAGGAGGAGAGAGGCGGGGCAAGGGAGAAGGTGGGGGTGTGTCCTTGACCAGCTAGCGGCCACAGTACCATGCGCTAATGTTTACAGTGGATGTATCGCAATGGCTCGTAGACACGCAGTGTTTCAAGCTTTCCAGTTTGACCCAGAATCTGATCCGGATGGAGAAGCACCTGAAGAAGTTGCAACTAAGTGGCTACAGCAGGACGTCTCCGAATTGTTAGTTTAAAATATTGTGTCTGGATACGGTCCTTTAGTTGGTTTGTTTATGTATGATGACAGCTGAATCCATTGTAGATATCATGTAGCTAACGCTAGCCTACTTTGTCAGCTTTTCATGTTGCTCTGATTTGCTATCGTTCTAAAGCTGTATTAGCATCTATTTCAGTAATCTTTGTAGTTCAGAGAAGACTGTACTCTGGATAATTTTACCTGGGCGGGCAAAGCAGAGAAAGGGTATGACGACATATAGGGAAGATTCCAGATTGGCCCACCTGAGTTTTAATTTTCTCAAAGGCAGAGCAGGATACCCAGGGCTTGGTTACACCTATCGCCATTTCTAGCCACATAGGCAGGCTAGGGGAACTCATATTAATGTTAAAAACACTCATAAAGTTACATTTTCATGCCATGGGACCTTTAAAAAAATTACTAAAAATAAAAATGTATCATTTTTATGGTGTGGGCAGTGACAATTTGGTCAGTAAAAGTAAGAAAAAAAATCTGAATTACTGGCCCAACTGATAAGAATCTATGGATAAAATTAAATGTTTAATAGCCATTTACAGATTTGCAAAGCCCAATGGGTTTCTACCATTGTACTTTGTGTTTCACATTAACTTTAACACTCAGGGCCTTTTTTTTTTTGCATAACCATCTATTGGCAACGTTTTCCAGTGCCAAATGTCAGCATGGCCTTGCATGACAATTCCAGTCTGTTTGGTTAAATCCATTAGCTATTTTTGGCTTATAACTCAGATGGCATGAGTATACCCAATACGCCATCCATATATATACTATCATTAATGTAGCATTGTTTGCATGTCCCATTACTTACAAAAAATATTGATATTGCTGCAGATTGCAGAAATCTTTATGAGTTTTATGAAATAAAACCTCTAAAGAATGTAGGTGACGGGAGACGGGCACATGTCAAAGTCATGCCATTGATTTCTATATCAGTACCCGATTCAATGCATTTATGTAATGTTTCGGCTTCAGTGTTGACAGTTTCTGTTGCTGATTTCAAAGATACAGTGATTTCAAAGATACAGCTTTTGTTTGAAGTGACTGACACAACAAAAACTGCTATTATGGTCTACATTTCCACAACGCAGATTAAACACAGGCCACAGTGACAGAACAAAAGCAGGTTCAATTGTCTGAATTTCTTTCCAATCAAACCCGTTTAATCTTAGCAGGGGTTTTCTTTATCACAAAGTCAGCTGTTTAAAGTTGCATTTGAAAATGTTCTCTTTATTCCCTAGGACTGTTTTACAGTCACATGTTTTCAGTCAGATAAAAGCTCAGACAGGCAGCCACCAGTTGGTCATCAAATCTGCAATCCATCTAATCCATAATGATTCAGCATGATGTTGCAAGGCTTTTTCCATTACATAACGCAGGTATAATTAATTAGAAAAACCTCCTCAGGGAGTATCGACTTATAAGGTTTCAATCCCAGTTCAGCAAGTTTAGAAGATCAGCACAGCTTATCCGGTAAATTCGCCAGTAACTTGCAAAATCTGCAAAGAAATGTTCCAACACTGCTGAGGGAACTCATTTGGCCTCAATCATAAAGTACTTAAAGGTGCACTAAATATTTTTTGACCAATGTCAGAACGTTTCTTTGTAGAGTCTGCAAATTTGAAACGGTCTGCTGGAACAAAACACATGTCAGACACCTCCCGGCTGAATATTTCACAGAATGTCTTGCAGCTATTCCACTTATGAACTAAGTAACCAGTGCAGGATGCATAGACAAGTGTCTAAACGAGTACAATAACTGTGCAAACACTGACACTATACATTGTGATGCTGCATAATCAGAACACATGCTGTGCATGATGTGTTACAACATGTGGATGAGTGTCATGTTCCCTTTAGGACAATTAGACATGTCAGCACTCTATTCTACACTAGTGTTGAAAAGGAAACAAAAGTTTTAACAGTTAATGTTTTAATGTTACATTAATTAACAATGGACAACATTTTTACTGCATTTATTAATCTCGGTTAAAGTTATTGCATGGATTTTATTGAAAAGAGCTTAGGCTCATGTAACCAGAAGTTTTAAGATATATGAATATGCTTATAAGTTTTTCTTGCCTCATGGCAATTCAACATTACATTAAATAAAATATTTGGGCAACAGATTATCACAAATGTTTTATGTTTACTGAACACAATATACAGTCATTGACTGAACATATTTGGGTTCGGTGCAAGCACTGAAAACGCTGAGGTACAATCTTAGTAGTTTCGTGCGCACGTGAACGTCATGGCAACGTACAACACAAAGTACCTCACGTGGGAAACACTTAAACAGACCTAAACAGAGGTGTGGGAACCCTGATAAAACATATACAACTTTTGATTTCAATAATGTAACATTAACTGAGATTAATAAATGTGGCAGAAATGTTGTTCGTGATAACTAATACAGTTAAATAATGTTACCAGAAGTGAGAACGCGCTCAAGGCTGTTGGACATAGTGGTGTATTAGAGGTAAAAAAATATATAAATACTGTTCGGTTTCTTGCACAAACTGATCATTTCGCCGCAGGGTTTAATTTGGATTTGCATGATTTTTTTTTATTCTCATAGACTTTGTTACCATTCACATGCATTATACGACTGACAAACTGCAACGGTTGGAGTTAAAAATCTTCATTTGTGTTCTACTGAAGAAACAAAGTCACCTATATCTTGGATGCCCTGGGGTAAGCAGATAAACATAACATTTCGTTTTTGGGTGAACTATCACTTTAACATAACGCGTAAATGCGTGTAACTAACGTAAATCAAGCAAGCTAGTATGGATAGATCACTAAGTGTTGGCAAGATAACACATTAGCGGACCGGAGGGAATAATATGGAATTTCTTCCAGAAAAATTCTTGCACATAATAAATTCAAGCACTTTCAAGGACCTGTATCTATGCATGTTTATTTTCAAAAACTTTCCAGGGCCTTGAAAAAAATTTTTTTTCAGATTCACAAACTTTCAAGGATTTCAAGGACCCGTGGGAACCCTGTTGTATATTAGTTAACGCTCTGTGAACTAACATGAACAAAGATTAATAAATGTTGTAAAAATATATAGCTCATTGTTAGTTCATGTTAACTAATGCAAACAAATAAGACCTTATTGTAAAGTGTTACTTTGTTGTTTAAAGGGACAATTCAACAAACATTTTTAATTGTGTCATAATTTACTCACCCTCAAGTTGTTCCAAACGTGCATGAATTTCTTTCTTCTGCTGAGTACAAAAAATATATTTTGAAGAATGTTGATAACCAGACAGTTACCTTAAAAATATACTATAGAAATCAATGGGGTCCATCAACTGTTTGGTTACCGACATCCTTCAAAATATCCTCTTTTGTGTTCAGCAGAAGAAAGACATTCATGCAGAACAAAGTAAATGATGTCAGAATTTTCATTTTTGGGTGAACTATCCCTTTAAGTTGTCAGAACATATGACAAAGACAACGTTGGAGCATGATAATTAAAATAAAAACGAAGCACAAATATCAAGGCTCCACTTCCAAACTCTGTAATAATGAAAAATATAAAATAGTTATTTAAATAGAAAAACTTCTTTGGTAGAATCGTCAACACTAGACTGAACCCTTAAAGTAGTGCATCTAGTTCAATTGCTGCTCTAAATCAACAGAGAAATCCCTTAATACATTTCAAACATATAAGAAGGGATCCCTTCTACAAATAAAGAGGTGAATGGATCTAAATAACGACGTATCTATCTATTTGAACAGGTGACAGATAAACAGGGCCAGTGCGAGGCAAAGGCAGCGCTTGCACACCCACACACTGTTATATAGTCATTCCTCTATGTGTTGATTCAAGCGCAGGTGAGAGATGGCCAAACCTCGCAAAGCTCTGACGGGAATGTTGACGTCACTTCTGACAAGGACAAGAGACAAGTTTGCTCTGCCAATATAAGGCTAAGAGCCTCTCGAACTCTGGGGAACAAAATTATATTATTTTAAAATCTTACAACATCCCAAAAAAAACACTGCAAGTTCAAAGTCAAGGTGGTCATTCGCAACTGCCACAACATATTTGTGCCTAATACCGGGTTAAATACTTTCAGGAACATTCGAAACCACATGGTTGACCATATTAGCTTAATCTTAACCTAACATCCTTAACAGATTAGCTAGCCAAAGAGAATGCAATGAAAAAATGTGCAAAAGAGTGACGCTGGTCATTGTACTGCGTAAAGGAAAAGCAGCCACCTTTGTTTAGGGATGCCCATTCCAGGATTACACCATGACCCTTGTGGTTTTACCCAAACAGAGCTTGACCCAGACAAAACAAAGATGTAGCCACAGCATGGCTGTTGTGCTATCAAAGAAACACCAACACCTTTGACTTCAATTGCGAGCTATGCAAGCACGTTCCCCACTCCCACCCCAAAACACTTCTTTTCAAGCATGCTTGCATTTGTGTATCTGCTTTTCTCTAGCACTCTAACTCACCAGTGCTAGGCATGCTGGTGCTTCTGGATTGAGAAAGCAGCTCCTCGGATCGCTCTCTGCTGGACGTGCTGTCTGAAGAGAAGCAGGATTCTGTCTCATAGATCGTCTGCAACATTGCGCACAGTCCCGGTACGGTTGGCTTCAAAAGCATGCCAGTCTCAAAATACCGCCACACAATTAATGCAAAAATAATGCAAAATCAACATGAAAAAGGAGATGGCAACCCACTCTCCATCAAAAAAAAGTGAAAATGCAAACACATTTGAAGGAAGAGGGGGGTGGGGTGGGGGGGCAGTGCGTCCTTTTTAAAAAATCAAAAGGTACATGCATGCAAAGAATTGTCAATCGCTTTTCCCGTTAGCTCCATGATTTAAGAAAAAGAATACATCAAAAAATGCAAGCAGAACCTGTCTCTGCGCAAGGAAACGCCATAGACAAATCCTTAAATTGCTCAGAACCATCAGCTGTAGACACACAAACGAGTCTATTCATAAACCACATCACCTTCTTGTCTAATCATCTATGTCAGAAACAAACTGCTAATTCACGCCGACAAGTCCGAGTGTGGCTTGTATCCAAGTCCCCCCGTCTGAGCGTGCCTGTATCCTGCAATCATCTGAAGTTACGCATGTGGTGGTATCAGCGGACTCCAAAAGAGAGACTTCCCCATGACGAAATGCGACGGAGCTTGGAAAGACGAGATGAAAGCGTCAGGACAGACGATCACAAAATAGATCACTGGGAGACTTTTGCCTGCCGGTCCCACTGTTCCTTCCTTCCCCTCGCCTCTCCGTACAGCAAGCCAGTCCTCGCTACAGCACAGTACAACTCGCTCTCCTGATGAATGAGCTTAAAGTGAACCGTCCGACGCCGTTCTGTTTAGTGCGACTGCATTGCTTTTGTGTATTTGTTTAAAGCCGAATCTCTGCAGCTTCACCCGCTGTGCGTGGCGAATGGGAGAGCAGAGGTGTAGAGACGTGGAGTTTACAAACAGACTGGAGCTGCTTCAGGCTGCTGGAAATAGCTGCCGAGCGACAGGGGAGGGGCGGGACCGTGCTATAAATAGAGTCGGGAGCTGAGAGCCTGCTTGGAGAAAGAGAGAGAGAGAGGGAGAGAGGAGGGGGGAAAGACAGAGAGAGACAGAAGATGGAAGAGAGGGGTTGGTCGAATGTTTATCACGTAAATAAAGGAGCCAAAAACAATAATAGGAGCCAAAAAAGGAGCCAATCTGACACAAGACCGTGACAGCACTGGAGGAGTGAGACCAAACAGAGTTTAACTTGATAATACAAGCCAACACGAGGGCAAACGAGATACAAAACAACACGAGCGCTGCTAAATTTGTGCCAATGTGCCTATAATGAATGGAACTAATTCCTGCATTTGAAACACAAGCGTTTAAATCTAAGCTTTTCGTACTGAGAACCGCTGGCTGCTTACACAAGGAATTTGCGTCAGCACTATTGACACAGAGAACACAAGGGTCACCGTTTATCAAGCGCATGTGGGTCAAAAGAATAGGGTGGCCAATACAGCGTTACCAAACCTGTGACATGCCAAGCGCTGCAAGGGCACCATGTTTATCGTTCACATCAACAACAGCAACTTACAAAGCGCGTAAATGGTAAATTAGGCATTTATAAAAACGAGAATAATTAGGAAAATTTGTGTTTAAACTATATTGAAAAAGGTTATAGGGCATTTACATTCTGCATCAGTTTAGGAGCTGTTCATCGCATTTATTATCTAAGGCACAAGCTCCAGTTGCACAAGCTCCAGAAAAGATGTGTCAAGAAGACTAAATAAGAAATATCTGAGACCACACAGTTTTCTTACAATGACGGTTAAACATTTGTTTCATGCAAGGAAACTTGGTCGCAGACCAATATTAAAGGGTAAGATTTACCCAGAGTGCCTAAATTAGACACCTGACGTACTTTTCTTAGAGCAATCTGTCACCATGACCACTAGTGTGTTGGAGAGTTAAAATGGATTTAGCAACAATCAAAGACAAGCTCTCTCAAGCATGTTTAAAAACAACATGGAACAGATACCCAGTGTCGCCTATCATTGCCTGGCCATAGGGCGGGATCTAAGCTGCGCACGTGTGTGTATTTACGCAGGCGAAATCAAAGCACGGTCAACTTTCAATGTTTTGGCACCCATACCAGGGCCGACACATAATTTGAACTGAGGCTGTAAATAGAAGCAAGTTTTGCAGCATGATCAGTGTGTACGAATGCAACGCATGCTTGCATCTTGAAAACCGCTTGGACTTTGCACTTGTTGCTCTTTAGGTTACGAGAATCCTAAACTGCTGCTATCTGTCCCACAGCTGCAGGTACGTTGAAGATTTTACATGGTCGTTCCAACTTCAGTCTCGTCTGTTGGCTTTAGTTTCCAGCCGCCCCCCGTTATTTATAGGTGGATGTACCTTTTAGGCTTACTGACGTTAGTTGGGCTTATATTTAGCCATGGGAAGGTGGGGGGAGCGCACCACTTGTTTTTTAAGCCCTTTTTTTACGAGTGATGAACTCATGTTGGTAATGTCAAGGACTTTGGCAGCAGACTTTGTTTGACAGCTAGTCTCTCGCCTTTAGCCAGATCTGACCCAATTAAGGCCAACCCAAAGCGAGCCGTAACCTTTTGCCACCGGGTTCTGAAGAAATCTTGGACGCTGGAGAAGAATGGTAAATAAATGTGGCCGTTCCTCACTGTGGCTGCGGACAGATGGGCCAAATGTGTGTTGAAGCTTCGGGAGCATGTGAACTCTCTCTCCCACCCTAAATAACATGGACTATATTAGCTCGCACTTACGGGCCCACAAAAATAGTCTCGTTTTGGATGGGATTAATTAAAACAAAGCCAAGAAAAACACAGTGGTTTCTCACACAAATAACCAACTCTGTTACTGGGGACCGCTGCCATGTTAGGAAAATGTATTTTAAGTATGCTTACATTTAAAAAATTCGCTTTCAAATGTTAACCAGAGAGCTACTTAAAGCTTCTCCTTTGCTGATAACGGATGTATAAATAATTGTCATTGCAAATTTGGATGGAAGATGGATGGGACATGTTGCATTTTCAAAAGCACGACCCGAACTCACAGCGTCAGCCAACTGGCGAGTAGTTTTTACAGTATACTCGCCAACACCGATTTCTACTCACATACGGCACTTGGCGGGTGTTCATTTTGGACCCTGGCTGAGATGATAAGGGTGTCCCACACAGTCACTAGATGGCACTGCTAGCTTGTGCTGTGGAGTCAGAAGCTATAGTTTCCATGCATGAAAATATTTCAAATGTGTTACAAAATGCAGCTATTTTTCCCTTTGATTCACAGTGTTGGATTCACGTGGGACATTTTTTTTGTGGGTCCGAAAATACAGACGCTGCACCTGAATCTGACCCAGTCGCTCAAAGAGCTCGGATTGTGCTGTGATAATTTCTCTGCAAGTCAATCCAACACAGCACAGACGAGCCCATGGCCTGTCGATACCGCCTGAATAACAACCGCCCAATCAATGAGCAATCTGTTACCCGTCTTTATTATGAGCAAAGAGAATTTGTCATGTCCATTTTAAAAGTGCTGTCAAGTCCAAAAACAAACCCAATAAAATAAATTAAACTGAATCACCTGGAAAGAATGAGAAATTAGCTCCAGTTTGCAAAATTGTTTCTTAAATGTCCTTGTTTGAGCGACTGCCAGACATTCCTGTGAGGGAAAGGCAAAGAGAATTAGCTTTCCGTTCTGCTCTGCAATGGGGTCTAAAGGACACACACATGCAAGCCTTCTAAGATATCCTTCTGCGCACATACATGCGCAAATGCGGTCAAACATATCAATAAACTGCCCATGAAAGCCTGATATGGTGCCCGTATACATTTACAGCGAGAAAAACAACCTTTTTTAGAATCATCATTTGATGACTCATATCAAGGCATAGACTGATGCACTTACACCCAAAGTGAGGATTCACACACATACACACACATACGCGGCACAGGGGACGCATACAGATTCTTTCTCCTCAAATAGAACGCTGCGATGACTCATTCTCTGCACAGCCCCAACTGCAATGCTCCTCCCTGCCAGAGAACACGCACACGTTCACATATACATACACACTTGTGTGTATTTATTCCACCGGTTCAAATATTAACACATGCAGATAATGACAAGACCCTCTGTGTTGGAGGAAGGCCTCCTGCGGTATTCCAGAGAAATCAATGTTTCAAACAGGTTGACTCATTTAAAGCGGTGCTTACTGACCCGTGTCCCTTTTCAGATAACAAACCGGTCCAATTATAATGCCAGTTGAGCTGCAACTGCAAACAGAGGTTAAAAAAATTATGCACGGAGAACAGCGCATGCACACACAACGCAATGTTTATTTAATGTGTGCATTTTCTTCTGGAAAATGCCATTTTTAGAGCTTTTGGTTAAATGCGTTGCTAAAATAAGAACGTCATTACGCAAATGCTAGACATTTGTTTTGACCTATACTTTGCACAGTTATTCACACTTTTCTACTAAACTGAAACTAAATTCTTTAATATTAGTTTTATCAATATTGTGCACTATTTTCATCTGACCAGTTCTGGATATTACCATAGACTGTAAAAAAAAAAAAAATGGACGTAGTGTCCGTGACGTCACCCATAGCGTTCTGAAGAGAGCTTCTGAAGCCTAAAATGCGGCCACTCCCGGATAACTGAAAATGGGCAAAGAGGAGCTAAGGCCGTGTGTCCACCAAAGCGTTTTTTCACGCAGCTGGCTGGCGTATTCAATTGTTTTCAATGGGAGCGCCGCGTTTTTAGAACGCCATGAGCGTAACGAGGCGCTGAGCGAGTATTTCACGCTCAAGCGCTGAGCGTTCAGCGTTTTTTACTGGTCGCCGAGAGTTGAAGAATGTTCAACTTTGAGTAAAGCGCAGTGCTCATCACTGTCACTTTTCACCCAGCCGTCCAATCACAGTGGAGGAGGGGCGGGGCAAATACAACACCGACCAACCGCCACATTCTGCTTGTACTGTACAACGTCAACAGATGACAACAAGCAGTATAATAACGCAACAAAATAATTTAAAACATGAGCCAGAGCAAATACTTTTCATTGTATCAGCATTTTTATATAGAATCAATACAGAAACAAACAATCTGTGAAATTAGATACTAGTAACACTTCCATGGATATTCCGTATCATAATGATTCATAACAAAGAGTCTCAAATGAAAAAACCGCTGCGCTGCCAAAATGGTCTCAAGCACTCACAGCGAGACGTTTTCAGCCGGCTAAAAACGCATTGGTGGACACAGCCTAACAGGTGGAGTGGGTGGAGCTAACAGACAGCAGACAAACGGCTAGTAGTGACGGCAGCGGCAATCCACCTGTCACTCAAGTGACCACGCCCTTAATTATGCAGAACTTTAAGGCTTAATATAATTTAAACGGATGAGTTATAAAAAAATTCACACCCCTCACAGTTGTCATGAAGGGCAAAATTAGCCGTATAGACAAAAAACACTTTTTGTACCAGGCTGCAAACATGTTTTTTTTTCTGCTGTAAAGTTAGGCATTTTAACATGGGGCTCAATGAGATTCTGCTCCCTTCTGGAGCCTGTCTCTAGCGGCCAGTCACTTCCGTATTGGCTTCAAGAGAAACTGGGGGAGGTTGCCGCTTGGATATTACACACTTAAAGGAACACGCCACTATTTTTGAAAATAGGCTCATTTTCACAGTTGAGTTTTATCGTTTTCAAATCCATTCAGCCGATCTCTGGGTCTGGCGGTAGCACTTTTAGCATAGCTTAGCGTAGATCATTGAATCTGATTAGACCGTTACCATCTCTCTCAAAAAAATGACCAAAGAGTTTTGATATTTTTCCTATTTAAAACTCTTCTGTAGCTACATCGTGTACTAAGATTGATATTACGCAGTGCCTGAAAATAGGCTAACTTCCGTCAACATAACCGTCATGACAACCTGCTTGCACAGGGAGTGTGCTGGGGACTATTTTTAGGCACTGAAAGGCATTTATCATTGCGCCGCTGCACCCATGGTACGGCAGCAAAGTTCCTTGATCATTACGCATATCGGCCTAGAAAATCGCAACTTTTCATTTCCCCCGGTCTTAGTACACGATGTAACTACAGAAGAGTCAAGTTTTAAATAGGAAAGCTGTAACACCATCAGCACAGACTATCGCAGCAAGTCTAACATGCAGTAAAGTTCACAAACAATAAGAAAACATCTTAAAAGACATATGACCCCCAAAAGAATACGAGCACAAAGTGACAGTGCATAACGTTTGACGCGTGTGCACCTGAACTCGCCTGGTTTTTAGGTACTATGTGAAGTTACTACAAAAATAATAAGATACAAGTAGGGATGTGATGCGGATGCAATGCTATAACATTTCTGGTACCGATAAACCATAATTATTTTAATGTTATGGCTGATAGTAAAATTCTATTCTTGCATTAAAAATGTAAACTAAAATCATTGGTTTTAAATTCTACAAGTTAATTAGGCATCACAACATTATATTGTACAGTATGGGAAATGGATATTTCTTTAGAGATTTGCTCAAAAACTACATTTAAAAGTGTTAAGTGTGTATTAAATGATTAGCGTTTTTTAAAGCTGGAGTCCGTAAGTTTTGCCTCTGTGTCACCATCTCTGTTTGAAACCTGCAATTGCAGTTATTTGTGGAGTTATCATCTGTACCTGAGTTGTGCGTCGGCGCGGCTGCTCAGCGCGGATGAATCTAACGTTTTGAGGAGTAGGCCTATGTGCGGCTTTGTAAGTAACAAGTAACATGTCTGTCACTTTTGGGAACAAAACATTACAATAAATCGCGCTACCAACTGTGATTAAATCAACGATCGCTCGTATAACATCAAACCAGGCAAATTGTTATTATTGTTATACTTTGTTCTCAAATTGTTAATGTTAACAGCATTAGCATTGTGTGACTACCTGTATTTAGTGTGTATTAGCTTTACCTGTAGATTTCAATTTCCGTTCAGTCTGATCTTTTGCTTTTGACTACGGGTGAATCTCCAGTTGTCACTGAAGATGTAATTTGGAAATCTACCAGTACCATTTAAATTATAACACATTTTTACAAGCTTACCGTTGTGAATGGGGCTAGGGTAAGGAGATAGTTTTGAATACTGGCTTGTTGTGTACTTGCTCAAAAATTGTGCGCTCATTATACCCACTCAAATATAATATAATTATATTATAATATAATCAATAACAGGAGCTTAATTCACAAAAATGTTACTACAATACTGTAACTGATGACAGTGGGGCCAGTATGAGCTCTCAAAATCTCAAACATTTGTTCTATTATCCCATTGTTGTTCACAGTGGTTTTCAAATTCAATGGAACCTTAAAGAGAAGATGGTAAAACTCCTCAATGTGATGAAAATGAAAGTACAGGAGGACTTGATACCTGCTATCTGAATAGCTGTCATAACAAATCAGCTAAACACATCAATACAGAAACACAAAACCTTGCACAAAAAAAAATCAATAAATATCAAAAAATACTCCAGCTGCAGTTATATATTAAGAGCACATTCCTCAGCTGTTTTCATTGGAGCCACGCACTCAATAAAATGTCAATCACATTGGCGTATACACAGAAAGCATACGTAAAAGAACGAATGAGTTTGCATCACAGTGAGCAAAGAGGCCAATCAGCAAAGAGCCCTCTGGGCAGTGTTGATGTGGAGTGGGGCAAAGCGTAGAAGGTTGCCACGGCATCCAGTGACATTCAAAGACGTCATGAGGAGGACAGAGGGTTAATAGAGGTTGTTACTGGTTCTAATTATAAATGGCAGAGAGTCAGAGAGAGCCAGGCGAGGAGAGGCTGGAGAGGAGAGAGTGGGGGCGGACACAGGGCCGAAGGTATGAATTAAAGGCACATTAAGAGGGGGCTGATGGGAAAAGAAAGGGGCGAGAAGGAGAAGAAAGCTGCAGGGTACGGCGACAGATGAAGGAAGATGAACAAAATCCACAGGTTTTGTTTGTCTGAGCAACAAATCTGGCTAAGCTTCACCTGAGACGAGACAATTATACGCAATTACAATACGCACACAATCATAACAATGGGTTACTCGCCCGCTGACAGACCAAAAATCTTCTTAGAAACGTGATCTGTAATTGCTACAGCTGTGAATCAGGTTGCATTACCACTACTGCTACTACTACTACTACAACAACAAATGCCTTTAAATAAAGCTGCGTTAATCATTCTACTACTAGGAGAAAATAGTAGTCATAGTCAATCATCTAAATAAAATTTTTAAAAATAATTAAGTGTGTCAAGTTTTACCCCAAAATTTGCACAAAAAATGCTCTCTAAAATAACAAAAACTTAAATCCTCAAAAGGTCATGTTAGGAAAAACAGCACAAAAAAATCTGTTATGGAAGTTGCTGAACAAAAAGCAATCAAATTGCACTACCCCATGGTGAGCAGTGTCACCAATATCAGACAATGCAAACGTTCATGCACTGCAGCTCTTCTTATAGGCCCTTCAGACTTCTGGTCTGATTCTGGGGGTAAAATCTGGAGAATTTTGCGGAATAGAATAAAGGCTGAAATACAATACAATTACTTTTCAAATCTAAACATATTTTAAAACACCAGGCATCATACCCTTACCGATTTTGTAATACATTACAGACAAAAATACAATAAACGTTTGAGAATCACACAATACAAGATTTTCAAGTTGTTCCAAATACCACAAACTCACACAGAAACGTGTGCCTTGCTGCTAAGAGACACATGACAAATGAATACAATATGTGTTCTAAAATCACTACAAGATATCATATGTTTGTTAATATACGTTTGATATCTTCAGACTAGATGGAATCTAGTGGATGGAATCAAGTCTGATAAAAAGTCTGTGCCTATCCTACACTATGCATTTTTCTGTCAATCAGTCAACTCCGACTACCCAAAATGCACAGGCTGGCTCTGACTTTCAGCAACTAGTGTCAACTCCTCTAGACTGCAAACGTGGGCAAAAATCTAGGCAAAAGTTGTGTAGTGCAGGGTTTTCAAACTAGGGTCTGGGGACCCCCAGAGGGCTGCAAGGGAGTTCTAGGAGGTCCATGGAAATGTTTAGAGAAAAACAGTGTAAAAAATGTAAAATAATAAATAAATTAAAAATAAATAAAACTAGTATAAGTAGAAAAAAGAAACATAAAAACGTAACAAAGCAGCAGACCATAAGTTTTGCCATCTCCATTTGAAACCTGCAATTCACCCTTCGCCGGGAGTTTGATTGACAGGCGATCTGACCAATCATAATCCGCCATTCGCCGAATCCGCCATTTTTGTCCGAAAAAGCAGTCAAGAGAGCTTATAGATTAACGTTGGTGGACTTGAACTTGAAAAACGGTGTGTATTGACATCTTTCCGCAGTTGAAAAAACATTCCTTCTGAAGTTCATGTTTATTTGATACAAAAAATTAACTATATGGCAAAAGATGATCGGTTCACGAGCAGCTTTAACTGAGGCGCTACAGTGACCTGTCACCAGACATTAAAGAGCCACAAAATGGTATTTATTGTTTACATTTATTTAAAAATGACAATATTTTAGAGTTGAGTCTTTGTTTCATATTAAAAGTAACCTGCTCTGTCCTGTCTGTCAGTGCGTTGTCAGTATCCTCTTTGCTCTGTGATGTGTTTTTCACTGCGTGAGAACGTGTGTGTTCGTGTGTGTGTGGTGTGAGAGTGCGGCTTGTCGGACATAGCAACAGTAACTAAAAGGGGCGGGTTTTTGCGAACGGTCAATTGCAGTTATTTTTGGAATTATCATCTTTACGTGGGTTGTGCCTCAGCGCTGATTAATCTAATGTTTTGAGGAGTATGTGTGGCATCCGCACCGGTGTTGATACTGTACTTCGGAATCAAGTATGACCAAAATAAAGAATTTTCACCAGAAAATGTCATCTGAACAAGTCACATGTCTACCACTTTTGTTCAGACCAACTGAGAAAAAAGGCATTGCAATAAATCGTGCTACCAACAGTGATTAAATCTAATGCTGCGTTCACACCAAACACGAATAGAGCGTCAAAATCGCGTCTACCGTGTCTAGTTGGACGCTTGAACATTTTGAATCCATTCGCGCGTCCACAGCGAATTGGACGCGCGTATAAATCGAGCGTTTGAAGCGAAATAGACACGCGTTCAAGGCTCTCCAGGAGAAATGTGTCATAAAACACCACTCTGCCTCTTTTCATTAAAAATATATATTAAACATTAATAGCCACACAAATGTGGTCCAGGCAACTCCTACATTATCTTCACTGCATGTGTATTTAAATATCCTTAAAAAATAAAGTTATGAAACTTCTCTTTGCCCTCAGTCAAAACGATTTGGCAGACAACAAATTATAGATTCGTGACACCAAAGATCGCCCGTTAGATCCACACAAGACGAACCACTACAGGACATCAGAGCCAGCGGCAAACGTCAGAAGGACTGGCCGGGGTTAATGAGTGCTGAACGCCGCTGATCCACTGGAGCTCACAACTCCAAAAACGTAAGATTATTTTTAAAAGAATAGGCGCTCTCTTTATAAATAAACCACAGATTTGAGTTTTAAACAATTCATTGTGTAATTACGTGACTACGTGTATTTAGTGTGTATTAGCGTTACCTATAGAAGTGTAGATTTCAATTTCTGTACAGTCTAATCTTTTGCTTATGACTATGGGTGGATCTCCAGTTGTCACTGATGACTGTCGTTTGGACATTTCTGGATTACAATCCGCCATTATAAATGATCCGCCACCTGCAGCATCCTCACATGCGATACTACTACTAGCCGGACGATATTGCGGACAGCAAAGAAAAACGGCGACATGTTCGAATATCCCGCGGAAATCTCCCAGTGCCACTCAAATTATGACACATTAATACAAGCTTACCGCTGTGAATCGGGCTAAGGTAAGGAGATACTTTTGAACACTGGCTGGTTATGTACTTGCTCAAAAATTTATTTTGCATCATTTTTAACCCAAAAAATGGACCGTAGCTTTAATAGAAACCAAATATTTTTCAAGTAATATTTTACACTATAAATTGGATCTTTAAAGCATGGATGTTTAAAACATCTGATAACTGGAAGTATTATCAACTGAGACAAAATCTTCCAATAGCAAACATCAATGTTTTAGAGTGCAACATGAAAGAGTAAAAAAACTCTCACCGGGTGTGTTTGGTGAATTCATGGATGACGCCACTGATCTTCTCTGCCTCTGAAGTTCTCCAAGTAGCAGGGAAAGATGCTTTTTGGATAAACCTTAGCGTGCAACCTCTGGTTCGCCTGGTTTCAGAGGCAAGGTGCCGCAAGACGGCGAGTTCTAAAGGGGGTCTTCAGCGTCAGCCATGACCGTAGACCTCACAGGGAGGACAGTGATGGCCGCTGGTGCCAGCTGAACACCCTCACTGCAACAGATACAAACACACTGACGTTAATGGAACTGAGACTACTGACATCCTTCAAGCCATAAAATGCCATGCAAAATTCCCTCCTCAAAATTACAGTAGATTGCGGCTGTGACCTGTCTGAAAAGCAAGAGCATTAATAAATAATAATATAAAGCAAAACAGCTCATTTGTTTTTCGAAAAGTGAGTAAAGTCCCCTAGCTGCATATTAACGGGTTTTGTAAGAGTCATTAATGCCCGTGTCAGAATGTTGCACTCGTAACAGAGTTGTATGTTTGCTGCTTACAAAACAGATCCAGAGGATGTTAATGGATGACTCACCCTGCCTCTAAGTCAGTGGAGACGCACTACAATACCCACGCTGCCTAGCAGCGACTGGATACGCAGCAGGGTAGCACATTACCCACGCTGCCTTTCATTCTACCATGAGCCCTGCCCCAAGCAAAGAATAGAGAGGTTCTCGACCGTCTAGTTTTAGTGATTATTAAAACACTGGCCCACACTTCCTGAGCCTTAGGTCTGCTCAGTATTCAAGCAGATAATGTTATGCATCACAAAGCATTCGAGTTTGGGGATTTTAACATTCTGAAACACATTTTTTTGCAAGTCGACACATCAACATGAAGTATTAATACTGAAAATGGGTCAAAAACTTTTCTGCGCACACCAGGTGCCTTTTTGGACAAGATACTTCTGAACAATATGCAAGGACTAACTGCATTAAATCACTGGTAAAACTCACAGCACTGCATTGAGAAGGTGGCAGGCTTTGAGTTGCCTCGCATGCACTGGGACGGTAGCCTCACCTGCTGGTCGAATCATGCAAGTGCAGCCTGGACGTCCTCCAGCAGTGCGACTTGTCTAATGACCCGATATGACCATAGCACACTTCCCTTGGTATGGAATAGTTAAAAGCAATCAATCAGTTTTCTTGAATTATTGAGAGAACAACAGTGTTCCAGGTCCCTACTTGCATATGCAAAGGAATCAATATCTGCATGAACACATTTGTGTTATCAGCTCAGAGCCAGTTACCCGTAATGAGTGACTGATACATGTCGGAAATAGTCTTGTTGTTCTGCTTTGATGCACTTATAAAGTCATTTGAACTTGGGCCAGGACTTTATGGTAGCTGGATTTCTTGAGTGTAACGTTTCGACTGCTAATCTCAAACCGTTAATCTCGAACTGCAAATCCCCAAATTTATGAGCCTATAAGAATGCAGCCCAATATAACGAAGGTCTACTCTACAGGACTGTTCCTTAGATCTGGGTGTTTCTCAAGTTTAACACCTGCAATCGTGATTGATACTCACCAATTAAATAAGAGAACAATCAAGTTATCAACCACGACTGAGAATCAAGTGATAAACAGTTGAGATGGACAATTAATGCTAATAAATATTAGTTAAAATATCAAAGCACTGCTTCTTAAAAACATAAATGATGAATTATGTATAAAGAATAGAATAATGAATAATGGTTGTGTATATTGATAACCAAATATATTCAATCTACAAATTATTACTTTTATTTATTTATTTATTTATTTAAATCAATGATTTTTCCACTAAAAACTAGGGATGCAACACTATTAAAATTCAGGCCAATAACAAATAAATGGTATATAACATATTTTATAATTTAAGTCAATAATTTAATTTTGACTTAACTTAAACCTAAAATGACTGAAAACTAAAATCAATCGCTTAAATGTGCCCCGATCCAAGTCATTAAATACTGGGTATCTGCTGATACTGAGTCCCGTTCCAATACTTCTATTTTCCACTACTTGTATGTTCCAATACTTGAACATTAAAGTTTTAAAATCAATCCAACTTATACATTGATGTGCAGAGAGTCTCAGGGGCTCAAATTTAATATAACAATTACTACAGTATTTATAACATTAAATATAACAATAACTACAGTTATTATATTTATAGGCCTATTGAGATACAGTCTATATATATATATATATATATATATATATATATATATATATATATATATATATATATATATATATATATATATATATATATATATATATATATATATATATATATATATATATATATATATATATATATATATATATATATATATATATATATATATATATTTAGGGATGCCACAATTCTCAATATAATATTGAACAGTTCGGTACGGCCTTCACGGTTCAATACGCGCCTGTGAATTGCGGTTTTTCGGTTTTGCATTTAATTAAGTATTTTTCTACAAATTCTATCATTTGCCTCCATCCCAATATACTGAACAACGTGACATACATTCACATCACACGTTAGTGGTAGAGTTATACTCACGGAACACTATAGTTATTCACAATCACGAAAGTTCATTAAAGCAAGGTTTTAAAGCCTTGCCGGCTCATTCGCGTGCATATGCACTGTTTTAACATGCGCTTCTCCGAGCGCGCGCACTAAACGCATGTCAAACACGTGATTACTGGACTAAGTAAACTTACTGCGCTAATCGCCGCTAATACTGTCAAATTCACACAAGGTTAACATAAACACAGTCGGTTATGTCTAAAGTCAAAGTAAAATCGCGTGTGTCTGTATATTAGATGCACTCAGGTCTTAAATTGACAGCAGCGCAGCCTAGCGAACATGGAACACCTTAAAGGGACAGTTCACCTCTAAAATTATGTCATTATTTACTCACTCTAATATTGTTCCAAACCTGTATTCATTTCTCATTTTTGAGTGAACTATCCATTTAATGTTAATACAACAACAAAAGACAAAGAGAAAATCACTCACTGCTCTTGACTGAAAAACTTTAATACAGTAGCTTTAATAAGAATCAATGTATATTTTATAGCGAAGTCTATGTAGTGTTTTATTTTTACATTTATTCATTCAATTTCATACTTAAATGCTGCTGTACATCTCTGAGCTGCCAGTGTAAATCTTTACATATATATATTTTATATTATACAATACACTAGGAATGTGTACAAGGGTTTTTTTTTAAGTAAAGTTTTAAGTTTAAGTAAGGTTTTTCAATTCTTTTAAGTAAAATAAAGAAAGAGTATTGCAATTAAAAAATAGTCTATTTTCTCCTTAACCTCTTGCGGTTCCTGTCGCTTAAGAATAGAATAGCAAAAACTGATGTGACAAGACATCAGAACCAAACCGAACCGAAAACCGTGGTTAAAAACCGAGGTATGTATTGAACCGTGGACTAACTGTATTGTTGCATCCCTAATTAGAATATATATATTATAGAATATATATTATATTATATTATATTATATTATATTATATTAGAATAGAATAGAATAGAATAGAATAGAATAGAATAGAATAGAATAGAATAGAATAGAATAGAATAGAATAGAATAGAATAGAATAGAATAGAATAGAATAGAATAGAATAGAATAGAATAGAATAGAATAGAATAGAATAGAATAGAATAGAATAGAATAGAATAGAATAGAATAGAATAGAATAGAATAGAATAGAATAGAATATAATATAATATAATATATATATATATATATATATATATATATATATATATATATATATTTCTTGTATTTTATATGAACAATAATCAGAATAATTGCAACAAAAAGAAAAAAGGGGAGATAAAGTTAGAAAGCATGAAGCTTGCGGTGTCAGAATGCCAGTCTCTTAGTTAAGTCCAAAGCAAGACGCAATGCATTATGACAACAACGTCTCAGTCTGTTGGTAGATTAAAAAAAAAAACGTAAATAAATTACTTTCGAGTTATTCGTTACAAAAGTGACAATCAAAAAGGCTAAACACGGAACCTTGAACATGTGTGTGATGTGCTAGGATCAGACCTCACTGGCTCCCCCACATCACTCAATGGCGGTTGGTTGAAGTTGCACACCGTCACCTACTGCACCACACCTGCATGACAGCTGATGTAAAATAAAGCTGATACAGTTAAAGAAATGCTTAATCCGGACATCCCTAGTATTTGCACTTTACTGTCAAAAAAAAGCACGACATAGCAATCTTGCACCATGACATAGATCACCTGCAGTGCAGATCTTTCCACTCACATCGGCACTTTCATTAGATAGTGGCATAAGCACCACTCACATTCACTCACGAAACCATAGAAATCAAGTTAAGAACATTTCTTAACTTCATTACAGAAAGTCTGAGTATGTTCTGCATTGGTCTGCAAATAAAACTATGGACCTATATGGATCTCATTCTGAAAGGCTTGTTCTTTTCTTTGGCCACAGCCAGCTCTGACATGTCCCAGGGCCTAACATGCTGGTACAGTTCCTGGAAAGCCCTGTATTGACTAAAGAGCAGGCTAAAGCTGGTCTCTAAAGCTCTGTCAGTGATTTAATGGAAGAGCTGAAAGCTCCTCCTGTCCAAATCTTTGTCACTCCCCTCTCTATCTCTCTATCTCTCTCTCTCTCTCGTGCAAGTGGTCAGGCTTCGTGCCAGAGTGCTGATCAGTGTTTAATGCTCTTAAAAAGGATGGGACGTCTGATGAGAGTTTAAACACTGGCTCGCTTGAGAGAACCATCCTTCCCGAGGTGCGTAGCTCTCTTTCTTTGAGGCCGAGAATATGAGAAGGCATCAGTCACTCAACGAGGGTGTGAATAGCGTGGGGGTGGAGATGTGTTGATTAGCGCTCACTAGCGTCCGTGCTTGATGTTAAAGCCTCCCGCATCTCACTGAATGAAGGTTTCCAAACCATCAAGGTCCACTAATTTCACCATCTGTGTCACAAAATGGTAAAGCAAATCCCAAATTGTCTCAGGAGACTAATCAGTAAAGCATCAGACAAACAGGCTAACCTGATATAAGCATTAAAAACCCTTCCTATTACGTATCAAGAACAAAAGAAACTCCATGTGCAGATTTTCTAAAATCAAACTACTGAAAGCACAGCTCCAGCTCCAGTTCACACACTAAACTGCACTATATTGTTATAGTGTTTGATGACTCGTTTTGGGGAGTCATTTATTGTTGTCGTCTTGTATCATTTTGGAAAAAGTATTGAGGCCTAAACACAGCAGTTGGTCCAAATAAAGTGGGTACTGTCCCATCATTATTGGATAAGCGTTTTGCAAATCCCACGCGGACCTTGCGGAGATTTGAGAAACAATCATCTTCAAGTTTATACTGCTGTTGTATCACTAGCTGGGGTTCCATCCAAACATGAAGCAAATCTTTTGAAAGTTCACAAAAAAAGACACAAATTTGGAAAGATTTGCAAATTAGGTACATTTCCATCAACTTATTCGAGCAGATGAAGGTGGTAACCTAGTAACCAACAGTAAATAAAACACCATCAGCAGAAACAGCCGATTAATCATATGGGTTTAATTGGCAAATGCATTTCCATCTCCCATTATTCGTATTAACTTAGCGTTATTTAAATTAGCGTTTCCATCACTCGTTTCTGATGCGAGGCTCTTCACATCATCCTTTGGAAGTGTATAAAAAGAGAATGTGCTTTTGCGGCGCAGAAAAAGTGTTTGAGGGCGGGTCAACATAGACATTGTTCGCAGGCAGCCAATGAAGATCTTTTGGTGGGTTGTAGGGGTGTGAACCTACACTGGTCTCACGGTTCGGTTCGATTACGATTATCATGCCATCGATTCGGTTCAATTCGATATCACGATGCATCCCAATACATTGACGATGCACTGCATCCTCATGTATACAATTTTGTCAGTCAGTTATATGAACTGAACCTTTAATTTTACCTGCTCAAAGAAAACATGCTTCTTGAATGTATCAAACAAAACTTAAGTCTGGGCACAGAAGACAACAGGAGCATTTAGAACATAGAAAATACTAAAAGCCACTTCAGGAGGTGGTCTGCACTCAATACAGTCAAAACTAAAGTCTAAAAGCATCTGGTTATTGAAACCACATACGTAAATTTTACTCCTCGCAACAATGCTAAAAAAAATGTATGTGTGAGCGTGTTATGGGCTATATGACATAGCCAGAAATCTGACTCCTGCTTCTGATGCGCTGCGACTCTCGTTCAGTTCACGCTGCACGTTCAGTTTTTAATATGGTTAATCTGTTCTCTAATTATTATTTTTACTACTATAATATATCAAAATGACGGTGGAGGTGGTGCCGCAGTAGGCAAGAGATGTAACCGGTGTTATGCCTGAACACCGGTAACACAGACTATCACAGCAAGCCTATTACATGTTATTATCGATCTAAATGAATCTACTGCGAAACATAGGAGCTTGTACTGGGACGTAACAGAACTGTGTGTTTTGTATCACTAGTGCAGTGTCCGTTCTCTGAGCATATAAGCCCTGCCCGCGTGTGGCGCGCCGCTTGTCAAGATTCCTGCCTTTATTAGAGAGAAGAATATGTTCAGCCCCCTCCCTCCGAAGCTTTGAATATTCGGTGTTGATTACTACCGAAACTTTGAACTTAAAAAAAAATGGTATTCGGACCAGCCCTATAGACCAAAAACATGATGATTAAAAAAATCATAGAGTCCCTATTGTGGAAAAAAAACTAATTCCTCATGGTCAAATGTGACTTTAGAGTAAACAAACATGGCAGATGACGGGCAAGAAGTCTGTTTATGCCTCCGTCTTCTGTCAGCTCGCTTTCTGATTTGGTATAGTTTCGTTCCACATGACAATCTACAAAGTGTGTGCGTGTTTGTCTTCGGCGTTCCCCCCACTCAACAAGATTTCTGATCATAAATATTCAACTTATTGGATATTTACAATTTGAGATTGGTGTAGCCCCGACATTCTTTTCTGAGCAGATTCAATCACACCTCACACGACAGGAAAATATGATAAAATAATCTGTAGAAGATAATCAGGAATTTACCTCGCCCCAAAATCAGCCAGATTATCAGTGTGTGGGTGCCTTAAGTGACACAAGTTGTGTCAGAAAGCAGTCACAAGAATAATTGTAGTATTTAAAACCTTTAACCACTTCTGAATGCTGACTGGAGCACTGCGGATGCATTATCCAAGTGACGTGTGAGGATTAAAATAGTACAACAGATTTAGCATGCTGTCGCACACCCTGCCTGGGACATATAGAATATGCAGGGAATAAATGTTCGATTGCAGGGCGACGGGTGAGCTGTTCCACAAGAAATTAGGTGAACGCTGCCTGGTGACCCAGGAAGTGGTCACCTAGGAGACGGTGGAGACAAAAGCCCTTGCGTCATTCTACCAAGATGAGATCAAGAGGCTTGTTTGACTTGATTTTAAAGGAGGCCCTTCAAATTCAAAGATGAACGCCCGAGTAAACACTCATTCAAACAAATACGGTCATGTGTCATCATGCAACATCACGTTAATAACGTTCTACAACATATAAGGTCTATAATATTTACACTTTTAGTAGCAGGTGTGCGCAGTTAGGTAAGGTTACAGAGTCCTTGCTGCTTTAGAGCGGTCAAACCAAAAGCTGAAATTGGTCATTAGCATGCAGCATGGAGCATGACAGGTATGGCAGCCGCCCAAGAAAGTGGCGGTGTCCTCCGTCAGACCTCGAGTCTCTGACCGCTGTGTTCCAGGATTCTGCATGGCTCACATCCACAAAGACAAATGAACCTCTCTATCCCTTTAGCAATGGCTGCTTGACACACTTTAAGCACTAATCTAGTCTTTTCGATGCCACAATAAGATCACTTTGCGACTTAAAAGTGTCCCTATTATACTATTTTAAAGTTTCCTAATTTTGTTTTGGAGGTCTTCTACAACAGGTTTACATGCATCACAGGTCAAAACATTCATTTTCTCATAATATACATTGCACATCACCACATTGTTCAACGATTCTCAAACGACTGGATGAATCGGTCTCAATAAATCCCTTCTTTTCGCGAGCTACTCTGCTCTGATTGGTCAGAAGGCCCAGTCTGTTGTGATTGGTCTACCGTGTACAGCGCGTATTTCGGAAACAAGCGCCCATTACCATTACTGAACTCCAGCTCCATCTGGAGGCTTCTTAAAGCTCAGAGACTGTACACACTGTAAAGACGGTAACGGAGATTTTACTTCTATTTTACATCAATCCCAGCACGAGTCCAAATCGATGATGAAACAATGGAAATAGGCTTGCTACGATAGTCGGTGTTGCCGGTGTTACCGGTGTCCAGACTCAACACCGGTTACATCACTTGCCCACCGTGGCACCGCCCACCGTCTTTTTGATTTTTTTTTTATAGTAATAAAATAATTTAGTTCAGTTAGAGAACAGACAATACAAATAAAAACTGAACGTATCTGCTTAATAAAGCAGGATCCGACCGTGAGTCTCGGCAGCGGCAGGAGTCATTCATCAGATTTAAGAGTGAGGAGCTGACTGAGATGATCGCGGAAGATTTGGTTTCAAAGCGAAACGTAAAAGCGCCTATTTAAGGGAGTTTGTCATTTGTTTTGTTGTTGTGTTTTTCATTAAAAATAATAGGATAATGAATCCACAATTCAAGCAACCCGCAGCCGAATTGGCGCTAATTCAAAACCGAAAGTTAAATGTGCACGGCCGCACAGAGAGCGCATTGTTTACTTTCGCCTGGCTCCGCAGTGCGAGCCTCCGCGCTACGCTGACTGCGCGCATTTATTTTTGCCGCGCGCACCCTCGCGCTCGTGCGGGCGCGTCGAGTATAAACGAGGCTTTACGGACGAACTGTTATTCATTCATGGCGTGCATCTCAATCATAGACTGATCAATGCTTGATCAGTGCCCTGACTACTGAACTAGGGAACTGATTGAGACGCACCCATGGCCTCACAGAGCGCGCATTTACAGACGAGCTGTCATTCACGGTGTGTGAATACGCAACACTGGCGCGTTTTCAGTTCAAAGCGGTCGTGTGCATGTTACTTTCGGTTAGATAGAATTAGTGATTTAAAAGCCTCCGCCGGTGATACCGGTATTACCGGTGTTGTCACACATCAATTAACCGGTGGGAAAATTTCCTCACCGTCACATCCCTAAATGGAAGAACTAATTTTTCAACCCGAACCTTGAGCAGATCAATTCTCAGTGATGCTACTCAGTTTGAGGTACATTATGAGATGTTTCAACTGTAATTCCTCACCATCAGCATTAGCAAGTGTGCGTCCATCAACAAACCTGTGTGTGTGTTTCTAATGTATTGCGGTGCACATGCAGGAACTGTATCAATAACAGCACATACATTAGCCCAGCACTAACCTGAATGACTGATGTAACAACAAAGGTTGCATAACAAATCTTGCTCCATCCATTATCTTTACTCAAAGTAGTAAGAATGACAGACAGTCTGCTTTAATAGACAGTTTTAGGTAAAACTGCAGCCCACAGCTGATTAACAGTAATGTTTCAATAAGACAGTAATAACGTGAGTTAGCCGGTTAGCCTTACACAATATGAAACACAATAAACACATTGTAGGGCACAGCGTCTTCTCAACATGATGCCATCCAGTATCCGCTGCAGTGTTTGTGGTGGTTCGATGTTTCCCTGGTGTCTGCGCACGCAATAAGTAGACGGGCAATATGCTAATGTTTCAGCTTGACGTCACAACGAAACGGCTTGGGATTCGTTTGAAAAACCTTTTGTTTGATTGACTCAGAGTCGACTCTTACTTTTGAGAGACAATAACTTTATATATGCTGCACTTTCAGATTTAAAACTTTCCAAAATCCATAATAGGGGCACTTTAAAAGAGACCCCCTTCCAAAATACAACAGCAGCTATACAGTATAATGTATAAAGACCAACAATAAACATAAAATGTGTCAAATATTAACTATAAAGTTTACACTATATCTTTTTCTGTCCAACATGTACTGAGTACTGATAAATGATCAATAAACATACAACTGATGGCTGTCAATAAATTGTAAAAATGTGATTCATTTTATGATTTTCGACCATTCTTTAGAGAATGAAACAGTAATAAAATGCCAAATTCTGTCAATTTTAATATAATAAACAATATAAACAAATACTACAATTAATAATGCTGTCCATTTTTAAAGGTGAACTATGTAAAATTTTTGCAGTAAAATATCCAAAAACTATTATTTTGTTCAGTTGAGTACTTACAATATCCCAAATGTTTCCAACTATTTGTAAATTGTGAGAAAATTGCTATTTAACCAAGGAACCGGGACGTGTGAGAGAGTCGCCTGTCAATGGCGTAATATCTGCGTTCCCCTCAGTTTCCGGTTTTATTTTGCAGAATTGCTTTACCCTCACTGCAGTGTGCAACGAGTGTCATAGCAGCCGTCGAGGGAACGCACAGAGTAACGTCATAACATAATTTTCAACACACTCAGATGTATCTAATATGATAAACAGAGCTGCGTTACCTCATACTCAAGACCGGAAAAGCGGAATTGGCGCCGGCGACTGTGGCATAATAAAAGTCCCGCGGCTCGCGAGGTGTGTGTTGCGTTCATCTTATTATCAATCGCTCCAGCGGCCTTGCTCAGCTCCACAACACTCTGCCCTGCTTCTGCTTCATACTACAGTAACGTTTATAATCACATCCATCCACATGATTTCTGCCCGAGTCCTATCCCGATTCTTTTCCACCGGCTGTGAGGTGAAGACCACATCCCAAGATTCTGCGCTCAAATGTGGAGTCATCAAACTACGCCTTTGTTTTGAATAGACGACCTCTAGTGGACGGAAAAGTTACATAGTGCACCTTTAACATATAATTAATAATAATAATACAATAAATAACTATGAATTATTTAGCAATTGATTAATTAATAGAGCAATTTCAAATAGAGACATATTATTTTTCTCTAAACTTTTCTACAGACCCCTAGCTCTCCAC
The DNA here is from genome assembly GCF_949357685.1 of Gobio gobio. Taxonomy (NCBI): domain Eukaryota; kingdom Metazoa; phylum Chordata; class Actinopteri; order Cypriniformes; family Gobionidae; genus Gobio; species Gobio gobio. Next base: position 43,371,859 of record NC_137097.1, read on the forward strand.
AGACCACAGGGTGAACACAGAAGATTATATTTTGAAGAATGTAGGTAACCAAACAGTTGACAGTAGCCATTGACTTGTTTTATTTTCATACTATGGAAGCCAATGGATACTGTCAACTGTTTGGTTACCCGCATTTTTTCTGAAACACACCTTTGATGTAGTCACCAGATTACTCCCTGATTACATGGCACTTTAATCAGCTGTTTTTGAACCTGTAATGTCCAGGGCAATCAAAAACAACAAAAAATTACTCAGCTGAACCAATGCATCTTGTGGAGGTAGAAATGTATTTCCCAAAATTAATCTGGCTTTATGCCCCTCATAATCAAACCGCAAATCAACCTGAATAAGAGACCCATAAAAAATAAACCCAGAAAACTATCAGAAGCCTATTGGGAAATTTGATTCATTCTTTTCAATAGTCTGCTGAAATATAGACCAGTATGAATTAAAACAGTAGTCTAAAATAAGCTGTGTGACACAGTTTGCAAAAAGACTGCTATTCACTCACCCAATAGTTCACTACATTTTGACAAAGCATGATATTCAGATTCACACAGAGCTCCGTTGAGCAACACCACACAATCCAGAGCATTACTGAGAAACAGACGTCAGAGAAACCGTAATGAACGCTTACAGACACACAAAAGATTCGACTGCATACACAGGTTCAGAGGGAGGCTAAACAGTGTGTGTGTGGGAGGGCGGGAGAATTCAGAATGGTGAATAAAAAGACTAATTGTCTGACGTCACCTGATAATTCACCCATCTAAAAATAAACCCTGAACACAATGAAAGCAACTAACTAATTAACATCAACAACTGGCAAGTTGATTATGTTGTGGTGCTTTGTATTCAATCATCCTCTAAATTGACATTAATCTCCACCGCTACAACCATACACATTTAGTAGAGCTGCACAATTATGGATAAATTAAGAATAGTGATTTTTTGTTTGTTTGTTTAAAATAGAGATCACGATAAATCTGAACTAGAACATAAATAATTCACTATAGGTTCCGACAAAATGTCTATTTAAAATGAATGAATGATTCAATGACTCACTCATAAATACTTCACTTGTTTCATAACTGGATGAATCAACCTTTCTGAAAGAAATTCCTTTAATGAGTGTTGTTATTTGAAGCGTCAAGTTACTTTCAATGGGTGATTTGCTTTGATCGCTACCATAGACATCAATGTTTCTGAACTATAAACTTTTTATCCCAGTACTTCTGTGATAATATGAATATTTATAACACGGAAATACCGATACTGTGTGGCTGAAAATATCTTAGTTTCATACCTTTAATAGTCAATAGACATGGCCGAATCGTTGTCATATAAGAATGAGATTGTGTGGGTGTTTAAATTGACATTGCGATTATTATGATTTTTAATGATTAATCGTGCAGCTCTGAGCTCTAGAGTTGTGTTATGTTTTTAGGAAAGTGTAGCCAGTGGAAAAAAAATCTATAAAAATAAATAAGAGTCCCCAGCATTCTGTTCCATCTAGGGTAGTATTAGTACACAAAAGAGCTCCCTAAGAAATGTGTGTACAATGGGTATCCGTTGAACCCAAAAACAACCTAAATATACAGTGCTTCCTTAAAGTGTAGTCAATAATTGTATCCCTTAAATCTCATCTTTGAACATCAAAATGCCGTATTTTTTCCTGTGTTCTTCATGCCTTAAAATAGCTTGAATGTAAACTCTACACCTTTGCTTCATTTAGTATACATGGAATCACACAAGCTCGGACTTCCTGATCCACTTGGTCAACTTTACTGTAGTAAACGCTACACAATGGCAAGTGGAAATACTGGTTTAATTCAGCAATATGTGTTTGAACCAGAAACTGATTCAGAAGAAGTGGAAGAGTGAATTATACAGGCTCGTCTACAAGTCGATGTATAAGAATGGTAATGCATTTTATGTATCGATCTCTACAACGTCGGACACGTAACAGTAATTTATATGATTAGCCTTTTGCTTGACTATGTTATCAAACAGCTAATAATGTGTTGCTAATGTTACACAAACCATGTTCCCGTTCGCCATCTCAGAAACAGAGATGCCTTCTGAAAATCAGCATCCTTAGAAACACATTGAACAACTCAGAACGTCAGTGGAGAAAGGCATGTAGTTCATATGCCTTCTCAAAATCAGCATTGTAATATACATTGTATAATATACATTGTATATACATAATTCACCGCTATAGTGATAAAAGTATTTGTGACGTAAGAAACACCAGTGATTTTAAACTGCATTTTTGAGACTGTCTTTGTTCACTGGGGTTTTAATGCAGAAAATATGGTTTGTCTTCAATCAAATTAAAAACACCATATAGACATATAAACAACATTGAAACCACAGGGGGTCTTAGTAATATAGTGAGAAAGCATATGACATATTTACCAACAGAAAAAATACCTGCTGATTGAATGTTCAATTGGGTGAAAACAAACCCCAACAGACGCTGACAGATCCGACAAAACCCAACAAAGTGTCACCAAGGTTAGGTCGCATTTATTTATATTCCACAAAAACAGTAACATTGTGAAATATTTCAATTTAAAATAACTTTTCCATTTTAATATATTTTATTCCTGTGATTAAAAAAGGCTGAATTTTCAGCATCATTACTCCAGTCTTCAGTGTCACATGATCCTTCAGAAATCATTCTAATATTGGTGATCAGGACACATTTCTTATTATTATCAAGGTTGAAAACAGTTATACTGCTCAATATATTTGTGAAAACCATGATAATTTTTTTATGGATTCTTTCATTTATATAAAGTTCAAAAGAACAGCACTTATTTGAAATCAAAATATTTTCTAACAATGCAAAAGTTTGATCAATTTAATGCACCCTTGCTGATTAAAAGTGTTAATTCCTTTAAAAAAAATACTGACAAATTATTCTAATTCTAATTATTAGAAAAATCTAGTAATATCACAACATATTAAATATAAGCTTAGTTGGCTGTGGATGCTGCACCATAGGGCTGCACGATTATGACAAAAATCATAATTGTCGATTATTCCCTTGCGATTATTAATTACGATTATTCTATAGCATTAAGCCTCAAAAGTCAAATATACATACATACATACATACATACATACAAGTATAAATATGCATTGTATTATAATGTTATACAAAAAATAAAAACAATAGGGAAAAAAAAGTAAAAAAAAAGCCCTACTGCACCCATTAAAATTCTCCTATAAATTCAAAGACAAATGACAATTCTTGTCTTGTTTTTTAACTTTTCATTCATTGCAGAGAGTGCATGAGGCACATCACAGTCTGATTTGGATGACTACCATGTTCGAAAGCACATTACACAAACTCTTCATGGAGCTGGAAGTCACACACCTTGATTACACATTGATGAAATACATGCCACTTTGCTGTTTTTGAACCTGTAATGTCTAGAGCGATTTAAAATGACCAATCTTCTGCTCAAATTATGGAAGAGAAAGAGGATTTCCCAACACTGAAGCCTCTGAAAATGCACCCCAACCATACATGTTTAGACCCTCAACAGTCTGCAAAAATCTGAAAGGGAGTTTTTGGACGCCTCTGAGCGGACAGGATCGTGAAAGAGGGTACAGGTCATCCGTGTAGCGTAACCACGGCAACATCTGTTTTCAACGCATCAAAATATTTTCAGATTTTCACACTCCTACATTCCACACTCACCTCCTGGCCCAGAGGCAACGCTCATATTGTTAAGCGGCTGAAGGAGCCTGGTGTGGCTGTGGGTGGTGCAGAGGTTCGGATCTATTCATTACTAGGACTCACCATGCCCTTCATATAGAACGCAAAACAGACCAGAATTCTGCATTCCATTCTGACAAACCACGTCGTAAAGATGAGGGTGTGAACGTGGACGTGTAGGTGAGGCACAAGGCAACCAAAGAAGCGGAACAAGTTTCACACACAGACACAATCGGAAAAACTACAGATGTCCAGTGCAAAAAAATGTAAACTAAATGTTTTAGTCACCTTTTATTGACCTACTTTGAAAACAGAAAGTACTCAAAGTATCTACGCACCTATAAAGTACAATTACCTTGCATTTACTACAAGCAATGTGTAACTCAGCTTCCCTGAAAGAGAGGGTCAAAGTCCAACAGCCTTTCAGATTGAGCCAATCAAAACAAATCACGAGCCAAAAATAGACAAAACTATACATACTGTACGATAAGAGCAAATGCAATTGAATAAAACTACCCAAATATAACCGTTATGCAATTTTTTATAACTTTTTAATATAACTGTGGTCACCTATAGTGCAAATATATAGGCCGAATAAACAGAAAAGTAATCCTACGCACATTATCTTGAATCTGTATTGTATAATCAAGTCAAATGTGATGTATTTAAGAGAATAGAAGGACATCGTTTAGTTCAGAAACCACTGTCTTGTTCTCCATTTCTTCTCTGCTAATAAACCTCTGCTGTAGTGTCACCAGACAGTGACTGTCATTATTTTCAATGCAAACTTGCCACTTTCCTAAATTATGCTTCTAGTTTGTAGATTGCACCTTATTAATCAAAATATCTGGCTGGCACTATCAACCCTGTGCTATTCAAGCCCAGAGAAAGCACTCTATAACAAAGTTATATTCAGAAAGAGTGAATTTGGGTCAGTTTGTGATCTGCTGCATAAATCTAAAACAGTGCAAACAGTGTATGAAAATACCAATGTTATCGGGGGGGGGCACAACTCAATCTTAGCAAATTCCCTCCACTATGTTTCCTTAATATCCGCAACTTAGGTTTGCATCGAAACACAAGAGCACCGACCAAGAGTCATGGCTAAATATGAAATTCAATTCATCTGATTTGCATAAAAATCAATCCAGAGATTTCAAAATCTACACAGACACATCAGTGCATCAATCCCTGGACCTATTGTTTAGCAAATTCTAAAATCACATTTTTAAGATCCACCAGATCCATAAGCAGTAAAGAGGACATTGTTTCCTCGAAATAACTGGAGTCAACTCACTAGTAAACGTGACTAAGGCAGATTGTGCTTGTCTCCTTGAGCATGGTCATATCCACCATCAGCTGACCCCTCTCACATCCTAAAGAGCAAACACAGCTTTTTTAAGCTCCTTTAATGGTTGGTTTAAAAAGAACACATTAAGAATCTTCTAAATGCATGTAAAAAAAAAAAAGTCACTACTTGAGATTATCAGGATTCAGAAGCGCCACAATAAAGGGCAACCAAAACTATTTTTGTTGCGGTTCAACTAGCCCAATTAATGCTACATAATTGAACCTGACCCAACTAACCTACAATGATGTGTTCATTGTTACACCCATTTGAGCTCATCACATAATAATGGTACAATGGCATCATCTTCCATTCACACAAATCAAGACAAATGAGTTACATCCTTTGTCAGCCAAGCGAAAAATGTCAATCTTGGTGCATGAGTGAAATACCAGCCTATTTCCTGGGACAGCTGAAGTCGTGACTTCATTTTTTGACGAGTTAATCATCAGAAGTAGAAAAAAAACTGAGAAATTATTTGATTACTTGGAGTCCTCGGTCAACCCACTTGACAAGAGAGGTGAAAACATTGAACAGCCATGACTTGACTTCTGTGAAATACAGTTATTGTCTCATAACCAAACAGACAGACAGACAGACAGACAGACACAGAGACAGACAGACAGACAGATAGATAGATAGATAGATAGATAGATAGATAGATAGATAGATAGACAGACAGACAGACAGACAGACAGACAGACAGACAGACAGACAGACAGACAGACAGACAGACAGATAGATAGATAGATAGATAGATAGATAGATAGATAGATAGATAGATAGATAGATAGATAGATAGATAGATAGATAGATAGACAGACAGACAGACACAGAGACAGACAGACAGACAGACAGACAGACAGACAGACAGACAGATAGATAGATAGACAGACAGACAGACAGACAGACAGACAGACAGACAGACAGATAGATAGATAGATAGATAGATAGATAGATAGATAGATAGATAGATAGATAGATAGACAGACAGACACAGAGACAGACAGACAGACAGACAGACAGACAGACAGACAGACAGATAGATAGATAGATAGACAGACAGACAGACAGACAGACAGACAGACAGACAGATAGACAGACAGACAGATAGATAGATAGATAGATAGATAGATAGATAGATAGATAGATAGATAGATAGATAGATAGATAGATAGATAGATAGATAGATAGATAGATAGATAGATAGATAGATAGATAGATAGATAGATAGATAGATCGGCTACTAATGATATAATTTAAATGACCTATTCTACCAAAGTACAGAATGTTCTCTGATAAAATAATTCAGTTGAAGTTTTGTCTGAGAATAAATTCAGCATATTTTTCTTATAATCATCATTTTGAACTTATGTCAAAACCAAAGAACCGAATATACATTAATCACCAGTTCAGACATCTCCTTCGGACATTGCTCATTTATACTGATCACTGTAAAATGTCATCATAACCTTGCGGTATGGCGGTAAAAAATAGCTCGCGTGACACTCTCTCTTTTCATTCATCGTTGCGCAATAAAAGATCCTGATGAATATGATATAATCGCTTCTCCTCCATCGCAGGAGAACATCTTCTGCGCTATAGTGGAGTTCAAACCGATCAACCTTCAACTGACTGTACAAAACGCACAGATATTACACTGGAAGACTGCCGGTCATGAAAATATCAAACTCATCCCGGCAGGCGATTTCCACGGGCAAAGAAATGGCGATAGTTTTAAGGAACTCGGGCTAAATCAGACAAACTCCTGATGTTTGTTTAAGGCTGTCCAGTGTGCGAATTCGCCAATGTGCAAAGGTGTAAAGCTTTCTAAATGCAGTACAAAATCCATCCGCTGTCAACATAATGTGTTTCCCTGCGGGTAAGACCGTTGCCTGTCGGTGGGTGTCAAACCCAGGAGGGGAAAGACAGAACATAAACCATCACTATCAGATAATGTAAATGTTTCTTTATACTTTACCTGATACTTGTTGTCGTTCCGCGCGCCGTCACAGCCCGTCTTATTTCAACGCCCGTCTTCCTCTTTATCACTTTTGCGAAGCTATTTTCCTCCACTGATCATGAAAAGTACAATTTTTCCTGTCTCAACTCTCTTTCCTCCATATTTGCAGCTTCTCCACCAACAACAACATTAATGACGTGCTCTCGACGGTCACGTGACCACGGCTGTGGGTTCTAAAAATAGCGCGCGACACGACAGATTACAACCCGCAGAGCGGGTCTCGCGGGTCTCAGAGATGCCGATGTGAAGACCGCTGTTAATTAAGACGATGTGTTCCGAGCGTCTGAGTTTGCTACAAAGGATGGTCTAATTTTACCAGGAGTCTAATGTTTTAAATATGTATTGCCTATATTTAAACAGGAACTAAACTGGTTTTAGAGAGGAGGGCGCTCCCTTTTGGTAGGTTTTGGAGTATGTGATGCGTGGGGAGAAAGTGGTGGGCGAGCGAGGATGTTACACACTTATAACATTTCTTAAAGGTGCTGTAGCCTATGGCAGGGGGTTTAAAAAAAAAATTTAGATACCATGGACTCCCAAATATGATCATCCTGGTGCGAGGCCCCTCCATCCTAAATAATAAAAAAAACAATATATTTTCGTGTATAAAGACCAAATTTATACTTTGAAAATTATTATTATAAATTGTGCAGGCCTATAATAGGCTAGTATTTGAAACTTATTATAGTTTGTATTTAGTTTGTCAATTTATTTAATTAGTTTAATATTGTTTTTTTAATTATTTTTTTATTTTTACACTATTTTTCTTTAGACTTTTCCATGGACCCCCTAACAGCCCCCAGTTTGAAAACCTCTGATTTATGTGATTTAACCCATTTTGACTAACTTATGCCAGCCTTAGTCACTTAATTAAAGGTAATCTGTAATTCTTTGCTAATTAAAGTTTTACACAATTTTGAAAAATTTAATTTTGAAAAAAATGTTGGGAAAAAAAATTGAAATTAAAATGAGGCATCTGATTGGCTAATAAAGGGCAGACCACTCTCTTGACTCTTCCATATTCCATTATTTCTTTATAGCGGAAATATTCCTGTAATTTTTTATATTTTATTCCAAAATGGATTAAATGCATTATTTCCCCTCATAATTCTACAAAAAAATACCCTATAATGACAACATGAAAGAAGTTTGTTTGAAATCTTTGCAAATGTATTCAAAATTTAAAACGGAATAAATAAAAAAATCACATGTACATAAGTATTCACAGCCTTTGCTTAATACTTTGTTGAAGCACCTTTGGCACCAATAAGAGCCTCACGTCTTTTAGAGTACGGTGCTACAAGCTTGGCACACCTATTTGTGGGCAGTTTCTCCCATTCTTCTTTGCAGGACCTCTCAAGCTCCATCAGGTTGGATGGGGAGCGTCGATGCACAGCCATTTTCAGATCTCTCCAGAGACGTTCAATCAGGTTCAAGTCTGAGCTCTGGCTGGGCCACTCAGGGACAGTCACAGAGTTGTCCCATAGCCACTCCTTTGTTATTTTGGCTGTGTGCTTAGGGTCGTTGTCCTGTTGGAAGATGAACCTTCGCCCCAGTCTGAGGTCCAGAGCGCTCTGGAGCAGGTTTTCATCAAGGACATTGCTGCATTCATCTTTCCCTCGATCCTGAGTCTCCCAGTTCCTGCAGCTGAAAAACATCCCCACAGCATGATGCTGCCACCACCATGCTTCACTGTAGGGATGGTATTGGCCAGGTGATGAGCGATGCCTGGTTTCCTCCAGACATGACGCTTGCCATTCAGGCCAAAGAGTTCAATCTTTTTCAATCTGTTACTCATGGCCTGAGAGTCCTTAAGGTGCCTTTTTGGCAAACTCCAGGCGGGTTGTCATGTGCCTTTTACTGAGGAGTGGCTTCCGTCGGGCCACTCTACCATACAGGCCTGTTTGGTGGAGTGCTGCAGAGATGGTTTTTCTTCTGGAAGGTTCTCCTCTCTCCACAGAGAAATGCTGGAGCTCTGTCTTAAGCAAGGAACACACCAAACCTACACCGACCAACTAGTGCCGACAAAAGCAGACTGCGGAGTTGGCTCACGTCGGCAGCGTCTGGGTCCAAAGTTGCCCATAACCACACCAAGCTCATAATCTCGCTCACCACAGATGGTCACTTCTGTTTTTTTCTCTCATGCACTGGTTCAATAGCTGAACAGCCAATCAGAACGATCAGATGGCCCGACTGACCAACAAGCGCCAACGCCGATTCAACATGTCGAATCGGCTGAAAAATAGCCGACGAGGACCAACATCAGCCAACGGAGCGGAACACACAGAGAAAACTTAGTTGGCCGAAGCACGAAAACTGCCCGACAGCCAACCATCGGCTTGGTGTGTTCCAGGATTTAGGGACTCTCACAAATATGTGATATTCACATATTTCAGAGATATAAAAACATTTGATGTGCAGTATTAAAAAAAAAAGGATTACAGCACCTCAAAATGACTTATTAGCAAAGTTTTAACATATAGGAGCTTCCTTTTAAAGGTGCAGTGTGTATTATTTATGATGTTCTAGTGACAGAAATGCAATATAATATACATATGTTTTCAGTGGTGTATAAAGACCTTACATAATGCACCGTTATGTTTTTATTACAATGAGCCATTTACACCACAGGGCCCCTTACAGTGAAGTCACCATTTTGTGGCATCATGTTTCTACAGTAGCCCTAAATGGACAAACTGCTCTACAGAGCGCTGGTCACTCTCTGCTGTCTCAGATGACATCTTTGTCCTGTGTCAGCCACCGTAGCTTCTCCATGTGCTTCGAAAGGAAGGGGTGAGCGGTGGGTGGTTGCAATTCGCAACCTCACCGCTAGATGCCGCTAAAATTTACATAGTGCACCTTTAAAGCGAGTAACCCTCTTATCTGTACTCAACCAATGCTTTCTGGATAGAGAGTTCTGGGAATTTTTCGTGTAGTTTTGCATCCTGCTATAGGGTTTGACATCTTGACCCCACACCCACCTGTTTTGTGCTTAAATTATATTCATTCAAATGCTGCAACACTCTCAAATGAGTTTTTGCATTGGTAATGCTTTTGACATTTCAAATTAGTGTTTCAGGAGGTGGAATGACGGCTTTTTGTTCGTGGGTGGTTCATCTTGACAGTGGATTTCAAGTGGTTCGGTATTCTGTCCTCCAGTGCACAATTACCCTACATATCACTTAGATCACGTCTTGTTGTGGTGGTAAAATGTGGTGTCTCTCTCTCTCTCTCTCTCTCTCTCTCTCTCTCTCTCTCATATGCACACACACACACACACACAGTCCATGTTTACTCTGCTCTGCACACTCACCAGGTTGCCATGGATGCATCTGACTGCCTGCTTGCATGCCTCATTGTAGTCCACAGGTCACTACAGAGCCATGCCTTAAACATAAATACATACGCTTGTGCACGTCTGCATATATTCACTATACGCTTATACACATAAACACTGTCATTGCCTTTAGACTTCAGACAAGGCAAAAGAGAGAAGCAGTGCATCAGAGCAGACTGGAATTCCAAGCAAAGGGGGAAACAGATCGCACTTTCTCTCTCTCTCTCTCTGTGTCTCTCTTCCCAGTGAGCAGCAGATAGTTTGCACTTTTACGTCAAAGGCTCATTCATGTGAAGGTGGTGTGGAGCGATCGATGTTCACATGTTGACAGATAAGAAAAGCAGCTAAAAATATACCATCCGCAGCAAAAACCATCCACCACCTCACAGCCGCAAGGACAAACACATGAATTTTTGTTCTCTTCCTGGTACAACAGAGAGAAAACAGGATAAGAGGAGGATGAACGCAGAACAAAGATTGAGGAAATGTCACAGAAACCAGCCCCCTCTCTTTAGCAGATACACATACAACACATACAACAGCACCGCATGAGTGTAGATGTGTGTTTGTGAGTGTGTTTAAAAGTTGCAGGTTATTGCATACATTTAAAAAGCATCTTTGCTCCTATAATTTGATAGTTGAACTGGGGAAGTGGGAGTTGATTGATCTTGGGATGCAGAGACACTTCAAAATCTTAAATGAATTCAGTGTTTCTTGATCCAGCCTGAGAGTTCACCCAAAAATGAATATTACATCATCATTTACTCCTCAACTTCTTCCAAACCTGTATGACTTTCTTTCTTCTATGGAACACAATAAGATATTGTTGTAAAGAATGTTGGTGACCACTGACTGCCATTGTATGGACAAAAACACAAAATATCATCTTTTATGTTCCACAAAAGAAAAAAAGTCTTCCTTTAACAACTTCAGGGCAAGTAATGACAGCAGTTTGGACGGCACCAATGGGCACACTGTGGAAAATGTATTTAGAATGGCAATATACAACACCAAAATAATCTATCATTCTTATTATTATGAAAATATTCTTAAATTATTTTAAATGTTACCTTTTAATTTGGTCTTTTAATAATATCGAATTCACAATTCATATTATTTTATTTATTGATTCTTTGTTTGCTGTCTGGATATGTATCTTGGTTGATTTTTTTAAGTTGATTCATTATTTAAATTATTATATTTATTTATTGATAGACAGTTGATCAAATTATTTTATTTTACTTTTTATTTTATTTATTTTATTTTATTCTAATTTAAATGTCTATTTATCTATTAACATTAAACTCTAGTTTTAGTTTCTTTTTATTTGTTTTTTTATTTTTTTAACTTTAGTCTATTTTTAACCTATATGTCTTGTCTTCACTGTGGGATGGAGGGAAACGTAATTTCGATTGCTTTGTATGTCTGGAACATGTGAAGAATCGACAATAAAGCTGACTTTGACTTTGACTTTGACTTTGAAATGATAGTCATTGGCTGCATCCAAAACGGCATACCTCCCTACAGTAGGTGAAAAACAGTATGTGACAAAAGAAGTATGTCAGAATTCAGAATATCCGGATGACCTAATACTTCCGACGAGATTCTGAAGTGTGCATACGATGGACACTTTATATCCCATGAGGCCAAGGGAGAGGATTTGTGAATGGCAGTTAAGAGATGGAACTGACGCTGGTTATCACATGTTAATGACAGCATGCTGTAGTGAGATTACATTCACTATACTTTTTTTAGCGCTTGCAAAGTACTTATTCAAATTAAGTACCTCAAGATAGTCTGCCCTTTTGGACGCAGCCATAGTGTTTTTGCAAAATGCAAATAAAAATACTGGGTTACACTTTATTTTAAGGTTTCCTTGTTACAATGTAATTATACATTTAAGTAGTGAGTAATAATAATTAACTATATATGTAGGCCTTCTTAGTAGGGTTAGGGTTAGTTGCATGTAATTATGCATAATTTATAGTTATCATTAACTGCATGTAAAAGGACACTGTAAATTAAAGTGTTGAAAAAAGCATTACATGTAGCTTTAAATGGCTTAACATTTTAGCTGTGCCAAAGCAGAATCTTTAGGAGAGTGCAGAGATCCAGCATCACATCTCCATGGAGAAGCATCTCCAGTCCTAACAGTTATGACTCACCATTAGCGCATGAAATAAAAGCATGAAAACCTCCGCGGTTATAGTCCTCCCAGAGGCATCTGTGACGTTATTTCTCACAAAGATTATGATCATCCATTGTTTAGCAGCTTTTCTCACTATAATGAAAACACACTGAGGTTATTGCACTCTTTTTACACAAACCATTTCTTGTTCCCCCATAATACGCTATATTTTACTTACATAACCTACATACAAATATTTACTTGCACCCACCCCCACACAAACGATAAAGCCTATAAAGTTATACATTCTTGTCTTGGACACAAAAGCATCCAGAGAAAGAGGTAATTAGGTAGTCAAAACAGGCATAATTGTAATAGGCCCTCTATTATATAGGCAAACCCTATCATCATGAACTTCTCATATTGTCCTATTGTTCATATTACTAAAGGAATTAAAATAAGGAAGTAAGTATTTGGACTCCAGTTGTGTCTGCTTTCAAATGTGCTCTTTTGCATTTTATTTTTAGCCGTTTTCCTGCCTTCCTTCTCTCCGTTGTGTTCTTGGCTGGTGTTGGAGGCCGACAGGCAGCAGCAGTGCAGAGAGAGCCGGCTGTTGTCATGGCGACACGACACGTCGCCATACTGCAGGTTACCAGTTAGCAGGTTAGCGTGCTCTGGCAGCAAATCAAAACACCGCAATTTTTCAATTTAAGGTCCCAAACACTAATCACTCTTTCTAGCTCTCAAACACGCTCACATAACTGGATATCCAGCGTAACTGGACTGGAGTTTTAACATTATTTTATTTTATAAATAATGATTTTGTTTATAATGTCCAGACTCAGTCCTGGAGAGCCTCTGTCCTGCAGATTTTAACTCCAGCTTGCCTCAACACACCTGCTGGAAGTCTCTATGCCTAAGACCTTGATTAGCTGGTTGAGGTGTGTTTAATTGGGGTTGGAGCTGAACTCTGCAGGACAGTGACCCTCCAGGAGCAGGATTGGACACTCCTGTTTTATAACAAAAGGGGAATGTCTAAAAGGGACTGTATATATAAGCACACAGGGCTTAAAACTAAGGAGTTTACTGGTACTTGCCCTGCCAAAATGTTCACTGTCCCCACCACAAAAATAAATAAAAATAACAAAAAATGGTAAAATTTAGTATTTTCATTAAGTAAATATTCAGTAATAAAATTAGAATGAATAAACAATTACAAGCGATAGCCCAAATAAATAACCTACTATGGAAGTTTGTTTGAGATAAAAACTCGCAATTCTGAGAAAATAAGTATTTTTCCTCCCTCAGAATTGGACTTTATAACTCGCAATTGTAAGTTTATTTCTAATAGTTTTGAGAAAAGAAGTCAGAATTGCAAGATATAGCTAAACTCGCAATTGCAAGAAAAAACGTCAGAATCGTGAGATATTTAAACTCACAACTGCGAGTAAAAATTTCAGAATTTAGTTTATATCTCGCAATTCTGACATTATATTGCAGTATATATACGAGTTTATATCTCGCGTTTATAAAAAAAGTCAGATAAAAGAGATAAAAAGTCGCAATCATCTTCTACTTTTTTTTATTCTGTGGCGGAAACAAGCTTTCATAAAATAGGCTACGATAGAACAAAAATAAAAATGAAATAAACAGAGGTGGGTCTAACAGTAATCAGATATGAAATACTATATTGTATTCATTAAAACTATATACATATAAATCCTTATAAAAGTTAAAGTAGTACATTTTTTAAATTTTCTTTGGTTCTTTAAAGGCCCACTGAAGTGCTTTGAAATGCGCAGCATTATTCAATGTGTTGACGTAAATTCCCCTGAAACGGCTCCAGCTGTTAGCAGCTCCTCGCTTTTTTTTTGTTATTATCACAGTTTGACTAGAGCCTTTCTTTTTGGTAAAGCCAGAATTTCTTCCTAATCTCTAACCGTTTATCATCATAATCTCCTCCATATCACTTTGAAATAAAGCATTCGTGCAAAATTTAAATGGGTCCGATATGTTTTGTTGTCTGCGCCGACTCGCGCATATGATCCATGCTGCCCAAAAAAAACAGACTTCATTCGCCTCAACTGAAAGCATATTTACACTGTCTGAATCATTTCCAATCGCATGTATAGTGCGCAATGTGCCATTCACCAGAAGTTAGTAAATGTGTGAACAACTGACCGATTTCAGACGCAGCTTCAACATCTATTTATAGTGTAGGGGGCGGGAATTGTAATAATAGTTGGTCTGTTTTTGAGGTCCATAAATAATGCACCTGTCCATCGAATAACGTGCTCCACGTGGCTCTGGGGTGTTAATAAAGGCCTTCTGAAGCGAATCGATGCGTTTGTGTAAGAAAAATATCGATATTTAAAACTTTATCAAGTAAACTTTCAGCCGATCGCCTTCCGTGGAAAAGTGTTGAAAGTTGAAAGTGAAACTCAAGATGCGTACGTGACATCATGACGAGCCCACCTGGTCGCGTTAGTCTTTCGATCGGCAGGGGACCTTTCAACACTTTTTCCATAAATTGAACACGGAAGGCGATCGGCCGAAACTTTACTTTATAAAGTTTTAAAATTTGGATATTTTTCTTACACAAACGCATCGATTCACTTCAGAAGGTCTTTATTAACACCCCAGAGTCGCGTAGAGCATGTTATTTGATGGACAGGTGCATTATTTATGGACCTCAAAAACAGAGCAACTATTAATGCTATAATAACGCTTGGATTAGCCTGGCCTTTTGTAATATAACTCCGATTTTATTCGTCTGAAAGAAGAATGTCACACCTAGGATGACTTGAGGGTGAGTAAATCATGGGCTAATTTTCATTTTTGGGTGAACTATCCCTTTAAGTAGGCTATATTATACTACTGTCACTTTAAGACCAAATCTGCCACAGATTTTCTCCCAGCGGTTTACGTTCATTAAGACTTTAAAAAAACTCAGTTAAGGCTGTGCTTACTAGGATACTGCTAAAACATAATTTTGTGTGTATTCGTGTATTTAAGCGTGATAAGACGCAAAAGAGACAGTAGCCATACGGTAATGGCGCGCTGGCTTTGTGTGTATGGGCACAGAAAACAGTGCGCGGGTACCCGATTTTTGATGCTAAGCAGCCGAAAGCAAGGTAAAAACAAGGTTGGTTGTTGTTATTTGGCGTGGGGCCAGGGTGGGCTAAGCTCCTGATTGGATGTGGAGCCGCAAGCCTGGCGCAAACTTGCTATGGTGAGCGCGACCCGCGGGACCATGATGCATGACTGCGGCTGTCAAACAAGGTCAAAACAGGACGGACGTCAATATAGATGTATGTCTGTGAGAAATCCCAGCCTCCTTGTGCAAAGTATAGCTGTGGTAACTTTTACAGGGGACATTTTTATAATGCTGCAGTGAGTCGAACTCAAACTGAATCTCCTCACCTGACAGAAAAGTTAGCCCTTGGCTCAAAAGGATGAGAAACAAAGGAAAAACTAATTTTGTAATCGTAAAACAGTGAATCAATTGTGAGTCATTGCTTTGTGAAGTCATACTCGAAATGTCATCTCCCATCACTCACTCCCACCCCCAGCAGAAAGGCAGGAAATGAAAGGACAGGGAAAGCGAGGGGAAGAATGGTGTTATTGACGGAGAGCAGGATTATAGCGCTGAAGATAATGTCAGACTGTGACACATCATGCATACACATTATGTCAGCATAAGCTCTAATATTGTGGCCAATGACGACAGGAGATATTGCAGATGAATTGCAGCGATATCCACAGCTCATTGCATCCCTCTTGTGGTCAGTGTGTGATATAATACAAAGGATGATATTCAAGGTTCAGTTAATGGGCTATGCAAACGAACTTAACAGATAATTCTGTCCTGACAAGGAAAATAGATATACAGTTCTGCTCATAAGTTTACATACCACTTGCAGAATACGCAAGATGTTAATCATTTTTAACAAAATAAGAGGGATCACAAAGAATCAATGCACTGTAAAAAAAGTGCAAATTTGTTTTTAACTTAAAAAAGTAAGTAACCTGGTTGCCTTAACATTTTGAGTTCATTGAAATTAAAAATTTGAGTAATACAATGAAGGAAATTGGTTTTATAAATAGAAACTCCAAATATTATTGTATCTGAACCACATAAAAAAAAATGATGTGATAAACCGTGAAAATATCATAATTTGCCATGTTTCACTGCATTATTACAAATAAAACACACAATTACTCAATATGCAAAATCTTTTAATAATATTTGAATAAAAGATTATGTTGATTCTCAAAAATGTTCGTTGTATTAACTCCAATTTTTAATTTCAATGAACTAATACATTTTAAGGCATCCAGATAATTTACTTTTAAAATATTTTTTTACAGTGTGTAATTTCTTTTTATTTAGTACTGTCCTGAATAAGCTGTTTCACATAACATATGTTTAATAATAATAACTAAATTTACATAAATTAACCACATTCATTCAACAGTTTACAGACTCTTGAATCTACTGTACCTGGATGATCAACGACTGAGGGCAGTACTAAACAAAATATGATCTTTAAACAAAAAAACAAAAAAACTCAAAACTCAAAATTCACACACCATGATCCTGTTCAAAAATTATTAAAAGTTATATGGCATAAACCATTATAAACATATTGCATATTCTGCAAAGGAAGGTTAACTTATGAGCAACTGTATCGTTTTATTTAATGCAAAAGCTTTGTAGAAAATTACATTTGAATATTTATTTTATTAAAAATTGTAATCCACCACCCCCCACCAAGGCTCTGCAAATA